>NC_137462.1:5531660-6229160 GCF_964235325.1 Thermobia domestica
GATCCACGAGATGGGCGCCGAGTAGCCCTGAAGAAACTACCCAACGTCTTCCAGTCCCTTGTCTCGTCCAAACGTGTGTTCCGTGAACTTAAAATGCTCTGTTTCTTCAAACATGAAAACGTAAGTCTTGTTTCCATTATCAAATATCAATTTATTTGTTAACGAAGTTTCGATATAGGCAGTAAGGCAAAACTTAAATTCGAATAGTGTGTTTTAAAATTGCTGAAACAAGGTCGTTATTCTACTCAACCGTTTCATGTGTTTGTTGTCATATTTCATGACATTTACCAGTCTTTACTGAATTTTCGTATGAGCTTTCTCTGAGGCTTAGGAAATAATTATATTCTTTGGGTTATAATTAGTCATGAACGGAATAGTAAAAGCAATCCCTAATTGGAAGTGTGCCCCGTAAACAATGCACTGATAAAACAACTTTCAACTCAGTTTGGGGGAAGTGATTTAACATTTTTTTCCTACAGGCTTATTAATCAACCAGGTTGCTTTGGGTTTAAATCAGTCAAGAGTGTGAAAGTGAGTTACCAATATCCTAAAAATGTTCCAAATTCATTTCGGGGAACTATTCGAATTTTTATGGAACACAGTATATGTTTTGTTTGAGACTTACGTTGTGTCCGGTCAAAATTAGTCAAGAGATAAGGTCCCCATTTTTATAATAAGAATAAAGCACAAATTCCTGAAAAATTACTCACATTTCAATAATTTTAGCGTGCTGTTTCGTGTATGGTATCCCAATTGTAAGTGTTCAAATTAAGTTGGTAGTAAAGGGTGAATCCACCGCATAGTGAGAAAACAATTCCAAAAATGGTGCATGAGATGCTGAATAGAGTTGTCCACAAGATAAGATGAAGGTTGGTTTAAAGGGACAAGTTTTGCCGATAGATGGCACTCCAGTCTTAGTATCTCTCTCATGTATTTTTTTTTTTTTTTTACCTTTTACGAAAATTTACAATTTCTCTTATAAATTTCAACCTAGAGACTTCAAATTTTTCGAGAAAGAACTTCATAACCTATTAAAGGGAACAATCAGTGTCGATTTTTTATTTAGAATTTTCTTCATTGTTGAAATGGATACCCAAACCTTAAACAATGGAACTGTTTCAACAGTGAAGAAAATTCTAAATAAAAAAAATAGCACGGATTGTTCCCTTTAATAGGTTATGAAGTTCTTTCTCGAAAAATTTGAAGTCTTTAAGTTGAAATTTATAAGAGAAATTGTAAATTTTCGTAAAAGGTAAAAAAAATACATGGGAGAGATAGGAAGACTGTAGCAACATCTATCGGCAAATCTTGTCCCTTTACACTAACCTGAAGTAATTTTCGTGAATATATGAACAAGAACAGAGCTCTTACAATAGAATCAGTTACATCTTTCAAGATATAATTATTTCAACGTTTGTCCCATATAAAATCTAAGGGGATAAAAACCTTCAGCTCAATACTTTTTTTTTTTTTTTTTCTGTACTCAGCATCAGTAATACGTTAGTCGTTGTAGAATATTGACCTTAATGTGAGTATAGCTAAGGTCATTGTGAATAACATTGTAGACTCCTTGTTGACCTTCCGCCCGCATAGACGCTTCCTGTGTCGAGTTCTTCCGTCCAAGGCGTGTTGTGTGGTGCCTGGTGGTGGGTGGTTCAGAGACAGATGAATGTGATAGACTCTGTTTCGTGCTTCTTTGATTACTTGTACGAAAACTAATTGAAAACAGTCCTCGGATAAAAGTAACTTGCGATAATGAGATAACGATATAGGAGGAAAAAATTGCATTTCTAGGGAGACCAATGAATTTTCTTGTTGTCCGAGACTACTTCATTTACTTTAAAAAAAAAAAAAAAAAAAAAGTTAATGTAAGACATTGATAGTAGCAATAAAAAATGTAAATAGAAGCTGAAAGTATCACATGTTACTTTTGAGCCATGTTAGAAATAGTTTTTCATTTCATCGAGAGTTTCATTGCATTCGTTATGGCTTTTTTGACTGGAATCAGCGGGTCCTATCCTGAAAGACAATGGAAATAATCTTTTTAAAAAATAAATAGGTCCTGTACTGAAAGTGAAGAAGCCCTACCCCAGCGGAATAGAGTGGAAGAGCATAACATTGAACAGAGTGTAAGGGGCAGTAGCGACTGCCAGTATTCTCCATAAATAAAAGAAACCCTCATCAACGTCTAGGCTAAACTGATTTATTAAGGTAAATATAAAGGCTTTACTATCGTCAATAGATGGTACAACTTTTTCCCTAATGGATTTGATGGAGCGATAATATTCAAAAGTATCAAATTAAATTCGAGAGATCAGTATCGAAACTTTTTCCGAGAACAAATAGAATTGCTAATTAGAGAATAATCCATGCAGTTTTTTTAAAAATATATACCGGGTGTATCAGAAATCCGTGTCCAAAGGTCAACTTTGTTATGAGTGAAGATACGAAGAAATTAAAAGAGAGGAAGCATGTTGGAAATAAATAGTTTTCAATCTAAAATGATAGAATATTTTCAGTTGCACCAGCCGTTTGGACTCCACACTGCTAAGATATATTAAATTATAAAATAATTTTCCAGTCCAGCAGACTGTTTGAACGGAACCTTAGAACATGCAGAAATGACACGGGGGACATGGAGATTGTTATGTGAGGGAATCTAGAACACCTTGAATTTGGAGTGCCTTATGAGTATGGAGCCCATCGGAATAGCTGGTGCATTTTTTTTTTTTAATCCACCATTTTACGTTGAAAACCACCTATTTCCAGGAACTTTCCGGTCTTTTCCCCCCCATATCTACACTCATTGGTCTTTGGCGCCGAACTTTTGATTCACCCGGTATTTCGTTCCTTTTCTTAATTGAGAGAGTTTGAATGTTGGGTGCATGTTTTTGCAAGTAAAATTCAGTAGTTTTGAGCGAAGTTTGAATGGAGATTGTATTATCGTGAATATTGTTCCTCCATACAAACTACATTATGAAATTGGGAAAACGTGCAAACTTTTTACATTCACACTAAGTTAGAAACTTGGAGTTCGGAAATCTGTGAGATTCGTGGTGTAAGTAATCAGTAAGGACATATTTTTGAAATTCAATGTGAAATGAAATCTCCTCTAATGGTTGCAGTTATTATAGTGAGATGTTTCACTATAATAAGATTAGGCATAAAATTTGGTGTTTTGGACTTTTCATTTAAAATAACAGCATTTTTTGATATTTTACCTAGAGTGGAAGAAAAAGATAGCTGAGATGCTTATAGGAGACGTTCGAATTTCATGTTAGACTTCGAGTTCATACAAATTCTATATGTAAGACTTCGGGTTCATACAAATTCTATATGTAAGACAGGAGGAGGAACATAAACTACTGCCCGCAGTAACACGTGGGGGCATTTGCTAGTATGTCAATTTCATTTTCATTCATGTAATCGATGTCCCTTTGGTTAAATCGTAATGGGAACACAATGCGATTTTTCTCATTGCATACTCATTCAACTGGTGCCGAGGCCTTACGGCCAGAATACTTGCTGTTACTGAAAGTTTTGAGATTCAAAATGTTTTTGCTTTTGTAGTTCTGGAACCAGTCTAGAAAATAAAACAGTTTCTTGTTTCCATTTGTAACTTATACCGGTAGCGTTCTAATTATTAACATGCGTCATAAACTCTTAACAAGAAACCAGTGTTAGATCTAACTCCAAAAGTATTACAATTAACATCTATATAATTGCCGAGGATTTTTAATTTCAAAGTAACTATGGCATTAGTGGAGGATATTGTCCTAAGTTGGGTTGATAAATGTGACGTGTCTTTGTAGTTAACCGAAAACTTGATAAACTGTCTAATAATAAAAAGAAATGTTATTGTGCTTCATTGCAAGACAATGTCCTTCAACGTATTTAGCTTTGCTGTACCGTTAAATTTAATGAATGGACAGGCATCGCGAGGCCTTGTTTGTCTTTATAAAGCTGGTGCCATTCTTTTAACAGCTGCCTGTTCACACTTGTGTCGTACGTAGGATATTTTGATCAATATTCTTGCTCAGACACTTAAAATAGACAAGGAAAGAGTTTTGCATGCAAATCAAGTACAAACTTTTTTTTTTTTTTTTTTTTAGCAGCCTCAAAACACTTCATCGTTTCGTCTGTGAAGTCAAAAGGAGGTTGTGATGGAAGCGAATTCTGCATTAACGTTTAAGGAGAAAAAAAAAAAAAAAATCGAAGATGAAACATAGAAATCGATAGATCGTAGAGAGCTGAAAATAGGATATGAATGAATGTGGTTTTGGAGAAAAATGATTTCCTTTTGTAAATCCAAGAATTGATGCTAATGAAAGTAATATTGAAATAGCAAGCTTTTCATTCTGACAGAACACAGTATGCTTAATTGAGATATTAGCCTACGTGAAATTATCATTAATTCTTAAACTGTAGTTTTTGTTTCATAAAATAGGCTATAACATTGTCCGGTTTGCAGATGATAATGGCACTTGTTGCGGAATCTGAAGAGGAAATCAATAAGATGGTAGAAGACTTGAGGAAAGGACTCAGAAGAATATGGGAAAATGAAAATAAATGTTAGACAAAAGCCATGGTGATTGGAATGAAGCAGTCGGTGTCAAATATCAAAATAGGTGGGGCAGAAAATAGAGCAGGTGACTAGTTTTCAGTATCTGGGTAGTATTATAAGTGATAATATGAAGTGTGAACGTGAAATAAAAGCAAGGATAGAAATGGTGAAAGAATCCTTTAGGAGGAAGAAAATACTATTTTATGGGACGTTGTATAAAGAGTTTGGAAAAGACTCATAAAATGCTTCGTGTGGAGTATTGTACTGTTTGGGCCAGAAACATGGACATTACGCAAAAACGATGAAAAACTATTGGAAGCTTTCGAATTGTGTGTGTGGAGGAAAATGAAGACAATTGGGTCGAGCGGAAAACAAATGAGAGGGTGTAAAAAAAGATGGGGAGGAAAGAACAATTTTAGATATTATTAAAAAGAGGAAAAGAAACTGATTGGGATGTAGGCGAAGGAGGAACGGGACTTTTTAGAAGGTATAGTGGCAGGAAAGAGAGGGAGTGAGCGAAGTAGAATACAATTAATGGACGATATTAGCGGGAGACCGTGGAGCATGGAAGCTTCTCAGTTGCGGCAAGTGACCTGGCGATAATGGCAGAATACCTATGATGGTGATGATGATGATGATAACATTGTCTAAGGATAAGACCTATGTCAGTCGATAAATGGCAATGACGTGAACAAAATAAGATGCTTGACTACATTCTCATGCGTAGTTTTCGAGTATATCTAATTGTTATGGCGCTTCGTTGATAATTTTCATCTTCTGGGATTTATTTATTTATGTACTGTTAAGAGATTCTGTCTATTGTTGTCTTATAACTGTAACACATACACAGTCCTAACAATGACACAGACAGTATTTGTAAATGTATGATGGAAAGAATGGAACAGTGGCTTAAAAAAAAAAAAATCTGTGGGGGTAGTCATATTCAGAAGATGGATATTCTGTTAATGGTCAAAAACCACTTAATTCACTCAGTCTAACGCAAACGTACAGAAAATAGGTACAATTCTCGCGTCATCTTAAATTATATCTTCTAAATTCTCAGTTATTTGTATATTTCTTTTATGTAGTTCTTCGTATATGCTGTTATCTTATTGTATAGTGTCTTGTTTCATTATTATTAAATCTTAATGTGGTTATTGCCATTATTAGGACTTCGAGCCAAGAAGATATTCATAGATATTAGTCATAGTGGCGTAGTCGGAATGACTGGAACATCGTGTGCATCCAGGAAATGCAGGACGTGAGTGCTGCATGCAGTCGCGCGTTATCCTGTTCCATAGTGGCTAATACCTCAGCGATGTAGTGTTGGTTGGTCAAAGACGTGCCAAAGCGTAATTCTTAGTGCAGGAATTGATGTAGAAAGCAGGTATCGCCCAGAATGTTGGCACGGTACAGATAGATACGTTGCAGCCATCATTATCCTGCAGAAGGGAGTGTGCCATTTGACTTAGACGAACTATTTCTGTTAAAATTATTATTATTATTATTATTATTATTATTATTATTATTATTATTATTATTATTATTATTATTATTATTATTATTATTATTATTATTACAGGGTGGTCTAAAAGTAGGTATACAGTCCCGTACTGATCAACTCATTGCTTCTTATATCATTTCTTATTGTTATCCATCAGATAGACTGAGTTTCTTTATTTGTTCTTAATGTGTTTTTACTTATATATTAAGCTCGAAACAGCCGAAGCAAATAAACCTATAAGCTAGAGTGTTATATTGATCAATGCAGGGGTGTATACCTACTTTCGGGCCACCCTGTATTATTATTAATTATTATATTCACTGTAATGTGTATAGTGTTTTTAGTGTATTTTTTTTTTCTTTTCTAGGTGTTGTCAGCGTTGGACATCCTTCAACCCCCCCATCTGGACTTCTTCCAAGAAATGTATCCTTTATATAGCATATAGTGTGTCGTGAGTACTGAACGAAATTTTGCGCGTGTTGTTCATTTAAGATGTTTTATAGACAAAATGATACATAGTTACGTGTACATTTTCTGATACAAACGGAAAATTGTCTCTTACATTTTGACATTTCTTCATCGAGTATTTCTCATTTGTACATTACATGATCCAATTTCTGCGTTTTTACCAATAGCGGTTGCAGAGTTTTATCAAAAGGATGGGATTTAAACTCCCAAATTCATGTAGTTTGAGTATTTTTGTATATATACTTTAATATGTAAATGTTTATTTCTTTTAAATATCTTTTTCGAAAGTTGAATTGTTCAAAACCCCTTCAAACAATGGAGAAATCTGAGTGCCTAACAATTATCATATTACTTTATACATTGCGCAGCCATCTTTTTGGCCTATAAATAAAAACCAGCAATTGTGTCAAAATGAAATAGCGAAAATAATAAGCAAAATTATCGTATTTGTGTCATTAACTTACTAGAATCATGCATTAAATGTGTTAATTTACCTTTAAGGATTGTAACTGAAACACATCAAAATATGAGAAAGAAAGAAAATTACTAATCATAAAAATATTAGTATCATAAACCTAAAACTTAAATTTTAATGAATACAGTAATCAAAACTGCTTTGCGAAAACCTTGATAAAGCAGTCATTCCAGACACACACACACACACACACACACACACACAAAAATCAAGAGATTGCAATCTTGTCTAAGAATTTTATTAATGATCCAAAAATATATCAAAAGATTGCGATCTTGGCCAATAATTAGTTTTTGGATCAGGGGCCACAAAATTTCTTAACGGTCTAAATCAAGTTTTTGTATTTTCTACGGAGTAGGCACATCATACTGAGTTAGGTGATAGTTTGGGTTTGGCAACACTATATGTAGTTCTCCAAATATAAAGTGTACAAGAGAACTTTTGATTGAAATATATTGGATCTTTTGATCCAAAAATGGAAAATATGGTATTTAACACAACTGCCTGTCTGTACCTGTAAGGAGACCTGGACACATTATTATTCTTGTAACACTTTTGTAGATAGTCTGCCTGTTTTTTTTTTTTTTTTTTTTTTTTTTTTTTAAATATTATACTTTTTATTTTTTAACTATTGGTTAACATCTTGAAAATCTGTAACATCCATGGTTTATTTCGATCTCCACTATTACCTGTCTACAATAGTCAGTACCGTCATTTTCTACTGGATTCCTTTTTCTCGTTCCTTTCATTTTAGCGTTTTAAAAGAAAGAAAAAAATAAAATAAAAGTAGTGCCTCCGTAATCATTGAGTATGACAAACAAACATATTGAGTGAATCAAAAGTACCTGGCCATAAGCCGACTCCGATACAAGTATACTAAAAAAAGAAGTTGTTAAACAAATAGTTTTCATTCCAAAGTGCAGTTTTTTCTTATGCTACTAGTTGCTACTAGTCATTTGAGCACCCCAGTGATAAGGTGCTTTATGCTAAATCTGTATATAAAAATGAAAGTGGCTGTGTTCGTAACTTAATAACTCTTGAATCATCAGACCGATTTCGATCAAATTTTCAATATAGATCAGGTTCGGACCTGTGATGGTTTTTATCATTTTACTTTCACGGAAGAACTTAGGGGAGGGGAGGGCAAATATTTAAAAATGACCTATATTAATGTCGAATCCGTAGCTTTCGGGGTCGCTGAGTAAACAGTGACACTTCCGATGCCTTTTAAATCTAAATTCAGCCCCCATTAGTACTCTTAAGGGGGATAGTGACATGTAAAAATAATTGAAAATGACCACCAGTTTTTTGTGTCCTTTATGTCTAAAATGAAACGTATTCTCTCTCTGTGAAGAACTGGTATTCTGCTAGTAAATAATAATAATAATGATAATGATAAAGTTTACAGCTTAGCAGGGATCGAACAGAATGTAAGGAGAGACAAAAATGAACAAGTACGTTGCTATGTGAAGGAACCTGTTGTAGACTGCTGAACTGCAACGTTGCTTTTCATTTATCATAGAGGGATTTACCAGTGTGAGGACCAAACGGCTGGTGCGATGGCAAAAATCCCACAATTTTAGAATGAAAACCACATTCAAATAAAAATCCTGTTTCTATTTTTCCGTAACTACTCATAACAGAGCTGGTCTATATCCCCAGACTTGTGATACATGTTGTACGTGTTGGTTTAAAGAGAAACACATGTATCTATAAATAAATATTATTGCTAAATAAGCCTCGTGTGGACAGCCAATTTTATAGCCCTTCCAAGAGCTGATTGCTACTGGTGAGAATGTGTTTGGATATTCTGGTCTGGACTGCCTGTTGCTCTGAAAGTGTGGGAATTGGAGGTGCTTGAAAAGCAAGCAGTGCACCTTTCTGTTGTTATTGATTGAGGAAGAATTCTCGGAGAATGGACATCGTAAACAGCTTTTGTTGTGAAAAGCCTTAGACAAATAAAGAAAAGATTTGTGATTGACAGCGGAAAGAATCGCAGGGGTTTCTTCGTTCTGTGAGGCGGAAGAAACAGCGAGGTAGTTTTATTAGTTTCATACAATAGTTGATGCATTCTTCAGAACTATTCAAGAATTGGAAGAAGCAGTAAAATCGTGGTTTAGTTGAAATTTACTGCTACTGGAAGAGGCATTTAATTGGTCACTTGTCCTATGACCTTGAGTGTTTTTTTTTTTTTTTTTCCTTGTTCAGGATGTTATTGTGACAGTAAGCTGCTGTGCTATATGATGTATTGATTCTATTAGAATAATACTCAATCGTATTACCTGTATCAGTTAAACTAATGGTAATACTTCGAAGTCGACTCATTTGACATCGGCGTAGGTGAAGGATTAACATTCTCGCATTGCAATAAGGAAGTCCCAAGTTGATATTCTCTCATCTTTTTTGCAGCTGTTATTTCTGTTTCTGAGCCTTATTGTTGAAATAGTACTTTTTAATGTGACGTTCGGGAACTTGTATACTATGTATGCACTGAAGGAAAATGTATCTTTGTCCGTATTTCGACTTTTCCGCCTGTTTTAAGATAGTCGACGATGAACCTTGCTGTGAGAACGAGGTGTGTATCGCCTTGCATTTTAAAACCCCGGTCGTTTAACAATTAAAGGCGGATTCGGAAGAGAATGTTTTGTGTACTTCTAAAGTAATTGGTGTAAAAGCAAAAAAAGATGGTTAAGCGTTTGTAGTCAGCGATAGAAGTGGATCGAAAGAGAGAGAGAGGACAGCCAGCCATATATCAAGATCGGGTACCTTGAAGTGTGGCAGGTGCGCTCGGGTCGTTTCACTTATTCCCTTTTTTTCTATATGTCGTTCCTTTTTCTTTTTCGTTACCTGAGCAACAGGTTTTGTGCGAACCACCTTTTTCTTTTCATCGTTTTTTGTGTGGTGTGGGGTTTGTGTTCCTTTGTCTTGTTGATGTGTTGAAGCAGCCAGACAATTGTGGTTGCCGATGCCCGATGGCGTTTGGGACTTCTTGGCCTTGACATTGTTCTTTCTTCTTTGTGTGCTCCACAGCGTTGCCAACATATTCAAACGATAATTAATAGAATCCCTTGTATGGACGATAAACCTCATTGGAGATTATTTCTTCATTGGTAATGACAGCAGTAATTTATATGATCTGTCATATTACTTCATTGTGGTGTAACAACAGCAACTAGATTCTGCGATGCAAATCAAAACCAGGCATTCGCAGCTAAACAATAAACTACCATTATCGTGTTCATTACATACATTTTCAGTTTATTTATAACTTCCAGCGGTGAAATGTGTATGTACTATAATGAATCCTTAGATATAAAACGAGTTTTTTTTGTGTGTTTTTAAGTGTAGAAGTGCGTAACTCATAATTCTATATTTTTGGACTCGGTTGAGTGAGGAACACGTGCGAGCACTAGATAAGCTTATGGTAACGTAACAGATAATATAACGGAATGAAACTATTGATGCCGAACGTATGCCTACCACGGAATTCGCATTTAAATTCACAACGTAGGATGGAATTCTCAATCTTTCTTGAACTTGAGTCCGTTACTGGATTTCTATTGATAGGGAGAAACATTAAATAAGTCGTCTAGTTCCTAAACTGATTTTGTCCATTTACAGAAAATTCCAGAAAACTTAGAAACTAGAGTGAATCTGCATATTTTGTAGAACTTGGAATACTTCAGTGTTTTCATGTGAAAAATTTGAACATCCTCAGATATTTCCAGTTTTACAAAACGTATCGATTCTACACTTTTTCTCGGTTTTCTGGGATTGTCTGTAAATGGACAAGATCCGTTTTGGAAATGGGCAACTCAAATAAATCATTACATCAGAAGTCAAAAGCTGAAATATCCAAGCTGGAAGTCTTTGAAATGTGATGTTGGCGCAGAATGCTGCACATATCATGGACCGAAAGGAAAAGGAATGAAGATGTAAGGAAGCTAAAAAAAAAAAAAAAAAAAAAAAAAAAAAAAAAAAAAAAAAAAAAAAACTTGGTCATCTTATTCGGCACTCCGATTGGATCACCTTGTTGATAAAGGGAAAGGCAGAAGGAAAACCAGGAAGAGGAAGACCAAGGATAGAATATCTAGATCCAGTTACGAAGATAAGACCTTATCAAAGAATAAAACAGCTTTCCCAATTTCCATGTTACCCACCAACCTATGGTTGAGAAGAGAAAGACATCAGAAATCAACATGAAGGCGTTGCCACAGCTAGATAGAATCTAATAATAATAGTATTACTAAATAATAATAATAATAATAATAATAATAATAGTTCTAAAGGATTCTAAATTGGAGTATCGAAGTATCAAGTGATGAAAAATATCGAGACGAGAAGTGCTGTGAAACGTGCAATTCTCACAAGCAGTATACGACAATTAAGTTCCTATGTGTTCCATTTATTTTA
This sequence comes from Thermobia domestica, assembly GCF_964235325.1. NCBI lineage: Eukaryota > Metazoa > Arthropoda > Insecta > Zygentoma > Lepismatidae > Thermobia > Thermobia domestica. The sequence goes on from NC_137462.1 coordinate 5,543,085, forward strand.
TTATTCTATATTAACTGAGTCCGACGTATAGCTATTGAGCCCTTTTACACTGAAAACCATGAACAGTGCACCGTTGGAAGACGATAACCAAAGGCTTTTAAAGATGCCAGCCCAGCCTTTGTGTAATAAGATTGATGAAAAAAAAAAATAAAAAATGGTTGTCCTGAACGTTCAAACCCAGGAGCTGCTGACTGTGGAGTAAGAATTCTAACCACTCATCTAATTCTGTCAAATATCGCTGTTTCCTATTGTCCTTAACATTCTCTTTTTGCCCTGTTCCTTGTAAAAGCAGTCTCTGATTTTTATTAGGTTTAATTAATAATCGTTCTTATTTGATTGAACTGTCTTGGTACTGTATAAATTATACATTTAAAAAATATATAAAAAAAGTGTAGTTGTAGCTGGTCTTTTTTTTTTTTTTTTTTTTCAATCATTAAAATTTCAGTGACGGAACTGTGGGTCATAAGTTAGTAAATTTAGAGAGCGAGTTCGCCTCGGAGAAACACGAAAGTTAATCTGCGATAATAAGTATTCAGAATCAACTTTACCATTGATAATCTTATATAAATAAAGTAAATCAGCTGCGCGACATAGTTTGTCTGGGGTACATAAGTTCATTAAAGACATTAGTACCTCTCTCGAGTGATCACATAAGAGTAATTCTAAATCTAACTATGGCAAAAAAAAAAAAAAAAAAAAGTAGTAGTAGTTTATAGTCCGCGTCACCCGAATTGGCGTGTGGCATCAGCCAATAAGCTCGCAATGCGCTGTTACTAAACCTTCAGGGAGAATCAAATTATTCATAATTGTCGACAAATACGAACAAAATCAATTACGAATGATCAGATTCCTCTGAAAATTTAGTAATAGCGGACTGCGAGCTTACTGGCTGATGCCACACGCCAATTCGGGTGACGCGGACTATAAAACCGAGTCAATGCGAGATAGATTAGTAGATACTGTCTGTCATATTCGATACAGGTGAACAATATCCAATAATCAGGGAGATGAACGTTTTATAAAACATCGTAAGGATTAACTTCCTGGAAGAAATCAGTCTCGTAATCGGAGATATTACTGTGTGGTTCGACCGAAGTCTCTAATGATAAATAGTTTATTTCTAAAAAATCTTCTTGTTGAAGGGTTTTATACGTTCCTGTAAAACATCAATATGAAACGGAGGCTACCTTTTGTTTGTGAGTTGGCAACCGTCTGTGTGAGGTGCTTCACCGTCATCGTCGGCGACTGGAAACTTAAAAGCCGGCGACCGAATCAACAGCTGGCTGGGCTAGGCTAGGCTGAGTTCTGTTCGCTTTCGTTCTTTCTTTCTTTTGTAGCTTTTTTTTTCAACGCCATGTAAATAAAAAAAAAAAAAAACTAAAAAACTTTTTTTCGTTCGGAGCAGTGAATTTATTGAAAGTGGAAAGTTTAATCGTGAGATAGAGCGAAGAAAACCTAAACAGACAAAAACACACAGCCAAGACAAAGAAGGAGTTCCCCCCCCCCTCTTTTTCTCATGCACACGGATTCACTGCGCCTTTACATAATGATTAAATGCAATTAAGAGAACGATTAGGGTTCTCAGTTATTTTTCCGTTTCGAAATGTACGAATCTTTTTCATCTAATCTTCACCAGATTTTGTATTATTAGTTTCGTCCTCCGCTTTTCACTGGTAAATAATATTGAAAATGATTTAAGTTAAATATACATATGACTTACTGAACCCTTTTACGGTTCCCGCTTTTTCAGGTAAATTTTAGACTTTAAGTCAAGCAGGTGCTGCTTCATTGCTATTTATCGCAGGATCATTGTTTATACCTCGTTTTTTCACAATAGAAACCTTTATAACGGTGCCACTCGCATGCCCATATCATACACCAGAAACGGGAAATTAGGGAAGATCCGGGAAATTTTCCGAAAAAATTCCTTTTTCAAACCATTGGGCCTCTCGGGCCCGAATCGGAGTTGATGTACAGATCTCAGGGGGGAAAAATGATGAATAGTTAGAGATGTACACAATTCGTATGCAAAATTTCAGCATATCTTGCAAGCCAAGGACGGGAAAAAATTTGAAAATTAACTCAAAAAATGTGAAATCGCCACCAAGTTTACTATCTGGTTCCAAAACGCTTTGGGGTGTTCTTTGGTCCGTGTCTGACTTGACCAATAATAATAATAATAATAAAAAGCCTTAAATGACCTAAATAAGCTGTTAAAGAAACACTGCATAATGGTACGAAGGCGTTCCATAGATCATAAAAAGGTAATATTCTGAGTTTGAATCCCGTGGCCCAAATTTCCTTCAGTGTCATGAAACAAATACTAAAATGGCAACTTCTTTTCAGACTTTATTTATTTATTTTTTGTTTTTTCCTGTTATTACTTTATGGCTTGGAAACTTTTAAAATACACGCCAAGAAGTATTCGTGTAATTTCTGAATTCGTGTATCGTGTCAGCATAATCATATTTATTTATATTAACTTTAGAAAATAATACAATTCACTTTCTCCAATGCTTCTCACAATTACCTATTAGATATGGCTTCAAGAATTACTTTGTAACAACAGCCATAATAACAAGGATGTTATAAAATAGAGGATCTGCCTATACAACAAAATCTTGAAGCCATACGTCATAGTTTCACCACTTAGTCATCTTCTCAGTCCAATAAGATAGCAATGTTTTGAGCTAACATTCATGGCGGAAACGAGGGTATCTAATCAGATGTGCCGATGCTCGGTTGTTTTTTGGCTTCACTGAGTTAGTAGGATGAATATACATACGAGCAGATTCTGTGTTTTATAACATCCTTGCGTAATAACAATACGTAGTCATGTGTTTATAATACATTCGATTCCATACACAAACATGTCTCGATCCAGTGACATGAGCAAGCTTAATCTAGTGGTTAGCGTTCTTTTTTACAATCAGGTCACGGGCTCGAATCGGGTAGCCTGCTATCTTCACTGCTGTTTTCCAGGGTTTTCCCCAAGTTTCACTGGGCGAATCTCGGGATGGTACCTTTAAAATATAGTCGCTGCACCATTTCCTTTCGTATTGTTGTAGATGCTTAATGTCAGTTTGCCTCACAGGCTGTAACTATAAAATTGTTAAATAAATAATTGATGGACTAAGATTATATTATTTATACAAAATCAGATATTGACTGTTTGTGATGTCATTGATTTGAAGGAAATGTAAAATACCGCAGCTAATTTAATGGTTTTAAGAAAAGTGGATAAACAAAAGCCAGTGAATGGCTTCTACGCTAGCCATTTTTTTCTTTTTAAATTTCTACGTCTCTAAGTTTCTGTTTTACTAAATACTAGGAAAACAATTCTAAAGTAATCGTAAAAATATCTCTTGCATTTCTTTTTAAAGCGTGAAAAATGGAAGTAAATACGAGTGTTTGTTGTAAGTAAGGGCTTTAGTAAATCATATTGTGGTGTATCCGTGGACTCATAGTGGTTGTATTTAGCCTCTGTGTCTGCAAGGGGGAAACACATCGAGAAGGTCCATCACAACCGTTCGAGAGATCATCCAGCAGCGCATGTGTTTTCTCTCTTCTGGACCAGCTTCACATCTGGCTTCTGACTCACACACACATGGGGAGGACTCCCAGCGTTTCTATCCGCATCGCTTTCATCTTTGTTCTTTATCACTCCAGCTCGTCGCCGATCTTCTCCAGTGAAAAGGGTGGTGGATGAGGGACGCCATGCAAACAATGGTAAAAGATAAGAGTCTGTTTCCTCTTCGAAAGTTTACTATTGGTTACAGACCTGATCGCACGAATTAACAATTTAATTTGCATATATGGTTCATACAGCGTATCCCTGAATAGTACGATCGTCTCTTTTAATTTGAGCAGTATATATGTATATATTTTTTTCCTTTTATATTTGTAAGAGTCCGGGGTTCCATTCTTGGTATTCACCTTCCTGTCTCGCTGTTCTATCAAACCACAAACATTTAAAGAAGTAGCTAGAAATAAAAACGAGACGGGATTCTTTCGTCATCTTGGCAGTGAACGGAAATCAAGTCAGGGCAACTATTGAACTCATTGGCCCTACATTTGTCAATCAGCTGTGACTACAGAGCCAGAGTACCAACGATATAGTGCACTTTTCAGTTGGGTGATATGCGGTCAGCATATAGACTCCTGGTGTCATTGTGTCGTTTGAGACTTTTTAATTCACGTAACATTAGTTCCGCTATTACTTCACGGTACTGTATTGGCTGCGACGATTCGTAAAGCCTGGGCTATACACACATCATAGAAATGCTTTCCGTCACTTGTGATACATCGGAAGAATTCGGTACGATTCGTGGAGCTTCCTTCCGAACGCACACTTGAGAAAATGTGAAACAGAAGAAGTGCACCAAAAATGTTGCCAAACTTAGACGACAAAAAATAGTGCTTAAAGAACTATAACACGAACACTAATAATTATTCAAATTAAAATACAAAATAACGTCCATAACAATGACAACAAAGCGAAACTTAACGGCAGTCCTACAACGTTGTACCCTCAGATGATGTTCTCCGTATAGCGCTAGAGACGACACGGGCAAAAATTTCATGGGTAGGGGTTGACTGGGACACACCCTAGCGTTTTATTGGGAAGTGAAATTGATAAATGTAGGTCAAGCTTCATGACTCCTCGCGATCACTATTAATAACCGTTTCCATACCTTTTCTTATAGACCAAAAATTTGAGTCCGTAGATTATGACATTAAATTGTTAGACACTCTTAAGTTCTACATTATACGACAGGTGTTGGAAATATATTTTTTTGCAGGCCTGATCATCATCTTGAAGGTATTCATTAAAATTCAGAGAAGTGAGGGCGGCTTATAGAAGAGCTTAAATCTGTGAAGTGTCTGAGCTTTCGTTTTAAAAGTGAGAGACGCTTTGAAACCCAGCCAAATAAATACACGTGTACGTAAAATCAATAATAAAAGGATTTTTTTTTTCAGTGATATATTGTGAAACTACATGGCAGAATATTGTGTAATGTATGAATGAAATAACTGAAGTGTTAATCACTTTGGGAGCATTTAAAAAGTGGTTTGATTGCATAAAGGGTTTGTTGAGGCCCATCTTGGAGTAGAGCAATCTTCATTGAACTACTTAATTCTTTGACTCTGTTGTTACGTTGGCGCTTCTTACCAAAGCTCTCAGCATTATTATGTTGTTCACTGGAATATAAGAGTGATTATTGTTTAACTTCTCACTGATCGAAAGAAAACTTTGTTTTCCATGCATGTCGTGTGGAAACCTCGAAGGAGACAATAGCCCCTCTTCCCTTTCACCGTTGGAAGCTCTCCCGTAATTAAAGCCCCGGCAAGGTGTTAACAATTCCAAGGATACATTTATGGTTGCTTGGTTATGTAATTTTGTGTAATGAGTCCAACTAACTACTTACTAATTATCTGTTCCACAATTTTTCATTCATTTAGTCTTTGCAAGTTGCAGTTGCTAATTACTGTCATTAATTCATATATGAAGGTGTAGGGATATTCATGTCAATACAATGAAGAAACAATACTCTAGATCAAATAGAAGATTTGTTCTGCAGTTAGTAATTTTATTTCTTTTCAGCTCACATTCTGTCCAAGTTACATCTGAGAAGATATGGAGACTTTTTTTATTTAACTTCCCACGGTTATGCCATCTAGGCTAAAGAAAATGGTGATGATGAGAAATGAAGGAAATTGTGGAATGAAGAAAGTAGGAGGAAACGGGAGAACCCCGAGAAAACCCATGTGCACGATGTTTGTCCACCACAAAGTTCACTTGGCGCAAGCTGGGAAGGACACCATGCACCAAAGGTTAACGGTCTACCACTGAGCCACCGCAGCTCTATATGGAGAATGTATCTCTGATAATCTTTATTGGGAGTTTCCCGTATCAAGTGTATTTAAAATGGCTAGTGTTGTTGTTTCGCAGTCGGTGAGTCCCTTGTTCCCATCCTGTGACCAGTCATTCTGACTCAAGCATTTCCAAAAATTATTCAGTCTCGCCATGTGAATAATGAGACAGTACCTTTTAAATATATCCCCGGCCTATGTAGTGTAGATTGGTCTCGCATGCCATATCTGGAATTTGTTAATTGAAATATTCTTGCAGAATATTATGGTTGTTCGAATGAATGATCTGTCGACGTAGGTGTTAGGGAATTTTCACACAGAAACCATTATGTTAGGTAGTAGAATATAATACGTAAGAATACAATTTTTGGTCCGTGATTCGTCATCATAGTGTGCACTTGATTATGTAAGTCGCAAAGAAAATTCAATTTCTCTCGCTGTACGGGAAAGAAAAACGGATCCAAATTAGCTTATTTGTTCCACGGTTACTAATACAAGAAGTACAGGGTGTTCCGTAAGTATCCTGTATTTCATTTTTTTCTGACACGTGACGGGAATATCTCTGTAGTCTTCAGCGTAGCACAGGTTTCTACAGCACTTCAATCCATTTGATACAACTTCCTGAAGGACAACTTTGTCCTTCCTGACGGTTGCTTTCCTCTTTTTTTCCTTCCTACACGTGATCGTAACAATCAGGCAAGAAGAACTGTTTCTGTGGCAACAGCACATTCGGCCAATTATAGAGACCCGTTTCTCTCGCTCTGCAATGATAAATATTCCACCCTTTCCGCACGTTGCCAATTTGAATACAAACAAATATACGTTATTTTAGTCGAATGTCAACTTGAGTAGTGGATCTGCTGGTTATTGAGAGCATTCTTTTTAATTCTCTTCTGTGTCATTTAATTTTATAAAATTGAGGTGTACTTGCAGTGATAAATTTCGTGTTTCAATAACCGACGCAAAACTGGCAACATGGTATTGAACACCACGTGCGTACAGCGAGCTATCGGCAAAGATAAGTAGAATCAACTGCAGTGTAGGTAGGTGGTCGTCGATGGGTCCGCGCAGGCCAAATTAGATACCATCTGCCTTTCATTCTTAGAGGCACTTATTAACTGGATATATGTATAAACTATATTATTGCGAATGAGGTAATTCTATTTTTTGAAACACCCTATAGTATGGGATAGGTATGAACTTTTGCTGGTAACTGTATAATAATGCAATGAAAGTTTTTTTAAATCATCCATTGCATGGAACGAAGAATTTTTTGTTTATCTTTGTTTGCAATCAAAAACATTAACTTATAGGTTGGTCTGTAACCATGTATTTTTTCTTTTTGACTTGCTGTTCAATATATTGTAACGTCAATGGATGTGTGTACATATGTGGTAGAACGTGTGAAGGAAATAAGCCCGTTGTTTAGTATTAATTTGAGCTTCCACCCTTTTCCGCTGTAACTCTTCATTTGAGAACGTCTTGGAAGTAGCAAGAGACGCCGATCGACCGGTCTCCATGGGAACAGTGACTCCCCCTTTATTGCTCGCAGCCAACGCCCCAGTATTACTGGAAACCCTCTGCCACTTCTCTGTAATTACAGCGCACGTACTTCCCTACAAGCTACGATGCATCCCTTTTGCTTTGTCTTGGTGGCGTAGTGATGAGTCTTTTTTTTTTTTTCCTTCTTTCTTGATTGCGTGTAATTTACTCATTGATAGAGAGTTTTGAAAGAGCCAACTGGACTGTCTGGATGCGATACGCTTGCATTCGTCTTTATTTTGTGGAAGACTTCTTGTGTACAGCGTTGTGATATTACATTATACCCTGTTATTTAAACTTCTCATTTACTCGTATTGTGCACTCCGGAGTTTCTAATTAGGAGATGTGATTGATTTTAGTATACGCGAATACCATGAGATTTTGAGACGCAGAGTTACTGTTTAACGAGTTATCCCACCCAAGCCTAATTTCAAAAAGTCATTACTATAGAGGAACTTTAATGTGTAGATTTATTTTGCATTCACTTATCGGGGAGTACGGTGGCTCAGTGGTTGAGCGCTTACCTCTGGGACCCGGGGTCCCTGATTCGATTCCTGGCCAAATGAGTTTGTGGTGCATGACATCGTACTCGTGGGTTTCCTTGGGGTACTCCTGTTTTCTCCCACTTGCTCATTCCACCAATATTTTCATCATCATTCGCTTGCTTTAATCGTCTCCTTTAGCTAAACAGACATAATCGTGGCTCCTTAAACTCACATTTCATTTTATATTATTTCATTTCATTTATCGGTGTCCTTTTATGTTCAGAAATTCTTATTTTTTTTTTTTTCAAAATTAAAGTGAATTATTAATGATATTTTATGTTAGTATGAAAGGCATTAGTTTCTCAAAATTACCGTACCTTCCGTGTAGGAAATATATAACCTGTATCACCGATGGACGATACTTCTTTTTTTTACTCATCCTGAGACATCTGACGTTTAGCAAAAGCCAGTTTACTTAGCTTGATGTCTATTGAATAAATATACTTAAAATATTTTAAGATTTCAGTTCATAAGTGGATGTGTACCAACATCTGCAATGATTTCTTCTCGAAACTAAATAACCCGAGGTACGCGGTGTACGTATATTTTTTCAGAAACGGATAGGGGAGAGGAGAAAAGGATGCTTTCAACCAGCATCTTTCGTAGAAAAGACAATTGGGTTGGACACATCTTGAAGAAATTGTCTTCTTCATACCGCCATAGAAAGAAAGATGGAAGGGAAGCGAGGAATAGGAAGAACAACACAGGTGATCGATGATTTGAAAAATAGAAGAAAATATTGATAGTTAAAAGATGAAGCTGAAGATCCAGAAACGTGGAAGAAACATTTCTAGGCCAAAACCTTAAAAACTCACTAGTCCTAGGACCTGCTAATAGGCATAGTTCTTAATAATAAAACGCGGTATAGTGTGTACCGCAGTCCAATAGGAATATAGTCAAAGTAGAGTTAGAATTTGAAAAATGAAAGAGGTAAGGAAAAACATAGTGGGGGGCCGCGGTGGCTCAGTGGTAGAGCGTTCACCTCTGTTGCTTGGGGTCCCGGGTTCGATTCCAGCCCCCGCCAAGTGAACTTTGTGGTGGACAAACACCGTGTGCGTGGGTTTTCTCGGGGTTCTCCCGTTTCCTCCCACTTTCTTCATTACACCATTTCATTCATTACTCATCATCACCGTCTCCTTTAGCCTAACCGGCATAACCGTGGGACGTAAAACTCAAAGATTTCATTTTTCGGACAACCCATGGCCCCGCGTAGCGTAGTCGCTAATGCTCTCGCCTTCGATGCGAGCGGTTGCGGGTTCGATTCCCGGCCCTGGCTCTCGGTCAAGTAAGAGCTTTTTCAAGCCAGCCGTCCTGAATGAAGTTTTCCTGGGTTTTTGTCATTCACACCAGGGGAATGTCGGGATTGTAGCTAACTTATAGATCCCAAGACGCTTCCTTCCTTCCCTTTCACCGGATGGTGTGCTCGCCGAGGGACGTCATCCCTCATATGTGACGAGCTAAATATCCATAAATGCCGAGAGCCCAGAAATCTAAAATTCTAAATCCGAATCCGGGAACTCTCACCAACGCTACATAAAAAAGAAAAGTCCGCGTGAGTATATGTTGGGAGTTTGTAAATAATTAAATATGTAAGTTTTACGTTTCATGGTTATGCCGGCTAAGCTAAAAGAGACGGTGATGATGAGAAATGAATGGAATGGAACGAATAAACGGGAGAACTTCGAGAAAAGCCACGGGCACTGTTGCTCATCACAAACTTACATAACCTAGGATCGAATCAGGGACCCCATGCACCAGAGGTGAACGCTGTGCCACTGAGCCACCGCGGCCCTTTGTAAATCATTAAATCCAAATGCAGTACTTTAAGGGAGAAAACGCGTGTGCTTTGCACTGATTTGTTGAGGATAATATAAAGGTAGCTTTCTTTTAATTTCATACTGGTAATGATTATACGAATGCTGGTGTAAAAGGAAAACAATTGTGTTGCTCACTTCCTGCTTCTTTTTCAGTTTTTAGGGAAAATGTATCTGACACGAGAAAAGGATTTCCAAAGAAAATATATGAAAGTAGTTTCTTTTGTTTCTGCTGTTTAGTTTTGGATGGCATGTACGCGCATTGTGTCTTCCTTTCACCTTCAAACTGGAAAACAGAATAGAAGTTCACAGGAAATTCCATCAGATGAATCATTTTTTTTTTCTTTTTGTCTCTATTGAGGATTCATTCATCATCAATTTCCATGTTGTACGTGAGTCACGGATGGCAGACGACGTGTGAGGTCTCTCATGTGGTCACTGCACGGGAACAAAGGAAAACTGTCCAATGTTCACGTCTCGAAGGGGAATATCAACCAATTGATAACAGGTGTTTGCACATTTCGTTCATGATTAAACAGTGCTTGCTTACATAAATATTCAGGATAATTATCTTAAACGCGAGTGGGTTTGTGGTTAGTTCAAGAGGATATAGTTGGGTTTATGATGTATCTGGAAATTGTGTAAAATCGGTTCAGGATAATGGTTAGCGTTCTTGCTTCGCAGTAACATTTTCAAGTTGAAAAGCTACACTAGATCATGATGACTTAAGCTTTCCAGTAACTCCCTCCCCGGCACACACACACTTTAACCAGGCGAATAGTGGAATGGCTCATTTTTTAAATATTAATGTTCCATTGCTAATTGCTTCATTCTAAAATGACTTGATCCTCCCTCACTTTAACCAGGCGAATAATGGAATGGTACAATTTTTAAATATTAATGTTCCATTGTTAATTGTTTCATTCTAAAATGACTTAATCCCTGTAGCTAGAATGTAAATTGGAAAATTTATTCCAAGAAAAAGAAAAAAAAAACAATAAATAAATACCAATAAGGGAATACCAATTGTATTCAGAATAGCACTGAGAAAATTGGGAACTTTGTTTGATGGACATGAGACGAAGTAGTCAGCGGTCATTATTGGTCGAACGAAATTTGATAAGAGGACACTGTCTACTGAACTTCGCCTTCACTAGGTTTGTACACTCAATTGTTCATTATTTCTTAGTGTTCTATCTTAGTGGAAGAGATGAAAAAAACAGCTGCTTCGCCGCTACTCCCACCTAGCGGAAATTGAGAGCGTTTTTTTGTCTTTTTAAAGGAGGAGCACTGAAATCGGATGAAGCACTCATATAAGCAGGGAGGCCTCGTTTTCTTGTGGTTGCTAAGCAACGGAAGATTTCACGCGACGCCGAACAAAGGCTCATTCCTGAGTATCGGTTGCTAGGCGACGCAGCTTTCGTAGTATTGTACGAAACAGATGTTTTAAAAAGGAGAGGAGAACGCGTGTACAAGCTTTTGTGGCGATCACCTAGTTGTTGTATTACACTTATATTACACACAGTGGTCCCAAAATTTTACTATGAAGAAGAATGGCGCATTGCGCTCAGATGATGATTAAAAAAAAAAAAAAAAAAAAATGCAAATACTAAATCCTTCCGTTTTGTACCAAATGCGAGGAAGGTTTGGATATTGTATAATTTTAATTGAACAAATATGTTTAGTGCTCAACATTCTTGCGTTAATAAGAAGAGTTTCGAGTTCGGTTCCGTTGACCAACTATCCTCACTTTTTTTCCTTAGTTCCACAAAATGAATGCCAAGATGTATATCATATGTATCTCTACGTCATAGTAGACTTATTTCCACTTTATTTTCTATTTTATTATTATTATTATCCCTAGCAATTTATCCCTAGCAAATCCGTCAAGATTGCGTTTAAATTTATGGAATATTATGTGTAAACTAGATTGAAAATAAAACATATCGTTCTGTCCTTTTTATAAAAAAGAGAGAAGGGACAATAAAGGCTAAAGGCTAAAAGAAATAAGAAAAAGGGAAATTCTATGAATCTAGCAAAAAAGATGCAACATTCACTAAAAGGGTACAACAAAGTGTGTTCATTTCAGTTCGTTTTATGCCCAGAAATACATATTTTGAACTTTGGTTGTTATAACAACTACCTTTTCAGAAAAGGTGGCGCACCTTAAAATCCGCTCTCTAGTTATTATTATTATTATTATTATTATTATTATTATTATTATTATTATTATTATTATTATTATTATTATTATTATTATTATTATTAATAATAATAATAATAATAATAATAATAATAATAATAATAATAATTCAAATATAAATTGATGTGTAGGCAATGTATTAAAGTTGGTTAAAAATAAATACGTAACAAGAGAGACTAATAAACACTTAACTTTTAACTGTTGAAAGGTACTCCGTACTTGCTACAGTGAAACCTCTCAATAACGAATACCAATGGGACGTAGTTATTTGCTTGTAACTGAGAGGTTTTACAAGCTTAGACTACCCATAGCTCATATAGTAATTGTATGCAGTGCACAATAAATACGCTAATTTTAAATGTAAATATAGACTACTACCGAAATGCGACTCTGTTCGCATTACTGGGGGAAACAAAAATATCGCCGGGAGGGGGTTATATGGGCGTGTACTACCAAGTATAACTTATTTTCTTTGACAATATCTCTATAAAAAAACTGTTCATTCCATTACTTATTGTATTTAAAGCAAAGATAACAGTATAACATCCAACTCAGAATATAGACAGAACTAACAAATCATGACGGTTTATGGCCTAATGGGAAAAATTCAGCAATAATTGTTTGTCTATACTCCTGCAAATACTAGTTTCTGGTCAGCATTTGCTTGTAACACCTGGATCAGGTGAAGGGATCAATTAAAGATTTATTTTCAAACTGCAGAAAATGTTTTCTGAGCTAAATACACATGAGGCGTGTTCTTTTAAAGGAAGTATCGTTTTGAAATAAATAAATATTTTTCGTAATAATAAAATTGTTACGTGAAAGCCTATACCATAGTTTCCATCAATATTAAGGTACTTATCGTATCATGCAACAGGCTTTTGAATACCATCCTCATGGAAGTTTGCCATCTGATTTGACAACCACTGCAACACGGCCGTTTTGACTTTATCGTAGACATAGCGCTGACCACCCAGGTGGTTCTTCAAATGCAGGAGAACGTGTGATAGTAATTTATCATATAACGACGAAATCCTCAAATGTTTATTCTCTTTCACGTTTTCGTCAACTTTCTGCACCAAGTCTTCAGTGATGACAGAAGGACACCCACTTCGTTCATCATGAACATTCGTGCGGCCATATTTAAAGGCTCTAACCCATTTCCATACTATTCCATCACTCATAAATGTTTTCTCCATACACTTCACTAATCTGGCGATGAATTTCAATCGCTAGAAAACGAATCACAGCGCGTATTTCACAGTTGGTGGGATTCTCAATCAATTGGAGGCGTTGTAACTACTCAGAAACAAATGTAAACAGTCGAATGCTTCCGTAATTGCGTCTGTGGCTTGCCAATAGACGTAAGTACTCAGAGTGCATGCGCGGGATACCGAACGGTACTTACTTAAAAACGAATTTCAAAACGGTACTTAAAAAACACGCCTCGTATGAACTGAGGATAACTCCTGTTATGAAGAGGTTTTCAAAACATTGGGAATCAAAGAAGACTCCATATCTCTATCTGGAGATATCCGTAAAAGGGAGTTCTCTCCCATAACAATATACTTGTTTTTGCCGGAAGAAAGCAAGTTTGCCCTCATTATGGAGCTGTCCGCTGTTGAGATGTTAATTAAGAGATGTTTCACTGTATTTGTGTTGCAGTGTTGTTGAATTTTGCTGATCGGAGGAGTCACTTGTAATCGGTGTAAAGTTGGACGTGGTAGTTTTGAGCCATCTTTATTTACAAAGGTTCAAGTACTGTTCATTACTCATATCCCATCCATCAATCATTACAATTCGGTGGGATCTCGAGCAGTCTTTTCCCTTACGCGGCTGCAACCCACATTAAAATTGAGTGTATTGGGTTGTATAACTCCAAGGCGTTTAAAGAATATTTTACTCTGCTTTTACATACATACGTAATCTACGGTGTTACTAAGGCATTACTAAAATTAGTGTGTTTTCCTATTCGATAATCGATTTGTTATATTAAAGTAATGAGTTATGATTGATCTTTTTTAGGGCATTGAAATCTTCATGAGAACTTAATATTCAAGATTGATATGTGTTTCTCGGTTTTCATAATGATTCTTATTTTTAGCGTTCTGAGCACATTACATTTTTCGCATGAAATTTTGTATGTATGGAGCAGAAACTCAGTACACACAACTCGCATATAGCTATTTCGAAAGTAATAGTTTTAATTCCGAACTTGTTGACGTGTTGACGCACACTGTGGGCTATGGTAAATTAGTTTACGTATCTGTTTCGGCAAAATGCTTGTTGGAATGTTTCAGGAGCTACAGCAGCGAAAAAGAATGCAGTACAAATGACGCAGGCGGGCGTCGAGGTGCGGAACTCGTCGACTGATTACAAACAACCTTGAAATATCTTCCTCTGTTTCTGCTGGCTGAACCCAATGTCTGATGGGCCTTGGGCACAAGTCCCTGTGGGTCAAGTCCAGCTCGACACCTGTTCCCCCGCAGCGTCGCAAGAGCAGCTGTCTTCTGGTTGCCACATTTCTTTCTCCCGCCACAGGAAGGGAAGGAGCCGAGAAAAACGAACAAAGTAATCTTCTCTACTGAGCATCTTGTGGAGCATGTCACAAGTGACATGAATCAAACCTTCTGATCAACAATACAAATGAAATAAAAGAGCGTTGGAAGACAGGGATAACACAAATTCCCAACTGTCACAAAAACATACAGAAAGAATCAGTGGAACTCGAGGCACCTGTATCTTTATTTGTGTGATTAAATGGTCTCGAAATGTGCAACAATGGAAGTAATATACTGGTTGTTTACGTAGACTTTTTCTTTCCGTCTACTTCTTTTCAGAGGGAAGGGATATTGCACAGATCGTCAACAATTAGTTTAATTGTGGGAGAGCTGCACAGAATATCCAGGTTGTCCCGCGTTCAATTAATGTATTTAGGGGTTCGCATCCCACATAGGCCTATGACCTTATTGATAAAAAAAGGAACTTTAAACATACGACAGAATGAACATTCGCAATTCTTGCATGTCTCTCGCTAAATGTAAAGACGTGTGCATATATAATGTTCTAAAAGACAAGCACGAAGTACCTTTAAATTATGTAACTTCTCATAAGATTAAAAAGGCAGACGTAATATTGCCGCCCCTTTTCAATGTAACTGTTCATACATTGTAAATGAGTGTTAAGTCTAATTTGTTTCGTTGGCGAGTATTTCCCCAGTAAGATGGAACAGATGTTCTTATTCATTGTGTACATTTCTTGCATTAGCAATACTTCATGGAAATTTCATACTATAACGTAGATTCAAATTTTACCGTGTCAATTGGCTTCTCAATTATTTTCTGTAATTTTTTTCGGCTATGACCACTACAATTGTTCCGTCGAAAATCACAGAAAATATAGTAGTATATATATATAACCATGAAACATTTCGTGGTTTGCAGTCGTCACGAATTCGGAAGCCAGTCATCCTGATTGAAGATTTTCTCAGTGTTTTCTTTCAGTTCTACCAAGTGAATATCGGTGTGGCACCTTTAAATGTAGTAGATGGCAGTTTTCCTTCCACTTCCTTTTCATACAATTGTTAATAATTTCAATGTAAATTAGCCACTCAAGGTTGTATAGGGAGATTTAAAGAAACAACTAAATAATTTATAAGGGCAAAGAAACTTGAGAGGGTCATGCAGCTGGTTAAAGTGGTCTCTGATAATGGGTTATTGCCTCGGTATTTTTTGTTTCTGCTTGTCAGGACTGAATAAGTTTTCATGTTATTAGATAATCTCTTCACCGAAAAAAAAAATGTATAGTGTAAACGTGTAAACTAATTTTATGTAACTTCAAAGAACTATATTCATTTCAAAAGTATGTGCCCTATGATACAAATAGGTTTCTCCAACTTTTGTGTATTGAGACCCAAATGGATGCGTGTTTACCATTAAAAGATCAAGCTTACGTTAGGAGCACATCTGCTAAAGTGAAGTTGGTGAACATTGAACTGTTCGGTGTGACAATGGAAGATGAGGTGTTTATGGGAAGACTCACCCAATGACAAGAATACCTTTGCAGTGATGTAATACGATCTACAACACGGTGGTCAATTTATCCAAAGCATGACCAGGGAGTTTAAAACGCCCTGGCTTGACTATAGTTGACGGGGAAGGGACGGGAGTGTGTTCGTGAAGTGCGAACAGAGAGAGCGATGGTTGCCGCTTTGACGCGAATTCCGGATGCTTGGCGGGGGAAAGGAGGGGGTGTAGAATGCAGTCTGGGAAAATAAAGGCTCGTAAAGAATGTTGCCCAGCTATGTCGAGCCACTGGGCAGGGTTGCCAAACCACTTAGGTAAGGGATTTGGAATTATTTTGCTCTGCTACATACTACACAGGATAATTAGTTCTATTTCGTATGGAAAATGGTGTGCAATGTTTAGTCTTGTGTGTGTGTGTAACTCTGTCAATTGAACAATTAATAGTTCGTCCATCAGGTATTAAATTCTTTATATATCAATATCTTGCATCAAAGTTGAAATCTTGATTTATGAAATACTGCATGAGTTCTGAAATTTCCTTGCCTCCCTTCCTATGTGATACTGAAACCATAGAAATTCTTCACACAGTTTTATTCGATGGTTTGGTCCATTCGCTTGAAAAATAATTTGTTTCGTAGACATACTAAAACTTCGCTCTCACCTCCTTGATGAGAAGGGAAGGATATATCATAAGAAGGACTAAATATTAATGTATTATTTTGAGGACGTTCTAACATTCATTCAGGAATACATACATTTTAACACCTGATCATTTCTTAAGGATGGTGTCAGATTGAGGTACGAATTGTAGTGAAACAAAGATGGGATCTCATGGCTTGTATGGTGAAGGAAAGAGGCTGTGGATTGTCTGAGTGCTGTGATGAATGGAAGTCGACCAGTCAGCCGACCATCTGCCGACGAGACACACTAGATCGAAAACAGGGGGCCACCTGCGCTTTTGCCCTCGAAACACCATCCACCAACAATCGCTTTTGAAAATGGAAGAAGGCGACGAGGGTGGCTTGCAGTAGCCTGCTTTTTCATCCCCTTCCCCCAGAAATCGCTGTCTTCTGTGTCAGTGGAAGAGGGAGGGATTCGTTGGTTTTTATATTTCATATTTAGCACTTGTGTTTACAGGCGTTTGACGCGAGTTCCGAATATTATTCATAAAAATAAAAGAGCTGGTAGGTGTTAACTGTTTTATTTTCTAATCGAATCAATAAATCGTAAATGCATACTTTAGATAATAATACTTCTTTAGGTATTAATAAAGTCAAGAAAAAAGACTCATAAAATGCTTCGTGCGGAGTGTTGTACTATATGGATCAGAAACAGATTTTACGCAAAAATGATGAAAAACGACTGGGAACTTTCGAAATCTGGGTGTGGAGGAGAATGCAGAAAATTAGCTGGTTCGAGCGGAAAACGAATGACAGGGTGTTAGAAGTGGTGGGGGAGAAAAGAACAATTTTAGATATTAAAAAGAGGAGGAGAAACTGGTTGGGACATTGGCTAAGAAGGAACTGTATCATGGGGGACGTGCTAGAGGATATAGTGGCAGGAAAGAGAGGGAGGGGGTGAAGAGACTACAATTAATGGACGATATCAAAACAAAAATCGTACATGAAGACGAAGAGGTGAGCCGAAGACCGTAGAGCATGGAAACTTCTTAGTTGCAGCAAGTAACCTGCCAGTAATGGCAGAATACTTGCGATAATGATGAATTCTTACCGCAAGAACGAAATTAAAAACTTAGCAGACACATCGTACAAGTAACATTACTGACATTTAGTGAACCAGAAATTCAGTACTTTAGAATACTTTCAAAGTAATGACAGACACAAAAATTGGAAAATTCAAAATTAACGGCAACTCGACTTATGAAGTTCCATTTTTAATATGCTGTACTCTAAAGCAGTGCTTTCCATCTCAACTCACCTGTATGTGACGTAGGACCACGCTTCAGTACAAGAGTAAAGAATTCAGTAGAAATGCATCTATGTCTAGTATGACTCCAAAACCATCAACTCTTGTTTCCATATCACCAATGCCTTTTCGTAACGCCAGATTTCCAACGTACTCCTCCGTGTGATTTATAAAAAAGAGGAGCGGCAAATATGATGTTACAGAACAAGAGTTGCAAATCGCCGATCTGAATGAAGTGTAGAAGATGGAACAGCCCCGTGGTTACTCGACCTAAGCTTTGAATTGACCAGTACTTGTACTGGTAATAGAACACACTACAGACGTTTTTGAAGTTATAGGACCTCATATTTGTTGCTGTTTTTACCGTTTTAGTTAGTTCTTAGAGCAAAGAAACAAATTCTCTAGTGGTTCTCAACCTTTTTTAACTGACGGCACACTTTAGTGAACATTCAAGACACACTTGTTTGATATTTTTATTATAAATAATAATAATAATAATCTATTATAATACTGAAACCAATTAATTTTTATAATGACTATATAGCACTTATCATTATTGCTACCGCTGGAGGTATTGACTAGTACAGTTTGTATCGATTTTAACTAATTATTATTAAATTCTTCATGCTTTTTAAATTCTAAAATTTTGCGTTGCGACACGTCGGTTGAGAACTAGTGCTCTAGTGGATGTGTGCGCCATGAGTATATCTGTGGAAGAAAACGGGACAATTCCCAAGAAACTCAGTATGCCCACTCGAAACATACTTTGGATCGAATCAGAGGCCCTTCACATTAAAATGAACATTTTACCACTGATTTGTTGTTGCCCTTATTATTATTATTATTATTATTATTATTATTATTATTATTATTATTATTATTATTATTATTATTATTATTATTATTATTATTATTATTATTATTATTATTGATTTAGACTCTGCAATTTTAATTATAAAAACATTTCTGGGGCCTAAAATATGTATATCCAGCAGCACGTTTCCATCTTTATTTTGTTTGTACGTTTAGGGACAGAATATGCGTATAAAATGAAAGAAATGAGCGGTCCCGGGTTCGATTCCCGGTGAGAGCACTTGGTCGAAAAAGTGTAAAACGCTTTTTCAGACCAGCCATCCTGAATGAGGTTTTCCTCATTCACACCAGGCGAATGCCGGGGTGGTAGGTCCCAGGCCTCTTCCTTCCTTCTCCACTCCTTTCTTCCTTCCGTTTCCGTGCTCGCCGAGGGACGTCATCCCTCAAAACGTGACGGGCTAAATGGCAACAGATGCCGAAAGCCCAGAAATGTAAATCCTGAACATAAATGAAAGAATAAAGGTGGAGAAGGCTTTCTACGCTTCCCTTTGTTATTGTTACGAATAGGTTGGGCCACTACGGAGCATGTCACTGCCTTAAGCATCACATTCTGAAAATGCGGGGTCGATCGGATTTTCACCTTCTTGATGTCACAATTTTAATGTTAGCATTGTGTATGTATAGGCTAATATAGTGTCCAGTTCTATCTCCAGTGATGCAAAATAACGCACAAAATTAATTCGGAAGACTCAAAAGTACAAGTAGGATAGTGATGCCTTGTGTACAAGATCTCAGTGACTAAATAACACAGTTGTTCATTTGTACCTGCCAATGTATTTCAACAAAATAAGTCACTCCGGCAGTGTCAAGAAGCCAGATCTGCAGTTTTTTCTTCCTTCGCAAATTCTGTTAGTGAAGAATACTAAGGCGTGTAAGATGCAAGTTGTCAGTACAAATTAACGCACACTTTGTAGCCTAAGTGAGTAAGCTAAAGAATACCATTGTAGATATATATATAAGCATTCTATAGTCACGATGTGTTGGAGAGAAATTGGCGAAGAGTACTTACAACTAACTGTTTTATGACAGCGTGAGAAAAAGGGAACCCAAGCATTGGACAGACTGTCGTGTCCTATAATGGCCACTTTGGAAGATGATTATTTGTGAAACAGAAAATGGGTGGTTGAAGTGTAAGTTCTGGCAACCTTGGTTTCGTTTCGTGGCAGACCGAAGACAGCTGGTAACTGCTTCCACACACACAGAGACAGACAGAGGCAGAAACTCAGCCCCAAAACAAGAGGAGTTTTTTCAATGCCGTTGA
Source organism: Thermobia domestica (assembly GCF_964235325.1). NCBI lineage: Eukaryota > Metazoa > Arthropoda > Insecta > Zygentoma > Lepismatidae > Thermobia > Thermobia domestica. The sequence goes on from NC_137462.1 coordinate 5,563,148, forward strand.
AGAAAATACGTCTTGAAGGTTGAACGCCTCCTCCCCAGGAATCCATCTGTCCAGTCCTCTCATTTATAGAAAGAAAACTCGATAAACGAGTTCTTGTGCTCTCTTCTGGTTTAGAACCAAAGGCAACCCAATGAAAAGGAGGAAATTTAAATTGGCAGCTTTCTGTTTGAGAACTTAAAAAGACATCTTTTCATATTGGTGAAGGAATGAAGAAAAAAATTTACCTTCTATTCCCTCATATGCTTCTTCAAATACTTTTTTGTATTGAAGAGAGAGCCAAAGAGGATTCTTTGCCGTCGTTTTTGTTGGGAGTCTTCAGGTGGGACAAAGAAGCACGACGTTGGGAATTTTCCAACAAATACCTTATTTCTGCGTTCGGAATGCTTTTCTCTAGTTTCTTACAGTGGTACTAGGTGTAATATGACATTCGTATTCGTCAGATTTCAGTGTTGCATTCGGCCAGGCGATACGAGGATATAATTTAATTGGTTATTTACGAGTACTTAATATGTAATGTTATTTAATCTTAACGTTAGTTGAAAAAAAAATCACAAGAAGGAAGAGTTAGATAAAAGTTTCCGTCCTTTCCACCACATCTTAAGAGTCTTCATCCCGGCGAAATTAAAATACCGCTAATTTTATAGTAATTATGTGATATCTTCAAATAGATAAAAGATAATCGAAATGTGGAACAAGAGCGCCCTAGACAATATTATTTTACATGAGAAACCGTTATCGCGACTCACTTATCTGCTTTCGATTTCGAGCCATTTTGAAAATCGGCATTTATTTTCGCGTTTCTAAACAGCTGAAAACGGAAAGCCAGTAGGTGACTTGTGATAACGGTACCTCACGCAAAATAATATTGTCTAGGGCGCTCTTGTTCCATATTTCAATTATCTTTTATCTATTTGAAGATATCACATAATTACTGTAAAATTAGCGGTATTTTAATTTCGCCGGGATGAAGACTCTTAATTCAACTAACGATTTTGAATTCATCCAGCAAATTCTACAATTATCATATAAACTTTATACATGTCGTGGACTAATAGCTTCGATGCTGACTTTCTAATTGAACCCCTACTCAAAGAAACTTTACTATGTACTGTTTGTAGGGATATTATGCAACCCAACTTACATTTACATTGTTTGGGTTGCATAACAGTACATTGTACTTGAAAATTATAAATTAATTTTAGTTGCTTGGGTTGCCTAACTTCTAAGAAATACGAGCTAAACTAAAGATCTGACGCATAGTTTTTATTTTGGCACTAAAAGTACACTGAACAAAAATAAACTTGGCAAGAATAACTAGCATTTTGAATGTATTGAAAGCTTTTTTCATATAGTAAAAACTCATATTCAGAAAAAAATATCTGCTTTGACTATATGTATATATTATCGTGTCAATATGTGTCAATACGCAGTAGCTTATTTCTAGCATGATGAATCGTTCAACTGAAAAATTTTTGTTGGTTCTACTTCACTTGGTTTAGACAACGCATCTCATTCTTGGTGTATTTTATTTGAATAATAATAATAATCCTGTTATTTCTTCCTTTTCCAGAATTAATAAGGAAGTGTTTCTTCGTTTAGTAGCGGAAAAAAGATTGAACAAATTATTGTTTTTCCATTTAAATGGAAATTTTTGAAGGAAACAAAGAAAGGAAAGACGAGGAAATCTCTTGTCAAAGAAGCCTCTTATATATATATATATATATATATATATATATATATATATAATATCAATAATTTCGAGTATTGTCATCTTCGGTTACCACTCTTGCGATTGGTTTGGCTCCCCTTTTCATTGCTTCCTATCCTGAGCTTTACAGTTTCCATTTCCTTCTTTCCCTTCCTTACATCTTCGTATTGTTTGGTCAGTATATTTCAGTCGCTGTCTCTATCTTCCTCATAGATTATTTCTTTCTGTTGTTTCCTCTGTAGCCAATAGACATACTTCTCCAGGTCCAATAATGCTCTCCCTTCTTTCGACAAATTCTTCAGTATACTCTTTCTAATCCTTTCATTTGGTACCTTATTCTGTAATCCTGTTTCAGCATCCTTCTATAGCACCGCATTTCGAATATTTCCTTCTCCGCTTTTCCTGTTCTCCGAGAGTTTATGCCTCACATTCATATAAAACTCCATATGCCATACTTATGTGTTGTTCAGCCTTTTCTTCAATTCTATGCTGATATTTTAAGTTAGTTTATATTTGTTTAACAAAATTTCTAGTTAAAACCTACGAGACCACTACATTGGAATCGTGGAAAATAAACAACACGAACAATGGAAAGGCCTTTTTATTTAAATATACCATCCCAGAATCCGTCTGATGGAATTAAGGGAAAGCTCGTTCAGAATGGATGGTCACCGGATTCAAACGAGAGACCTTCCGTTTGCAATGTAACAACGTTCACCAATAGTCTTACGTTTTCTCGTGGAATTAAATTGTCTCTGTGAATGAGGGAAAATCTTAAAGGGTAATAGTGATTAAGATCTTTTCTTGTTCACGGTTCGTGCATCTGTTGCTTCTGTTTGTTATAGTATAAACGTGTTACAATGATGGAACGTTCGTGTTGCATCTTCGTTCTGACGCCAGTACATGTCGCCTATATAATGCTTCGTGAGTAACACCGTGCGAATGCTGGTTACGGAATAATTGTATTGGTCTTTGCTTCTTTCCCTTTTTGTATCTGCGTGGAAAAGAAAGTGAGAATAAACACAATAGGTGCGAGCAGTAGAACAGGGGTATGATGGCCAGCTCTTTTTCTTTGTGATTCAAAAAGGTGTATGAGAAACTGAAGTAGAATAAGTTGGAAATGAAGATTAGAAATAGCACCTAGACAAGACTGGTAATTATCGCTTCACTACATAGTCAGTTGCGCACTTTACTTAATAGTTTTTCGGCATACGGCGCTGTGATTTCGTATAGAATCAGGGAGCCAGATATTGCAAAAAGCCTGCGTTCGGTATACAAAGAATGTGCATGTACTGTGAGTCAGCGGTAGAGGGTGCTCATTAATTGGTTTATTAATATTTACATTCTTTGTCAGCAATTGATCTGCATATTAAATGAAGACTTGAACCACTGTAATAACTTATTCCATCGGGAATCGAACCAGTGACCTTGCGCACCAAAGACACGCGCGGTAGCCACTCGACAGTCAAGGAAAACTCTCTGGTGCTTAGTTTCGTATGACGTGAGATTGCAGTGGTTCTTATTTAATTCAAATTTTACGAATAGAAGTGATTCATAGTTACGTAAGAGGGGATACGATTCTAATTACGCTAAATTATAACTCATTATTTCCCCTTTCCTTTCTTGGATATAATCTGTGAATTGCTGAGAAATAGTCGTGATTGGGTGAAATGCCATCCATTACTATTTTTAAATAATAGAACTCAGTTTCTGGCGAAATCTTCTGAAATTTCTACATGTATATCATTCCGGGTATTTGATCGATGCAGCGTGGTTCTGTGAATCTGTTTTCGTCAGTGGGTGAGTTGGAGTGAAATGCGCTTCCAATTCCAGCCATTTCAAGAGGATGGGCGACTGCGAGAGATTGGATATATTTATGCATATATATAAATGCTTGAAACATGTGGATTCACAATTTCAAGGTCGTCTATGCGATGACGTCATGTAACGCAGGGCTTTGTCCGACCATGGGATGGCGAAGATGTTAGAAGAACACGTGACATAAAGAAAAGCATGGTTTCTTTGTTAAGAGAATCTGTTTCGAGTAATGCGATTTACTTTCATTATGAAAACTGTAAAGTGTAAGATAGACGCAATTGTCGCTAGATATATATATATATTCTTTAAGATGGGGTTCACGTGTCGGCAAAGTTAGCGTACGTGGTTCTGGTGCGAAAAAAAAAATGAAATGAAATCTTTAAGTTTTACGTCCCACGGTTATGCCGGCTAGGCTAAAGGAGACGGCGATAATGAGAGATGAGTGAAATGGTGGAATGAAGAAAGTGGGAGGAAACGGGAGAACCCCGAGAAAATCCACGAGCACGGTGTTTGTCCACCACAAAGTTCACTTGGCGGAGGCTGGGATCGAACCCGGGACCCCAAGCACCAGAGGTGAACGCTCTACCACTGGTTCTGGTGCGAATGGGTCCAGGTTGGATATCGGGAGAGGGTGAATTTTCGGAATTATTCTAGCATTATAGGCAATTAAGATCTACTTGTATTAAAAGTTAGCGCATTCCAGTATAGGAAACAGAAATAAAAGTGTTAGAAACCAATGTTAATGTTGATAGATGGCCCAATTCAGTCTTTGAATGTCCTGTGTCTAGTGGGCCATAGATCTTCGTGCTTTTTAAAATGCTGTTTCTTTTTCTTTTAGAAAAATGATACAGGATTAACTTGGATATAGTTATAAGAAGGTACAGCCAGGTATATCCACGTGATGTAGTTTCCCGTTCAATGGAACTGAAACTGTACTCTTTTTTTTTTTTTCCTCCTTAAATGACGTGCTTCAGAATCGGGAGGTTCTCAACTCAAAGCACAAGACCGTCCGAACTGAGATTCATGTGTTCCCCCTCAGTTCCATAGGACGAATGACGGTGTGGTATCTCTAAAGTCTTTGGTTGATCTTCATTTCAGGAGAGGCCATGGTGGCTCAGTGGTAGAGCGCTTACCTCTGGTGCATGTTGTCCCTGATTTAATCCCCGGCCAAGTAAGTTTGTGATGGACATCATGCCCGTGAGTTTTCTCGGAGTACTCCCATTTTCCCACGTTATCATTCCACCAATTCTTCCATCATTCACTTGCCTTAATAGTCTTCATCCCGGCGAAATTAAAATACCGCTAATTTTACAGTAATTATGTGATATCTTCAAATAGATAAAAGATAATCGAAAACTGGAACAAGAGCGCCCTAGACAATATTATTTTGCGTAAGGTACCGTTATCACAAGTCACCTAGTGGCTTTCCGTTTTCAACTGTTTAGAAACGCGAAAATAAATGCCGATTTTCAAAATGGCTCGAAATCGAAAGCAGATAAGTGAGTCGTGATAACGGTATCTCATGTAAAATAATATTGTCTAGGGCGCTCTTCCAGTTTTCGATTATCTTTTATCTATTTGAAGATATCACATAATTACTGTAAAATTAGCGGTATTTTAATTTCGCCGGGATGAAGACTCTTTTAACTACCCGTCTCCCTTAGACTGAAGGGCATAATAGTTGGACGTTAAATGGAATGATTTCATTGATATTTATTTCAGTGCAAGTTTTCCTCAAGGGCTTAGATATAATAACTGGGATTGGGGTTCAATATAAAAGATTACGTAAATATTTTTTAAATCATGGTTTCTTCTTCAAGGAATAGTAAGTTTTCGTTATTTTTTCTTTACATGTGTCATTCTGTCGACAACTCACTCACTCAGCGAGCAAGAAGAAGCGGAGAACATTTTACTTACCAGAGAATTTACTTTTACATATTGATATCATTAGAGATAAGAAATGTTTTAAATATACGATACCAGATTTTCATACGAGAAAAATTATACACCCAGTGGCGTATTTAGGGGGGGGCTTCCGGGCTTAAGCCCCCCCCCCCCGAAATCTTACTTACTATAGTAAAGTATATGAAATATCTTGCAGAATTTTCACATTTTCAGGCAAAGCCCTCCCCGAAAGTTAGCAAAGCCCCCCCCGAAAGAAAATCGTAAATACGCCACTGTACACTATAATAGGTTGCACTATATTATTAACAGATTAATTCATTATTTGATACATCTTAGAGCATAATTCCTTTATATATATATATATATATATATATATATATATATATATATATATATAATATCTTTTGATTGGATTGCTTCTGAATTCTAATGCTGGCTATTCGTTAAAAAGCGATTTACGAGAACTCGGGTTGGCAATCTTGTCCAATAAGTTCTTCCAAGTGAGCATTCGTTTTGGTTCAAGGTGTTTCCGATTCCAAACCATTTTCAGAGATACGTATCCAATATTGATTTAAAACATTTTTGTTTGAAAAAAAGTTGAGTTGCATACTAATTCTCGTAAATGAAATTTTGTTTGTAACGCTCTAGGCTTTAGGAAATGGAAAATACATGCAAGTAGGGTGTATGATAGTGAAAGAAGTAATGCCAAGTATACATGGTCGTCTCTGCAAACTTGCATGATCTGGGATCGAAGTAAGAAATCCTTGTTGTCACAAAAAGCGAACCGCAGAATGTCGGGATTTCCGTAATTCCCAGAGCACTTCTATTTATTATTTATGTAATACTTTGAAAGCTAACCAATTACTCATGCACTGTACTTTACCTGCTTCAAGCACAAGAGATTCAACTTTCTGATTATTTCCCCCCTCAACCACGCAAGTTCAACAAATGAACCTGCAGTGACTGGTATTTGTGCAACTCTGCATGACGCGATAGTTCTTTTTTTTTCCCGATCCTTCAGAGGCTTTCCCACGGACCTCGTGCTGCCATCTAGAAGCGGCATTTTTCGTTATACAAGGCGACGTTGGGTCCGGGAAAATGATCCCCAATTCCAGTTGCCATGGAGACGAGTTGGGCATTCACATCACGTGTATTGAGTGTGGTTGCTTTCATTTCGGGGGTTGGGTTTTTGGTCTTCTCTGAACTCAGGTTCATAGGCAACGAGGGCATATTGTTTTATACAGAAATTATCAGTTTACATTTTAAAGTTTCATATAAATATACTTTTAACGAATTTCATTCAGAAATATTACTGGAGAAAAAACGAATAACTCTACGATTTTTCTGTTATTCAACTATGATATTATTGTTATTAAAGGACGGAGAATCAATGTCGAAACCGGAAGTAGCTGATCCATATTTTTTTTCTATTACTTTCGATTTTAATAGAGTAATGAAAGTCACAGTCGGAAGATATTCTTGAGACACTGGATTCATATTAAAAACCTTTCTCATAGTTTGTGTTTGTAAAACGAATCTTTTTATGTACTCACATTTGCATATATTTAAATTTAGATATATTTTAATTATTTTGTATATTTACCTCATGAATAATTAAAAATTAATTTAGTTAAAAGGAAGATGACTGAACCACATTAAATAATGTAAATGAATTGTCATGATATAAAGATGTACAGGGTGTTTCAAAACAACACCGACAACGTTTGAGAGGTGATTCCTGACACCAAGATAGGACAAAAAGTATAGACGAACCTGAGTGCACAAATGCTTCCTTTCGGAATTGAACACTACCACTAAGCCACTGCAGCTTCTGTCATAATGGTCGAGTTCTCATATTTTCTACACAAGGTGGTTCCATTATCGTCCGTCGTCTTGCTAGTGTGAGAATGAAAAGCTTCATGAGGGTGTACGTAGTTTCATATTTATAGATGCCGTGAATATCATACATCATGAAGTCCCTCGTTTTCTTAAAAACTACTCATGAGGATTTATAATTTTGTTCAGCTTAATTAGATCCATCGATTGGTGTATGTGTGATCTTGTAACATATTCATTTAACTAATATTAGTTAGAATAAAAATAAATGAGTTGAGGAGGGACTCAGACTTCTACATCTAACACACATACTTAGTGTCCATAGAGTAGTTTCTCAGACTACATGACCATGTTAGGCAGTGAAATAATAATAATAAAAATCATTAGGCGCCACTGTATTAAATGTTTCTATCTACCGTTCAAGTGAACGCCTATATGCTTACGTAATATTTAGTAATTTAATTAAATAACTGAGGTGTTGCTGTATCATTGGGTTTCTGACGCAATGGCTCTGAAAGAAATGGGAAACTTCTGAGTTTAGCGTAATAATTTCGTGGAGTCCCTCCACCCACGACTCACTCTCTCTCTCTCTCTCTCTGAAAAATGGAAAGTGTGTCAGATGTCATTTTGTTATAGCGAGATCTCTTCTCAGTCCTTTCTTTGCTCCAACCATTGTATTCATTCAGTGCCTTTGAACTAAAATCTCAACTACAAACTACGTGGAGCATTCAATAAGTAAAGAGACAAATTGCTATAGCTCAATAAAGATTTATTTGAATCTTTCAAAACTAAGGCTATTTTTCAATATAATCACCCTTTACAGTTATGCATTTGTCCCATCTTTCTTGCAGCTTCCTAATTCCCTTGGCGAAGAGATCTTTCGATTTACCCCGAAGCCACCTTTGCACCGCTGCCTTAACTTCCTCATTGTTAGCAAATCTTTTTCCACGTAGGGCGTCTTTGAGTGGTCCAAACAGGTAAAAATCAGATGGGGCGAGGTCTGGGCTGTAGGCAGGATGAGGTAAGACCTCCCAACCCAATTCTTGAAGCTTATCTCGGGTCAGCTGGGCTGTATGAGGTCGGGTGTTATCGTGCTGAAGAATGACTCCTTTTGACAAGAGTCCACTGGTTTGCTCCTGATAGCTGGTTTAACTTTGTGTTCTAGCATCTCAGAATAGTATAGGCTATTGATAGTTCGCTGATCTTCAAGGAAATCGCAATAGATTGGACCCTGTGAGTCCCAAAAGATGGTCAGCAGCACTTTACCAGCGGAAGGTTGAACCTTGAATTTTTTGCGAACTGGAGAACTAGTGTGTTTCCACTCCATACTCTGCCTTTTGGTCTCAGGGTCGTAGTGATGGATCCAGGCCTCTTCGCAAGTCACTATTCTTTCAAAAAAAGCGTCTCCTTCAATCAAACTTCGTTGCGTTAAGGCTTGGCAAATGGAAAGCCTTGATTCTTTATGAGCGTCAGTAAGCTGTCTGGGAACCCATCTGGCACACGTTTTTCTGTACTTTAAAATGTTCCTAATGACATTGTGAACAGTTCCAACACTTACTTGAACTTCCTCAGCTATCATTTCAACAGTAATTCTTCTGTTATCACGAATAAGTCCGTCAATACTCGATTCCAACGAAGAACCAAAAACTTCCACTGGACATCCACATCGGGGTTCATCACCTACACTTGTTCGCCCACTTTTAAACCGATCAACCCACTTGTACACATTCGCACGGTTCATACAACTGTTACCGTACTGTCTCAACATTCGAGAAAAAATTTCACTTGGTTTTACACCTTCTGCGACTAAAAACCTAATGACTGAGCGCTGTCTTCTAAGGTGCAATCTTCTAGAGGACTTGCCATGATGAATTGATATTTTTGAAGTTATGTTGACATAAAATTACGAAACAGCAGATCAGAGCATATCCCAAGCTTACCAGCTACTGAAACCAAAAAAAAAAAAAAAAAAAAAAAAAAATGATTAGCGTTAAAAATATAGACTTTGTCTCTTTACTTATTGAATGATCCTCGTATAATAACCGAAAGAAATGATAGCTCCTATATTGTGTAATTCTGCGTGAGACATTTCAGTTCGTTGTCAGCATGCTATATATATCATGTGTTTTAGATAAAAAATGATCAGTGCTTATAAATCACAAACAGCCGAAGATTAAAAAAAAGCAAAAAAAAAAAAAAAAAGGGACTTCAGACTTTTAGAGAGCTCATCGAATGGAGTGCTCTACTTTCCATGCCTCCAAATTATCCGAAAATTTTAAATGGCAAAGTATGTAATTTGATACATCATTCAAAAAATCATGGACAAAGACTTTCGTGTGAGGTACTTTTTTTGTGAAATGGCCCAATTTAACTGAATTCTTGCAGACAGATAAAATTCATAAATGGTGACATAAGAAAAATGTGCTCCACAGGATTTTTTTTTTTTAATATATAAAATTACGTACTTTGCCATTTAAAATTTTCGGGGAACTCCGTGGCCCTGTAGGGCAAGCCAAGCTCTATATTCCATGAATATTATGAGATTGTTTCAGGAACGTCGATTCTTGAAAAGTTCAGTTTGACGAAAAGGTAGTGTTGAATTGAGGCATGCTTCAAGAGCACGAGGTTTTAATATTGATACCCTGCTTTCTTGGTTCCCTTTAGAAGTGTTATCTATATCAGTTCTTTTGAACTTTACTCTCTCTCAGACGTCAAAATTTTGCCTCTTCTCAAACCACGTGAACAGATATACTCAGCGGACTAGAAAAGTGACGTAGACGAAAGACAGAAGTGCCAGGTAAACACAAACATCTATGCTGGGGTGAATAGTGTTGCAGATACACCTTGGCTACTCATACACTGTGAACAGTTTTGTATTTCTTTTTCTTACCAGCCCCCTCCCCATAAATAATCCAGATGCTCGACAGCCATTTGGAGTGTTGTTAAGTTTCAGGTATTTGATAGAATTGTTGCACAGATGACAGGAGTATCTATCCAACTATATTTCGGAAATAGTACTAGGCTATAATGAGAAACTATTAAAGTTTTGCACTTTTAAAATATGTTTCTAAAAATGTAAGAAAGTCAGGTTTTCCGGAATAACCACTTTTCAGTTAGTAGATCCGATCAGTTATTTTTCCTTTCACTCCAATGCAATCTTTATAACGATTCTTCAAACTATTTAAAGCCTGTACTTCACTGTCAAAGCAGCCATTGCTTTTGAAATAAAATAGAGTCTCTAGTTGTACGTGCCAAGACTAAACAAGGATGATTAATAAAAGTGAACGATGATGAAAGAAATGTGAGGAAACGGGAAAATCCCGAGAAAACTCACGGGCATAATGTTGTCTACCACAAATTCAGATGGCTTAGAATCGACTTAAACAGTTTTTTAAGACTCTGGTATGGAGCGTGGCGTTTTACGAATCAGAGACGTGGACGCTGAGAAAAGTTGAAATATCCAAGCTGGAAGCATTTGAAATGTGGTGTTGGCGCAGAATGCTGCGCATATCATGAACCGAAAGAAGAAGGAATGAAGACGTAAAAGAAGAAACAGCATGCTTGACCATCTTATTCGGCACTCTGATTGGATCACCTTGTTGATAGAGGGAAAGACAGAAGGAAAACCAGGAAGAGGAAGACCAAGGCTACAATATCTAGATCCAGTTACGAAGAAAATGCCTTATCAAAGTATAAAACCGGTCTCTCAAGGGAGAGAAAAGTTTTAAAATTTTTGTTTGTCACCAACCTATGGTTGAAGTGAGAAAGAAGGGATCGAGGCAGGGACCCCTCGGGTGAGAGGTAAGCGCTTTACCACGCAGCCAATGTTCCCCCTCCATCTGTACTTTCCTGGTGATGTATACTAGTATTATTCATGAAATAGTTTTGTTCACAAATTCAAATAACTTACCGTACAGGTTATAAACAGGATTTACAAAATATTTATTGTGTTCATATCATTCAATAAAGATAACCAAGTCGGGAGAAGTGAATAAAAATTGATTTCAATAGACTACTAAAAATATTTGCAGCTATTAATCGTGAATAATGTTAATTTTATATCTGTTTGTGGTATGGTTTATGTTATTTACTTTTGTTTTGTATAATTGTGCAGTGCGGGCCAGAGTGTGTAGGATGACTTAAGATGTCGGTGCTGTGACTTGTGAAAGACGAGTTCTGTTGCACCCGCACGCGTATACATATGTGTGATGCAGCATACAGAGAACACGTGTGAGCGAAGAGCTGGAGCGTGAGTTGCTCCACGTGACTGCAAGCGAAGGGGCTGGAGAGTAAAAACGACGCCCGAGAATCGAATCTTATTAAAAGTTGACCCACGACGCTTGGGAGGAAGGGCGTCGACCCCTTCCACAGTTTTCTTTTGTCATTGCTCTCGCATCAACGAAGTACCCCTTTTCCTATGATGAAATTACGTCACCGCCGACACACGTGACAATTTGCCACGAGGAGAAGGGATATGGATATGGGGACAGCGTCACAAATTCCCGTCAGATGTGTGTGTGTGTGTGTATGTTCAGGAGGAAAAGTGCATTCATATGGAATCATAAGAGAAATATTTTCAGAAAAATGTTATTTATTACGTAATAAAAAGCAAAAGCAATGAATGTACAGTAATACTATCAGACGAGGCCTTCTGTAATGTTTTCACAATATTGAATTTGGAAATCTAGCCTACGTATATATATATAAATATATAATAAAAGAGAAGGTTGGGTTTCATGTCTAATGTGGTTCTTTTGTGCTAACATGTTTCTAAAAAAATGCCCTGAAATGAGGAGACTTCATTGTAAACGAAGAGTTTCTATTGCTTTGTCTTCGGAAAGACATCTCAGGAAACGGAGAAAATAGCTGCTCTCCCAAGGGCATAAGCATTATTGTCTGCACTCTCTTCTATAGATTTCATAGGCTATAATGTGAAACTTTCGACCTACTCTATATAGGTAACTGACTACATATATTTGAACTTTTTGTGTTTGTTTGTTTGTTTGTTTTTTGGTAATGTGTTGATTTACACGTTACGCCACATTAATAATTTAATCCTTTCCGATCTTAATGTAACTAACTACTGGTAAAGAGAGTGTGTACTTTTTTCCGTAGCTGTACTCAGGACTCTGCCATATGTGCAACACGTGCAGTTGCACGGGGCAAAATCTGTCATAACTATATTATTTAAACTAAATATTTCTTGCTGGAAACTTCTATTTGAATACTACATTCATAAATCATGTTTAGGGCGCATTAGTTTAAGATTACATGGACAGTGCTAAAGCAAATGGTCAAATAAATCCCAGCATGAATTGCTTGATTGTTGTCAAATACAAGAAATCATTAGTTAGTTGTCACAGTTTTGATAATGAAAACTAATCTTATCTTTGTCACAAACAAGTTCCTCATCATTGAAGGTGGAAACTTTTTTTTTTTTTTTTAATTTTAACAGATGTAGAAGGAAAATCAAGAAATAAAAATAAAAGAGCTAGTTGCACTGGAATTGCAAACTAACATATTCAGATTGAAGCTCCACATTGAATTCTATAAAAAGGATTATTGTCTTTTCTCTGCAGGTGTGTTTGCTTTATCTTTCACTAACACAATAGATTATTATTTAAAGAAATAAAAAAAAGACAACGAAGTTGCATTTGTAGTGTTTAGGCCACTCTAATTGAGACTTCTCTTTCCCTTCCCTTCATTGTTCATGATGGGGTAGCATACCGTACTTAAGGCTTTAAAAAAAAATTTAAAAAAAAGTTCTTTCGGGAGAAAAGGGGGCCGACAATGATGCCATTGCATGGGACGGTAGATTGCCTAGGACCGGCTCTGGCTGTAGTATAAACAAGACGGCAAAGCGAGAATACCAATCACTAGCCTAACCCATGCGTTCTTGGAGACGATCGTACATTGGTTTGAGTTGAAGTACTCCATAGTTGAATCTAGGCAATGTGATTGGTGAAAACGCCGTATTCGAGTGTTTTCCTAGAGTTTTGCCGTTTTCTTCCGCTGTACGTATTTTTCAATCATCATCCACTTCTTTAGCCTACAGGGCATGATCGCAGAACGTAAAACTAATATTTTTTTTCTTCCCTAGTTAATATTTCACAGGGACCCGAGCATATCCAGAAGGTTCCAGATTCAAACCTCACGGCTAACAATCCTGGCTGAAGTCTTAAAAAGAGTCATTGCTAAGTTTCATTAGATGAATGCCGGTTTCGTACCTGTATATAGCCCTGACAATTTCCTTTCCCACTGTTCCTGATCTTCGTTAGGGGTTCCACTGTAACTGAAATCCTTGCGAACTGATATCAAAAAGATAAATAAATAGAGTGCGAGCCTTTAATTCTTATGAGCCTAGGTTAAATTTAAGATGGAAACGCGCACCAACCAACTTTTCGTAATGTGCATCGTCACCGTTGCTGTTCTTTTACGCCTCCGAGGAAGAGAATGAAGAAAGATGAACCAAAACGAGTACTCATAAGGTAACTCACATAACAAGTAAATTGCAAATGACGATTTGTGGTGTTGGTTGAGTGATGCTGCTACTTCATCTGATACGAAATTTCGTGTTGAGGAACTAAGCATGGGATCATATTTTACGCGGCTGATACGAGAATGATAAGTAAAGCATAATGGCAAGCCAGTTGTGTAGACACGCCCTTTTTAATGTGGACGGTGCTCAGTTGAGTTCCTAATAGCCGATGAGCACATTTCATACTTGAACGTTATGCGCTAGCATGGAATATGTTCTTATTTTCTGCAATGCTATTCACCCTGTTTTCCCGCGTACCCCTAGACATAGGCCTACTTCGCCATCCAATTGTATACCCCTGAAGTTGTTTAAAAGAAATTAAATCGAAATGAACTTATTAAACTTAATACACATGTTCTGTTATTTAAAAAGGGGGAGAAATAAAAAATAACAACAACAAAAGGACAGACAATCAGTGTGCCAATCAAAAGGCTATTTGCAGGGGGATAAAGTATACATCCGAAACAAATAACATGGGAAATTTCAAAACATATGGGAGACATCCAGCACTACTGACGGGATTTTCCCCTCATCCTCCCTGATAACTCGCACACAGGACAATATTTAAAAAAAAAAAGTAACTTTAGAACTAACCTGTTAATGAGATGACTGAGTTTGTTTCCGGAATGCCAATTCGTCGATTCTTGGTCGAATCTTCGGGAGTGCAAGAATCAGAGCTGATTCTGGATACAAGCAATTTCTGTGCTTCGTTTCTATTGATGTTAATGCAGAGAAACTCTGTTCACACAAATATGTTGATGAAAGTGGAAGAAGTTGTGAAGAAACACTGATCATTCAATAAATGCTCCAACTATGGTCATTCAATAAATATTGGAAATACGCTTATTTTAAGATTACGTACCCCAAGAAACACTTTCGCGTACTCCCAGTTGAATCGCACTATCCTACTGTATTATTTATTTCTAGCACGAGATGCGTACGCAGTTTTATCAAGGTCAAGGGACCTCCGAAACCTCCCAAATTCATATAGTTTCTGGATTTTTTGTGCACTACGTACGTTGCTGTTTCCAATACATGTAACAGCCTACGTTGCTTTCGGGAGTGTAGTTTGAAGAAGGTACAGTCATGTCCAAAATGATTGTCGCATATCTATAAAATCATGTTGTAGGAATATGATTTGATAACGACTTTGGCCGGTGTTTCTTCAAGTGTTAGGATGTATGTAATCGGCAAAGACATGTATGTGGTAAATTTCATGTAAATAAGAACAATATAACGAAAAAACCTTCCTTGTCCATTTAGCAACATTTTGTTTTAAAATGTTTGCACTTATAATTCTTTTCCTACTAAATTTACCTCAAATGTACATTTCCCGATTATACACATAGTAACAGTAGTAAAAGTACCCTACAAAAATCATTATTAAGTTATATTCCCACAACAAGACAGTTATAGATATGCGACAATCATTTTGGACATGACTGTACTTCTTAACGTGGCAAAATATCATGGACAGTGCGTTTTTCTTCACTTCATATATTTGTCTATAGCCACAGAATGGAAATAGGTGCGATTAGTATTAGATTTCTGAATGTTATCTAATTCACTGTACTACCTTTTCGATTATATAGAAGGGGTGTTCCGTTATATCGATATGAGACTTAAATCTAGGACTTCAAATGTGACTGTGTTCCTTTTCCCGCGTGATGTCTATGCACACGAAGCGAATATTTTCAGCCGTCCGTCACGGTGAACAACAATTGTCATTGGAGCTTAATTAGCAGAATATTGATTAAATTTTCACGCGTGAGATCCATGACAAAGTGGTGATTGTTGTATCGTGAATATAGGGAATGGGAAAACTCCTGAGCTCTTCTGCCCGTCCATTGTTGTGAGATGATATCTATGAATGCTTCAATAACTTAAAGAGTTTGTTACCAATTGAGTAAATCGCCCGTTCGTTAGCCTCTCACAGGAACGCAACTACTTTCTAATGCTTAGCTGCGTGAGTTAATATTGTATGTACAGCTTACAGTCGCCATATAAAAGAACTTTTTTTTTCATCATTACCATCTGCATGTTATTCCAACTTGAATGTAAATATTAAAAGCACGATTCGTACTGTATTGTTTCCGTTTCGATCCTTTGGTCATATGAATTTGTGGTAGGCATCATGCTCTTGTGCTTTTTCGGGGTTCTTCCGTTTCCTCCCCCATTCATATTCCACCGATTCTTCCATAATCTTCATTATTATCACTCAGGACGAAGTCGGAATAAAATATAAAAGTTCAAGCAAAGGAAGCCATTCTGACTGGACATAAAATCAAACATATTTTAGTTTCTCTTACAATTGTATCGAGATGTGATTAATGGAATTAAGGAATATAGTTATCTTTCTTCCGTTATCATAAATGTTGTATTCGTCTCACCTTTGTCAGTATATTTTTCTGTGTAATTTATGATAATCTGTGTGTAAATCTTTTTACTGCCTGGTCACTACAACAGCTCCTGTCACATCTGTTTTGGAAAAAGAACGTAAGTGTTACGAAAACATTTCATTCGTAAGAGTTGTTGTGACATGAGTCAAGGATATTCTTCACAACACGAACACGATAAAATTTACAGTGAACAGTGCCACTGCTTTATGTTGGAAGAAAGAATATTTTGAAAAAGGGAAGATCTTTAGTTTTTTTTTTTTTTTTTCGTTTCATGGTAATATTTAATTAAATCCTGTGGTAAAAGAATAGGCGTACTTTGTAGTAAGTAAGAAGCCATAATATAAATGAGGATTACTTCAATAGAACAGAAATGGATGCCTTTAAGAAACTGTTACAAATTCAATGTGACAATTGGATTAGCATTTGACGTCAGTAGATATTTTTGTCTTGTCAAGAAATTCGATAGAAATAATTGAGATTTCAAAACTTACGCAAGTCTCCTGCAGTTTCCATAGAGACAACTTGGCTGTTCTTGATTTTGTTACTTTTTTTTTTTTTTTTTTTTAAAGTATCTTTGTGTATGTATTCTTGTATAGAATTTGTTTCTTTTTTTCCTTAACTCTATTGTTTAGCTACGTCATCACCGAGCTGTTGCAGAGCGACCTTCACAAAATCATTGTATCTCCTCAGCATCTCTCAGCAGACCATATAAAAGTCTTCCTCTATCAGATCCTCCGGGGTAAGTACATCATTATTATCTCAAAACAAAACAAAACAAAAAAAAAAGAAAGAAAGAAAGAAAAGAAAAGAAAGAAAGAAAGAGAGAAAAAAGGCAAGTATATATACAGGGTGTCCCACATAAAACCGGTACGCCTCACGCACGAGATTCAAGTAACACTTTAACAGCAACAATGAATAGATAATAGTAACGTTAAACAGTTACATGTTTATAAGAGATGCTGGAAGTGGTGAGCATGGGCATCCAGGCATCGCTGACCTCATTTAATGACGTTACCAGCAACACGCTTTAATTCTGCAGGCGTGATGTTGGTAATTTCTCTAATAATGTTCCATTTAAGATCGTCTATTGTGTGAGGATTGTCAGCATACACTTTGCTTTTCAGCGTGCCCGATACATAAAAATCACTCGATGTTGAGTCCGGGAACGTTCGGGACCAAAGGCCTCTACTGACAAGTCTGTCTTCAGGAAACACATTGCTTTGTTTGGATGTGTGGCCATACTTTGGTTGAATGTGTGGACAGTTGGTCCATCTTTTTGGAATACTGCATACAGCTTCTCTGCATCAACTTTCCGATAAAATGCAGTGTAGGCAGCTTTCGAGACAGTGTCATCATCTCAGCAATGATCAACCGGTACGTGAGACGTACCGGTTTTATGTGGGACACCCTGTATTGTGCTTTATTAAAAAAAAAAAAAAAAACCTACAACAGTCTTATTACGAGCTTTTTAAGTCAGGAATTCAGTTACTCCTGGGCTTGGAAACTAGAGAATTTAGTTTTGGTCAGGGAGATGTATTAGCAAAATTATTCTGTCTTAAATATTATCCCATTGCATCTGAAATATCACATGCATTTGAGAAAGTCTAGGTTGAGTGGGATGAAATATTATGTTAAGAATCTGGTGACCATTTAAGATAGCATCATGTTACGGTGTATTTACAGATTTTAAATTGGATATACGAGACCGTTTAGTTATACAAACTGAAAAACAATATTTATTGGAAGAAACAATTCTCTTACATACCTGAAGCTTTCGTCACTTCTCTACATAATCACCACCTTCATTTATACATTCGTCGTATCTATGCTCGAACTTCAAAATTTCCATGTTATACTCTTCTGCCAGCAGTCCGCCATTTTTAGAACACCCGGTATATAAATAAAATCCAGAAAGACCATAATGCATATTTATAACCAAGATCTATTTTCTATTATTGTCGAATTTACTTCAAACAGGGGTCCACAGAAGCTTAGTTGAAAATCTAACAGACATTCAGTAAGCAATTCATGTTTTATTCTTTAATGCATTTTTGTATAGTTTCCATTAGCAAAGAGCACACAATAAGTGTGTGAAAGGGTGTTCCATGCTATGCCAATTAGGCTAATGTGGAAGGTGCATTAGCCAAAGGATGCGAGAGTTGTGAGTTTATTTTTGAAGCCTGTCTTTAATTGTATATATGCTATGTACCTGTGTAAGGTGACCAGAGACGAAATAAACAAAAGAAATCCGCAAGGTCAGATGCGGAAGGGAATGAGTAATTTGCTTGTCCAACTTTATTTAGCGCCACCATTGTCGTCATGTGGAGGACAAATTTGTTTCAAGAACTCTTGTGTCGCACAGTCGTCTATTTCAGGCTTCTGCAATTTAATACGTTGTTCGTCCTTTTAAATTTGCGCCAATTGCTTTGTCTTCCTAGTTTGAGAGTTAAGTACTGCCGTATTTTGTTTTTCCTGTAAGCAAATACGCATATTTAACATGTCGTTTAATCGCTGTTAATTACCTAGGTATTTTCTAAAGAAAGATTGGAAAGAAAAAAAAAATAATGTGTGAAATGTTTAATCCACCTAATACATCAGTACCATCGTGCCGGCAACTTTTTTATTTCTTGGAACATGGAAACATTTCTTCATGTGTCTCTTTGTAGCCTAATGTCTAATTCGCGTGGTCCCGGCTTCGTGTCCCTGTGACTCGGATACAAACCGTGTTCCCACTTTAAACAATATGTCTGCCTCATGTAGCCTCCGTGCTCTAGAAGTACGTTAAACTGATTTAAAAGTAGGTTAAGAGTAGGTCAGCCAACCAGTATTTCCTCGTTTTGTCAAAATTACAAACATGATTATTTATTTGTCTGTAGCGTACATTTTACCACCAGGAAACTTTGCGAAGTGAGGGGTCTTTCCTAATCTGTTTACCGATATATTTCGGTCAGACTTCTGTTGTCATCCTCAGGGAAAGTAAATAAATAAAATCATATTACAGAATACAGCCAGGATGATCCGGTCGGGAAGTTTTCTATCTATCCTCAGAATGACCAGGAACAGGGAGAAGTTATACTCCCGTTCTGTCTTCGTTTGAATGTGGTTCAAGAGTCCATCCAGCCTCTAATAATAATGAAATATTTGGGTGTCTAAAGTCGGCCGGTGCGTTACCACCCAGAGACCTCATTGGCATGTCTCGAATGATAAGGGAGCAGAATGCGAAGTCTGGGGATAGAAGAAGTCTCCTCACTTAATAATTTTAGAATAAATTTACCCTTACTAGAGTGCGAAGAGTTTTCTTCTAGAGTCGTAACTCGCTCACTTTGACTGTGATTTCACACCCGGGACAAAGGGGAAGCACCTCTTTTCTATTATAAGATATATGCAAAGGACACGTGAAAATAATTGTCGGACTTTGTACGCTAATATGTTTTATTATTTGTATAGAATTTCGACTATTCCTTTAATATGTCGAATGAAATAGATGTCATATTTCGTTCTGATTAGTCTGGGGAAAAATAATGGTTCTTTGATGCATTAAGAAAAAATTCTTTGTTGTTAATTCAATTGTAGTAATAATTAAGATTATTATATTAAGATGTTTTTATATACGTGTGGTCGTTCTTTATACAACCCTGAAACTGCTAAAAGGAATTAGTGGTTTGGGCTACTAAGAGAGAAAAATAAATAAATAAACCAACCGGCAATTAATAACAGTTATTTTGTGCTTATTTCTACCTGTATTTGAAAGGAAAAGAAAAATTGAAAAAAGCTGAAAAAGCTCTTTGTATTGACTTTTCAATTAATACTTTACTTTGTGTCGTATAAAATTCCCAGCGAAGGAAAGTATCATAAAATATTGACTTTGGTATTGATCCTTATCGAGCAATGCCAAAAAATGTAACACTGTATGATATACTCTCGAAGTTAGTTTTAACTTAATCCAATTTGCTGAGTCTATATATTCATGGTTTAAAAAAAAAAAAAAAAAAAAAATGCAAGCTAGCCAGTTATGAAACAAACTGATACAGGGATCCTACTGGTCAAGGAAGTCAGGGAAAATGGTACAGGTCAGGGAAATTATATAAAATATATTTTTTCTAACATTAATTGCATACCCATTTCAGCTTAGCCATTCATTATATGAGACGTTGCTAAAAGTTTTGTGGGAAGTAAGTGAAATGTACGTATAAGAAATTGATTACTATTTGTCTCTATAGAATAAATGTTTTTATATATAAATATGAATCGTTATCTATTCCTTATTTACATGTCAAAGTCATCCAACCCTGTTATGAAAATCAGGGAATTTCCTGCCAAAGGTAATGGAAAGTCAGGGAATGGGATTTCTCCAGATCAGTAGGAACCTTGTGATAATCAGAATTATTCTTCATAATGAAGGCAATAATTATTTTATAACCTACACGTGAAAAATAGAAAGCAGCCGATATATTCTTTAATCATCCATAGGTGTAAGTTGACTGAAATTCAAAGAATGGAAAAAGTACGAGACGCAGATTTGTTCCCGAGTCGAGTCGTACTGTTTTCTATTTGATTGCTTATTATTTTATTTATTATTGTGATATTTTGCAATTTTTGTATTGTTCTGTTCTGATAATTCTAAGAAAAATTATGCATTGCTGCAACTTCCTGAAAATATGTTAAATTTGGTATAGTGACATGTTCAATCGAAGGCAGATACCTAGACAAGTTGTTAGAGAATAAAAGAAGATCCAATTGGAATACTTTAAATCTTATTTCACCTTTTTGTTTGTAGGTTTGAAATACCTCCACTCTGCGAGAATCCTCCACCGGGACATCAAACCAGGCAACCTTCTTGTCAACAGTAACTGTGTTCTCAAGGTGAGTCTTTAGCCTCCGTAACTCTGCCAAACAAAG
Organism: Thermobia domestica; assembly: GCF_964235325.1. Lineage (NCBI taxonomy): Eukaryota > Metazoa > Arthropoda > Insecta > Zygentoma > Lepismatidae > Thermobia > Thermobia domestica. The sequence goes on from NC_137462.1 coordinate 5,584,251, forward strand.
CAACAGCCAAGACAAATTGCTTTTCCATCAACTTCAATATAACTGCACTGAAAAGTAAGCCAAAAGTGAGGTCCACTGATCAACCTACAATTTTAAAAAATCATTGTTACATGTCTGAGTAAAAAATAATGGTAATTCTACCGTACGGTTAAATTTACAAGTTAATACTAGCCCATCTCTATTGTATCTTCGTAACATGTCGACTAATTTCGTAATTTAAGTCTGCTTAAGGAGAGAACAAGGTTCTGATGCAGGATACTAAATCTGGTGGTGCACATTCAAATGAGTGATGTATGGTCAGTGCATTCGCTTCCAGTGCCATTATTTTTGGCTTTCTAGATTGGAATTCGGTATCTCGTAATTCAAATAGCCTCGCCGGAAATCTAACCGAGAACATGCTTGCTATGCTTACTATTTTGCTGAACGGAAGCTTAAAGATCAATTCATGCAGAAGATTTTAATAAGAGAAATCTGTATCTTGGATCAAGTTAGTAAGAGGTACAACTATCAGAAATGTATCTTGTCAATTAGTGCTTTCACCGGACATTGAAGGCAGGTCTACGCAACAAGCGTGTTGCGTAGGAGCTCTTTGGGAGAGATATTAGACAAATCCATCTTTGTAACATAACCAACCAACCAACCAACCAAAAAAAAAAAAAAAAACTTCAGATCATATTTTCAAGAACATTTGTATTGTCTACTTAAGTAAACTCTCCCTCCCCCCCTTGAAACTTCCTAAAAATAATCCTTATTTCTTTAGTTATATAGCGTGAACCTGAAAGATGTGTACAAACTCCGGGAGGTGATTCATAACATCAAAAGAGAACAAAAAGCTCTCTTGCATGTTGTTGAATTCTGCGTTGTGTACGAGTGAGAGTGTGCATATCTTTCTGTTCCGTTCAATTGTCACAATTAGATTTTCAATTCGAAGTTAGCTCCCTTGTCACTTTTACACGACGCAGAATTTCACAATACGCAAGAGGACTTCTTTTGATGTCACGAATCACGTCCCGGAGTTCGTGCACGTCTTTTAGGTTCACCCAGTATATAACTAATGAGTGCATAATTAGATACAGCTCTGATTTCTTATATCTCGATGAAGTGGACCGTGATATAAATCGAAGGAACACATTTTATTTTTCGGACGCGAAAGAGGTTTCAAGAGTAAATGCGTTGCCCTTCTTTCGTACGTGTTTCTCCATTATTGTTTGTTGTATGGTGTTGTTTGATGAGGCATTAAGATGAGTTATATTAATCTATATTTAAAATGTTATATCTGTTAGTGTTACTAACATTAGTTCCGTTTGTTCGGAACAATCTTAATATTGTCCTAGAATGTCCCATGTCCCACATTGGTCGAATATTGTTCCAATTTCTCATGGATTTAAGTATTGACACGAACTCCTGAATTTTGACACAAAACGTAAAAACTCTTTTATTTATCTTAGGCATCGTGTAGCTTTGTCTGGAATTTTTAGGATGTGTGCGAAGCTAAAAGAAATTGTAATAGGCAAGAACAAGTGTAAAGAAGTGTGAATTAAAATAAGAGAGAGGGGATAAGATAACGCTGTAGTTTTCTACTATAAGTTTGCATATAGTATGTCTTAATGTATTTAGTTTTGAAAAGTGTGTCCTAATTTTCACTTGACAACTCTGTTTAGTTTTTATATTTTATATGAAGACTGCATATAAATCATATTTTTCAAATTTACCTACACGTACATTAAAATTTGTGATTATTATTATGACAATAACTATAGTTTGAAAAGATTAGTTTTACCTGTCGTATTTTATTTTATTATTATTATTATTATTATTATTATTATTATTATTATTATTATTATTATTATTATTATTTTCTTTTAGATCTGTGACTTCGGCCTAGCGCGTGTTGAAGAACCTGATGAGTCAAAACATATGACGCAGGAGGTGGTGACACAGTATTACAGGGCTCCAGAGATTTTGATGGGAGCGAGGCACTATACGGCAGCCGTGGATGTCTGGAGCGTCGGATGCATCTTCGGAGAACTCCTCGGAAGGCGGATTTTGTTCCAGGCACAAAATCCTGTTCAACAGGTAATAAACGACACTATTTATGGGGGCGCGGTGGCTCAGTGGTAGAGCGTTCACCTCCGGTGCTTGGGGTCCTGGGTTCGATCCTAGCTCGCGCCGTGCGGACTTTGTGGTGGACAAACACCGTGCTCGTGGGTTTTCTCGGGGTTCTCCCGTTACTTCCCACTTTCATCATTCCACCATTTCACTCATCTCTCATCATCACCGTCTCCTTTAGCCTAACCGGTATAACCGTGGGACGTAAAACTTACAGACACTATTTATGTAGTTAGTGCATATATCGTTTAAAACGATCTAAGGAAATACATTGATCTTCGTAACGTTTTTATGGTGTTTTTGGTACACACTAACGATCAAATGTTTTCAAGCACTGGATTTTGTATCTACTGTGAACTTATTATTTTAGCACGAGAACTTTGCGGCTGTTTGACAGAGGTACTCTTAACTAAAGCATAACATTTGACGACAGTTGAATTGACATCTGAGAGATACGGCAGCTGATATAAATAATTATAATTCTTAAAATTGACACTCGAAAAGACAACTTGTAATAGCAACTTCATAGTATAAACAACAATCAATCCTTTGTTTGTTTAAAAGATATAGACATAGGAGGCCAATATATTGACAGCAGTTTTAAGGAAAAAAAATATAAATTTTATAGTTCTTAACACCATGTTGATCAACGTTTGAAAGCCGCCAAGTGAACTTTGTGGTGGACAAACACCGTGTGCGTGGGTTCTCCCGTTTCCTCCCACTTTCTTAATTCCACCATTTCATTCATTACTCATCATCACCGTCTCCTTTAGCGTAGCCGGCATAATCGTGGGACGTAAAACTAAAAAAATTCATTTCATTTCATTTCAACGGTCGAAAGGCCAAAACTGCCATATTTTGTAAAGTGTTTAACTACAGCCTGTATGTCATGTCTATGTTCTGTGCTCAATTGTCGCTCAGTGGGAGTGTCGTTGTTGCTGTTCTAACGAGCATGAATGAAGCATATAAAACCATGTTAAACACTTTTCAAAATATGATACTTTTGGCTTTGAAAAACGTTAATATATCTATAAGGTATAAAGAACTTAAAAGCATCTAAAACTTATTTTCCTGTATAAATTTCTGTCACTGCATTTACCCTATATGTCTGTCTATATCTTTCAAACAAAATTTTTATGTTGCTTAAACCTTCCATACTTTTGTTTGTACTGTGCAATAGCTATTACAAATTCTCTCTTTGTCCATTTTAAGAATTGTAATTAGATATATCATGTATAGTACTTTACAGGTCCCGTTTCAGTTGTCAAATTTTATGCTTTAGAGAGAAGTGTTTGTGACATTTGGCAGCAAAATTCTCGTGCTAAAATAAGGGATCTACAGTTAATGCTTACTTAAATCAGGGGTGTTCGAAAACTTTCGACCAGTATTGCATTTTTAACACGATGACTCGTCAGTACACAAACAAAACCAACCTTTTCCTTTTGAAGGGCAAGACCTACGGATGACATTATTCAAGGGAAGAATCAGTTGGTCTTATGTCGCTTGATGACAATGGCAAGCAGCTAACCGTTTTCTGTCGATGGCAAAATTTGACTTATTGGCGCTTCGTGCGTAGCCCTAGTGAACTTTCGACAGTTGCTGAGCGCAAAAGTCGGTTTAGTTAGTGATTTTACTATAACATGGACATACTATGTCTCATGTTAATTTAACAATGAATAAAATATGTTGTTGATTTTCTTTGTAATCAGGCGTCAAAATATATACATGGCTTTCTTTATTTATGTCCTTTAGCCTGTCATAGAAGAAATACACAGTATTCTTTCAATAACAACAATTAATAATACGTTACGGTGAAGACAAGCTGAGTGTGTTCGGAAATAGTCGTGAAAAAAGTACTCAAAGGAAAACTAAGCAAATGAATGGGAGAAAGGAGAAGGTTGACCGTATGTACCCACCAGTAATATATTAGTAGTAGATCGATCGAAGCATTTAAAACAGATATTGTGAGCCAAATACTAAATGAAGAATGTTGATTTCGAAAGATTTTGACATGTTAAAAGAAAGAAAAAAAAGTTTATCTTATTGGTGATCACTGTTCCATACACTATTCAAAACAAACAATAAACAATCTTTAAAATGACACACACACACGTAGAAAAAATCATTAAGTACAAAACTCATTTATTTTGAATACTCGTCATAATATGAACTCTATAATGATACCAATGAATAAATGAAAGGCCATGTAAAAGATCAGTTGTAACTTACTCAAGGGTATGATTTGACGTATATTTATATAATTAGTAACAAATGTAACTCTTTTGCGTCCAAATAGACTTTAAGAGCACTAACTATTTCAATGAACATTCAATAAACTATAGAGAGTCCTGGAAACAAAAACCAACAGAAACACGATTATAACTAATTGAGCAAATGACAGTTCATTTTCAGATTTCCTCAGCGTTTATTGCTACTGCAAATGAAGAAGTTCTAGGATGATTTACGGTTTGAAATCAAAATCACTAAGAAAAAAATATATCGGGATATATATTGCTTACATAGAAATTCCAAGTGAGACAAATTGGGGAGGGGGGAGGGAATCTTATAAGTTTACAATCACAGCTGTAATTTTACAGGTCATTTTTCAATGGCGAACAGAATTCTACAAAAATAGTTCTATACGATAGGCGGGAATTAACTCCTTATTGGAAACTGTGTACATTTTTTTAATACTTAACCAATTTTCACGAAACAAAATTGGAAAACTAATTCTAGAAAGTCATTTTTCTCTCTTTGGTAACAATTTCACATTGCACTTAATAATAGTTTATTTATATTATTGAATGTAAAGATACCTAGGTGATAGTTCGAATGTTCATCAATAGATATCACTCTTGGAAAGGTGGTCATATTATTATTATAAAGAAGATTGAATACAGTTATTGTTCGACGTTTACAGTCCTACAATTTGTTTAATAATTATATATAGTATTTATGTGTGTTATCCAATACGTCTAGAAATCTTTTGCACCATAATTTTTGAGAGAATGTAGTGATATGTGCAAGTGTTTATTGTGAATGCACGCTAGTTTCTCTGAACTCCCAACTCTTGTTTTAACATGTCATCATTATCTAAGATTATATCTAATATATTCCATCAAGTAGACGAGAACTTCGCTTAATTAATAACTTCCACAGATAAATGCGACTGTAATTTTCAATATTTAAGGGATAATCAAAGAACTTTAGATTATATGTAAAATATGTATTTGGTCTAGGAATTAATTCGTGCGGTTGGTACGCACACATTGAAGCTGTAGTACAAACACAAAATACATAAATACCTTAAGAAAAATATTGTCCATCGCTAGCCACCACTTTCGCCCATCTGTCAGGCAATGTACGGATTCCGTGGCGAAGGAAGTCCTCATCCTTGGAAGCGATCCAGTCAGAGACCCATGTTTCGATATCTTCTGAAGAAGTAAACCGCTGTCCAATCAAATCGTTGTTCATGCAATCGAACAAGTAGTAGTCCGAAGGAGCAACGTCTGGTGAATACGGCGGGTGGGGTAAACCTTCCCATCCGACATTTTCTAAATAGGTTTTGACCGGTTTTGCGACATGTGGGCGAGCGTTATCATGTTGAACAATAAGTTTATCATGTCTGTTCTCCCATTCTGGTAGTGTTCTGGCCAGAGCTTGCTTCAAACGCATTAATTGTCGTCGATAACGTTCTCCATTCATAGTTTCACCCGGTTGCAGCAGCTCATAGTACACCACACCTTTCATATCCCACCATATGCACAGCATAACCTTTGCACAGTGAATATCTCGTTTTGGTTGTGATGGACCTGGTTCACCTGGTTTCACCCAGGCCTTTTTTCGTTTAGGGTTCTCGTAATGGATCCACTTCTCATCACCCGTAATAATTCGATGCAGAAACCCCTTTCTGCTCTGTCGTTGAAGCAGCAATTCGCAAATGGTTTTTCGTCTTTCAACGTCTCTGTCTTTCAATTCATGTGGAACCCAATGTGACATCTTTTGAATCATTCCCATGGCTTTCAAGCGTTTGGAGACTGTTGTTTGATCAACGCCTAATGCTGCTGCAAGTTGTTCCTGCGTTTGACACGAATCCTGCTCGAGCAATGCTGTCAATTCTTCGTCTTGAAATTTTTTTGGCTGTCCAGCTCGCTCTTGGTCTGCCAAGCCGAAATCATCACTTCTAAACCGTGCAAACCACTTCTGACACGTTCGCTCAGCTAGAGCATGGTCACTATACACTTCCACCAAAATACGATGACTTTCAGTCGCACTTTTCTGCATGTTAAAGTAAGCAGCAGGACACCCCGCAAAAACACTTTATCAGGCACAAATTGCGCCATGTTCACTTAACTACAAACTGGTGTTGTTGACGCTTTAATCCACTGCCCTATACTACGAACGATACGCGATGACAGGGGTTTGCAACACATGTGTGGATACACGGAACTGTGGGACGCTCCGTTCGTTGCGCCATCTCTTGTCCACCCGCAGGAATTAATTCCTAGACCAAATAATAAGATCTAAATTAACAAAATAATAAAAATATGTTGAACACCAACACAGCACTAAGAGGAAACTAGTAGTATCCCTAGCGCTGTATTGGTCTTCAGTTTAATTTGTTAACTACATTATATTTTATAATTTTGATCTATTTGTCAGTTCTGTGTATAACCTAAACTTTACATCTTTGAATCCATTTTCCAAGTCTTGTGCTTCTGCAAATGATTGGCGGCATTTAGGTGTTGAAATCAAATTCAAAGCTTTCATCTTTCAGTTGAGTCATAAGCATTATGTATGCCTTTTGTTCGCGTATAAATGTGTATTGTTTATATTTGTACAGTGTATAATGAGGTTATATTTTTCGAACAGTTGGAGCTGATTACTGATCTCCTTGGGACCCCATCGTTGGATGACATGAGGTATGCATGTGATGGTGCGAGGGCCCATATGTTAAGGCGTCCACCGAAACCACCGTCTCTCACTGCCCTCTATACGCTCTCGTCACAGGCGACCCATGAAGCCGTCCACCTTTTGTGCCAGATGCTAGTCTTTGATCCGGTAAGTCTTAGAACGACGCTATTCAAAACTTTCTCCTATCGTACATAATTTATTTTATTTTTTGATTGAAGTTGTAGATTTTCTGAGTTAGTAACTAGTAAAGTTACACATTTTCACGCATTAAAAGTGATGTGTTCGAAACGATAAACAATCTTTATCTTCAGAAATACGAGGGCAATTCAGAAAAAAAGTGTTATGTACACTCGTAGATACAGAACTTTTATTATACACATTAGAAAAATACAAGTAGTTATTATACACATTACATTACTTTTCAATGTATTCACTATTCAAATTGAGGTAAACACCGTGCTCGTGGGTTTTCTCGGGGTACTCCCGTTTCCTCCCACTTTCTTCATTCCACCATTTCACTCATCTCTCATTATCACCGTCTCCTTTAGCCTAACCGGCATAACCGTGGGACGTAAAACTCAAAGATTTCATTTCATTTCATTTTTTCAAATTGAGGTACTTGTCTTAATGTTTTACAAGGTTTGAAATACTTTCTGCAATGTAATCACCCACTGGGAATGAAGCCACCCGCTTACACCATTGTGAAGCACATTGTCATTATCGAAGTGGTGAGACACAAGCTTCTGTTTTATGTGCCTAAAGAGGTGCAGTCGAGTTCATTACTGACTACAGATGGACACCCACTTCTTGACGCGTCGTGCACGTCAGTTCGTCCATGTTTAAACGTGCGACACCATTCACGTACGAACCTTCAGTCATCATGTTTGGTCTAAACACCACACAGTTCGCAATGAACCGCAGCTGCCGAAAGTTTTTTTTTTTTTTTTTTCCGCGCTTAGAAATCGTATTACCGTACGCACTTCACGTTTCGCGGATTTTTCTGTTGGTACGTTCATTTTCAATTGTTATAGCGAACGAGTGAACTGCAACACAACCTTCTCCTTCCAATGCTCACTGTCTACTGAACTACTGCACACAGCGTCACAGGACTGGCATCGCTCTTCCCTGCAATTTCTTGTGCATTCGCAAACAGTTTTTTTTCCGAATTGCCCTCGTACATGCAATCTAATGAAAATTGCTCTTAAAATTCCTGAAGAATAACACTGCGCCTTTGGAACAATGAATGAAAAATAAATAAATTAAATAATAAATAGCTTACATAATGTTAAGAATAACCTTACACTGCAAGTAAATTATATCAGCGAAATGATTTCGAGAACCGCTCTGCCGTCATCTTCCGTAATTGAAAATACGAAAATCACTGAATACAGTAAATTCACATTTATGGGTCCATAACTAACATTCAATAAAACATAAGTCATAAAAGTGAAGTAATGTTTTGTCAGTTGATAAACTACAAGTTTGTGATTCGTTTATTTATTTATACATGTCATTGGTAGGATTGTTCGTTGTCCCAACATATGAATTACATGTTGTTGAATGTTAGTAGTGAATTAATAAATATCTGAGTTCAGTGTATTCATTGTTTTTTTATACTTAGATGGACCGACGATGAGAGGTACAGTGACTGTGGTAGTTATTTCACTGGGATAAGCACATGGACACTGCACAGTTAGAAAAATGTGCCAAACTATTTTTGTATTGCATTTTAACACAGGATTTATGTTTACGTAGGGTTGTATTAAATGGTTATGAAACTCACAACACATATTGAATTTTTTAAAAAAATATTTATTTATTGGTCAAGTTAAGCATGCACCAAAGAATACCCCAGATGCGTTTTGGAACCGGATGAAGGGGCGTGACGTCTGGTTTTCTTAAGGTAAATTTAAAAAAAAAATTCACGCTCTGTTTTCAAGATATCAGATTGAAATTTTGCATACGGATTGTGTGCACCTTTGAGTATTTCTCAAGTGATTTTGAGATGTCTACGTCAACCCTGACCCGGGCCAGAGGGGTTAAAATTTTTCTAAAAGGGGATTTTTTTCCGCAAAATTTCCCGGATTTTCCCTAATATACATATAAATGGATCACCTTCAGATTTTCAATTTTTTTCCGCTCTTTGTTTTCAAGATATAACATTGAAATTTTGCACAAGTATTGCGTACTTAACTACGTTTTTTTAAAGTAATTTTCAGATACCTACGTAAACCCGGACCCGGGCCAGAGGGACGCAAAAGTTTTGAATTTTTTTTTTTCCCGAAACGACTCCCGGTTTTCTCCAATTTCCCAGTTTGCGGTGCATAATACGGACAAGCGAGTGATGCCGTTAGATTTATTTTTTTTAAAGATATGAACCATGATTCTACAATAGACCGCAAGGAAGCAGTAACTGTTTGATTGAAAATCTAAAATTTACCTCAAAAAGTAGAAATCCTAAAAGGGTTAAAGATAAGGAAAGATGGGGTGTACTCTTATGAACTGGACAACTTTCAGCGCGAAAACTTCTTTTCTCTGTGACCCCATCGTTTCTCAAACTGTCGTGTTTGAGACCTGTCCTTAGTCATCTTAGATTGAACATTAGTCTAAAAAAAGAAAGAAGAAATAAAATTCAAATGAATTGCATATCACACATTATAATGGAGAATCTCAAACAAGTGTAGATTATTATTATTATTATTATTATTATTATTATTATTATTATTATTATTATTATTATTATTATTATTATTATTATTATTATTATTATTATTATTATTATTATTATTATTATTATTATTATTATAATAATCATAATCAATACTATTTGAAGAATGTATGTATGCTAGAAACATTTATAATAAAAAAAAGTGATAAAGTTTCTTTCGCAGGGAACAATAGTAGGGCGTTCCGTAAAAAATTCTGACCAACAAAAGTGGTCCCCACTTGAAAAATACTTAAGAAAACCTGATTTGACCCATGAGAGATGTGTAGCTTCTTTCTTTAATTTTAAACTTTACATTACCATTGCAGTTACTTGGCTTTTGTACTAATTAACTCTATTCTCTCTTTAACCCGGAGGTTCAATGACGCATTCATAGATCACTCCATTGACTGCTGTCCTTAGACAACTGGATCTAGTTTCTACTTTGTATTCCTTTTACTGCGAGATCCTCATAATATTGTCCTCCCATCTACTTCTGGGTCGTTTTCCGATTGTGTTTCCGTTAAAAATTTTGAAAGAGTCTGGTTTCTTCCATTCTGGCTACTACATGACCTGCCCTCCTAAGCCTTCTAGACTTGATGACCCTAACAGTGTTTGGTAAACGGTATAAATGATGAAGTTCCTCATTATGAAGTTTCCGTTATTTCCCATTTCAGTCTCCCTTCGGTTCGAATATTCACCTCAAGATTTCATTCTCAATTTCAGGTGGCGTTCTTCCCTCAAAGTAAGCAACCATGTTTGACAACCACGGAGCATAAATCATAATTATCATTTTATATATTTTAAGCTTCAAATTCTTCAACAGAATTCGCATAGACTGGATAAAGACTCATTCCTTGCTTTCAGTGAACTTCTTTGTGGATACTTCTCTGGTCTATTAATATTGATCCTACATATTTGAAAATGTCCTTTTTATCGAAATTATTATTTGCCATTTTAACGAATCCATAATTTGCAGCACTATGGTTACAGCGAATCTTCATGTGTGTTTAAGTTTCTCTGCATTCACTGCTAATCCCATGTCCCTGCAGGCGTTTAATAAAACTTTTTTTTTTCCTATGCTTTCTATTGATAGCTTTTCAGAAATACTCTTCTTAGTAGAATATTTATTTTTTACCTGAAATCATGGTCATAAATCTTGAATGTTATTAAGTGCATAAATTTATGTTGTATTATTTATTAAAATCTAGTTCTGTCAGTTTCAATCACCACATTACTCTGAAAAACAGTTCACTGGTATTGTGTGATCAGAACACTGGAGATGTATTATTAATAAGCTTATATTTGGTTGTATTTATTAACTGAATTTTTTGTTTTCCAGGATAAGCGAATAACGGTGGTTGATGCGTTGGCCCACCCGTACCTGGACGAAGGTCGTCTTCGTTATCATTCTTGCATGTGTAAGTGCTGCTATACCACATCTGGAGGCATGAGACAATACACGACAGACTTTGAACCTGTAGCCATCCATGCTTTTGACGACCTCTGGGAAAGAAAGCTCACGTCTGTACAGCAAGTCAAAGGTTACAACACATTTACTTTTGATTTTTATATTTTTCACTTATTTAGATGTTGGTTAAATTTTACAACGTAGCTTTTTGATGTGCATGATATCAAGTAGCCAGTACTTTCAAATGTAACAGTTTTATCCAACGGAGAGAAAAGTTTTAAAATTTCCGTGTTGCCCACCAACCTATGGTTGAGGTGAACAAGAAGACTATTTTACTGTGGCGAAGTTAGAAGGACGTCATGTCTATGTGGAGATACTACATCATGTAAAATTCAATATGGTGGGGAAAAAAAAAATTCTCCTTAGAATCTAAATAGCTAGATATAATTTGGTGAATGAAGAATCGACAGTTTGTCATAACGTCAAGTATGACACTGGGTGTAGGTTGTACAGTGTCCTCATTATTAAAATCTAAATAGAAACACCAAGTGTGGTTATTACTTTCTTCGTCCGGTAAAAATTCTAAAACCAAATGCACAATTACGTTGTTAGATCTATTTATTCTCAATCTATACTTTTACTATAATCACAGTTCATTAAATCGATCGTATTCAACAAGCTAACTAAAATAAGCTTTCATCACAATCTTAAATCTTACTGCATACATTTTAAATCTTTCTCATTATCTTGTCTTATCAATCTGTCTGTACGTTTGCACATGCTATAAAACTCTCTTAAAACTACCAGCTCGCGCCGTGTGGACTTTGTGGTGGACAAACACCGTGTTCGTGGGTTTTCTCGGGGTTCTCCTGTTTCCTCCCACTTTCTTCATTCCACCATTTCATTCATTTCTCATAATCACCGTCTCCTTTAGCCTAACCGGCATAACTGTGGGACGTAAAACTTAAAGATTTCATTTCATTTTTTTCTCTTAAAACTACCGTAACAGTGTGTGCCGCTTTTGAATGCACTTTGTGTCCCGCTCAGATATCCAACACTCATGTACAAATGCTGTCATTGCCGCTTAACCATAAGCCGTTTACCATGTCACCAAACTTAGTGCAGGGCTTATTTATGGACTGCTCCAGCGCCATCTGCTAGCGATTGGCTGAACTACGTCTAGCCTAGCGGCGAGCACGTTGTCCGCACGCTGCAACGCCCTCTCCCTTACAGTCGCATCAGGAGCTTTCTAGACCTGTTTCTACGTGACTCCCCAGTTTGGCTCACTACGCTGAGTGGACGCCGAAAATTGGGAAGCGCCGGCCGGGAATCGAACCTGCGACCACGCGGACATGAGTCCAACGTTTTAACCACTAAACTACGGTGTTCCCGAGTTCGAAAACTTACATGAAGAAAACATCTTTACTATATTCGGCTGAAGATACAACGCAAAATTCAAGTGTTAATAAAAACAGAGTGAGAGAGAGAGAGAGAGAGAGAGAGAGAGAAAGAGTATAGAAAATAACAAAAAATTAAAAATTAGTGAATCATTCATTTAAAAAATCACAAAATGATTCTTACATACACCTAAGAAGATATGATTTGTACGTTTTTTTATTTCTTTTTATTAATCTGCTTGATAAACAATGAGTAACTGGCATTAACTCTCGGCGAAGTGTTAACAGATTCGGGTCCCATGTTAATCCGTGAGTCCTTGCCTTCTAACTTCAGCCTCGGTGTTGATAAATTCCAAACTCCCACTACAAATTTTAAGCAAAGCACTGGCCGTTTGAAATCATAATACTATATTAATATAAAATTTTCTGTTGCTGTTTCGACTCGCGCGGAAGCTATTATCACAAGCATTACGTTACGTACCCCTTGCAGGTTGAAACTCCTGTATTTTCATGAATAACTGTTTTTGTATGTTCTTTAAAGAGAATGAGCCAAAGGAATTACAGAACAGTACAAAAACAGTTAATGATGGAAACATAACGAGTTCCAGCCAGCAAGAGATAGGAAACCCTTGCGATCATGACTCCTGCGCGAGTTGTAATATCAACATAAATTAAAACGAAGAGGACCACAGATGCAAAGATAGGCACATTATTATATAGTAAGATATACCTTATAGCAGTGGTTCTCAACCTTTTTTTTTGACTGACGACACACGTTACTGAACGTCGCGACACATTTGTTTGATATTTTTATTATAAATAACAAATATAATAATATCTATTATATAGTGAAGCCTATTAGTTTTTATAATGACTCGATACTGCACTGAGCATTATTGCTACTGCTGGAGGTGTTGAATGGTACAGTCTGTCTCGATTAACTAATTATTATTGAATTCATGATTTTTGAATTCTAAAATTTCGCGACACACTTTAAAAGACTGCGTGACATCGGTTGAGAACCACTACCCTATAGTATATGTCGGTAATTATAAATAAATATCGTATTTCGAAAAAGAGCACTGGCGATTTTACTGTGGTACTTCCGCAACAATTTTTATAGAGGTAGTTGGTGAGTACTTCAAATTATATGCCTCTAGCCAAACTTCATCTATAAAAATTGTTGCATGAGTACCTTAGGATTCTGAAACATGGAAATTTGGATAGAAACATATTAGTTCCTAAGCGAAGTCTTGACCCGACTACGGTAGGTCCCATAGTTTCTGAGCTATGGATCTTTAAATTTCAATTTTTCATGATTTCGGCAGCCTATAACTCCAAAATGAAGCATTTGTGCACCCAGGTTGGTCTATACTTTTCGTCTTATCTTGGCGTCTGGAATTACCTCTCAAACGTTGTCGGTGTTGTTTTGAAACACCCTGTATATAGTAACTTCATTTTTTCATTTGCATCGCCTTTGACCATTTACTTATTTCATAACTTAGCATTTTCACCTGAAACTGCAGATTGAAGAGACAAAAATAATTAGCTTTTATGTTAGATATATAGTAATATTTTATTATTTTAATTGATTGATTGATTATTTCACAAATAAAAACAGTGGTCTTTGTGATTTACTGATATTCTTAAATATAATTTGTGTTAGTTAATATAACATACAGTTTAAACGGTCGTTCAGATGAAACCGAGACAAAGTTTGGAGTAAGGTATATTCCTTATTGAAACAACATATTGCACTTCTAAACAATGCTTTTATTCTCGCAAGTAACAATGCCACTTTTGACTATAAACGTTTCAGCGACTTTCGTCATCTTCGCCAGTACAACTTTTTAAAGGAAACAATGTTATAAAAGAACTACATTGTTGATGAATTTCCTTCTTATATATCAGCACGTTAAAACTAGTGTATCCCTCTTCCGCTATGTGGAAATAAAATACGTGTTAAAGAAATTCAACGACAGGTAATTTTTGTAGTAACGTTGTTTCCTTAAATATTTTGTACTGATGAAGATGACAAAAAATCATTGAAACATTTACGGTCAAGAATGCCATTGTTGCGTGCTTACGTGAGTAAAATGGTTTTGTTTATATTAAATATACATACCCAACATCGTTCAGTTCTCTCGGAGTGAACGAACCAGTTTGCAGATTATTCTTTAACGTAGTGAAAACTTAATTTTGTCTAAAATCGTGTTCACCTTACTTAAATTTGTCTTGAGATTTTTAACGTAAGAACGTTCCCTTTTGTTGGTGATTGTGCATAATAAAAACGAGTACATTGTTAATAATGGCACGTCTTACTAATATGTTTCGCAAGCTTCATTTGTCTTTTTATAAATCCAGAACTGTTTCATTTGAACGATTTGTCATCCTAGTTAACGTTATATAATTCGTGAAGTTTTCGCTAAAAATTTGTTGTATCATGTGAAACTTAAGTATATTCTGCTGACTTAAGTATACTTTGCTGACATAGCAAAATTTTCATCGTTGTATGTGGGTTAAAACTTTATATATTAAAAAAAAAAATCTGAATGTTATGTAGTAAGCACTCAGTCAACTGCACTATAACTATGATACTTTTTAGTGACTGTTCAGATTACTATAGTGATCGCAAAGAGTCGTGAAGCTTGACCTAGATTCACCAATTTCAGCACGCTAACCCCCATCCATGAAATCTAGCCAATGTCGTGTCTCGCGCTATATCGAGAACATCTCTTGAGGGTAGTGTTGTTGGATTGCCGCTACATTTCGTTTTGTTATTGTTGTTTTATATTTTTACTATTATTATTACCGTTTAATTCTAATAATTGTCAGTGTTCGTGTTATAGTTCTTTTAAGTGCTGTTTTTCCGTCATGCCTTCTAAGTTGGGCACTACCGTTTCACGTTTTCTCAAGTGTGCGTTCGGAAGGCATCTCCATGAATTGTGCCGAATTCTTCTAATGAATTACACGTGAGACAAAACAGGTCTATGATTGGTGTAGAGCTTGGCTTCATGAGTCGTCGCGGTCACGTTAGTACAAGAAATTTACATTATTATATTAACAAACTTTTGACCTCATTATTTACTGTGGACATGATTTAGTGCAAGATTAAATTCTAAGTAATAGAATTACCTGTAAGATTAAATTCTAACTAATAGAATTACCTGTAAGATTAAATTCTAATAGAATTACCCGTAAGATTAAGTTCTAAATAATAAAATTACTTGTAAGATTAAATTCTAAGTTATAGAATTACCCATGATTTGCCCAGATTTTCTGAGGAAGGGAAAAGAGTACTTTTAGAAATTATTATAAACATGCATCAATTCATATCCTTTAAATAATTTCAGAATATCAGTAGTGTTATTAGAAAAGTATTAACGTTTTTTTTTTCTTTCTTTCTTTTACAGAGGAAATGCATAAATTTATTGCGGAGCAGCTGAATTCGAGTCGAGTGCCACTGTGCATAAACCCTCAGTCTGCAGCCTTCAAAAGCTTTGCCAGGTAAGGCTGCAGCCAGACAATGAGGGAGAGCAAACAAATAGATACCTCCTTCTGAGACATTCTCTGTTCAAAGTGGTTGATAAAGGCCGAAGAGTTCTTCACATTTAATGGTACAGTACAGTCCATGACTTCCTTTTATTTACATATGCTTCTTTCTTTTTTAAAAAAAATAGAAAAAATAAATAATTGATTAATTACTTGTTGTGCCTAACGAGAAATATAATAAATTTCTTTTATTGAAACGCCATAACAGAAAATTAAATTAACAGGAAGCTTCTATTTTCTTTTTTTCATAAAGCACAATTTATTAAATTTTACTATTGCCTTAAACCTTACAACCAATCATTTTTCCTTTCTTTAAATATATACTATATTTTTTTTTCTAAAAAAAAAGGCATTTTTATTTTTCTCTTAATTTTGGTGCGGAAAAAAAATACACATTCTATTATTTATAACTTAGTAACACAAATTCTTATTTTCAGAAACATTTAAAATATTTTTTGGTCTTCTTTCGTGCGATGTATGTTTGTACATATTGATGTATTTTAAACACAATTTTAAAAAGGTTTTTGGAGCACTTATATAAATATTATATAATGCATGTATTTGCTTCCCCTAAATGATGCAGTTCATTATTTTATTTTTTTAAAGGAAACTCCTTTGAATTTTAGCCTCAAAGGTTGGTTCCGATTTGTCAGTGTATATCGTGTTATTTCAGTATCATAAATTTATTTACGGAATATGAGTTTTTCTTTCGCTGTAATGGACGAGGAGAGCATTTTTTAAAAATATAAACTAAAATAAAACTTGTAATAATTATTTGCTGATACATAATTAACAGTTATGCTTAATGTTTTTGTTAAAAAAAGAAAATAAAAGTAAATGCTCTTCTTTTAAAAATGAAAAGATAATAATTAAAGCAAATGAATATACTCTTAAAAGAAAAACTAAAAACTGAATGAAATAACACAAATATGCTGATAACAACGCTGCTCTTTTGAATTTGATTATAAAAAAATGTCTTTTTTTATTCTGTAATGTACAATCCATAACTTGAAGAGATTGAATCGAGTGACACTCGCAGACAGGGTAACAAAGTGCAAGTAGGGTAGAGAAGGAAAGCTAAATTATAATATAAACTGTACAAGGGCATGAGCGGAGAGTGAAGGGATATTTTTTTCGCGTGAGATTTTTTTTCCCCCAAGGAAAAGGCTTGTATGTAAGAATCGATTGTGGACGTTGTTTTTGTATCTTATAAAAGAGCAGATGGAAAACATGGACTGTACATATAAATTGTAGTTTTAAGTAGAAATTAGTTTATAATTTAGTTCCTATTGGTGGTGGTGGTATTATGTACATAGAATTTCTTTTCGTAGCTCCTGAACTCTGTTACTGTGAAAGCTATTTTTTTCTGTTAAGAGAGACAATCCTTGTTTAAAGTTCAACAACCTCCTATCCACGTTTCGCGATTTTCTAATATCCACTGGGTACCTATATATTAAAATGCTATAAAAGTTTATATGTTTGTAGTCACTTCTTTCGATGGTGACCTCTCGGGAACCATAGACTTCAGAAAGATGCTGTTTTCACTGATCGTTTGCAAATTTTGTGTAGATTTTTCAGTTATAATTGAGTATTTTTTTTAAAAAAAAAACATGGCCGTTATTTCTTTATTGTATTATTTTTGTTTTATTTATTTACAACTTTATAGTATATTTTAAAAAATTATTATAAAAGTTTACCCTTAAAGAATTTTTATTAAATTCATATTATCAATTGACCACTTATCAAAAATCCTCAAATCCTCCTTTTTCGCTTGTACCAAACCACTCTAAACAGTTATGGACGATCGTAATTTTGAGCAATGAATTGTTACCATAATTGAAAACTATTATTATTTTGATATTTACAATAATTATCTAATTCTCACTAAATAATTATGAAAATTTGCCATCTTATAAACTATTTTTATCAACTTTATATCGTTACTATGAATAACAACGTGTGGTCGTTTCGAACTTCGTAATATTTAATTAAATGTTTATTTATCGATATTAGTACTTGTATGTTACACTCTACGTTGAGATTAATGACTTACGAGCTTAATTGTCTGCCATACTAACCATCTTCTTTAAATCAACATTAATTAATTGCACTTGCATTATATAGGTAGTTTGTACTGAAGTTTACACTATTTGTAATCCTCCGAAGATGAGCGGAAAGTCTACTTTATTATTACTAAATCCAAGGGGAATCGGAAAATTTTAATTATCTTAAACTATTGTGCTGCCAAAATGTCTTGAGCCGTGGCAAAAATGCGAACTAAAGCTCACACCCCGACACACCCACACGTTGAGCCAATAAGGGTTCAGCAGCTGCTAAGCGAGAGAGCCTTAGCAAAAGAGAGTGGAATTCCTTTAGCCGACAGCAGCGCCTGAAACGGAAGACTAGGTGTCAAGTCAATGTGGTATATTTATAATAGAGTAATAGAGAGAAACTGTTAAGTTTTATGCTCTTTGTTAAAACTTCTCAGCATAGTCTTCATGTAGAATTTTTATATATATGATGAAAACTCCAGCTGTCGAAAACTGTTATTGTAGAACCCTGCTGATTACATTAAAAAAAATATATATATATCTTCCTCCACCTCTATTATGACATGATCTTTGTTGTCAAGATGACAACCTCAAATTGGATTTTTCATTTGTGGGAACAGCAAAAAGCTGTTTGGTACCAGATCAGGAAAATTGAACGGGTGTGGGAGTATATCAAAGCTACGTCTATCAGGTTCAACAGACGCTGTTTGGAATACATAAGTGGATGCATTGTCTGCAAGGAGACGGATCCCTCTGGGGAGCGTACTGAGATGTTTTTGTATAGCAATATTTTGTAACTACCTTAGAAGCCTTAGAAGTGAGCAGTAGTCTGTAAAGGATGACCCTATAACAGTCCCAGGAAACAGAGAGCATAACCTTACCGGTAGACTTTTGCACCTTTGCCTTTTCGGGGAAAGTTAGAAGAAATGCTTCCAACCCTCGCTCATCTCTTTTGTCTCAGCATATAGATATATCCATCATCCATCCACAGTTATCAGGTGAACAAAATAAAAAGCTTATCTTACTTCAAAAGATTCAATAAGTAAGTAGAAATGTCGCGGCACGTTTGTGTCTGAAGAGGAGTCAACAAACGCGGAATCTAACTTGCTGGCACCTTAGATATATATGCAGTTCTTCATGAATTATTTTCCACACACTGCCATAGTTGAATCCACTTTGCTACATGATGCTATGGATGGTTATTCGACGGTCTTCCAGGATCATCTCTTCGATTTTTCTCAATGTGGCGTCGTCGTCCAGGTCTTACCTCTAAGAGATATGTGATCTGTTAGGGAATTCCTTTTCAACTTTGCAACAATGACAATCATACACCATACACAAACTTCCTTTAATCATGAATTTTCCGGACACTGTAACCCTTCAAATGCAGAAACTATCATGTTACGAGCTTTTATCTTCTTCACTTTACTGACAACTAGCGCCATCTGTAAAGAAAGTGAATGACATATTTTCAGTAAATCATACATGTAAGGTTTAATGTCTGCACAGGCAAAATTACATCAAAATCACACAATAACTTAAAGGGGAAAATTAGAATTAGATCTTTAGATCTAATATGGAACGGAGCAACTTTATTTTCCCGCTACACTTTACAGTTAATCGTAAATCTTTGATTCAGTTCTAGGGTTGATCTTATTCATATAGCACAAATTACGATGGGAAAAGTTAAAAAATTAATTAAATAAAAAAAAATAAATAAAACTGGTTAGATTGAGAGGATAAATAGATAATCTGACTCCCTTCCCATAAACAGATGATAATGATGGTGTACAATTAATAACATTTAATTGAAAATTAATTCTTTTCTTTGTTCTTTTTCCAAAGTTTTTTTTTTTTAATACAATGTTTATTGTTATAGCATCACTATGTTTGAACGTATTTGATTTTTTAATGCGAAACGTATTAAATAAAATCGAAGATTTGTTGAACGAGCTAAGATTCCTGTCTCTTGAAATCCTGATTCCAATAGTGCTAATTGTCTTTTTCAAATATCCATGTGGTTTCTATACGTTCCATTGAAACCGTGTACAACAACTCTGTATGCCAATTGAAGTTATGTAAACCAATATACAGGGTAACTTGCACGGGCGTCTCTAGCGGAGGGACGAGGGGGACGCGTCCCCCCCCCCCCCAATATTTTGAACTACAAAATATTCAATATTTTATTCTATAAATAATAATAATAATTATATTTATTTGGAATATAATATTCAGGCTGTGAAACGATTGTAATCGAGTTCTTGATATACCTTAGGGGGTCCGTGAAGGTAAGCAGAAAGGTAACAAATAGAATCGAAGTTAATAAACAGGTTGGGCTAGGTAGTACCATTTAAATCACTTTCTTTGATGTCCCCTCAAATTTTACATGCCAGAGACGCCAGTGGTAATTTTACCCAGTTAGGGCAAGTAGTATTCTAGCAATTCCAATGTTGTAGAGCTTGTCACTAGTAAACATTTTTTGTTGAACAGTGCAGACTATGTTGAAATCTGTGTTATTTATTCAAAAATAGAGCCAAACGTTAACTGTGTAATAATTTAATAGTGTACTAAAATTCTGACTTACGTAACTTCCGCAGTGATTGTTCCGGAAGACAAATGAAGTTCCATTGTATCTGGGAAAGGGAAAGATTCATATTAGAATCAAACGCGGATACTCTCAGTTGTGCGTAATCCTTTAAATGTGAGTAATTGCAGTTTAACTTTCGGCGAAGCGTAACTGATTTCATACATAAATTCCTTGATACTTGGCCATTTCCAGCAAAATACAGACTTACTTTCTAGCAGCCGTAGATCAGACACACATAACCCTAGACTCATGAATAAGTTGTTGTGCATAGAATGGAAGAGACTTTTAATATAATTTACTCACATTCAATGAATTCTTGGTTTCAGAGTGTAGAGGAAAACTTATTTGAAATACAATAATGAATCACATTGGGCTGTTCTCTACCATCGGACAGCTAAGTTTATATTACAAACAAAATATACATGGAAACACAGCGTCACATGTACCCCGCAAATCAAATGTCAATACACCATTTACTCCGGACTTCATTTTTTAGGTGTTTTTAAATATTTTAATTGTACTATAGAGAAAGTTTTGTTTAACTTTCCATGCTTGCCTTGACGTATCTTCCATCGGTGGTATTTCATGAAACAAAGCGGAATGTCACATGCGCTATGCAGCCCTATGTTCAATACTCCCTTCATTTCGCTATCGTCGCCCATTAGACCACACCAACGCAGAATTTTCAGTAATATACTGCCTCTCATACACTAACAGGCATTTATTAAGAATAGCATAAAAACAACAATATAGCAGCAGTGAAGTAAAAAATGTAAAATAAGTATCAATGCGCATGATTTCCAAGGTATATATTTTGTAGCTACTTGATAAGGTAGTGGTTAATGTCCTTATTCAGTATTGAGGCATATGAGGTAAGATTTACAGTTTAACTGTCATCCGAATACTCTCATGGGAGAACACGGTTATTATATAAGTATATGAATAGTTATACTCACTCATCTTAAGCATGTCTTTCTGTAAGCCTTGTTCATATACACTATGGTTAATGAGGTGTTGGAATTAGTACTTTAGTTTTCCACCAATGATGTATTAACGACATAAATAATACAGCTTTACTTTCAATAATATTTCAAGAGATTTTCCAGTTACATTCAATGAATTTACCAAAAAAAAAAAAAAAGTTGGAATTTCCCTTTATGTCCAAGTGGCAATCGTGTGTATATTTCTGTGCAGTACAATCGCGCAAATCCCGGGGGGATGA
Source organism: Thermobia domestica (assembly GCF_964235325.1). Lineage (NCBI taxonomy): Eukaryota > Metazoa > Arthropoda > Insecta > Zygentoma > Lepismatidae > Thermobia > Thermobia domestica. The sequence continues at coordinate 5,606,198 of NC_137462.1, forward strand.
GGGAGATATGTCCCCTCCTATCTTGGAACTGGGAGGACTGTCTCCCCAATAATCCGATTTGAAATGTGTTTTTTTTGGGAAAAAATGTGATTATTTGTGTCCGATTGCCACAAAGGAAAGTGAGATGAAATTGATGTGCCCCAGAATAAGCCTCAAATCTGCCCGCCTCTCAATGTTGAAGACAACTCTGCTCCCTGATCCTGCACAGCATTGTTTTTCAACTTCACAAATATTTTGAGCATCGCTTAAAAAAAGTCTTACTTGTTCCACCCCACACCCCCAATGTTGAAGATGGATTTGCGCCGCTGGTGCAGTACATAGTCCAACCCATTTGTACCCAAAAGAACATAGTCCAACAAGGCCACTTATAACTTCATAGGCCCCGTACAAATTCGACGGGAATTTTAAAAGAATCACGTAATTTTGAAGAAAGGATGAAGAAAACTTATATATTCCCGTCCCGATCCTTCCAAACGCCCACCTTCCCGACATTTGTTGCAGTCATCCCCCTTCCCTAGGTGCGGTGGAGTTTCTTGTCTCCTATACAAACCTGCGCAGTGATTTAATAATTCTGTCTCATGTAAATAAATTCAAATAATACCATACTTTTCTCTATCTTGTAGCGGATACATTTGAAAGAAATTTTTGTCGACTTCTCTCTCAGCAGTAGGAGAAAAGATTTACTGGGAATATCCTAACCCTGTCTTCGGATAGATTCGCTGATGAAAAAGAACGAATCTATCAAATGCTGGACCTTCCAGAGAATAATAATGTGATTCGTGTGTTTAATAACATTGTACAACAAATGTTAGGTCATGTTCTCTCTTTTAGTTGAAATCAGGTGATTTTAACTAAATTAGAGGTGCTAAATCGATGTGTGAAGTCCTTTTTCTTCTAATATGTACCATTTATATTGTGCAGTTACATGAAATTTTATTAACACAGACATGGGATAGGCATTTTACGTATACAGATTTCTACGGAAATGACAGTTGTAATCTTTTTCTCTTGTATCTATCCGAAAACATCTCTCTGATGATAGTCCACCATCCACTGAATCGCTTTTCAAATATTGCAATAGCCTGGTAGAACCTTTCCCCATATTCACCACTATCAGACCCTAAATTTTGTGGAAAGAAGTCTAAATGTTAATACAAAATATGTAATTTCAGACTAAACCCACCTTCTTACAAGGCTGTCTATAATCTTTATTATAAATTAACTAGAAATGTTACAGTTTCGGAAGTATATCACTTCCTTCTTCAGACTACTATTCCAACTGAAATCATAAATAACATTACATCATTTGTTATCTCTACCAATCAGGAATCACTTTTCATTAAAATTCAATATATATGTCCATTGTGACAATTTTAAATTCTTAACAGACATAATACATTGTTAACAAATCTTTATATTTCTTTTAACCTATATTAACTAAAATAAATATTAATTAACTATCTAAATATTGAAATTTTCTACCTGAATATTGAATACTAATTACTGGTAACTACCTGAATATTGAAAAAAACTACCTGAATATTGTGTGTTTTTTCAATATTCAGGTAGTTAATTAGTATTCAATATTCAGGTAGAAAATTTCAATATTTAGGTAGTTAATTAGTATTTACAGTATTTTAGTTAATATATGTTAAAAGAAATATAAAGATTTGTTAACAATGTATTATGTCTGTTAAGAATTTAAAATTGTCAGAATAAACATATATATTGAATTTAAATGAAAAGCGATTCCTGATTGGTAGAGATAACAAATGATGTAATGTTATTTATGATTTCAGTTGGAATAGTAGTCTGAAGAAGGAAGTGATATACTTCCGAAACTGTAACATTTCTAGTTAATCTAAAATAAAGATTATAGACAGCCTTATAAGAAAGTTGTATTTAGTTTGTGTTTAAGATGGACACAAGGCCTTTATATCGTAGTAATTTCAGAGATCTGTGACATCCCATGGTTTGGAAGCAGAGCAATCACTAACAATAGTTTTATAATTTGGAGCTTTAGTATTACCAGAGAAATTAGAGCACACTAACTTGAATGCTTGCTATGCTGCCTTTTCTATATCCGATACTGTGTATTCAAACTCTCTATTGTGCATGACAGTTCTTATTTATGAGCCCTTTCGTTCATCTTTGCGTCACTTGAGCTTGGGAATTTTGTCTTCAGATGCTTGAAAGATTTTGATTTAATGCTTTGACAATTTTCATCGAACCTATTTTGATGTGTAATAAGATAGGGAAGGAAAACATCTTGAGGGTTCACGAGTTGTTGACGTCGTCGTGATGACCATCGTTTTCACACGTAATGATTAACTCTGTCACGGCTGTTCCATTCCCGTAGAAAGCAACAAAATTTGGTATACCCTTATTGCATGCCTGTAAGGGTTCCAGTAACTCTATAGACTCCAGTCTCCATAGGTTCGTCACTTGAAAGTATTATATTGAAGGTACTGCAGTAGGTAACATGTGGTGGATGATGGATATTGGATGTAATGTTTTGATTTTAAAGAGATGCCCTTTACATTTGTCAAACAAAAGTAATAGTCACTTACATGGTTTCTTGGCTCCCTCCAAACCATTGGTAGGCAAATTTTGAACCCATTAACAAAAAATTGGCTACTTACCAATGAATCCTCCCTTGAAAAATTTAAAGGTTTTGACGTTTCGGAACTCTTAAATTTTTCAAGGGAGGATTCATTGGTAAGTAGCCAATATTTTGTTAATTTTGAATAACTCCCCATGCGCCCATATAATTATAAATTTTAACCCAGTTCGCGTACCTTGCATCCAGTTTCACAAGTTCCAGGAAGGTGGTACTTATCGCTTATCTTCATCCTCGACTCGGCATCCAAAGTACCGTATATCTTATTTGATAACAGGGATAAGGCGACTTCTTTGACTCTTCAACGTCAGTTCACCGCATATATCTGTAACAAAATGAAACAGGGTTGTTCTTACAGTGACGGAACATTCTGATATACTGAACAGTTTGCTTTTCGTGCACACCACACTGACAGAAACCCAACAAATGTTAAATCTTTACAAACACCTTTAATTGCAAAGCACAATCTTCATGTTGCACAGCATAAAACAGAAGGGAGCGCTTGGTGATGCTTATGTAACAAAACTTTCTCTATATGGTTCAGCATAATGTTTATTTTTATAACAGTGCTAAACTAATAACGATATTACTGTTATCAAGTGGTAGAAAGAAACTTTTAAACGAATTCACAGTTACTTATGTAAAACACGTAATGTATAAAGCTGGTGTTTTTCGGAAAAAACTGTACGTGATACGAAGAAATTAATTGTAATTTCATGTTTTGCTTGCAAAAATACACTAGAAAAACATATTTTTAAGCAAAGGACAAATTTCGTGTTGTACATTGTAATCATGTCTTGTTAACGTGTGCCATATTATTCGTGTTTAGTGGCCAACTGAATTTTTATTGACAGTGGTCAAGTTAAGGTCGTAAGTTATCCACTGAGACGCTTTTTCCTTACTAAAGCTTGGTAACATGTTTACATGCTCATTTTATTCTCTCAGTTGAAATTAATTTCGAAAGCGTGCTACTTCTCGTTGCTTCGTTATTCAGTATGACGAACAATTTCGTATTCTTTCTCTACGTAATGAACATAGGTGGCAGCACTCAACTGACCTAGTTATTGCCAGAAGCCTGAACATGCATTTTAAGGTCGTCACATTTATATATATATGACAAATCAATATTCATCAGACGTATTCATAATGAACATCACAAAAAACAGAAAACAATAAGCATCGCTTTAACGTTTCAACAACTTTGTCGTGCTTTTTTTTGGGTCCCATTGGGATGACCGTGCCATTTTTCTACGTCACAGTCGTAGACGCAAGGTTTGTCACCTGTTACTATGTACTTCAAGAAGCTATCATCGTTGCACATGTTTCTTTTTGGTAATTTGTTAGCAGCTGTGGAATGAATGAATGTAGCAACACAATGCATGTTCAGTTTTCCAACTAAGATCATATGACAAAACTACTTACAGATTCTACTCGCGGAAGGACATAAGACGATTTTTCCGTACAACATCTCGCACTGAACATGAATATCATCACATGATGATGGGCGCCCAGATTTTTGCCTCGTCTTCGATGAATGTTCTTTGTTGCTTTAAAACGCTGAAACTACTCACAATACTGAGTTTGACTCATACATTCTTCCCCATCATTTCCTGCAACATTTTCAAAGTTTCTGTAAATGTCTTGTCCAATTTGATGCAACACACACACACACACAGCTTTTCCAAAATCTTCATTTTCGTAATACTACAGAACCGCCACAAATACGGAACACTCCAACGGTTGCAGTCCCACAATGACACAAGGCAGGATGATGCAGTTATCGGTAAAATGTTGGGAAGAATCCCACTATGCAGCCCTGGCAAGCAGAAAGTCAAGAATAGTTCATTGATCTTATTTTTTGGAAGTTCGCTTTCTTTTTGGACAGATATTATACAGATTTCTTCTTGTATTATATATTTAATAATACAACAACTATCATAGTATTATATACATAATAAACTGTATCAGTGTAATGTTTACAATGTGCAAACAATGCATGTTGAAAACTCACCAAACGTTCTCTTCTTAGTTGAATTTCTTATATTTCAACAACTCTAGCTCTCTCACTTTCGTCAGAGGTTAACAAAAGACAAGTGCTAGAAGTTGAGGGTTACTACTAGTAGCTCTGCTTTCGAGAATTGTAAATCCACCTGTATAAGTTTTATTCTCATTTTTACCTTTTCATATTTGCGCAATGTCAATTAAATGTTTGGTTAGTTATTATTTGTTAAATTGTTGATCGCTAAACTATAAGCAATCAAACCATGAAAATAATAGATAAATCGGTAAGTGTTTGAATGTGTTCTGTGCATACCTTATTTGTTCTTGAGCAATATGAAAAGGCTAAAGTGAGATATATCTGTAATGTCGGATTTACAATCCATAAAAGCATCTAGAACTAACATCATCCTCAAGTGTTTTACTATTTGCCTTTCGCTGACCTAAAAGGCAAACTCATCTTTCCTAATTCTTGAGACTAAAGCGATAGATAAGTTCCTAAAATACAAGGAATGAAACTAAAAAGAGAACAGGTGAATATTGGTGACTCATAGAATCAGTGTATCAGATTGTACGTTTCTTTGTGTTCAAATGCTAAGTTTCAGTAGATTTATTTCTAAGGAAAGACAGAATTAGCGTTCTAAGTTTGTCGTGAACAGCATAATGAATGCCATCTGGCAGTACTTTTGCTTTGTTCACACAGTTGCCTACAAAAGTGTTTTCTCACCAATAAATATTATTTTTAATAGAATCAGAATAAAATCGAGGAATTGACTAATTTAAATATTGTGAGAAACGTACAAGGATCGCGTTTTCTACACAAGTTTGTGTTTAAACTAATCCAATAATTTAAAGAAAAAAAAGTCTAAACATTTCTAGGTGGGTATATGCTTTTGTACGCGACTGTACAAGAAGTGATGTGAATGAGTGGTGTGTAACCTAATGGGATCTTTTTGTTTTATTTTGTAGCTCAACAGTTGCTCATCCTTCCGAACTACCTCCCTCCCCCCACCAATGGGAGTGACAGTGTTCTCGTCTTAGTTTTCATTGGACTGCAACGTTTCCCCATCCACTGATCGTGGTGGGAGGAATCGCTAATGCATGGAGATTTCGTCACTGCCAGCGAGTGTGAATCATGTGAGAGACTGTTGCAAAAACTTTTCAACTATTTATGTTGGCAGGTTGGGAAGTTGAAAACAGCAGTGAAAATTACCTCCCCCATACCTCAGCCACTGTGTAAATATTTTTTTCTCAGCTAGGCCTTCTGTGTAGTGAGTGATACCATGCAATATTAAAGGATATTTATACGTGGTAGTGTATATGAACAACACTAAAATATTTTACGGAGCACGCCAAAGGGACGTTAAACTAATTCTGACAGAACTATTAAAAAGAGTCATATGTAATTTACACATCAGTGCCTCCAACAAAAAGTATGATTGTACGTATGTATGTATGTTTTGTGTGTGTATGTGTGTGTGCGTATTTAGTATGTGATTTCAGACGAACACAATTCACAACCAAGTACTGTACTGTGTGCTGTTTCGAGGTTCCTTGTCTTTCCACCAATTATATTGCCTGTAGATTTTTTTTAAAGAATTAACATTACTATGTGTATATGAGAGGTCAAAGAAAAAAGGTCACCCTCGTCGTAATTTAATCTGATAATGTGAAGCATGATGTAACTTCCCGTCCCCCTTCCCCTCCCCCATTTATATGGATTCATTTAATTTTTTTTAAAAGTGTGTTAATTTCACGAAGGTGATGCATAGTGCCAACTTAGCGTATTCACATATATGTGTGTGTTTGTATATATATATTAAAGGTCAAGGGGGAATTAGAAATAATGTGTGTTAACCCGAGTGCCCACGGTGTGCCAAGCTAAGGAAGTACTAAATATTCAACTCATATTGAGTTTTATTGTAGAATGGATAGAAATGCAACATTGACACTGGGAATTCTACGGATTTTGTTTTATAATAATAATAATTATTATTATTTTTTAGTAAGTCGGATTGTGCTTGGTGAAAATAATGGTCAGCATAAACTATAAAACTGTAGGTAATATCTTTTTATCACTTGTGACTGATAGTGATCTGTGATCCTGAAATTCAAAAAAATAATAATAATAATTAAAATAGAGAAACGTGTTCTTTTTACAAAAGAATCGAGTGGTTTCCCTCAGTACTATTGTACAGAATAAAAGATAGAAAAAAATAAAGGCAAGATAATGTTGTAAGCTGCTAAAAAAATAAAAATAAATAAGGGATGTATTGCGCACTGCTTGTGATGAAACATGTAAATAACGAAGAACCAACATGCAATTATCAATGTAAATATTTGTATGTAGGAATATACATTTTTTTTAAAAAAAAATATATAAAACATAATGTGGAAATGTAAAAGTCTCATTGAGAAGGACATAGCAAAAGGGAAAGCAGAACAGAATTTAACAAATTAAAAAAAAAAAAGTTTCCGTCAGTCTTTTTCAGTGAACGTATTGTCAGCGTTCAAGCAGAAGTCACTAACTCCAGAAACGTACGAATTGAGTTAGGCACTTCTTCCAATATGAGGACGGTATATAAGGTGAAACATACGATGTTCTGATACGTATTATGAGGCTAGATGTAGCAGATGACACTGTTATGTTACGGGTAACCACTCTTAGCATCACAATTTTACCTGCTACATCTAGCCTGGCAATGTTAGAACATCGTGTATTTCACCTTGTATATCGTCGTCATACTGGGAGAACTACCTAACGCCATTTGTACGTTTTTGGAGTTAGTAGTGACTTCTGCCTGAGCGCCGACGATATCTTCGTATCAAATATGAAAAATTGGTTTTCTATGGAAAAAAAATGTCAAATTGGCAAGAATTTTAACTTTTGTGTAGAAATAACATTGAGAAGAAGTCTATGTGGCGGGGAGTTAATATTTTAAAATAGTTTTATGGGTTAAATGTGATATTTTTTCGTTTTATTTTGTCCTTGAAAGGACGGTGCGTTCTTTTTTTAAGACTTTCCTTTGAGAAAAATGAGTGAATGTTTGAATATTTTGTTTTATGATTATTGTAGTACATGCTCGGGTTAAATGAAAATATATGCGAGGTGCAGTCTTTTTTTTTTTTTTTTTTTTTTTTTTTTAATATGTGAAATCCACAATAAAAGACTGCTCTTTTGAAGGGTTAATGTTGGTTGGTGTCGGGACAATATTTGCTCACTTTTCTGTGCATGATCTCAAAATATTGTATATTTCAGAGTTATTGTTCATTCAGGAAGATGTACTCGTCGACGAGATGTAAGACTACAGGGGAAAATGTGCTTTTCGTTCCCGTGCTTCTGGTATCTTTGACAATTAAGGCGAATTTTCATGCAAGCGTCCATTGCATTCTTTGCTTGCGTTATGGCTGGATAGCCAATTGAGAAAGTTATTTAAGTACAGTTCTATGTGTAACACAACTTTCTGTTGGCTACATATAGAAATCGCAAGCAACGGACGCCTGCATGAAAATCTGCCCTTATCAAACACTTTTAATATTTCATCGAATGGTGTGGAGAAACAAAACAGTAGTTATGTTATGTTGTAGACTTTTTATTTTTAAGTATTCAGTTTAGATAGAGGAGAATATATAACAAAAGACTTTGGTTGAGAACCCTTTGTTATGACCCTATCTCAGTGGGACTTAATCATAATGGTCATAGAACTACATGGACTTCCAACGATCTCATATTCTACCAACATAGTCACGTATGTTTTAAGATGCAGTTTTTTTTTTTCTTTTTCACGTGATTGTTTCCTATTATTAACGCAGTGGTATATGTATTTTTTTTTTTTTCAATTTGAGAGTTCTGGTCATATACGAATGAAATGGGCATTGTTATAAATGTTTTAATGGCCTTCACATGCATATACAAAAAAATGAACTTTTTAAAATAATATGTGTATGTATATATATATATATATTTGTAGTGCACAAGAATGTCAATGTTGGATGTAGGACATTTTTATGAATCGGTGGAAAAACCCATCACGGCATTTTTTTTTTTTTAAGTAGAAGTATTTGGATGGTGTAATTATTATTATTATTATTATTATTATTACCAATTAACGATGTGATAATTTTTATATTAAATAAGTGTGATATTAAAACATGTTTACATGATTTTTTTTTTTTAAATTCTCATTTGTAGATGATAGCAGTGGTTATGAATTAATGATAATTTAACTTTTCCAGGACCTGTAACTAGGTCCTTGTAGTGATCAAGCTCTTGGAGGCAAGATAGTTTGGTGGGGGAAAAGCTCATTTCGTGGCAGATTATCTGTGCATTCGGCAATTGCGGCTGAGCCAAGTCTCGGAATGATTCGAAGCCCCACGTAAATATTAATGGATATTGTTTTTCATAATCTGTGTGTTTGAGAAGAATGTAAAGCAAAGTAATTAGCGTCTAACACACTTCATGATGATGATCTGATTAATATGAAACAAGAAAAGTTAAATATATTAATTGCAGAGAATACCCATCCATTTTATATATTGGCGATAATGTTACAGCTGGAAGCCTAAATCGTACATATCTGGACAGTTTCTACACAAGCTCGTCATGTTCCTTTGCATTTATTCCAGTTTAGTTTCTAGCAGAGTGATTTTCACATTAGAGAATCGTAAAGTCTCAGCTTAGATTGTCTTAACAACGCTACTAAGAAAAAATTGTTAATTCATAAATTACGGAAGAATTTAAATGGCATTGTTGTATACTCCAAACTGGCATAATTATAGTATGAATTTAATGAAATAGGATTTTTTTTATACATAATTATTATTTATGAAAACTTACATTTGTGTATTATTTGATCAAAAATATGAATTTATCAACCTCTTCTGCAACCAGTTGGTCGAAAACTCAAGATTACATTACCGCAGAACACTAGATCAGTCATTTCTAACTGTCGTGAAAGCACCTCATTTATCGTCTACGTTGGACAGATTACGTATTTATGACGTCTTACAATGAAAGAAATAAAAAGAGGGTTTGAAGGGTGTTGACATAAGAAAATGGAATGGAAGAAATGTAATTTATGTCAACGGTGCTAGAAGGTGGTAGACTTGCTACGGAATATACATGCAAATTTATTTATTTCCACAATGAGAACAACAATGGTTTCGTGGTAAAAGTTCTGTGCCCCTACAAGAACAGAAATTCTGCAATCAAACTCGAGGATTATTTCTGCAAAGCAAAATGTGTATGGAGCTATAAAATTTCCACGTTTAAAAAGAAATTGTTGTTGCGGGAGGGGGGATCACTTGTGCAAGTCTACAGTCAGACAGTCATCATTACACTTCCATTAAAAAAGAACTGCAAATAAACTTGGAAAAAGATCGAGTTAATGGAAACGTCATATAGATTTCAGTAGGAACAAGGTAATTAAATTTCGATATGATTATGAATTGTAGCTTTTTCTATTAAAGATTTTTTCTTTCCGCCTTTAGAGTATTATTGGAAATAAAAATGAGTATGTGTACTTGTATTTGCATATCAGATTCCTGAAAGGACCGTGAGAAATGCTAGAAGATGCGTGCGTATGATGTACCGATGAAATTCTACTTCATAAGTAGAACCATTGAGTTGTACACAATCATCGACAAAAGAAAATAACTTGTTTTATATACATATTATGTGAAGTTCGCTACAGTGTACTGTCGCTAATCTTACCTTAAAACGTAATTTTGTAGTTATCACTCCACCCCAATAGTATGTAAAATCTTAAATTCGTATGTGAGAGTTTGCAGCATTGAAAAGTGATCGTCGCCATTTGATGAGTTCTGACATGGCATCCAAAATGCGTCCAAGAAATAAGTTAAAAGGAGAATCTTCTCAGAGAGCCATTGGTCCTGAGTACAACATGAGGTGTAATATATAAAGGATGTTGAACAATTATTTTCCCTCCTATACAAGGAAATTCATTTTTCAACAGACCCATCCATTACAGAAATGTATTTCGTCCACCTATATGCTAGAACTGTTACGTCTTGTAAGTATATATTATATAAGCGGTTGGTCAACAAGTGGCTGTTCCACAGCATGTGTAACACCTACATCATTTCTGCACCCAACACACTAACCATATCAGCGTGTATCTCCGTCGGTGTTAGGCCTTTAATCTAGAAGTTATGACTTCAGTTACAGAGAACACAACTAGTGCCAATGACATTGTTCTGTGCTTTGGCAGACATACTTCTAAAACTTAAAAGTACAACATATTACAAGCACAATATTTTTGATCAACTTCTCTTATATCAAATACAATAATTGTTGAACCCCCTTGTAAAATACAAGCGCTCTCATTAACCTGACATTTGTGCTAATTTGGTAGCCCTCTGTGCAAGAAATGACCCGATTATTAATAGTGTAGAATATTTTCTTCTGATTTAATCAGTAGACGTAAAATAATAAGTAAATATATAAACCTTGAGCATTCTTCTACGAGATAATTAGAACGCTATTATTTCGTAATTCGTAGCAATCAATAATGAAACAGTGTTAAAGGTTGGATTCTCAACGTAATCCAATACTTTCTTGAGTGATAAAAAAAACAGATCTATTACTAATAAGCTAAGTTCAATATACTGGCTACTGGCTACTATTAATTATCTTTGCGCTCCTAATTTACCATAATGATGAACGCCATTGTTGTAGAACAAATTTTTGTTCATTATTTTAATATTTGGCATCGACGTCTGCGTTCCGTTTTTTTCTTTCTTTCTTTCTTTCTTTCTTCTAGGTGTAATATATGCTTAATAATGAAGATAAGACAGGTAAGTAGTCCTTTCGTACTCAACAAAAATCTCTGCTAAAGCTTGATTTTCATTGTCATCTGTGTAATTTATCGGGAATTAATATTACTGAAAAAAATAAATAAATAAAAAGGGAGGAAAAAAGCTTAGCCATGTGTACGTAATGGTAAGTTCTTCTGCGGTAAGCGTGTAGCTCGGAGGAATAAGGAAACAAAAACTGCTATTATCACAAACTTACATTTCTGTGTTACCTTTTCAGTTAACAAAACTCTTCCAATATTTTAGTTTATCTGCTGTGATGGGTAGACACTTTAAAGAAAAAGCGATCCCTGTAAATATGTAATAACTTTTTCTTCTTTTTTTTTAACTACAGAGGCCTTAGATTTGCAAAAGAGGAACATAAATAGTTTATAACTGTACATCATATATTGATGTTGTCCATTGCAGATATATATCTTCTTCTTTTTTATTATTATTAAAACATTAGCAGCTATTTATGTGGATATTCAATGTGTTTGGAGTGAGTAAAATAATGCATGATAATTTTTCATTTGTAAATAAACGAAACAAACAGACAAAAAATAATATTGACTGGTGTTTATATAATATTAAAGACCTCAAATCTATTTAACATTTTGTCTCTTATTCTCCTGGGCATTGTAGCATTAATATATTATGACCTCGTATGATTTGTATACAAGAATTCAACTGTACTGTCTTGTGACTGTTGCCAAAGTGAAGGGGACGTTTGTCGTGTGTTTGTGTAGGTTTTTATACTATAGAAAGGATCGAGAACGAACCATATTGTACATAAATATATATATACACATGTGAATGTCCTTTTTTCTAATGTTTATTTATCTTCAGTTGTAATATAATGGTGTAGTTATCTTTTTTTACCCGTCACTGCCAAGTAATCTGGTCGCTGGTTATTTTTTTCCCTTTATCTTTTGTCTTTCTTTTTAACAGTTGTGTATAGTAAAAAGTAAAATGCATCATTCCGTAATGATGTATGCAATGTGTGATAACTGTGAATACCTATACAATATATTAAGAAAAAAGTCTCCTATTTTTTCACAAGAAAAGTAAAACTTGTAAACTGGAAGTATCGTGCTGTATAAACTTCTTTACATTTACACCGATAATATTAACTTTATGGAAATATATTTTTCAGTGAAGTGAAATGCTGTGAAATAGAGATTAAGAAAGAAAATGGTGATTCCCTTAAGAGCCTGACTTCCTAAAAATAATACAAAATTTACCATTTTCTTCTTTTGCTTGTTTATTCATAAGTGAAAGGAGATAATGAAATGCAACTTACCACAATCATAGTTAATGTTATTCTATAACAGATGAACGTGAAGAATTTTCAGTGTTGTCATCCATAGAAAAATGAAATGAAATCTTTGAGTTTTATGTCCCACGGTTATGCCTGTTAGGCTAAAGGAGACGATGATGATGAGTAATGAATGAAATGGTGGAATAAAGTAAGTGGGAGGAAATGGGAGAATCCCGAGGAAACCCACGCACACGGTGTTTGTCCATCACAAAGTTCACTTGGCGGGGGCTGGGTTTCAACCCGGGACCCCAAGCACCAGAGGTGAACGCTCTACCACTGAGCCACCGCGGCCCCTTGTCATCCATAGAAGTCACAGTGTTGCCAGAATAATATATCCCCCAAAATCTAAGCTAAGGCAGCAACTAGAGGAACAAACTCAACTGCATTTGATTACGTATCATGTTGTCTTGGAATCCCGTAAACTACTTTTTAAATAACTTTATTATTTAATTTTAATAACTGTATAATAAACCTATTTTGTTTATTACAAACTAAAGACAACTATTATTTAAAAAGTAGTTCACAGGATACCAAAACAACATGATAGTAATCAGATGCAGTTAAGTTCGTTCCTCTAGTCACTGCCTTAACTTAGATTTTGGGGGGAAATGTTTTTGTGACAACACTGTAATTTCTATGGATGGCAACACTAAAAATTCGTCAGGTTCATATTTTCTGTTGTAGAATAACATTGTCTATGATTGTGGTAAGTTGCATTTCATTATCTCCTTTCACTTATGAAAAACAAACAAAAGAAAAAAAATGTAAATTTTGTATTATTTTTAGGAAGTCAGGCTCTTATCATACATATATCAAGAATTTTATTCAGCAGTTTTCCAGTTAAATTTTCATAACTAACAAGTTTTCAATACTGTCTTATCACCTTTAGTTTAGTTAATTAACTCTGTAAAGAATTGATAAGTTTGCTTAAGAGTTTAATACAAACCTAATTATATATGTGAATATGTGCTGTAAATTCTCAAATTGTAGCTGACACTTGTAGATGTTATAGGCGAGCCAGACATATGAACGTATTAGCTATGTATTGAAGTCTTATGCAAACTTATCAGCGTTTAAAAACTAACTGTGTACAGCTATTTTACTTTCTAATGAATAAGTGTTTCTCTTTCCACGTTAGTTTTCTCTGTTGCCACAAAAACCGTATGTAAAGGTGATATAATTCTAGTTTTTATTTTATTCTGTAATTAACCATGACTTCCTTTCACGTCACGAATTCGGTAATTCTTCTAACTAACCTTTAACAAACTATTCATCCATGTTCCTATATGAATTATTATTATTATTATTATTTGTATTATTATTGTAGTTCCGACGTTTTTGTTTGTAGTTTTTTTTCCTAATTGCTCAGTGAATTTTATTTTATTATAGTAATATGTATTCAAATTGTATACAATTGACATGCGATAGCTTGAATAACAAAGGATCAGACATTTCATGAAATGGGCTTTTTTTTTATCGATCCTTATTTTATAATAGTAAAATACGGGAAAAAATTGAATTTCGTTGCATGACCACGAAGAGTGTTCATTTATACAGGATGTTACTAAAACGTATCACAGATTCCTTACATCTAAATAAGAAAAAAAAAAAGTTCATATGGACCTGTGCTCAAAAGTGGATAATTTCGGAGTTACAGGGTGCCAAAAACGTGAAACAATTGAATTTTAAAGGTAGTTCCACTACTATAAGACCAATCGTAGTTGGTTCAAGATATCACTGAGGAACTGATACGTGAACTGTCCAAATATTCCATGTTTAAGAATGCTCCAGTACTTGGACACCAATTTTTTAGAGAGATAGGTGGAGAGTGATCAAGTACTCCCAAACAACCTCTCTTAAAAATGATTGTGCAAGTACCGGAGATTCTGAAAGATGGATATTTGAGTACTTCACGTACTAGTTCCTCAGTGATGTCTTGACCCGACTACGATCGGTCCCATAGTAGTGGAACTATTTACCTTTTTAAATTTCATTTCCCATGTTTTCGGCACCTTATAACTACGAATCTATGCACTTCCGACCATAGTCCATATGAACATTTTTTTCTTATTTCGATGTGTGGAATCATTCCCAAAATATTGTGACAGATTTTTGTAATAACGTGTATTTTTTTAAAAAATGAATATGTATCTGGAACTTTAAAAGTGTATCGGCACGAAATGTGAAGTTAAATAATTTATTCTGGAGGATTGATGCAAGGCTTGACAACAACTTCTGGTTGAATTCAGATTTTAAATTCTCTTCATTTTTTTAATATTTTGTTTGTAGTTTTTCTTATTTTTAAGTATTCCTAATCCACAATTATTCTGTGCTTCTATCTGCAGTCACCGTTCAGCACAATAATGTCATCCAAATAGCTTGAATATTTGAATACGGTTATTGGCCACACTTTAGGACTCTAATTTTATCGTAAGATGATAACCCACAACCTCTATTATCGTCTGAAAATATTCTCAAGCGTTATTGTTCATAACAATAAACTTTGATTTTTCTATTTACGAATTGTTTACTATACAAAGACAAAAGAGAATTGACAACTCTTCGTAAGATACACAAACGCAGAGAAAAGTGTCTTCATTAATTCTAATAAATGGTGAGAGGGAGGGGCAATAAATAATGGAAGTGGATTGGACACAAATATTGCAGAATGTGTGCGTTATTATTGAGTAGTAATCCCTGTTCGAAGTTGTAACATTGCTTGGAATCTGTGATGCTGCTATTTTATATTTGACTGTGTAAATGTTTCCTCTTGACACAAATGAACCAAATCTTCTCAATTTAATTCATTTTTTTTCTGTCAGATATCGTAGTAAACGTTCACAATTTCTTCGATGGCTTTCAGTAGTTCATGATGCAATTTTTGGCCAAAATAAAACTCTGAATAATTAGTTAGGGTGTTAAACTAGGCAAGCACATGTAGTTTGTTGTTGTTAAATGTGCCAAAGTGTACTAAACAAGTGTTCAGACTGGATCTCAGGAATTTCAATAGGCCCTTGTCACGAGGTAGCTTCTTTACATTAATTAGGTGCCCACATTGTTCAATTTTATGGATATTTTTTGAGAAAAATAATAATGTGCTACTCATAAATGTTGAGCAGAATTACTAGAACAGCACTTGAATGTGTGACTGTATTGTAGTAATGTTGAATCTAGCTTCTTGTAAAAAAAATATTTGTGTTAATTTGAAAGGTTTCGTCTGTGGATATAGGTTTATAGATATTTGCCCTACCATAGCAACAAATATTTCGTCTTGGAACAGCAAAAACGAACATAATTTAAAGCAAAAGAAGAAAAAAAAGTATTGTATGGTTTTTTGAGCTGTCGATTTCTTCATTAGGATACACTTCATGAAATATTCTCAACCAGTTTCTCTGTTCTGTGTAATAACTTGGAAGAAAAAGTTAATAGAGTAGTGTGGTCTGTTTATACGTACTGTTGCACTTTTTCTAGCCGTATTTTCACAAATATACCGTACTATTTAAACTTTTCACCGTGATTAAAATATTGTCACTTTTCTCCTAAAGTTCTACACCCGAATGATACTTGTTGGTGGTTATTATAGTAGTAAACGGTATCACTGAACATTAGAATTTCAACCTTTTTAACCAGATTTTTGCCTTTATAGATCAACAATCATTGGTGGAAATATCCTGTAGTTAAAACTATCCATTTTGCAAAATACACATTTTTCAAGTTAAAGCATGTCAACAGTAGAGTATTTACGGCTTACTAAGCAAGACCAGAGCTTGGAGTTATTTGTGTAAATATTAATTTGTTTAAACGGTAAAACATTATAAATAGTTATTTTTAGTTTAGTAATTTATCTGCTAATTAACAGAACTAAGCCATTCTGTTTATACCTTATTTTGACAGTAAAATCTTTTGTCTTATATTCCATACTCACAATTTCATGACAGTCAAAATTCTTTTAATAGTCCAGTACCGTGCCGTGGAAAATCAGCGCCCGGGGCGAGAGTATACGACGGTGCCCCCGTATATATGAGTGAGGTCGAGAGACCAGCCGCGAAGTGCCACCATGATTGTCGCGAAGCGTAAGAAAATTTTCAAAAATAAACCCTGCTTTTTCTTGATTTTGAGCACTTTTTATTACTTGTTTCCTTGCATTTTAAATATGTGCACATGCATTTTCCTAACATAAGTAATATTATAAGACCACTTCCTAAAGCAGCAAGAGGATTTAAGTTCATACTAGTAATATTCCAAGTAATTTTTCTTCTCTTATTTGTTTTCTTTTTTTTTCCTCCTGAATTTTGTGCCGGCTTACTTCGGCGCCCGAGACTGCCCCGAGCATCCCGTACCCCCGCGCACGGCACGGCACTGTATTAATGTCTTCTCTTTTTGGGTATTTGAATACATAAAAAGACATTATATATATAAAATAGTTGTATTTCATGTTGGACAATATATAACTGTTTGAATTATAAAGATATGTCTATTAATCTTCGTCTGGCATTCGAATCAGATACGAATAGGCTTGCCCAGATAAATATTTCAGCCAACTATTGTGTTAATAATGTGGATTTCTAAACACAATCTAAGTTCAGGAATTATTGATTGCAAAAGCATTGTGAATTTCTAGAGGTTTTTTTTTTAAAAAAAAAGACAATCCAAGCTCTGGATTTGCAATGAATTTGTCAGAAGCGTGTGAATAGTGAATTCAATTGATGGTCTTCGTTCAAGCGGACATTTTTTGTTCGAACGTAACATTCCATACAATTGTCAAAATGGCCCAGCATTAAACTCCACGATTTTCATTAATAAATGTAACTTTTTGGTGTTTCTACTAAGAATTTACTAATACAGTCTTTTTGATATTGGACGAATTGAATTTAAATTCATTCAAATATTAATTACTGTAGCACTATTGAGTTTTTCTAAGTTAAAAATAAAAAAAAAAATAAAATAAAAATACATTGTACATAGTTGTATAAAGTAATGTCAGTGGAGAAAGTATGCATGTATGGTGAGGGTTTTACATAAAAATAGTAATAAAATGCATGTCATTCTGGAAGAGAAGTCGTACAGTAAACTATTTATTTCAGGTGAACCAGGTTGGCTTGCATTTTAAATGTAATGTGTATTTCTCACGTTTCTCCTTTTCTCTAGTTTATACTGTGGATGTCAAGTGTCTATCATTATGTTTGACGCCGTGTAGTATGCAATTATATACATTTATTCAGGAAATCATTTTTTTTTTTTTTTTAATGTGATGTCTGTTGTAATGCAAAAGATGAGGAAAATCTAACAATACACCAATAATTTAACGTAAACAAGGTAGATAGAAAAAAAAATATTGACTAAATGCTTTGTAATTGTTAGAATTACGGGTAGTTAATAATAATAATACTAATAGTAACAATGTTTGCCCATGTAACGTATTATTTTTAGTTTATCACCGCTTGTGAGCACAATTGTTCCATTTTTAAAAATATAACAATGTCAATTTCGGTTTAATCGCTCTCTTATTGTTCGTTCTCGTCGTCGTCGTCTTGCAAAGAAAAACCCAAGACCGTGTTCGTAGGAACTTCTAAGGTCTTGAAGCAGCAGATATTTTTACGTAAAATTTATTTAAGATGCGTTCAAACATCCGCAAAACTGGTGTGAAATCGTTGATACAACATTATTTTGATTTTTTAAAATGATAATCTGAAGGCCTGCAATTAATACCTGCTGACTTACATTCACAAGAGCAAAACCAAACTACAGAACACATCTAGTGGCCGCGGTGGCTCATTGGTAGAGCGTTCACCTCTGGTGTATGGGGTCCCTGATTCGATCTCAGCTCGCGTCAAGTGGACTTTCTGGTAGACAAACACCGTGTGTGCGGGTTTTCTCGAGGTTCCTCCGTTTCCTCAAACTATTCATTCAGTATTTCATTCATTTCTTATCATCATCTTCTCCTTTAGCCTAGATGGCATAATCGTGGGACGTAAAGATTTCATTTCAGAAGACATCTAGCGATGGGAACGAAATATACAGGGGCAACAGCTTTTAATAAAACGCCACATGATAACAATACAGTTCAGAGTATAAGTTCTTCAATTATTTATAGTAGCTTACGTCGTGGAAAATATTTGATTTCCAAAATTAGTTAATCTGACTACACAGTGTACAAATATCAATGACAACAACTTCAAAATTGTTTCTCTGTTCCACTCAGTAATAATTATTTGAAAATATCTCAGCAATATGCTTCGAGTAATTCGTGATAATTGTTGTTAAAATTAGTATTTCAAAGGTAGCAAAAAAAAAAAAAAAAAAAAAAAAAAAGATCAACATTTCTTTTCTCTTATTTTCGAGGAAGCAAAAATACATTTGAGCTCACAACGCTGCCAAAAGTTCCCTTTATTTGATCCAAATGTTATGTTTATATAAAAGACTAAGGAATAATTTTTCAATGTATTTACATACATATATATCTCGAAATACAAACTTCCCATACATACCAAATACTACCAGAAATTATCTCTATGTAAGGTATGACAGACGAGGAATTGCTAGTTGTATTTCTATCTACCCTGTTTGCAGCAATTTAACGATATATTCCGGACTGATAGTTTAACACCGTTAAATATGCAAATTGTCAGTGATGCAAGTTGTTTCGGATGCCAATCTTTTTTTTTTTTTTTTTTCTAAAATAAATATAAGTGAAATACATCAAAATAATAACTTTACACCAAGTTGTATGCGTTGTATAAAAAAGAAATTACTTTATATGTGAACAATTGTGTTAATTCTTAATTGCGTAAAAAGAATTTTAAAAAATCGTGGAATGTTAACACACTAGGAAAACAGTGAAGAATTAATAGTACTAATTCCACGTGTCTGTTTTTAGTGAAGTTTATGTCATGTTTCGGATACGAATCATTCTGTATGTATGAATGGCACACTTTTTGATAAATAAACGAAAAGGAAAAAAGCACCAGAATAAACGTGTTTCTGTGTCTCATTTGAAAATATAAGCACCCAGCACTTCAAGAATTTAGTTGAATAAACAATAGACAATCTTGTGGCTATCGTGATTGTATCAAATCTCTAGTTTAACTAGGTGAATGAAGTTAAGGAACTTCCCGATTTTGGCCTACGTGTTTTATCTAGTCCCATACGAAAAAAACCGGCACCTGTACAGTGCCTGGACTTATCCAGTTAATGTGCCTGTATAAACACAGAGAACATGCATTTACAGGCGTCAAGCATATACAAGAAACCTGTACATTCAATGTACAGTATATGTTCAGAGAAAGAAACAGTTTATTAACAGGTGAGGAACATGCTGTTTTCAGGCTCACAAACACAAACACAAACACAAATTCGTATACATGCACATGTCCAGAGAAAGAAACAGTACATGTACATTGCATGTATAAGGCGAAATGCATGTGCTTTTCAGGTATGCAGCACCCATTTAGAACACCCAACACCCATTTAGAGCACCCAACACAATAACTGTGAAGTGTTTGTACTTTGCCTGTACAGATACATGTACATTGCTCGTACAGGTATATGTACATTGCGTGTACAGGTAGATACATGTACATTGCATGATGATTATTATTTTTTTTAATTTTTTACATGCACTGAACAGGCAATGTGTATAATGCTGGTACAGGTTACTTGTGTATTACATGTTGATTAACTTTTTACATGCACTGAACAGGCAACGTGTACAGTACCTGTACAGGATACGTGTGCATTGCATGTTCATTTACTTTTATGATTTTGTGTTATCATTTTATTTTATATGCCGTTAGAATTAAATAAAGAAAATTACGTAATTCCGTTCACATTTTTGCTGACCTCTTGTGAGGATATTTTCAATCATTAAACCAGTGCATGTATTGTGGCTGTACTTCACAGTTAACATAGCCTTCACAGTCAGCAACCCCAGTTTGCAGGCAAATGTTACCAACATGAAAGACATACAAGCTACTATAAAGATCCAGGTTTCCTTTACACGAACATGCTGTGTATATCAGTGGCGTAGCCAGAAACTCATCGAAGGCGAAGGCTTAAGCCATTAACATTACTAGAATATTTAGCTGAGGGGGGCATGGCCCTTACTTCTGAGAATTGAAAGAATTTTTCATTGATCATATAGTATTGTAATGGTATTCTGGGGGACAACATTGCCCCCTCTAGTTACGCCTATGACTTAAAACATATCTCAATATACAAAAGACAAAGTTCAGAGTGACTGACTAACTGATTGATTAACGCATGGGTCAAACCACTTAAGCTAGAAACTTGAAATTTCGACAGTACATAAGGTATGTGATGTAGGGTACCAGTAATGAAGGATTTTTGGAAATTCAACGGGGAAGAGGGAGAGTGGGATGGGAAGAATTTTTAAAAGATAGCCGTATCTCCGAATCCCTTACTGTTAAAGACTTGAAATTTGGTATTTGGATTTTTCATTTGGAATAATTTGACAGATGTTTTAGCGTTTTTAAAAAAATATTTTAGTAAAAAGGGGAAGAAAAGAGGTGGAAAAAAAAGGTGTGGGATTGCAATTATTGTAATAAGACGTCGATATTTCGGAATCTCTGAAGATTAGAAACATGGAATTTGGTATTTGAACTTCTTATTTAAAATATAGATCTGTATTTTTGTTTTTATATCTATATGTAACCTAGAAGGA
This sequence comes from Thermobia domestica, assembly GCF_964235325.1. Lineage (NCBI taxonomy): Eukaryota > Metazoa > Arthropoda > Insecta > Zygentoma > Lepismatidae > Thermobia > Thermobia domestica. Next base: position 5,627,630 of record NC_137462.1, read on the forward strand.
AAGAAAAGAGGGGGAAGAAAAATGTGTGGAGGAATACAATTATTAAAATAAGATGTTTATACCATGGGATCTGGGAACAGTCATGAAACTTGGTATTTCAACTTAAATTCAGTATGGTTGCAGGTTCATGAGGTGCGAGGTCGTAGGTCGAGCTACAAGCAAAAGCGGTGGGTTTGCCCCGTTACTTGAACTGAAATTCGGTATAGCTCGGAATTCTAGAAGGTAAGAGACATGACACTTGGTATTTGAACTGAAATTCGGTATATTTACAGGTTTATGAGGTGCGAGGCCGTAGGCCGAGCCATTACGGGCGTCTGGGGGAAGTGGCGTAGCTAGGGAGGATCCAGGGATCTGAACACCTCGAAATTTTTAAAAGTTGTTAAAATAAAGCCTAAAATCGCGTTTCAGTCAAAAGTTTTCAGGGAGATCCCCAGCTCTCCTCGAAATGAAATCCTGTCTACGCCATTGTCTGTTTGCGAAGCCTCCAGCTAGCCGAAGGCTAGTAAAATTAAAAGTTACGATATTTGTCATCTCATCACGGCCAAACGATAAGGCCGAATGAAATAATTTTTGGTATACAGTTAGGCCCAATTTGGTTTATACAGGGGATTTATAATATTCACTTTGATTATAATACGTACCGTAAGGGGGAGCAGTGTTTTTGTAACGAAGGATTAGTATTTCACGAGCTATTCAACTTATTATACTGAAATTGGGTATATTAGCTTGTAATTAAAAATAAACAGATATGTCCCCTAGTGTTTTCGAAAATTCACTCTTTTAGGGAGGGGAGGGGGTATTTTCTATATTCTATATGGGGAACTGATAATGCGTTATATGTAAAATAACCCAAAATGGTCAATATTTGTGTTGAATCTATAGTTTTCAGGGTCGCTGAGATGAACAATGACAATTACGAAGTCGTTCAATCCAAGTTTAGCCCCCATCGACATTAAGGGAGGGGTAATAAAATATTCAGACACCAAGTTAAGTGTCGAATACATAGTTGTTGGGATCGCTGAGATGATTAGTACTAATTCAGAAACCATTCAAATCCAAGTTTAGCCCCATCGGCATGGCGGAGGCGCGGTATTTCATGAATTGTTGGTCTGACGAAGCGAAGCGGGTACGTTCAATGTTAACATTAAAATCTGCTTCTCTGCAAAGAATCTTTCGGTAGTCTGGAAATCGCTTGTACAGTGGGGGACACTTCTAAATGGTACACCTTAGCCGTAAATCTCCATATGGCTGTACCATTTAGAAGTGTCCCCCGCTGTACAACACAGGTTTAACTATTCCTTGTTTAGTGTTAACCGTGTAGCTGTACATCACCAGTACATTGTTGTTAGCAGTAGCTTTGTACAGCAAACGTATAGTCAATGCAAAACCGACATCAATCCAGATGTACTTTTCTGTCGAATTGCATGTATTTTTCACAGGGACATTCACTGTACCTGCAGCATGTAACACGCCTGTGTACAGGCTACTAAACACATAGTGTACAACCCAAGGTTTGAGTGACTGTACAGTGCTTGTTTATTTCAAACATGTTAACGTTAAGAACATCCAATGTAACGGGAATGTTTCGGAAGTCTGGAAAGGGTTTATACAACACATGTTCTTAGCCTGTTCATGTTATTAGGTGTTAAACATGCAGCTGTACATCGCCTGTACATTGCTGTTAGCACGAGCTGTGTGCTACCAATGTACGGTCAATGCAGAACAAACATCAATCCAGCTATACCTTTTCTGTTGAAGTACATGTATTCTCCAAATATACATTCATTGTACATGCAAAATGTAATGTGTCTGTGTACAGGCTATCAAACACATACTATACAATGCATGTTTTGAACAGCCTCTGTAAAGGACATCTGGAAGCCGTTTGTACAATACATACTCAACTATTCTTTGTCAGATGTTAAACATGCAGATGTACATCGCTGATAACAATAGCAATGTACAGCCAATGTACGATCAATGCAGAACAGATGTCGATTTGCATGTATTCTTTTTTAAAAAAAAATCATTGTACATGCAACATGTAACATGTCTATGTACAGGCTATCAAACACATAATATGCAATGCGTGTTTTGAACGGATGTGGAGTGCCTGTTCATTTCAAACATGTTAACGTTAAAAACAGACTCTGTAAAGGGAATGTTTCTGGAGCCTGGAAGTCATTCCTACAACATTTGTTCAACTATTCCTTGTCAGGTATTAAACATGCAGCTGTTCATCGCCTCTACATTGCTATTAGTAAGGGCTATGGTACAGGCAGTGTATAACCAATGCTCAACAGACGTCAATACAGGTGTACTTTTCTGTTGAATTGCATGTTTTCTTCACAGAATCATTCATTGATATCCAACATGTAACATGTCTGGGTACAGGCTATCAAACCTATACTGTACAACGCATGTTTAGAACCCATGTGCAGTGCCTGTTCATTCCTAACATGTTAATATTAAAAACAGCCTCTGTAAAGGGAATGTTTCTGGAGTCTAGAAGTAGTTTGTACAACACCTGTTCAATTATTCCTTGTCAGGTGTTAGACATGCAGCTGTGCATTGCCTGTACATTGCTGTTAGGAAGGGCTATGTACAGACAATGTATAGTCAGTGCAGAACAGACGTCAATACAAGTGTACTTTTCTGTCAAATTGCAAGTATTTTTCACAGGAACATTCACTGTACATGCAACATGTAAAATGCTTGTATTTAAACTATTAAACATTCACTGTTTAACGCATTTTTGAGCGCTTGTACAGTGCTTATTACTTCTTTTTAACATGTTGAAGGCAAAACCAGTGTCTGTACATGCACTGTACATTGATGTTACCGAGCTCACTGTACAGCATATGCCCGTTTACCTCAAAATAGATCTCAATACATGCACTTACAGATCAAGAAACGCCTGTTTTCTTTCATGAAACAAATACGTAACATGCAACATGCATAAAACAGGACCTGGAAAAATGTAACACATGCACTAGACATGCGTTTCCAGTACCTGTACAGATTTTTCATTTTCGTATGGGGTGTTGAAAAATTTACGGAAATTTTGAACCTGTTGGTGAAAAGGTTGTTTTTTTTTTTCCGGAAAATTGGGAAAAAACAAAAAAATCTTTGTATTAACTTAATTTACTACTAATGGAACTTTTTTTTTCGAACTCGTGAAAAATGTAAGTTTAGAAATTTCAATATTGCAAATATTTCAAGACAAACATTCGAAAGTAAAACTATTGCAACTACTCTTGAAAATTAATAGTCTGCACTAATTTCCTTTTTGTGCTTTTTAATTGCTTTTTTTCGTGGATGTGCATTAATTACACAATTTTTACATACAAGTCTACCATCATGAAGCGTTTCTGTTGGTTTCTTGAATAAAACTGAGATCTAAATATGCTCTTTGATCTGGTGTTTTGTTAATTTTACCCAAATTATTTCTTAAAAGAAAGAGCAGTAGGCAAATTTCACTAATAGTCATGCACTAAAACATATAATTACTATTATTTAATATTCTAATATAGACTTCTACAGGGAGTCCATAAAGTTCTGCAGGAAACTAAAACTCCAAAACTTCGAAACCGTTACGTTTAAGTGTATAAATTTTTGGGGTTGGAAGAAGGGAAGTTTAAAGTTTGCTCCAATGCTCGATGACGTTTGCGCTGGTAATCACGTGACTTAAGATGGCGTCTATTAAAGAAAAGTCACAATGCGTTTTGTGGTTTGCGGAATTAAAATCTTGTGTTTCAGTGCGGAGAAAGTTCCAAACAACGTATGGGATAACACCCCCAGCAGAAACAAGTATCAAGAGGTGGTACGAGAAGTTCAAAGAAACGGGAAGTGTGTCAAATTTACCACGCAGCGGAAAGCCAGGAACGAGTGACGATGTGATTCACACGTTGCAGGACAGCGTAGCCAAAAGTTCAATGAAGTCGCTTAAACGTAGGTCATTAGAACGGAATACCGAAGTCAACGTTACACAAGATCTTACGCAAGAATTTGAAGGTCCTGTCCTATAAGTTAAAATTTGTGCACGAGCTGATAGAGGAAGACTGTGACATGAGAATGGAATTCTGTGAGTCAATGCTTACCCGCTTGCAAGATGGTGACCTTCTGTCTCGATTTCTGTTTTTAGATGAAGCCCCATTTCATGTGTCGGGAAAAGTGAACAGGCACAACTGCCGAATTTGGGAGGTGGAAAATCCACGTGAATTCGAGGAGCACAAGCGGGGTAGTCCCAAAGTCAATGTGTGGTGTACTGTTTCAATGGACCACATTATCGGCCCTTTTTTCTTCGAGGAAGAGACGGTAAATGGTAACAATTATCTGAACATGCTACAGACATTCCTTTCGCCAGAACTTACTAGGTTAGGCATCCTTAATGAGGTCCACATGCAACAGAATGGGGCACCGTCGCACTATGCCCTTCAAGTTCGACAGTTTCTTAATGAAGAATTTAAGGAGAGATGGATTGGCTGAAGAGGACCCACACCTTGGTCTGCAAGATCACCAGATTTGTCGCCTTGTGCTTACTGTCTGTGGGGACACGTGAAGACCAAGGTGTATTCGCACAAGCCAGCTAATCTGCACGATCTCAAGAACAAAATGACATGTGATTTTGAATATTCCAGACGAGCACCGCCAACACGCAATTCTTGGTTTCCAAAAAGACTGCAAGAGTGTTTGGACGTGAATGGTGCACAATTGGAGGTTTGGCGATGAACCCTAACTAGCTGAAACAAAACTTTGAACCTTTCTGTAAGTACACCAAAAAGTATTTGCATTACGTGGTTTCCAAGTTATAAAGTTTTACTTTCCTGCAGGACTTAATGGACTCCCTGCATATAAATTTTATGAACAAAATCCTGTATGCCTGTTCTCTAGTGCGACAAATTATATGTACTAATAATAACTAAATATTTTATGAAAAATGTAACGCGCATTGCTGAAGCAACTTCAACGTCACCAACTGAAACAAGCTCGGAAAAAACTTTTTTTTTTTTTTAACAAAAGTTTTTATTTTCTTCACAACATTAGTTCTGTCTCCTTGACCGCTTTGGTTCCCGATTTTCCACCTGAAAAAGTTCTTCTGAAATACAGTGTGTCTATAAAAGAACTCCGGGGTTTTGAGGCAAAATATTTTAATTAAGTAAAAAAGTACATAACTTACATGTGTTATACATGATTGGAAAGCTTACATTTTCAAGTTTTGTTTTTAACAATTTAATGAAGTTCAATATGAGCCCCGTGAGTGGCACGGCACACAACAGACTTAGTTTCTATGAGCCAAATAACACATTGAGCCTTTTGTTGTGGCGTCACCATAGCGCGAAGCGCAACAATCCACACGGCACGGCACTGATTCACTGACTACCGCAGCCGCTACGTCGTCTCAAGGTCAACGCTCCGCAGCGCTGCCACCTGTTGATAAAAACATTTCCAATTAGTATGACTAAAACTTTTTGAGCTAGTCGTTTCAGAGAAATTAACTAAATTTTGCTCTCTTTTATCGTTAATAAGATATGCATTTTTAAAACCCCGGAGTTCTTTTATAAACACCCTGTATTACGAAATACCTGATTTCGACAGTGAATTAAAAAAAAAAATACTTTTATTCATCATCTAACAAACACTGACTTCCCTTTATATAATGAGTATATAATATCTCGAGAGACTGGTTCGTTTTATTTCAGTTAAAAAATTGGAGGATATCCCGCCATATAAGACCCACCTCATTTTCTGTTTTTTAGTAAAAATATTTTAATTTCATATATAATACATGGTGTTTCAAATAACACCAACAACGTTTGGGAGGTGATTCCTGACACCAAGATAAACAGAAGGTATAGAACAACCTGGGTGCACAAATGCTTCCTTTAGGAGCTATATGCTGCCGAAAACATGAAAAACTGAACTTTAAAGGTCCATAGCTAAAACTATGGGACCTACCATAGTCGGGTCAACACGACCCTTAGGAACTAGTTTGTGCTCTATCTAAATATCTATGTTTCAGAATCCTAAGTTATTTCCGCAACAATTTTAACAGAGGTAGTTGGTGAGTACTTCAAATTATATGCCCGTAGCCAAACTACCTCTATAAAAATTGTTACGTGTGTACCTTAGGATTCTGTAACATTGATTTTTGGATAGGGCACATACTAGTTCCTCAGTGAAGTCTTGACCCGACTTCGGTAGGTCCCATGGTTTTGGAGCTACGGACCTTTAAAGTTCGTTTTCAGCAGCCTATAACTCCGAAAGGAAGCATTTGTGCATCCAGGTTAGTCTATAGTTTTTGTCTTACCTTGGTGTCAGGAATCACCTCCCAAACGTCGGTGTTGTTTTGCAACACCCTGTATATAATATTAGCGTCAATTACCCACTTCTCTGGGTTAAAATAAAAAAAAAAATAATAGTATGATGTTCCGTTAATCTCTTCTTACTATTACTGAAGCACTGTCTGACTGGATTTAAACGGCATCGGAAGCGTCGCTGTTAACCTCAGCGACCCCGAAAACTATCGATTCAATCATTTTTTATGTATTTCCCCCTCCCCCAAGTTGCGGGGTTGAATTTAGATTTAAAGAGCATCGGAAGTGTCGCTGTTCATCTCAGCGACCCCGAAAACGATTGATTCCACACTAATATTGGTGACTTTCGATCATTTTTAAATATCTCCTCCTCCCTAGGTTGTACGGTCAAAGTGAAATGATGGAAACACTCCCAGGCCCAAACCAGGACTAGCTCGGGAGAGTAATGCTCCCGGAAGTAGAAACGAGAAACACAGTTCTGATTGGTTGGCGTTATCCACTTCTTGCCACGTTGCATTAAAATAGCAGAAATCAAAGGCTTGCTGCTGTCGGCCTTCGTGGCCGAGTGGGCAAGCGCTATATGCTAGTAATAAAAGTCTCTTTTGGCGCGAGTTCAAACCCGGCCCATTTTTTTTTTTTTTTTTTTTTTACAATTTTATAACATTAAATTAAAATAATATGAAAATAATACTTAAAAAGTGATTTATTTATTTTTGTGCAGATAAGTAGTTGTAGCACTTATGCCCTTGTACTCCATGATATAGGGCTCGTTTTGTTCCCTTTGTATTTCATGATATAAATTTTGTGACCAACTTACAACAACTGGTTAGGATAGCGCGTAAAACAGCTGGCTAGAGTAGCGCGCGGAAAAACGAGTATTACTCTCCCGAGTGGGTCGTCCCAAACCTCATGTATGTTGAAAATTTGATCGAGATCGGTCGGATTGTTCGAGAGTTATTAAGTCACATAGTCACTTTCATTTTTATATATATGGAGTTAACTTTTCAGCAAGTAACATATGTAGTTACCAGTGTTTAACTAAATGTAGAACTGCATGCATGTCTGGGAATGTTTCTGGCACCCCCGTATGCACGTCCAGAGACAAACTAAATACTGTAAAATGGTGTATAGAGAGCGATTATCCCTAGTTGCATTTCCTGATTACCCGAGGTGTATGCGATTGATATGTCTGTAGCAATCAAGCAATTCAAAATTAGGAAAACTTCCTGATACAGTATTTAAATAACCAAAATACCTATATCGGCGTAGGAAACGCACTTTTGTTGTTAATCATTCTTAAAGGAAAACTGCGTATAATGTATTTTCGTAATCTCATGAAGCACAGAAATTGTTTAAAATTATGGAATCTCTACAGTTAGTTCAATTGAACAATGCTGTAGTTAAACATTTTTTTTTCTATTTTCTACTGCATTCCTTTACTGCCCATTAGTCGGAGTGAGGTTATTGAACTGGGGTTCGAAATAAATTTGCCTTACGAGATTTCACATCGATCGGCTCCTGAAGAAAGAAAAAATAAATAACAGAGGTGGTGATCGTTGAGAAAAAATAAATAACAGAGGTGGTGATCGTTGAGAGAAGTTCCACTGTACAATCCGCGGCAAAAAACCTGCAACATGATTATGTAAGTTTATTGTGAAACTACGCCTAACAGCACAGGGAATAAACATAACGTCTAAGTGGAACGAATCACGCCAGGATAAACCTCGGCCTCCTCCCGTGCACACTTATTTTGGAGCAAAATACTTCGTCATTTCGCAATAAACTTATATGCCCATGTTGCAGGTTTTTTTGCCGCGGATTGTACATGGACAGATAAAGTTCTGGTTTTCGCTTCCTACATGATCAGTGTATCCTTGAAATTTTCCACATAATGGTACGATCTTCAGTATTTTCGTTGTAAAATTTTCGGAATTGTGACATTAAAAGACAGTAGTACTATTTTTACATCTTTACATTATTCTCTCTATGCATTATCCGCTGAAATAGTAGAAATGTCTATATGCAATAAAAGAGAAAAATGTACTAAAAATTTTCTGTTCAATTGCATGTAGATTTTGTTGTAATTACTATACAGCACAACAATTAAGTGCTGCGAAACACACTCCGTGTTTGGTTTGTTCGTGTTTGGCAACGTAAAATGTATCACCATTTGAGAGAGATTCACTCCTACGCCTGTACTAAAGGTATTATTGTAAGAAATAAACATTAATCAGCTGCTTTTCTTTCTTTACACCAAAATAATAAAATATTTTGATGGACTTAACATTTTCCATTTTCACAAATTTTATTGATGTAAGGACAAGCATACCGAGAAATATATTCGCTATGAACATGAATCAGTACTTTTTAACAAGGTTTCCTGATAACTGTTTCACTCTATTAATTTTAACATGTGAGCATATGTATTCTAAGCAATCAGTAAATTTCAATGTGATGGCTTTGTAATTCTATGCATGTTTCCTAGTGCTGTTGTATGGCTCGAAGCTCATGTTCGAGTATAGCTGCCCTAACATCTGCCTTAGCTGCATAGATGCGTTACTTTAACTGTTCCACGCTGGTAACTTTTAACTGATACACATGAGACTTAACGAAATGTAAAAGAAAAACGTCCATTGGGGTCAAGTCGGGTGACCGGGGAGCCTAAACCCAATCCACCTACGTGGAAAGTGACACTGAGTAATTGCCGCACACTAGAACAAAATGAGTTTGTACCGACTGGAAAACAACAGTACCCAAAATTTCATCCTGAATCAGCTGATTCACCAGGTAGTTTTGGAACATGTCTCCCGTTATTTGCTCTGTAAACATAATTGACCCAGACACTTTCCTTTTTGATTCATCAATCCACACGTTAACCTTGGGTGTGCCCCGTTCCCACTCCCTAACGCTCCCATTCGACTGCTCAAGTGACCAAATCCTAGAATTGTGTGTTGACTAACCCACATGTGTGGCTTCATCACTAAATAGAGCATTTTTTTTTTATTATTATTAATCTTTCACACTTAATAGTCTGTAGCAAATCTTAATACATTGCTGCTCTCGCTGCATAGCCCTTTGCCTCCAACTTATGTAGAATTTACACACGATAGGCTTATTTCAAGTGAAGCGTAATATTTTCCAACAAGCAGTACTTCGAGGAATGTCAAGCTGCCTACTGAGGTTTCTTGTTGATATGCACGTGGACTGCAGGTAACAGCGTCGTGAATACTATGGATAGATGCCTTAAAAACAGATCGCTCGTCATCATGCACGCTCCAAATTGTCTCGAATTTGTTGACAGTGTTCTTAATAGCTTGTTTTTTGGAGATTTTTTTTTAAAAATTAACAGGTGAAATCTTGTATCTGTTCGTATGTCCTATTACACACACGACCGCATATCATAGCTATAGTGCTGCCAAAATGTTCTGAGCCGAGGCAAAAATGCGAACTAAAGCTCATACTCTCGACACACCCACGCGTTGAGCCAATAAGGGTTCAACTGTTCCTAAGCGAGAGAGCCTTAGCAAAAGGGAGTGGAATTCCTTCAGTCGATAGCAGCGCCTGGAAGGAACACCAGGTATCAAGTCAATTTGATATATCTATAGTCATTTTCCAGTGGAGTACATTTTCGCACACCAGGTCACCTGAAAAAAAGGCTATGTTTAGTAAGTTTCTAAACAAACTGTTCATTTTAGTTTAGCTCTAACATACGCTTAATATATTACTTTTTTAACTAGCATATATGAAGGAATCTAAAATAAAATTCCAAGAAACACTTAAATATATTTTCCAAAGTTGAAAAATGACGCATTTCGTAACGAAAGCGAGAACAGTACTCACCACTGTCCCCTGTTTACTTTCGGATTCAAATATTTGTAAAATGAAAGTCTTGTACTCTCATACATCTTAAACATACTGAGCTATTGCAATAAACCGATTTCAATACAGGGTGTCTATCGGTCACGAAATCAGAAAACGGTCATGAAAGTCACGAAAAAGTCACGAAATTTAGCTTTTGGCTCACGATTTTTTAAAACTGTACAAATGTAAGTACAGATTGGAAAAGTTTGTTCTATAAAACGTCAAAATTCACCACCAAAAATGTCTATAGTCGGCTTTAGACGCTACCAAATCGCAAGCAAAGTACGTTTCTATCGCATGGATGAAAATTCGGCCTAATTCGTACCCAAATTCACTCTTGAAAATGTTAGGAAATTTTATGATTTGGTAAAGAAAAGGTCACGAAAAAGCCACGAAATTTCATTTTGGAATCTTAGTAGACACCCTGCAATAGAATCACACAGAAAAATTGCAAGTGAATGGGAAGTTGGTTAAAATAGTACAATATATTTAAACATAAGAACTATTTGAATTTGGTAAAGGCATCAGGATGATGATGAAACTGTAATCCACTTGAAAATACACTATAGTGGCAATTACTGTGTTTCCTTTCAAGTGTACCTGGTCTATAGATGACTAACAGGTTCTGCTTAGTACTACCACGTAATTAATAATCCTTAATTATTTCTTCTCTCTCTTCAACTTGAGAAAGTAAATGTCATAAGTGGCAGTCAGTCTATTGTATTATGTCCAGCGCATTTTTCTTATTAAATTGAAAATACTATCTGAAAGGATTGAGAAGTGCTTACGATCAGATTATTATTATTATTATTATTATTATTATTATTATTATTATTATTATTATTATTATTATACCACATGAGTAATGAAGTAATAATATCAATGTTCAGCTTTATGACTAAAACAGATACATTGATAAAACAGAAAATAGCGTGCTCATCAGATCAGTAGACTTTATGTATGAAAACATTACAAGCTTTTATGAAATGCGTATAAGACTACATTTTTTCTAATTTTCTTTGCAAGGGACTTCGTTAGATTTTTTCAGCAATTATTGCGAATTTCTTAATGGAAAAGTTTAAACGACTATTCGGATACAAAACAGAGAATCCACGTGATTAACAAGTTCATAAATACGTGGCTCATACATTTGTAATTTGGTCGCACAGAACTACAGAGGTTTCCTGAATATTTAAATAGTATTTATTAAAAGTAAAAGTGCTGTGGTAATCGAAAACCTTGTACAGCTTCCCTTCCTAGGCATTCTCGTATTTAACCAAAAGAAGAAATTGTACAGTCAGAAACAATAATTAAGTATAGGTTGAAGCTATCATTTCTTATACCTCCAACTTATACTTAATATTGTTTCTGATTTACACAGGCCTACTAGGTTATTACAAATATGATTGACCCGATTTCATAAATTCACTGTAGATTTGTTATTGGACACATTGTCACAAAACTTTGCAGACGAATTGAAAAACTCAGTTATTTTTAGTGATATTTCCAATGTTGCTTCATCCCAGAAGATGAGTTTCTCACAAAACCCATCTTCTTTCATGAGCTATTGCAACTGTGTCGAAAATTCAAAACGTCTGACTTTGTCATCAGGCATCAGAGCTTGCAGCAGTTGCAAGCGATAAGGCTTCTGCTTCAATCGTTTACGTAAGATTTTGCAAACGATAGTGGGTGCCGGATCTCAATTCAAAAGCTGGATTTAAAGAGAGGGAAAATTATGTTTTTAAAAGATGTCTCTACAACAATTCCACTGCCTAGGGTATTTTATCCTCTGTTGTTACGCAAGCCCGCATAACGAATATGTAATTTTTGTTACATACAGGTAAACGTTCTTAGAAACCATCAGAAATGCCCATAAATTTTGACCTCTGCAAATCCCCCGAGCTAAAAATTAAAAAAACGGCTTCGTACGCGATTACATCTAGTGAATATCTATCTACGTAGAAAATTTGGTGCTTCAGGTGACTCCTTTTAATGTCTAAAGCTGATAAAAGACTATTATTATTATTATTATTATTATTATTATTATTATTATTATTATTATTATTATTATTATTATTATTAAAATATTTTTACTTTTCAGTCAAATCAAATGGGGTCGAAAAAATGTATGGAAAAATGGAAGCAGAAGAGCACCTGTCAGTTCCAATCGTACGCGTAGGCAACAAAGGAGACAACGTCAAAAACACTATCTTTGCCAGTAGCGTTTTGTAGTTACTAGAAAATTACACACATAAATTGTATCATTCTTTGACTTTGTTAATATCTTGAAGAAAGAATAAAAAGCCAAAAAAAGCTTGGAACAAGAGTTTTGTAAACGAAAGATACTTCATTGGAATCAAATAAACAAACCACACTTGTTTCACTTTTGTTCCTGCGTCGGAAACTAATTTCACTTATGCAACGTTAAAAGTCATGTGAATGCTAAAAGCGTGCCAGGTGTTTCATCAATCACTTCCCCTTCCATTTAAAAGTCCCTCCCATTTTCAATCACTGTCAATGAAAACAACACACACTCGAGTACTCAAGTTACCACATTTTGCAGTGGCGTAAAGAATCGCTTGGAGCTCGCATTACAGACAAATGAAGAAGGAGTATTACAATTATTTACATATTTATTTATTTTTAGTCGAGGCTTGACTGGGTCTTGACTATTTCGTTTATGTTCCGAACTCATATTATTTGTATGATGTTAATAGCCCTACTCTTTTTTGCAACTGAAGGATTCTCCTCCCAACATAAGACAGGTTCGTCATTTACTTCCCATTTGTTCTTCGTCTAGGGTTGCCCTGTGGGTAGGACAAGTGGGGTAGTTGCTCCAGGTAATACATGCAAGAGAAATTGCGATCTTTGGAACAAGAAAATAAATTTTCTATCGACGAAGCCATGATTCCCTTATAAGGGTTGACGTACAGGGTCACTGCGACAATATTGCCAACAAAACACAAATGGGATTTCATTTTTTTTTTTTTTTTTTTTTTTTTTTTTGGGGGGGTCTTAGCTGGTGCATCTGGGATGGTATATGACCTTTTGCCCTGTTGTGGGAAACAAACATTCTATTCAGTAACTTTGACCGAGGATGAACAACTTACGAATCTTGGGGGAAGAATAGACGTTACACTCTGCAAGTCAATACGTGACCCAGATAAAAGCATAGTCTGTTTCGACAACTTTTTTACAAATATATCTCTTCTTACGTGTGAGATGTTATGGGAAGTGACTGGCGGAGTGCTCTGGCACTCCTGTGAAATGCAATGTCGTCGTAAGTTGCTGGCATTCGAATGGGGCACGGTGATGGGTGCCCACCAGGGCCGGCGCGAGGGGGGGTCGAGCCGTGCCACCGCCCAGGGCGGCAAGTCTAGTGGGCGGCAAAATTTGAAAAAGAAAACAATACTATCAAAATAGAATGCTTTGTAATAGGCCCACATGGAAAAATAAAATTGTGTCCACCTGAGAATATAATTGAACTTCACTCACATTCAGGATAATACTCACTCAGGAAATTCAGAGCATTCCCACTCATTTTCAATTATCAAACTACTAGCCACAGGCATCTCGTGCCCCTGTAGCGGCGTAGATAAGATTTTCAGCTAGGGTGGATAAGATTATCAAGGTGTCTTTTATATTTTATGTATTCAGCACTGTTCTAACACTCCACTCCAAGTATGCAAAAGATACACTCCCACTTAAGATAAACCGTTCTAGCCTACTGCATCTAAAGACATTTAAGTTCTAACAGCGAGTTTTTAGCCAATTTACAAATTGTTCTTTCCGAATATGAGAAATCGTACACATTTTTTTTTCTTGAGAAGTGTCTGCTAGAATCATTTGCGCAATTGCGCATGCATTACAGGATTTTCCCATTTTCGATAGACAACTTCATACTTTCTTTCTGCTGGATAGATTGGCACTGTACACACACTATAATCATTGTCTGACAGTACGTTTGAGCCGTGATAGGTTTCCTATTCGCCTTGAGTCACAAAGAAGATGGATGGAGCTTTCGGTAAGACTGAAGAGTGCATTGACGCAGGACACCAGAATGTTAAATGCCGAAGCACAACATTGAAAGAACGTAATAGAACGACTAGTTGCAATTATAAAATTTTTAGGTGAACAATGTCTACCGTTACCCGGAACATCAGACAAACTTTGCTTAAGTAATAATGGTAATTTTCTGAAACTGGTTTCTTTGCAAAGTTTGACAGTGTCATGGCCGAACACATTAAAAGAACCATGGAAAGGCAAAATAAATACCACCAATCCAAAAATATGTCCAAATGAAATTATTCCAATTCTTAGTGAACAAATTGAAAGTAAAATTCTGTCTTTGTTGAGAGCTGCAAAATATTATACTATAATATTATACTGTACACAAGATATTTCTGGTACAGAGCAAATGACAATAATCGTTCGTCCTGTATAGATTACACGCGGTAATGGAGAATGCCTTGTAAAAATTGGCGAACACTTCGTACCAGTAACAGATACTACTGGTCTAGGACTGAAAAGTAATAATTAAAGAGCTAAAGAAAATGAACTTCCTATCCAAGACATGAAGGGCCAAGGATATGACAATGGTTTCAATATGAAAAGCAAACATTCAGGTATGCAGAAGAGAATTTTAGAAATAAATTCCCGAGCTTTCTATGTTCCTTTACTAAACTTTGTCGATAACGATGCAGCCACATCATCTCAGTTCACCGTTTCTTTTCTTTTTCTTTCTTTCTTTTTCTTCTTTTTTTTGTATAGTTAAAAAAAAGGTTTGACTTCTTTTCTGCGTCAGTTCAACGTTGAGCCATACCAAAGGAACATATTAGCAGCCTCACTTTAAAACCATTCAGCACCACAAGGTGGGAGAGCCGAATTGATGCTCTGACTCCACTTAGATATCAAAGAGAAGAGGTTTATGATGTCTTACTTCAAATAAGTAATGACAATAGAACAGATAGAATGGTCGCCTAAGATTCTCTATGTATAGCAAACCAGCTGCATGGCTTTACTTTCCTTTGCTCACTCGTTATCTGTTATGACTTTTCACTCCACATAAATATAGTAAGCAAAAGTCTTGAAAGCATTGATTCTCATGTATTGGATGCAGTTGGGTTTCTTGAAAATATCTGAGTACTTTGAGAGAAGCAAAAATGATGCAAAGTTTCAATCGTACTTAGTTGATGCGATGGAGTTGGCATCAGCATTCGATATGGATGATCCACGGATAGGTAATACAGTGCAAGCTCGAAGTCGAAAGAAGAGACAGCTTCAATAGAAGGCAGAAGATGAAGCTATTGAAGATCCACAAACAAGATACAAGATCGATTCTTATTACAAAGTTCTAGACGCGATTGTGTTAGTTTTAAGAGAAAGGTTTGGGCAACTTAAACATCACAACGAGTATTTCGATTTTTTTAAAACAATATATAGTAGAAGAAACAAACGAGAAAAAATGGCCTAACCCGGAAATAATTGCAACACAAATGGTTTTTTCGTCTATCACTTCTAAATAGCGTTGCTAATAATATATTCAAAATCCGCTTTCGTAATGCTTGGGGAAAGTCCGCCATCTTGGATTCAATATGGCGGGCACACCGACACATCGACTCACACTTAAATGACAATATCTACTCACAGATTTAAGCTGAAAACTTCATTCTTGCAATATTTTCAAGATAATAGCATACCTTAAGGCATGCAAGTTTGCATGCCTCTATGTACCACCGCCATATTGAAAAATGGCGGCGATTATTAAAAATATAGTTTCTTTTTAAATTGGCAATAATGTTTTATTGGCAGATAACTCAGAAACTAACAGAGATATGCAGAAATTTCTTGAAATAAACGTAAAAGCTCATGATCTTAGCTTTCCAACGAGGGTACTTATGTTCGTTTATCTTACAAAGTAACGGAGCTAGTCGAATTTATGTGGCACTGGGTGTGCGTTTTTCGATAATATGACTTTTTTCTCAGGTTCCTGCTAGAAGCTAAGTAGACGCAGTATACGGATTGACCAGTAAATAATTGCAACACAAATAATTTTTGAACCAGGATGTGTAACAAGGTGTATTTAGCTACATATTAAAAATCTTCTACTCACCTCCTTGGGGAAAGTCCTCCGAAATTTCGTTGAAATATGACTTCTGAGATTTCGTTCAGATGTCGCTACAGATCGCGATAATCCATCATTGAAATGAAAGAAGATGTGAAAAATTGCTCAAAATTACGATATTTCTTCAGTCCTTGTTATGGTTAACGCTACATGTCTATTTGAAAGGCAAGAATTAAAACAGTGTAGCAACCTCTTCACTGAAAAAATTGTCCTCGTCTTTACAAAGTTTACACCGTTTTCCACATTATCACAAGTTTCTTCCAGGCAATTGTCACTAATTTATATTAGTAATAGATCACGTTTCTGGTATGAATACTTCATGTCTCTATTGTTTTCATGTATGTGTATATATAATGGATAACATTCAAAACAGTGTAGCTATCTAATCAGTAAAATGAATGATCATCTTCATAAAATTCTAGAATTTCTTTACACATTGCACAAGTTTCTCTCACATAATGCCCACATTCGATGTACAAACTATATCTACTTTGCACCACATACGTGTATGTTCACACCTTTTATGCATATTCAATACATAAACATTTACATTAATAACTAAAACTAATAATTTTCATTTTCAAAAACGTCCGTTTTGTCTCACATTATCAAAATATTTAACCAGAAACTGGTCACAAATTGATGTACAAAACTGTTCATACTCCTTGCATCAACACACCATACTGACATAGTTTTCTGCGGATATGTATATTTAGTAAATGGCAAATAAGCAGCACACCAACCTAATTACTAAAACAAGTCGTCTTCATTGTCAGAATGTTCTGATTCCCTTTCTACATTATCACATGTTTGTCCCAGACACTGTCCACAAAATGATGTACAAAACAGACCATACTTCTTGCAAGAACACTTCATGCTTATACAATTTCCATGACAATTACAATGAATGATTTCCAGTATATTATCAGGAGCAGGTTTCCTGAACCTCATCACTGGAAAATACATTCCATTATGTAGTCGCCATCCCCAATCTTCTGGTCGCATTTGAGAGGATAGACTCTTCCATTCTATGATTTTTTAGTAAACACGCAGAGAATGATATTTAAGTGCATCAGGAGTAGGGGGAAGGTTTTCTGGTCGTACAAAATCTGTTGCTGTACTGATTTTGCTAGAAAACATTCTTATTCTTAAAGCAACAAGAGATTCATCTTCCTTGCGTTTGTATAGCCTTGCTGTTGCCTGTTCTCCAGCACGAATAATTTCTTCTTTAAAGACATTTTTAGAATTAAAAATAGAGATGGATTTCTGAAAGGAATCATCAGAATTAGCTAGTTGTAATGCCACTTGCTTTCCTTTTCCAAAAAATCGTGATGTTGTATCACAAGCAAGAAATACATGGATACATAGAAGATTGTTACAGAGTTCGCCAAGGTCTGTTTTCGTAGATTTAATGTCCCAAAGCCTAGTTTCTGTTTTATAAAACAAAGCATTCGTGTTTGACGGTGATAGACTTAGGAGAAGAATGAGCAGATCAGTATCATTTCCAACAACACAAGTATCTTGGTGTCGTGATTCTTGAATAGCTGTGTTGACTATCAGTGTGTCAGCATCCCTGTCTGAATACAGAACTTGAAATCCAACAGCAGAA
Organism: Thermobia domestica; assembly: GCF_964235325.1. Classification (NCBI taxonomy): domain Eukaryota; kingdom Metazoa; phylum Arthropoda; class Insecta; order Zygentoma; family Lepismatidae; genus Thermobia; species Thermobia domestica. Next base: position 5,645,541 of record NC_137462.1, read on the forward strand.
AGCTCCAAACCCAATTTTCGAATTAATCTCTCCCTTTTCATAGAAAGTTTCATTTCTGGAGAAAGGAGTACTTCAGGAGCGCTCAAACCTCTAGTTCTCCTTAGGTGTGTGCAATCCTTTATCGATGGACCACTAATGTAACCATCGAAAATAACTGAAGCGTCACTGAAGTGTGTCTTCATGTAAGAAACGTAGGACTCAAATACTGTTTTGAATGTGTGATTCACTGGCCAATTGACCTGGTGGAGCAACCACCCACCGTCAATCACATATTTACAAGACGTTGGTGTATTTGAAGGTGAACTTGTCATTTTCCATAAAGCATTAGCCAGTGCTGATTTATTTGCTGGTCGTAGATTCTCATAATCTTCCAATAAAGTTCTTGGAACAGAACAAAGCTCATAAGAGAAAAGTCTTCTAGATTCATGTTTCCTCTCATAGCAACAATTGCTAATCTTTGGAAAAGCTTGTTATGTTCCATACTGATTGATCAGGTAATCGTATGTATGGATTTCTTGTCTGCCATTGTAATGGCTTTATCCTTCTTCGAAAATTGACGAATTTTCCTTCATTTTCAGTAAAATATTTTGTCCAACACATTTTGCTTTATCAACATTGACACGATCTTGGGCAGTTAAACCGTTCGTAATATTAATAAGCTCCTCTTCAGTTCGGAACGGCTGACATAACGTTAAGAAATCAAGTATTTTTTTAGTATCAGCTGCATACCTACTCATCCTCTTCAATGAAATACCTCTATGCTGGTTGGTGTGCTGCTTATTTGCCATTTACTAAATATACATATCCGCAGAAAACTATGTCAGTATGGTGTGTTGATGCAAGGAGTATGAACAGTTTTGTACATCAATTTGTGACCAGTTTCTGGTTAAATATTTTGATAATGTGAGACAAAACGGACGTTTTTGAAAATGAAAATTATTAGTTTTAGTTATTAATGTAAATGTTTATGTATTGAATATGCATATAAGGTATGAACATACACGTATGCGGTGCAAAGTAGATATAGTTTGTACATTGAATGTGGGCATTATGTGAGAGAAACTTGTGCAATGTGTAAAGAAATTCTAGAATTTTATGAAGATGATCATTCATTTTACTGATTAGATAGCTACACTGTTTTGAATGTTATCCATTATATATACACATACATGAAAACAATAGAGACATGAAGTATTCATACCAGAAACGTGATCTATTACTAATATAAATTAGTGACAATTGCCTGGAAGAAACTTGTGATAATGTGGAAAACGGTGTAAACTTTGTAAAGACGAGGACAATTTTTTCAGTGAAGAGGTTGCTACACTGTTTTAATTCTTGCCTTTCAAATAGACATGTAGCGTTAACCATAACAAGGACTGAAGAAATATCGTAATTTTGAGCAATTTTTCACATCTTCTTTCATTTCAATGATGGATTATCGCGATCTGTAGCGACATCTGAACGAAATCTCAGAAGTCATATTTCAACGAAATTTCGGAGGACTTTCCCCAAGGAGGTGAGTAGAAGATTTTTAATATGTAGCTAAATACACCTTGTTACACATCCTGGTTCAAAAATTATTTGTGTTGCAATTATTTACTGGTCAATCCGTATACTGCGTCTACTTAGCTTCTAGCAGGAACCTGAGAAAAAAGTCATATTATCGAAAAACGCACACCCAGTGCCACATAAATTCGACTAGCTCCATTACTTTGTAAGATAAACGAACATAAGTACCCTCGTTGGAAAGCTAAGATCATGAGCTTTTACGTTTATTTCAAGAAATTTCTGCATATCTCTGTTAGTTTCTGAGTTATCTGCCAATAAAACATTATTGCCAATTTAAAAAGAAACTATATTTTTAATAATCGCCGCCATTTTTCAATATGGCGGTGGTACATAGAGGCATGCAAACTTGCATGCCTTAAGGTATGCTATTATCTTGAAAATATTGCAAGAATGAAGTTTTCAGCTTAAATCTGTGAGTAGATATTGTCATTTAAGTGTGAGTCGATGTGTCGGTGTGCCCGCCATATTGAATCCAAGATGGCGGACTTTCCCCAAGCATTACGAAAGCGGATTTTGAATATATTATTAGCAACGCTATTTGGAAGTGATAGACGAAAAAAGCATTTGTGTTGCAATTATTTCCGGGTCAAACCGTATATTGCCTCTACTAATAAGTAATCTTAAAGATATGCTACGTGAACTTCTGTCTGAAAAGTGTAAACTTGCGTGCATTTTAACACGCGAAGAATCGAAAGATATTAACCCCAGTGATTTGAAAGACGAACTGATAGTGTTATCCGCTATAATTAAGCCTAAAAGTTCACCAAAAGATACTTTAAAATTAAGGAATATGACTTCGCTCCCAATGTCAGTGTTGTACTTATGATTTTGTTAACCTTACCGGTAACATTGGCAAATGGAGAAAGAAGTTTTTCGAAACTTAAGTTTATTAAAATCTATCTACGTTCTTCCATGTCTGAAACACGCTTAAATGGTCTAGTGATGATATCAATAGAATACGAATTGGATGAAACATTGGACTACGCGAATGTGATAAAGGAATTTGCTCATCTCAAAGCAAGCGAAGTTTCTTTCAATTAAGGTATGTTAAATTTATGTACAGTATTTCTATTGTGTTTTAGTATATTATAAGGCTTAGGTTAATCACTTAGTTTTGCCTTCAATATCTGATCTACTATATTATCTCCATACTGCATACTCTATTGGAAATACCTTTCGGTATAAAATAAGCTTAAAAATTAACATTCTGAGTCGTAACTAAAGCATATTTTTTTTAAATTTTATTTGCTGTATATCACGTACAACGAAATCGAGCATACTGAATATTGTGTCATGTATGAAGTCGTTTAAATATTAGGTAAGCATTCGAGAGAAGTAATTCAATATTTTGTTTACTTTTCCATTTCATACATATTTTTTAATGGGGCATCTTACTTTTTCTTGACACTTGAACGTCTTTTGTCAAAATAAGGTTTGCGGATGAAAGGGGCGGCATATGAAAGTACCGCCCAGGGCGGCAAAACTGCTAGCGCCGGCCCTGGTGCCCACACATAGAACATTCGATTTCGAAGGTGGTGCAGGAATTCGGCTTTCCACGTGCAACCGTACCCAGGGTGTACCGAGAATGGGTGGACAAAATCGTCGCAGATCACAAGAGACACCACACCGGATGGCGACACCAGAAACGAATGAAGCGATGCATGCCAAGAGGGTGTGGTCCAGGGCGGTGGGGTATCACTCATGGTGTGGGGGCGCGTTTTCCTGGCATAGAATGACTCCCTAGTTGTTCTGGAAGACGTCGACTGGTCCACGGTATCATCAGACGCTCGGAGAGCATCTCCATCCGTTTGTGGCTTTTTCAAGACTAACGACATTGTGGTCTTTCAATAGGACATTGTGCCGCCACATCGATTCAATGTCGTCCGTGAATGGTTTGAAGGGCATCCAGGGGTGATCCAACGACTGAACTGGCCACCCCGGAACCCTGATATTAACCCTATCGAGTATATCTGGGATGTCGTTGAACTCGTGCTTCGTGCACTGGATCCTCGACCCACAATGCATCGGTTCAGCAGATTATGTTGTGTCAAGTGCCCCTGAAAGAGTATCAGGAGCTTGTCGCAGGGTCTAAAAGGGACCCGACAGATATTAGATGGATATGAGTTTTGCTAAATTAGTGTATATAGCATTGTTTGGAAGTCGAAAGTGACAATTCATTACAATTAAAATAAATATCTGTGTGGTCAAGCGGATATCCGGAGAATGTGTTACACCGCCGCCTCCTTCATTTTAGATTATGTAGATCATACATGGGAAAAATATCAAGAATCCCTTGTGTTATTTAATTGGGTATTCTTTGGAGGCAATGACTAAGGAACGGAGGCAGATCCCAATCACATGATAGATGAAGGTAGTGTTAATGTACACCAACAGTTGATTTAATGGTTTGCAGTTTTTTCTTTCTTTATCCTTTCCAAGGCTTAATGGAATCCCCGGAAGGAGGAATTGGATGCTTCATATGTGTGAGAGAAGGGGGTTGGGAGGGGAAGGAGTACTACAAGTAATGAGAGAAGGTGGGGACGTTTACGTGAAAACCTCTTGACAGACAGATACTGCTACTGCAGGGTTGCAGGTTCACCTAAAGTTTCAGCTATCTTATGTAATATTATCTCCACAAAGGAAATACTACACTAGTTTTTGCATTTTCTTTATTTTCGTCTCATGTACGAATTTTCCGAATGCAAATAACAACGTATTGATAGTGTCAACTTTAATTTAACGCTCCAAAAATGTTTCGAAGCAAGATTTTCTCTGTTCCACTTCAAAAATGTGGGATATTTTGGTTTTAAACAAGGAAAAAGCTAGGCTCGATTAAAATAAGATTTTTAAAATGAAAAATATAAATTCAACTAAAAAAATAAGTTAAAATATGATATAATACAAATGCCCCCACATATTACTGTTCCATTACTTTCTCTGCCTGCGTTCCATTCCTTCATCTTCGATATGGAATACGTAAATAAAAATTCACAATTCTAATATTCTATGATACTGCGCTCAATAGTTTCGGACACCTGGTGAATGAAAAAGAAAGTTAAAGCCCTCACCCCCCTCTTACGGGTTACATTTCACAAAATTCCGTTTAACCTACTGCCTAGGATGCAGAGAGAATATCCATATAAAATTTAAAGGTTTTATGCCTGATAGTTTCGAAGATCTGGTGAACGGTAACAAATCATTCACTCCGGATTTCGCAAAACTCTATCTTATCTACAGCCTAGACTGCAACGAAACATTTATGCAAAATTTCAAGATTACATACCTAATAGCTTTTGAGATTTGTTTATGAGTAGGGCAACCCAAAAGCATAGAAAGCACAACAGCAATTCACACATATGGTTGGTACCTTGACATGGTTGTGGTTGTCTAAGGGTCCAGAAGAAACTAATTTTAAAAGCATAATAAAGCATAATTTTAGAAAATAAAGCATAAAGCATATTTTAAAATATATAGCACAATTCTTGGAAAACTCTTAGAACAATTCTGGGAAAATTCTGTTTAACTGCAAGTTTAACATACTGTATTAATATATTTTAAAAGCAATATTTACAATGCAAAATCATTGAGAACGTAAGAATGCAACAATGAAAAGGTTATTTTTTATTTCGGTGTAATTCTTTGATATGGAGAAAAAAAAGAACAACAAGAAGAAAACTTTTCGCGAACAATGAATAGTACACAAGAACTCCACCTCTTTATTGTTATGTGTACCTCGTGAAGTTGAGCACTTTCTGTACTTTTTGGTTGCATCTTTTACTTTCCCTTTTTATTTCCCTGTATATATGCACCTCTTAAGTCGAACACAAGTGATAGAAAAAACTGACTCGAGTAAAGCAAATGTCTTTACAGTGCATTAAGTAGAAAGTTCATTAAATATGAAATGAACTGGTTGTATAAAATATTAATAAATAGATCAAGATATTTAGAATATTTAATGTATAGTAAATATTATACATTATACATGATTAATGTAAAACAATGATTGAAATTAATAATAAAGCATGATTTGGAAAAATAAAGCATAATTAAACAAAAAATAAAGCATAATGTGGGTCGCTCTATTTATGAGTAATTGAGTGACTAAGTCAGTGGATTTACGTTTCAGGATACGCGTTTCAAACTTCAATTAAAAAGAAAAGAGCAAAAATTCTTTGTAAATAAATTTGTGAGTAGCTTGTTACCTTATTTTTCCACCCGTGGAAGGCGCTCAGTCGAAACAGTGTAAAATCCAAGGTAAAATCATTTTTAGGCCAACCATCCTGAGAGAGGTTTTCCCCACTCACACCCAGGCAAATGTCGAGATGGTACCTAACACAATGTTCACAGACCACTTTTTTCCTTCCCCATTCCTGTCTTCCTTTCCCACTTCCCCGGGTAATATCCTCGCCAGTGGACGTCATCCCTCATATGTAACTGGTTAAAATTACCTTAGAATCCGTAAGCCCAGAAATTACATTTTATCGGGTCCGACATCTCCCCTTCCCCCCGAACTTCGCAACTCTACTAACATTTGTATACTTTCATACTTTGTTAACGTAGCTATACTTGTTTAACAGAGAAATGATTGATAGCCTATAGATTTGATTTTACGACTCATCTGTACTCTTTCTTATCTTATAAAAATAATCTCGTTTTATCTCGGACTTTGTGAGAATATATGTAGCAGTAATTATCAATTACTTGTCGTCTTTTCGGGTGCACAACAGGGGCATCATTTAGGGGGTCAGTGAGGGGCATTTGCCCCCCCCTCGAGTTTGAGATTTATATAGATTTTATCAATAGAGTAGTAGTAAGTCAGTGAAAAACGCGAAATTTTACTTATATCTAGGGGCTTGCCCTCCCAAGCCAAATCTGAAATGACGCTACTACTGCACAATAACATAGGTTTAATACTACATAGACGTATCGGATCCTTCCAGGAAAAGAAAAAAAGACTTTGGACCCCTAGCGACAAAAAACTCGGGGTGCGCGCGTGAATGTCCTTTAAACAAAACTCAGTTTCAAAACCAGGATCGAACCTTTAATCAGCTCTCTCTCTCTCTCTCTCTCTCTCTCTCTCTCTCTCTCTCTCTCTCTATATATATATATATATATATATATATATATATATATATATATATATATAGTCTATATATATATATATATATATATATATATATATATAAATCAAATGGTATTCTATGTCAGTCATTTTCAACTGATTGCAGTGTGACGTCACAATTCACGACTTCCCTTCTCAGTTAATCACGCAAAGAGGAGAAGGATCAAACAGAAGACCTGAAGTTCATAAAAGAATAGTGCCAGACAAACAAAAATAGTGATAGATTGTCTATGGTTTTCTGGGTATTCTGTTCGTGGATTCATGTCTGCACACCCCCTGACTAAATGCTAATTTCATTATCCTATCCCACTTCATCCTTTCTGTTGCTTCTTTTGTTATTACTTTTTTTTTTTTTTTTTTTTTTAAAGAACGTAAAAGCGCACTTCTACGTCATACATTGTGCAGTAGAAAATTATGACTGTTTTACACCATACACCGTACGTATAGAAAGTAAATCTGTTTCCAATGCGTCTTTGATGTGAGAGACTTGGATACTATACCCGTTGGAAAGTCATGTGGCTTTGACTTCAGGTTCACATTTCACATAGAGGCGTCATTAAGAGGAGGAAGAAGGAACGTTTAAAATGTATAAAAGAAAACATGAAATGATGCCCCTTGTGTCACACAACTTTAGTGCTGAGAACTAAAAATAAATAAATATTAGTGTTTATCAGGAGACTAGATGAGACGCAATGCGGTTTTCTTGTCTTGAAACGTACCTTTTTGTAGAGCTCCCATCTCGTCTCGATTTTCTAAGATTTCTTTCTAGTGTCGTCTCGATTCTCTGAAACGTCTTCTCGTTTCGTTTTGTAAATTTATCTACAAAATTTACGTCATGATTGTTTTATTAATTCCATCTAGAATTGATCAAAATCTTTCCGTGTCACGAAGGATATGATCGAACAACACATAGAGTACTTATTATTATTATTGGAGTATGTTGTATATTTAAATGTTGAAAACATTCTTCTTTATGTTCGTATAATCACATTATCAATTTATATTTAGGGGCACACGGTGGCTCTTGTCTTCAAGCGCCTACTTCTGGTGTGTGGGGTCCCTGGTTCAATACTAGCTTCTGCCAAGTGAGCTTTGTGGTGGACAAACACGTGTTTTATCGAGGTTCTTCCGTTTCCTTCCTCTTTCTTCATTCCACCATTATTATCTACTTCATATCATCCGTCTCCCTTAACATCTGTGCGTAATCGTGAGACGTTACACTGAAAAAGGCGCGTTAAACGTATTGGAACACACTGTACGTAGTGATGGGCAAATTCCCGGGAATATATTTTCGGGAATATTCCCTGGGAATATTCTGGGAATTTATGTACAAACACAAAGAAAATTGCATTCTATTACTATATTATGATTTCAAAATAAAATTCGCTTTTTTAGCTTTTTTATCAGAGTATATTTATTACTGTTGTTTCCAGAAGATTCTTTAAAATGTATATTCTGAACGGTATTATTTTATTTTATTATATTTAGAGAGTACACATATCCTAAATGTATATTTACTTAATATGTCTTATGTGAGTAAGTATGTTGGAAAAACATTTGATATAGAAAGTCCGCATACTTTCACGCCGCTGAACAGTTTATATCTATATGTTAGTGAATTTTCTAAACTTGAACCTAGTACTGATATTATACTAGGCATATGTCGGACAGATGGGGCCCAGCATTTATTACCAAGTAGTAGTAGTAGTAGTAGTAGTAGTAGTAGTAGTAGTAGTAGTAGTAGTAGTAGTAGAAGTAGTAGTAGTAGTAGTAGAAGTAGTAGTAGTAGTAGTAGTAGTAGTAGAAGTAGTAGTAGTAGTAGTAGTAGTAGTAGTAGAAGTAGTAGTAGTAGTAGTAGTAGTAGTAGTTGTAGTTGTTGTTGTTGTTGTTGTTGTTGTTGTTGTAATAGTAGTAGTAGTAGTAGTAACGGGTTAGAAGCCCCGCAGGGGTTGGTTGGATTCTGTTCTACACATAAGTATAAGTATGGCCCCATCTGTCCGACATAACCCCTAATTTCTTGCTAACATTTAAATAATTAATATAATTACATTTGAATAATTAATATAATTACATTAATATAAGGGTTATAGAGTCAGAAACAACATACAAACCAACATCTATTACTAACGGTGGTTCGGGCTGTATTGATAGTACTTCACCTCTATGTCTACAGAATTTCTAGATTAGTTTACAAACTGGTTCGTTTTCATCATTTATAAATTAGTATTTTGCTACTTTCTAGTGCAAATGGAAATGGAAATTAAAAAAAAAAATCATATTATTAATTAGATATATATAAAATACAGTCAGCGAATTTCATTTTTTAAACTTCCAAATTATTTAAAACCTAAAAGTAAATCATAATAAATGAAAATCAAGCAATTAGTCATTTTTTTCTGATAATATGGAAAAAAATAAAGAAATGGAAATAAATTCCTTCCCGGGAATTTATATGCCAGGGAAAAAAAATCGGGAATATTCCCATTTTTTAAAAATTTTTCTTCCCACCGGGAATATTCCCACTACCCCTCACTATCTGTACGTAAAGAGGAAATGAAAGAAGTAAATATGAGTGTGGTGGTGTATAGCTCTGGTAACCCTGTTTTTGGCACAAGTGGTTTTGGCTCAAGAGGACTGATTGCATGAATGGCGGGTGCCGTCTGCTCCACTGTTGTTCCAACCGTCACGTTCTAGTTTATGGCTGTCTTCATATCTCACAGCTTCTGTTATGCTCGCTATCACACACCGTCATCAATCGATCCACCTGTACAGGTACGTTGTGATATTTTAAAAAAAATAATGTTAGTTTGTAGTGTTAATTGACAAAAACATCCTTCACCTGTATTAATTCCTTTCTTTCAGAACTAATGAGGGAACAAATTGAACTGCAACCTTTTTGTTTTGTGAATGTTTGTATTTTGTTCTATGTTATATTTGGCTGTTTATCATTGGTTGTCTCTTAAGCAACACGATGGATCAAAGCTTCACACAGAAAAAAAAAAAAAAAAAAAACAGTAGCGTATCCTGTTTTCCGCGTTTCCGTTATCTAAGATACTCCTAAAATTAGAATTGTCCAAGAGAAAGACAATAAGATTTCCTCGTTTCGTGTTGTAAATTTTGCACATGTGTAGGGTGACCAGATATACTCTTTCGGACATTTGGATACTCTTTACTTTTTTTCTCGCCATAATGCATGCTTCATATTTTTTTCTGTGTTACTTCACAATGAGTTGGGATAAAAAGCATCCAAAATTCGAAAGTTATATTATTTTTGTTAATTACTTTTAGTGATACAAATAAGTGAATCATTTTAACAGAAATGGCGGCTTAACATTTCATTCTTGCCAGATCATGGAAGTAATAAATCTCAGTAAGCATCCTATTCTTTACACTAAGTTTCCTATAAAGAGTTTCAAGTCATTCTGAAACAAATAAGTAGTAATTCACAGATTTCATAAGAATTTAATGATAAAATTATTTTTTTAAACACATACTGCACAGTATGAAAATGTGTTGAGAAATATTTTAGTGGATCGAGAAAAAAAAAGTTACTCTTGGGTAAAACAGTGACATTGTATAAAGATTTATTGCAAACAGGATCGAGTTTAAAAATAATTGTGTTACACATTGAATTTATTGAGCTGAGCGAAGCGAACCTCTTATACTCGGGTTAGCCGTTTGGTTGTCCGCGAACTCCTCCTAGACCGTTTGGCCGATCTCAAGAAAACTTAGCACGCTGATAGAGTATGTCGTGTTGAGTGACAACATAGGTCGAAATCAAAAATCCGATGTACCATCGAGGAATAATCACCAAAAAACGCTTCCTCCTAGACCGTTTGGCCGATCTCAACCAAACTTAGCACGCTGATAGAGTATGTCGTGCTGAGTGACAACATAGGTCGAAATCAAAAATCCGATGTACCATCGAGGAATAATCACCAAAAAACGCTTCCTCCTAGACCGTTTGGCCGATCTCAACCAAACTTAGCACGCTGATAGAGTATGTCGTGTTGAGTGACAACATAGGTCGAAATCAAAAATCCGATGTACCATCGAGGAATAATCACCAAAAAACGCTTCCTCCTAGACCGTTTGGCCGATCTCAACCAAACTTAGCACGCTGATAGAGTATGTCGTGCTGAGTGACAACATAGGTCGAAATCAAAAATCCGATGTACCATCGAGGAATAATCACCGAAAAACGCTTGCATAGACTTAACATGGGGAAAAAGTTTTCACGCGATTTTTTTTTGTCAACAATTAAAAATGGCATTTATTATTGCATAATGGCCAAGAATGGTTACGTAGTTTAAGCTCGCTCAGCTCATTTCATTGCAATCGGGTACATCCATTGCATTCCTAGTTTTTACTTTACCTAGAACAAAGGTGGAGTGTGGGAAACGCTTCATTGCCATTAGAAATTTTTATCAGATGTTGTGTCAGCATGAAAATAGAATTCAATGTTTTAAAAAATGGATCAAAAGATTGCAATCTTGCCTAAGAATTTTAGGAATATCCAAAAAATTTGCATCAAAAGATTGCAATCTTGCCTAAGAATTTTAGGAATATCCAAAAAATTTGCATCAAAAGATTGCAATCTTGCCTAAGAATTTTAGGAATATCCAAAAAATTTGCATCAAAAGATTGCAATCTTGCCTAAGAATTTTAGAAATATCCAAAAAATTTGCATCAAAAGATTGCAATCTTGCCTAAGAATTTTAGGAATATCCAAAAAATTTGCATCAAAAGATTGCAATCTTGCCTAAGAATTTTAGGAATATCCAAAAAATTTGCATCAAAAGATTGCAATCTTGCCTAAGAATTTTAGGAATATCCAAAAAATTTGCATCAAAAGATTGCAATCTTGCCTAAGAATTTTAGGAATATCCAAAAAATTTGCATCAAAAGATTGCAATCTTGCCTAAGAATTTTAGGAATATCCAAAAAATTTGCATCAAAAGATTGCAATCTTGCCTAAGAATTTTAGGAATATCCAAAAAATTTGCATCAAAAGATTGCAATCTTGCCTAAGAATTTTAGGAATATCCAAAAAATTTGCATCAAAAGATTGCAATCTTGCCTAAGAATTTTAGGAATATCCAAAAAATTTGCATCAAAAGATTGCAATCTTGCCTAAGAATTTTAGGAATATCCAAAAAATTTGCATCAAAAGATTGCAATCTTGCCTAAGAATTTTAGGAATATCCAAAAAATTTGCATCAAAAGATTGCAATCTTGCCTAAGAATTTTAGGAATATCCAAAAAATTTGCATCAAAAGATTGCAATCTTGCCTAAGAATTTTAGGAATATCCAAAAAATTTGCATCAAAAGATTGCAATCTTGCCTAAGAATTTTAGGAATATCCAAAAAATTTGCATCAAAAGATTGCAATCTTGCCTAAGAATTTTAGAAATATCCAAAAAATTTGCATCAAAAGATTGCAATCTTGCCTAAGAATTTTAGGAATATCCAAAAAATTTGCATCAAAAGATTGCAATCTTGCCTAAGAATTTTAGGAATATCCAAAAAATTTGCATCAAAAGATTGCAATCTTGCCTAAGAATTTTAGGAATATCCAAAAAATTTGCATCAAAAGATTGCAATCTTGCCTAAGAATTTTAGGAATATCCAAAAAATTTGCATCAAAAGATTGCGATCTTGTCCAATAATTAGTTTTTGAATCAGGGACTACAAAATTTTTGAACGGCCTCTAAATCGAGTTTTCCTATTTTCTACGGAATAAGCACATCATACAGCGTTAACTAATAGTTTGGACTTGGCTATCCTAAATGTAGTCCTCCAGATATAAGGCGTACAAGAAAACTTTGGATTGAAATAAATTGTATGTTTTGATCCAATGAACTGTGAAGCGTTCAGAGTTGCAATGAAAGAGAATTTTCAGCTATTCCGGAAGGCAAAAATCATCTCACAAGTATAAATGATCATGAATGAGCTATTTTGCTGTTATTATTATTATTTTTTTTTATCTCTGATTTAATAGGCTAACATATAAAGATAGCTTTGTTTTAACTTACCTGTTGATTTACGTCAATATAGGCAACTCTTTTTGTTCAAAAAAAAATTCTAATCACTATAGATGTGTCGTTCCAATTCTCAAAGGATTCTTTCTCGGTTCGTCTCCTCGCCGTGTCTTGTGTACTTGACTTCTTGTCTTTGGAAAGTAATGCAAACAGACGTCTTTATAAAATATTCATAAAATAATAGGAAATACAAATACTATGTAGGAATTATTTTGAATAATTAGCATTAGTAATACATATTAGTAGTATAGGAGCGTATATACAGTCCGTCACAAGAAAAATTACACAATTGAGAATAACCGTAAGGGTTTCTTTATATTTGCTATTTAAATAAGCCATTCCGTGACATGATGGTATCTACTAGATATATGCAACAACCTTTAAGTTTGAGAAGGATTACAATAGTATTTTGTTTGTTACAGTAGTCCAGATGCTCTCCGTTTGGTGTCTTTGTACTCAATACGAGTGTGGTTGAGATGAGAGCAGTGTAAAGTGTATTTTAAATGAAAAATCTGCATTGTTGAGTGTTTCTTTTATTTACGTTGTAGATGGAATTGTTTCACGTACATTCTAAGGCGTTGAAGGTTAACAGCCTCCCTTTGAAACTCTCAATATGGGAAAAATACGTGTAACACAACCTTTCATAAATAAGGACGAATTCTGACACAGCGGGATGAGGCTTACTCAAATAGACAAATCGCCAAAATTATAGGTATGCATCATACTATAGTTGGAAGAATAATATAGAAACAAAAAGACCATAATATTGTTCTGAATGAGAACGGGGTGTCAGAAAATGAAAACAACTGCAGCTTGGATTGAGATATTGTTCGTTTGGCTGTATCAGACAGAGCTTTCTGCTCCAGGGAAATTGCAGCGACTATCTATTTTAATGCAGGTTATAACATAAGTTGGGTGACTGTTGTCAGATAATTGCATGAAAAAGGGTTACATAAGAAAACTCTAAGACAGAACCACTTTTAAGTGATAAACGTCGCTAGAAGAGAGTTCGTAAGTAGATACGGTGCATGGAGTGGTGAATAGTGGCAGCACTTTTCTCGGAGAAGAAGTTTATGATTATTGGAAATGACATGGAGTGAAATCATATATGAGAAAAGGAAAAAGGCCAAAGTGAGTTTCCAAAAGAAACAAATTTGATTGGAAGTGACAGGTTGTGGGGATGCTTTACCTTAAAGGGAGTGGAATGAATTGAAATTTGCAATAAACAAGTTAATGCAGCATTTTACATTGATAGGCCTGTTTTGAATCGAAAACTGCTGACTGTCTCTCAGATTTTACTTTTGAAGATGAAAATGCACCGTATTACAGGGTACGGAGTGTAGCAGACTGGTTTTTGAACATGGATTTTCAAAGACTATGGTGGCCACCAAATTCTCCAGATATGAATCCCATTGAGATTCTGTGGCATATTGTGTCGCGAAAATTACATGAGAAGATATATCAGTCTAGGGGACAACTAACTGAGGAACCGGTTCGAGTCTGGCACAACGCACTGGATATTACTTTGTGTGAAGCACTTGTAAACATCATACCCCGTCTATTTGCAGCATTAAGAGCTGCCTGTGGCGGTCTCACAAAATACTGAAGTATCAAAGATTGTGTTGTAAATAATATTAATTTTTTCGCTTACTTTCGATAACTTTCCCACCATTTAGCGACAAACATTGTTTGAATATATATATATATATATATATATATATATATATATATATATATATATATATATATATATATATATATATATATATATATATATATATATATATATATATATATAGGGTGTTCATTTATTATGTAGCCAAAATCCACTGGTGAAATCTTCACAGTTACACAATAAAAAAAGTTTACATGAACATAGGGTGAAAAACGCTTTGTTTCAAAGTTATGAGATGTCGAAATCGAGAAAATTGTAACTTTGAGGCTGCCTAGCTCGAAAATTATTAGAGATACACAAACTCATTCTCCTTATCTGGAACAAGGAAGAATTGCCACAAGAGTGGAAAGAATCAATCATTGTTCCAATTCACAAGAGAGGCGACAAAACTGACTGTAATAATTATCGAGGCATTTCTCTTCTGTCAACATCCTATAAAATCCTTTCAAATATTCTATTAGCAAGACTGACCCCATACGCAGATGAAATTATTGGAGATTATCAGTGCGGATTGAGACGAAATCGATCAACTATCGACCAAATATTTACCATTCGCCAAATACTCGAAAAGAAGTGGGAATACAATACCCCGGTACATCAACTGTTTATTGATTTTAGAAAGGCTTACGACTCCGTTAGGAGAGAAACATTATACAACGTTCTTACAGAACTTGGAATACCGAGAAAGCTAATTAGATTAATTAAGATATGTTTAAATGAATCCCAAAGTAAAGCCCGGGTAGGAAAATTTTTGTCCACGAGCTTTCACGTCGAAAATGGCTTGAAACAAGGAGATGCGTTGTCGCCATTATTATTTAACATCGTTCGTTCTGGAACACGCTATAAGGAAAATCAAAGATAGTAACCAGGGCCTACAGTTGAATGGTATTCACCAGGTTATAGCATATACTGATGATGAAAATTTAATAGGGGATGATAGGAGAACAATAGAAAGAAATGCAGAGATCTTATTAAACGCTTGCAGGGACATGAGTTTAGAAGTAAATGCAGAGAAACTAAATACATAGAAGTGCGTCGGGACCGGAATACAGCAAATTATTGATGCGTTAAAATATTAAATAATACTTTTGATAAAGTGGATAGTTTCAAATATCTAGGATCAATATTAACAGACGAAAATCATATTCACGGAGAAATTAAATGTCGACTAAAAGCAGGGAATTCGTGTTACTATTCGGTCCAAAATCTCTTGTCGTCGCGAATTCTATCGAGGAATTTGAAGCTTAAAATATACAAAACGATAATCATGCCTGTTGTTCTGTATGGTTGCGAAACATGGTCTCTTACTCTGAGGGAAGAACATAGACTGAAAGTATTTGAGAACAAGATCCTGAGACGAATATTCGGACCCAAGAGGAACGGGAATGGGGAATGGCGAAAACTTCATAACGAGGAACTACATAATTTACCCAACATTGTTAGGGTCGTCAAGTCTAGGAGTCTCAGGTGGGCAGGTCATGTAGCCAGAATGGAAGAAAGTAGAAACACTTTCAAAGTCTTGACTGGAAGACCAATCGGAAAACGAGCATTAGGAGGACCTAGGCTTAGATGGGAGGACAATATTAAGATGGATCTCTCAGAGATTGGAATACAAAGTAGAAACTGGATGCAATTAGCTAAGGATAGAAGTCAATGGAGAACTTTTGTGAACGAGGCATTAAACCTCTGGGTTCCATAGGCCATAGAGTTAGTTAGTTAGTTAGATGGGAGAATCTTGAAGTATGAACCCTGAATATTTCAATGGTTGGTTTCAATCTTAAACTGTAGGTCTATGTTTCAAATAGAAAAGGGGCACTACAACTGACTAACAAACCGGCTCATAATTCGGAACACATTTTAATAGTAGGTTCTATAGTTATTGCATAAGGAAGCAAAACTCAAAATTGTCATAAAAATGATAATACTTCTTTTACTTTTCGATCGCCATTTTATTTTTCCCTGAATATCAACTACACTCTGAGCCGGCTCTACCAGTTATGTACAACATATGCAGTTACACGGAGCGGCAAAATCTGTCATAATTGTATTGTTTAAAATAAATATTTCTTGTTGGAAACATACTTCATGATGGTAGTTAAATTTACTAAACTTACCTTCCAGGCCCACAACCAGAAGGGGACTAGGGGCCCTGGGTCTGCCCCCCTAAACTATTCGTAGCCGCTCCAAACCTTAACACAAAATGCTATTATTAATACAAAAAACACAATTTAGCTATTGGTAAAAGAATGTTTAATGACTTTGGCTCCCCAAACCTCTGTGGCTGACCTATTTGAATACTACACTCATAAATCATGTTTAGGTCGTAGTAGTTTAAGGTCACATAGACATTGACAAAGCAAATGATGAAAGAAACCCCAGCATGAATTGCTTGATTGTTGGCAAATACAAGAACTCAATTCTCGAACAGTAGCGAACACCTGTTCCATTTAGTTAGATATCACAGTTTTGATATGAAAACTAGTCTTGTCTTTGTAACAAACAAGTTCCTTATCATTGAAGGTGGAAACAAGTTTTAAAAAAATAACAGATGTAGAAGGAAAATCAAGAAATCAAGATAAAAGAGCTAGTTGCACTGGAATTGCAACTAATGTATTGAGATTGAAGCTCGATATTGAATTCTATAAAATGGATTACCATCTTTCCTCTGCAGGTGTGTTTGCTTTATCTTTCACTAGCATAATAGATTATTATTTAAAGAAAGAAAAAGACAACGCGATTGTATTTGTAGTGTTTAGGACTTTCTGAGTGCGAGTGCATTTCCCTTTCCCTTAGTTGTTCATGATGAGGTAGCATACTGAAAATCATGGCTTTTAAGATTTGGAACGGGGCGGCAAAGGTTACTATTGCACGGGGCGTCAAAATGCTTAGGACCGGCCCTGAGTACACTACATAGCATTCAAATTCAACCAAAGTCACCCTCAGGACACCTGAACTGCTAGACCTTGACCTGTCATATAAGAGTATGAAATATACTGTGTAGGCTTTCGGTTTCTGAGTTATTGGCGGTTGGACTTTTAGTCATATTTTAGAAAAATAAAAATAAAGATAAAAAAGAAATGAAATTATCAAATCGGGATCAAACTTGGTATGGTATTGACCTGCTATATGAACGTGTGATATATTATGGTATACACGCTTCTGATTCCAAAGTTATGCTCAATCAGAGTTCTAAAGTAATTCATTCGGGGTAATGAAAATGTAATTAACACTGTTTAAATACTAATTAAAAGGATTTACAGAACAGTTTCGAGAAGGAATATTGGTAAACTTCTTTCCTAATTTTCTTTAAAAGAATAGCAGTTCGCAGATTTCCTGTTTTACTCTTTCTATGGCCAGTAGCTTCTGTTTTGTATCATCGTCGGAGCATCTTCTCTGGGGAAATAGTGTTTTCCTTGGCCGAGGCCACTTGAGAACCTCGAGTTGATTGGACTCGCGACGCGAAAAGCCAGCAGAAATATGCAATGTAAGCGAAAGCGCCACACAAGCACAGTGAACCGAAGGATATGAAAGCATGGTTTGCGTGAGAAAAACAAAGAACAACTGGACACTCAGCAAATTATTCAAAGAGTCTTGGCATCTTCAATCAAGGCCACTCAACAGTGACAATGGTATTCCGTGTGATTGTCAGCTTAAGTACGGACTTAACGATACTTGCAGCTTAGGTGAGAAACAATCGTGTCTCATACGAAGGCACCGTCGCATCCATATCTCCCCTCCCCCTCAGAGGCCCGCGTAACAATGTGGTCCTGGCTCTTAGGGTAGTGCTAAAGAATGATCTTTACGATATTCAAATGAATTGCAAACTAAAGTTATCTGCTAAACGAAAATCCCAAAAAGACATGGCGTCTTCGGGAAGGCATTATCCATAAACTAGCTAACTCTATGGTCTATGGAATCCAGAGATTCAATGTCGTGTTCACCAAAGCTCTCTACTGACTTCTGTCCTTAGCCAATTGGATCCAGTTTCTACTTTGTATTCTTATTTCTGTGAAATCCGTCTTAATATTTTCCTTTCATTTGTTCGTAGGGCTTTCTAATGGTCGTTTTCCTGTTGGACTTCCAGTTAAAACTTTCCTACTTTCATTCTGGCTACATGATCTGCCCACCTGAGCCGCCCAGATTTGATTACCCTAACAATGTTTGGTAAATGGTATGAATTATAAAGTTGCTCGTTATGATGTTTCTGTCATTCTCCATTTCCGTTGCTCTTGGGTCCGAATATTCGTCTCAGGATCTTGTTCCCAAATACTTTCAGTCTCCGCTCTTTCCTCAAAGTAAGCGACTAGATTCGGAGAAATTATTTTTAAAAGACAAATTCAGTTAAAGAATCTTAAAATGACATTTTACTCAGTGTAAAGTTGAAAATGTCAGAGGGAAGGAGTTTTTGAACCCAAGTACTTCTCTGCCGCGTGTCTCCTGCCAGCATCTGAAGTGTCAAACCAAAATACACAAGAGATACTTCAGTAAAACATTGCAAAATGTTAGTGGAAACAATGTATATATTCATGCTGTCAATATTTTAGTATTAACTTTCCATATTAGCTGCTAATTTCATAATCATTACTGAATTGCAGTTCCAGTTACATAATCACAATGTGGCACGTGTGTAAATACATTGATTAATTATGTTAATAATAATAATAATAATAATAATAATAATAAAACCACAATCTGTGCTGAAATCCATATTTTCTCTAACCGATTCAAAATATATATTTTTAAAAAGAAAGTTGAATAATTAATTCATTTATTTATTTTGTTACTTAATAAAACTGCTCTAAAATACATATTTTTGTAATTCCTTAGACTATTCTTGAGTGAAATTACGCCATATTGCTCAAGATAGAATATATTTTATGAATTTTTGGTCTGCCTGATACCTAAATCTAATAATAATTGTGAAATTATTAATTTTAGACTCATATGAATTTTATGTGCTTTTGCGAAAGTATTTGAACGGATATTATATAAATGGATTACTGTTCATGTTAAACCAGCAATTTCAATCTATCAACATGGCTTTGTTACTCGCAAATCAACACTATAGCTGACGGGTTAGCTGAAGGATGCCAAGTTGACGTAAGATATATTGACTTTGAGAAGGCTTTCGACAGAGTAAGTCATAAAATACTGTTAAACAAATTAGATCATTGTGATTTATCTTCAGCCTTCACCATTTTTTTTATCATATCTGAGTGAACGTAAGCATCACAATTGTGTATGATGAATTTAAATCAGACGAGTATTTAATATATATGGATCCACACATATATATCAACAATTAAGGTCTTTCCAATACTTTTTGACAACCATCTATCTTGGATAATTCGTTTCCAAGATATTGGCAGTGTTACCTAATTTCGCGACATCACTTTGTATTAGGATGAGGATTCTACTTTTCACTTGTGGAATCCAGTAAAAATTTTGCTTTTGTCTATCTTCTATGGTTTGTTTCCTAAGAGAGTTATATCTATCTATCTATCTATTTTTTCTCTCTCTGTATATATAGATACTAAAGCGGTTGTTAAAAAAATAGAATAACACCAGGCCCGTTTCCACGGGGGGCTAGGGGGCCGGCCCCCCTAAACTTTGGCTGACCCCTTAAAAGTTTCACGGTAGGCTTGCAAATGAACCATAATATGGTGAGGAAGTATAATATGATTGGGTCGGGCTCCCCTAACTTCTACCGCCCCCCCCCTAAATTTTTGGGCTGGCTACGGGCCTGAATAACACCACTGGCCAGATCTAAGACTTGATCAAATATTTTTGCCTACGAGACTAGTGAAATTTATCATCTTCAAAACTAGACGAGAATTATAATGTTTCTTGTCTCGTCTCAAAGTTGAAAATGTATTTTTCGTCTGGTATTTCCAAACGAAAACTGTCTCGTCTCGTTTCACCGCCAATCCTGATTGCCATTTTTTGAACGCATGTAAAAGGCGCCATAAATCCGTCATCAAACTAAGGAAGAGCGCATGATGTGGAGTGCAGAATTTAATCTGTGAAATTAGAGTGATTCAGCAACCGAGAGGAAGAGAGAGAGAGCCTAAACGATACATATTATGACATTTACAAGTCTTAATAATGCGGGTAGTCGTTTCATCCATTGCTTGCACGCGATTTTTCATCTTTCTTCACGTCCAGTCTTCTTATTTTTTTCTTTATTTTTTATTTCTTTTATTATTTTCTTTTCATCAGTTCTAAGCACGTGACTTAAACAGACAACGATGATTTTCATTGGAGACTTGCGTTTTGGCTGAGCGTCCGTCCTCAGCGACATCTTTGCTGTTTTCTTATAGTTTCTGACTTATTTTAGATATATATCTTTATTTTGTTAAGAAAAGCAAATCAAACGAAGAAATATTATTATTGAATTTGTTATATATACAGTATATTTAATTACTTTCCCTTCTGAAAACTTGCGATGAAACAACAGAAAACAAACTTCTCAATATTTGAACCAATCAGGAGACACCTCGTGGTGAATATAGAGACTGTATTTTTAAGTTCTAATTCGATCTTCACATCCAGCTTTCAACCTATGAAGTTCTCATTTGGTAAGTAATCATATATCATATATTTTTTTTTATTATTTCTCTCAGATTTCGAATTTTCGTCTTGCATTCCACTAATCAGTTACATAACAATGTATTCACAGTTAGCTCTAAAAATAAGAAACTCATCTGAAAATGCTTGTTCCATTTTTAATTATGCCTTTTTTATGGTCCAGCTCATAGAAATGAGTTGTAAGGCATAAAAATAAAGAAAACAAGCTTGAATTATGAGCATAGGTTCATGTTTAATGTTGTTTTTTTTAAAAATGCATACCCTCTCTCTTTTAAAGGTTCTATTCTCCCTATACTGTATGCAGGGGCGGATCCAAGGGGGGCTATAGTCCCCCCCCTTTGACGCTCAGGTATACACTGGATAAAATGGGCTTCAATCTTGCTTTATACTGGATAAAGCGGCAAACTATGGTTTAGCCCCTCCCTTGATCATATCCCGGATCCGCACCTGACTGTATGAATAAAATTTTAATACTTCGGATTAAAAAGAAAATATCAATTCGCCATAGTAGATGGACATTTGTTACATCTGCAGCTAAGATTACAGGATGTTTTAAAGACAAGTGTACGGGACGAGATGAGACTTAGGTCTTCTCGTGTCGTCTCATAACTTTCTAGTAGTCTCATTCTTGTCTGATTTTCGAAGAATTCTTTCCCATCTTGATTCTCGGAAAGCGTTTTTCTTTTTGTCTAGTCTCGAAAAAAAAATTTCTAGACTCATTTTCGAGAGTTTTGTATAAAATTGATGCTCACGCTTTTATGTTAATTTCATGTAGAAGTTACTTGAAACCTTCCTCGTCACGAGTGGTCCACAAAGGGTGTGATATAACAACATACTATATGTATCATTTGAATATATGTTGTAATGACTTGCGTAATCTTAAACGCTAATAAATTCTCTTCATTGTGTTCACACAATAAGTTTATCAATTTACAGTTTTCCATACTATGAGTCATGTAACACCACGGAGGCAGGTCCATCGGGTACGGATCCCCCAAATTTGGTAACTTGACTATATTTGTACACTTTTTTTTTAATAAAACTAGCAGAGAAATGATTGACGTAGAATTAAGATTTGATCTTATACTTCGTTCCCAACATGGTTCCTAGACTCATTTTCGAGAGTTTTGTATAAAATTGATGCTCACACTTCTATGTTAATTTCATCTGGTTCCCAATATGGTTTATCCAATATTGTTAGGGTCGTCAAGTCTAGGAGGCTTAGGTGGGCGGGTCATGTAGCTAGAATGGAAGAAAGTAGAAACGCTTTCAAAGTCTTGACTGGTAGACCCATAGGAAAACGACCATTAGGAAGACCTAGGCGCAGATGGGAGGACAATATTAAGATGGATCTCGCAGAGATAGGAATACAAAGTAGAAACTGGATGCAATTAGCTAAGGATAGAAGTCAGTGGAGAGCTTTTGTGAACGCGGCACTGAACCTCCGGGTTCCATAGGCCATAGAGTTAGTTAGTTAGTTAGTTCTTATACTTCGTTTGTACTCTTTCTTTCCTTACAAAGCAATCTAGTTCTTTCATTTTTTGCTGACAATATAGATGGAATACTTGGCAATATACTTATAGTTTTTCTCGAGCGTACAGTAACACCCGGTTCAATACTATATAGACGTAGTGTCTTCTAGTATATTGGACTCCACTAAAGTTTTGACCCCCCCCCCCCAATAAAAAAGAATCTGGTGTGCGCCTGCGTAACACTAAAACAGTGTTTGAGATCTAAGAGTGGGGAAACTAGTTTTGCCCACAAGACTGGAGAAGATTGCCATATTTCTCCTTCTCGTTCCGTCTCGAACTTAGATAGATGATACTAGAAATATCTCGTGTCATTGACAACACTAAAAAGACAGGCTAGTAGTAAAATTTAAAGAAAAAATGATTGGTCGAAAATTTTCGACCATTCAACGAACCACACCAGTTTTCCTGCTGTATTTAATATATACGTATTTTATATGGATTGAAAAGAAAACTAGTGAAGAAGATCGGGATATGAATTAGATAAGAACTGAAGCTGTTTCATCTTGAAAATGTGTCGTATAAATGTTGTTTCATCTTGAATGTGGCAAAAAAGTATTCTATTTTATTTCCTTTCGTCTTGCGCATAACCCTAGAAGGGAAATGTGGTGTGTATTTCTCTAGGAAGAAAAACTAAATCATGTTTCAACGTGTGTTGTAACTCTGGTTATGGAATATCAGAACAGAATTATAATAACAGAGTGCTAGAAAACTTGAGGATACGCTGGGAACAAGGGCGAAGCTAGATGGGATGCATTGCCCCCAACGTTTTGACAAAAAAAGTAAAAATGTTCCACACTCGTCTCGGAAGTATTGCACAGGCCTGAGACCGACCAAAAAGTCTGTCCCCCAGCAGACAATTCCTAACTCCGTCCATGGCTAGGAAGAATGAAAAATGAAAATAAGTGTTGAACTTACTTAAGCAATGAGAACTGGAACTACTAGTAGTGAAACCAGAATAATACGGATTGTATAATATTTATTATTGTTTAACGAAAAACAAAAATCCAAATAAAACAAATATACCAGTTGATGTATCTCATTAAGTTGAATAAAATGATGTAGGTGATTGTAAAAGCTCATGCGTCCATGGGGATTATAAAAGCTCATGTGTCCATGGGGATTGTAAAAGCTCATGTGTCCATGGGGATTGTAAAAGCTCATGTGTCCATGGGAATTGTAAAAGCTCATGCGTCCATGGGGATTGTAAAAGCTCATGTGTCCATGGGAATTGTAAAAGCTCATGCGTCCATGGGGATTGTAAAAGCTCATGCGTCCATGGGATTTGTAAAAGCTCATGCGTCCATGGGGATTGTAAAAGCTCATACATACTTACAAAACGAGACAAGAAAAGCTTTCGGGGGCCACGATGGCTAAGTGCTAGAGCGTTTATCTCTAGTGCATGGTATCCCTAGTTCGACTCTCGGCCAAATAAGTTTGAGTAGACAGCATCGTGTCCGTGAGTTTTCTTGAAGTACTTCCATTTCCTCCCACTTTCTTATTCCACAAATTCTTCCATAATCATTCACTAGCTTTAATCATTGTCTAGTTTAGCCTAATATCCATAATCGTGGGACGTTAAACTAAAAAAAATCATTTCATTTTTCAAGAAAGGCTTTCAGAGACGAAAAAAATGAAATCTTTAAGTTTTACGTCCCACGGTTATGCCGGTTAGGCTAAAGGAGACGGTGATAATGAGAGATGAGTGAAATGGTGGAATGAAGAAAGTGGGAGGAAACGGGAGAACCCCGAGAAAACCCACGAGCACGGTGTTTGTCCACCACAAAGTCCACACGGCGCGAGCTGGGATCGAACCAGGGACCCCAAGCACCGGAGGTGAACGCTCTACCACTGAGCCACCGCGCCCCCCACTTTCAGAGACGAGTCGAGACAAGACAAGAAAGAATGCTTCGTGAATCGAGATGAGACAAGATTTCGACAAAAAATTCGATACCTGCAGCGAAGACCTTATTTCTCGTCTCGTCTCATGGGCAACAATACTCTATGATCAGTGGCGTATTTAGGAATTTGTTTCGGGGGAGCTTTGTAACTTTCGGGGGGGGGGATTTGCCTGAAAATGTGAAAATTCTGCAAGATATTTCATATACTTTACTATAGTAAGTAAGATTTCGGGGGAGGACTTAAGCCCGGAAGCCCCCTCCCCTAAATATGCCACTGTCTGCGATGTAAAGACGGACAGTCTTATTCCCCTTTCCTCCCGGCGCAACTTGTTTCTTCATAACGAACAAAAAATATTCTCAATTCAACATATTTCTCACAGAAAACTTAACATTTCTGCAATTTAATAATAAATATAAAGGTAACCACGAAAGTTCTGCCGTTATTTTCACCACTGGCACTGTCGCTTCTTCGAACATCGATATGTCACCTAAGACGTACCTGGAAGATCAAAAATAGTCCCCATCAGCATCGACGGTCTTCTGCCAATGTACTGGAAAGCCATGGATTCCATCGCGATAGAACTTGCTGGGCCGTGAAGCGAAGAAGGTATCGAGTGCATTTTGCACCTCTACTAGGGATTTGAACTGGCGTTCTCTCAGGTTATTGTTCAAGGAATGTAACAGGGATGTAACAGGAGATGCTACAATATTCGGGGAGTATGACGGATGCTATAGTGTTTCCCATTTAAGGTGTGGAATGATGTCCTGGGTCATCGTAGCCACGTGAGGCTTAGCGTTGTCTTGTAACAGTAGGACTCCTTTTGCGATTCAGAAGTGCTGGCTCCAGAGTTTTGAGTTTTTTCTTGAACACGGCTCAACTGCTGACAGTACACAGTTGCATTGGTGCTCTGACCGGCTGGTAGCAATTCCCGATGCACGATGCCGCGAGCAGTCCACCAAACATACAGGAGGACCTTCTTCTGGTGCAGTGATGGTTTCAGCTATTTTGGAACCGGTTCATGGGATGCTAACCAACGATGATGGAACCGTGGAGCTTTGTACAGGACCCTCTTCTCATCACGTGTCATCACTCTGTCCAGAAATGGCTCTTTCCGCAAAGAAACGCAGGTGTCTGCTCGCGTTCGTTACCTTCTGACCCGGAGTCAAATCATGTGGGACCCATCGACCCAAGTAGTAATACTTTTGAAGTATGGAGGTGCTGCCGAATGGTTTTTCCACTCACACTGAATTGTACTTCCAGTTCCTCACATGTCTGGCTACTGTTCGCCTCAATTACTGCCTGAAGATCTTCATTTTGTACATGTGTTGGTCTTTCAGCACGTGGTGCATCTTCGAGTGTTTCGTCACATTCCTTAAACTTGTTAAACCACTGCTGCACTGTCTGCATAGTCACGACACCCTCACCAAAGACCTGGCATATCTTCCGCCCCGTTGCAGCGCCGTTTGACCCCAGTTCGAACTCGTTCAGCATACATGCACTTATAACGCTCTGTAGAGGTCCCATGTTCACTCTGTCCTTCCGCAAATTCACGGTGTAACTGTACTGCCACAACCAGGTAGTATGTTGGATATATCCACACCAACAACTGACTTTCGCCTTATCTCCATTCGCATTCAACTCACAGTGTGAGGGCCAATGGAACACAGACCTCTACAAGAAAACGACAGAACTTTCTTGGATACCTTTATATGGATACAGCACTAGCCACAAAATTCATTTCAAAGATTCGCTGTTTTCACATGATAATGACAAAAACAATGTGAATTTCAATGCGGAGAAAAACTAAAGAAATTGCTGTCTTCGTGACTTGAAAGTTGAATTTTAGAAAACTCTATCGATACGTTTCAACTTATTTTTAATGACAGGTTGATATAAAGATTTTCATCTTCTAGCGATTCGTGAAATACTAGATTTTTGACATAAATTTTGAAACTCTTGTGAGGTTTGCAGTACACTTTCAGGAAATAATTTAACAAATAGATTCGAGGGATAAGATTTCTCCTGAGTTGCGTTAATTTTACATTTATATATCCATTCGTTTTCAGCCGTCAATTTTTCATTTCTAGTGTCTAAATTAAGACATTTTGGAGTTATTATTATTATTATTATTATTATTATTATTATTATTATTATTATTATTATTATTATTATTATTATTATTATTATTATTATTATTATTATTTTGACCTCAGAGACTTCTTCATATATTGTTATGACGAGATTTTGTCCGTACGATATTTCAACCTGAGAGTTTTACCGCAGCGAGATTTTGTCCGCGAAGTTTCGATTGGCAAAATATCGACCACGCGAGACTTTGACAAACGGGATTTTGGGTGATGTTTCGGCCGCGAGATTTTGTTCGCATATTTCTCTCTGGTCTAGTGAACAGCTCACAGGACTTTCTCGCATGAAATCGTAGTGGGATACTTCGAATGCACGATGGTTGAGATTCCACTTTTAACTGTAAGTCGTCGTATACAATCTTGTTGCTTACAAAGGGCGTAAATACCAATCAATTCATCAACGAGTTATTTACTACAAACTCACGTCGGTTAGGATCGATTCAAGTGTCCATCACATCAGAACTGATCGTTCTACTATCAATCAAAAGATGTGCATCGTGAATTTGAGGTAACTCATTTTCTGTTGAATGATTTACGAGGTAAGATCAGAAATTAAGCCGCGATTTCTCTACAAGTCCGATATTTCTGGAGTTTCGTCTCTTGTAGAGAAATGAGGAGTGCGTAGTAATTTTAATACATGGAGTTGGCAACTGTGTAGAATTTCAGCCACCCACCACCTACGGCGTTAGTTATAGGTAAATACAAATGGCGACTTGTTTGGAAAAGTGGTCCGCTGAGTTATTCGACTTCTGTGGGCGAAACATGTAACCGCGGCTGAAATTCACTGAAATTTACGGAGAGACTGTAACGTCTCGTCATGATGTCGCAGAATGGTGTCGAATGTTTGCGGCTGGTAGGGAAAATGTCACCACGCTGTTGAACCGTAGAGGACCACCACGCTGTTGAAGTAGTTTCAGTAGGATATCAAGCATCTTCCCTACAGCCCGGACCTCGCTTCAAGCGATTTTAAGCTGTTCCCTCATTTGAAGGAGCACCTCGGAGTCTGTTGCTTTGCTTCAGACGAGGAGGTCAAACACTTCGTGACAACGTGGCTGAACACGTAAGGACGTTTTTATTTATTTATTTATTTATTTATTTTTTTTTTAATCAGGAGTGAATGTTCAAACTCATCCCACAATGCGACAAGTGCCTCAACCGACATGGAGACTATGTCGAAAAATGACCTAATATCATGGTTCTCAACCTTGTTGTTACTGCGACCCACATTAAATAGTAAAAAGTATTTTGTGGCCGACCTACTTTTAATCTAATATACATTGACATTCTACTTAATGGTGGTGTATTTCAAAGCAATTAAATTTTGTAAATCATATCTCTAATTCCAGTTCGTTCAATAACAGTTCGTATGAGTGATTAACATGGAATTTAATTGGGGATGTTATGAACACCCTGAGCGACCAGGAATGTTACAAAGTAGAGTTCGATGCTTAAATTTTAATAAATAAAAATTTAGCTGGTTTCTTTTACGTCTATCGTAAATATCTCCCTTTCAAAGTAAATTATAATGTAAATTTATGAATATGTTGGCCCTGTAGGTATGAGAATATATGATCCTGCATGAAAATAAAATTTTCACAATTAAAAACTTCTCGCGACCCACTAAAAAACAGTTCGAGACCCACCAATGCGTCGCGACCCCATTTTGAGAAACACTGACCTAATATATGTACTATCTGTTGGCTGTATGAAAAAAATATATATAAACGTTTCACTGCAGACTTTGTAACCTTAGTTTCTGCTCAGCCCTCGTACTTCATTTGTAGTATTTAATCGAAAAATCTTGGCTCACTCTGACTGGCATGGTGGAGCGCAGACTTTCTTCCAGAAAATTTTTCCTAGGGAAA
Organism: Thermobia domestica; assembly: GCF_964235325.1. Classification (NCBI taxonomy): domain Eukaryota; kingdom Metazoa; phylum Arthropoda; class Insecta; order Zygentoma; family Lepismatidae; genus Thermobia; species Thermobia domestica. Next base: position 5,673,980 of record NC_137462.1, read on the forward strand.
GAAGGAAGCAAAATCAAATTGTGAGGGGTTGCACAGGGACAATATTTACTAAATGGCATTTTTTGCACAAGAAAGATATGTAACTGCAAAATCGCTTATCTTAGTTCCTGGGAGCAACCCCCATCCTTCCCCAAAAAAATATGTCTGGTAGAAACACTGGTCAAGCGGTCTAAGATTAGGCGATAGCAGGATCAGTCTGTCGAATTCCTGTCTCAGAGCAGAGATGTTGTATATTGTTCTTTCACCACTCATTTCATTTTTATCATCGCTTTTTTCTAAACGAAAGGATCTTAGGATAGAAAACTAATAAATAAAATCAGCATGTGTCAGTCATTCATGAAAGACTAAGGATATGGCGTCATAATTTTTAAAAATACAGTCTAACATAGTCACTTTTGACTGACCCATCTATGATGTCTGGACCCGCCCTTTCTATGATTTCCGGAGTAGGCACCCGAAGATTCATATAAACCAAGGGTGAAAGGAGACGAGTGCTTAATAAGGAGACGAGCAATTCACCGCCACACACACACAAAATAAAAATTCTGTGCACCGGACCCCAAAGTATACATTAGATGTACTTTCTTACACAGAATCCAAATTTCGAAACCCTAGGACGATTGACCCTGTCAATTCTGTTTTATGGGCAAAAAAAATGATCGATTTTGGATAGGGAGCAGAAGTATACACGTTTTTCGCCCATAAAACAAAATTGACACCGTCAATCATAAATGGCATGCACGAAACGCCATTTACTCCGCTCTGGAACTTTTTATTTGATACAACACTGCTTCGGCAACATAATATTGCTGTTTTCTCATAAACAGCTCGTTGGTTGTTGGTGGATTAGAATTTAGCGTCTCTTTCAGCAAAGAGGCTATATGAGATGTGGACTAACATCTAAATGTGGAATCCGAATCATGTGATTTTCCATCGGAAATCGATTTTTAATTTGTAGTTTAGTGTCTCTTTCAGCACTGGAATTATATGAGGCAAGAACCAACAGTTTAACGTGCGATCTGAACCACACGAGTTTCAACCTGGAATTCAACCCGGGTCTTCTGCACCAAGGATGCGCATACTAACCAAATAGCCACGAGGAGGTCCAGCTCCTTTGTTCTGAAAATGGGAGAAAAAGACTTTGACGTCAAAGGAATCTGCCTGTTAGAAATGAGTCATTTAGTGAGTTCGATTGAAGACTTCACCCTCTCTTCATTTTAGAACCTTCGCTACTAAAATAATTGGCTAAAATTTAGACAAATTTTCCATTGTTCTGTAGAATTAAAGTTCGCAGTACTCTTTCTTAATAACAGTGGCGTATTTAGAATTTGTTTCGGGGTGGGCTATGCACAACATGTGGAAGCAGGGGGGGCAATTGCCCACCTGTGTTTGAGAATTAAATCAATTGTCTATTAATATACTAGGAAAAACCGTGAAACTCGTATGTCGGTAGAGGATCTTATCCCCCAGGTAAATCTGAAATAACGCTCCTGCAATCGCATGTTCAATATTTGTAATCTCATTTCAATTTAACTGATTTCATTTTAGAAAAAAAATGGAAATATTCAGTTTTATTTGTGTACGTTTTTACCTGAAAGAAAATGTGGAACAAGTTGAATCTCAAATATACTGATTGCAGTTTTAATGGCAAGAATTGCAGATTGGTGAATCTTATGTGATATGATACAAAAATTTAGCAGTAAATCTAACCTTTTTTTCTATTTATAGAAGAAAAAGCAAGCATCCTCTTGGCCTCCCTAATTTTCGGGCTACATATTCTCCTCTGTTGATTTTATTTAATTCAAACATTTACCTTTCTTTATAACTAAACGATGTAAATATTCCTTTGCTATAATAACTAAAGTTCCGTTATGTTGATATCCGTGCAAGTTGGTGTGGAACACCAGTTTCGCTTATCAGCTTCTCTTAGTTTTGATGTTACTGACGACGGCCGACTTGAATCACAACTAACAAAGGTCGAAAGTATGATAGAAGAAACGAAAGAAAATAGCAACTAAGAAAAAGAAACAGAAGAGTAAAATGGACGAAAGAAAGAAAAAAAAAGAACAGTTTTTACATGGAATCAAATTTGATAAATACAGTATTATTCCTGAACAGAGAGCATAAGAAAATGGAAAGTCAATAAAATTCTTACAAATGGTAAGAAGGATTATCATTGTACGTGGAATGTGAAAGACTAACAAATTTATTGCGGGGGGGAGGGGGCCTTCAGCCCGATAGCTCCCCTAAATACGCCACTGTTTAATAATCGTTTTATGACAATATTTAATATGTCGATTATTTAACTCCCTAAATGTGAAACTGTTCGTATGACTAAACCAGAAAATTGCTTCAGGTATTGTTTAAATTACTTTGTAATTACAAATATTATTAGCAAAGTCCCTTCATCTGGTGACACTGTGTTTCTTTTTTGATAACTACTTCGTGTGATGACGTTCTCACTTAAGAATATTTTTTCCTGATCTTTACTTCCTGAGAACAGCAACAATACATCTCGACATCGTGAATAAGTAGTAAAAAATTAATATATATATTTTTTAAGATTTGAGTGCATCTTTCTGGGAAAGTGTATTGTGCAAATGGAACTTGGTAAGAATTGTCAATGTAGAAACGTTTCTTGCTGTTTGAGTTCTAAAAGATTCCTCGTTTTATCCTAATTTTCTGATTATAGACAGCACGAGTCCGTGAACCACGCTATGTCCGTCGGCTCACTCGTGATCCGTTTAACCTTACAGCCACGGATGCAGCTATAAACATTTCAGCTAAAGAAAATAAAACCTTAGAAATTAAAAGAGAAATCCTCCCGAAAATTGTTAGTTTACGAGCGGAACGTCACATGTGAACGTCATTCCACCTTCCTCTTTTCTCTAAGGCACGTTGTCACTTTTTTTTTTTTTTTTTTTTTTAATTTCCTTCTATGAATTAAAGAGCTGAACTTGATTCAGAAGTACCTGCTTAGATTATCTTGCAGATCTTTAAGTAGCGGACGATGATTAGCGATGCAATTACTATAATTTTTAGCGTTCGTTAAAAATGTAAACATTGGAAGAAACGAGCGAAAAATGGACTGTAATTTATGTTTTGTACAAAGAAATAATACTAGTAAGAGAAATTTTTGTCCACTCTAGTAGTTCCTGTGATATTTATTTGCTGGCAGTGCACAGTGTTAGTGGTAAAGTGATAGTGTTTTGTTCATTTATTATTGTTTTATTCACAATTTCACGAATAGAAAATGTGCATTGAAAGTGAGGTGAGATTTTTTAAAAAATAAAAGATCGACAGACAGAGCTGGTAAGTTTAAGTTGTCTTAAAAATTATTATTTTGAATTTCTTAACCGCTTCAAAATAAAAAAATCTCGGTGACGGAATGGTTTATGGATTCAAGTTCCCAGACAAGAAATCTTAGTTATATAATTTGTTCATTTGTGCACTACGCTTCTAAGAATCGAGAATAAAGTAGAATGTCTAATTTCACATTCAAAGCCATGATGCATCCGTATAATCTGAATCGCTCGTGAAGGTACTAATATCCGTAGATTTTTTTTTTAGCTGCAAACTAAGGAAAGGAAGCTACGTACGTATATACAACAATTAATACATTACATTAACTTTGTTTTCTTAACTTGCTGCGAAAAAATAAATACCAATGTGATTGGCCTCAAAAGCCGCCACTGATCCAAACTTAGGTATCACTTCCTTGTTATAACTAATGGAGCACATATAGTTTCTTCTTCCGAAGCTTTCCCCACTTAGTTGGAGTAGGCTTTTAGAATCGCTGTCTTCCACATATTTGTATCTTGTGTGGTATCAACTGTGACACCACACTACACCATTTCGTTCTTTACACTATCTGCCCACTTCTTCTTTGGCAGGCCTCGAGCTCGTTTCCCATTCACTTTTATAGCATCCACTCGGTGAGCTACGTATTCCAAAGATCTCCTAACATATCCAAACTATCGAAGCCTACTTGTTTGCAGTTTTTCTACTACTGATCTTATCTTTAGTGTTCCTCGGATCATTTCATTCTTAATTTTGTCCTTCCGCGTCACTCCACACATCGACCGCAGTATCTTCATCTCCATAACATACAACTTCTGTTTCTCTCTATTCTTCGTCGTCCAACATTCCGCTCCGTATCTTACGGTCACACAATACTCCTGGCACTTCTCTCCATTTTGCTCCAATTCTTCTGTTTACATTTTCTTCTATTCCTGCATTTTACTGCAATATTGATACCAAGTACTTGAATTTCTTCGTTATTACCAATTCTTCTTCGTCAAGTCATATTCTTGTATTGGCGATTACATTTTTCTGAAAGGACAATGTAAATATTTTGTCTTAGTTTTACTAATTTTTACGTCCTTTACTCTTTAGTGCCCCTCTCCAGGTATCTAATTTATTATGCAGTGCTGTTTTCATTTCACTAACTAGCACTATGTCGTCCACAAATAGCATATTCCAAGGTCTTAACTCTTGGATATATATATATATATATTTAAAATTCGTCCATCACAATTGGAGAAAGGTGTTGGCTGACTAGTTCCCTGATAAAATCCTACTTTAACTTCCCTTCTGTTATTGCACACGCGCTTCTCACTCCTGTCTTAAATCTATCATACATATGTCGATGCCGAATTATAGAAATGCATATGTTTGGAACACACTATTTCTTCAGTGGCGACCAATTAAGATCCCATGGTACTTTACCATACGCTTTCTCTAGGTCTATGAAAACCATATGAAGGTCCTTCTGGTATTCTCTGTACTTTTCCATTAGCATCCTAACTGCAAATATTAAATCCATTGTCGACAGTCCTATCATAAAACCAAATTTTTGCTCTGTTACTTTGATTTCTTCCTTCAATTTTCCTTCTATCACTCTCCCAGAGCTTCATTGCATGGTTCATAAATTTTATTTTCTTGTAGTTGTCACTTCCTTGCCCATCTCCTTTATTTTTAAAAGCCGGCACAATGTAGCTACTTCTCCATTCTTTTTGATATTTTTCTGTTTCCAATGTCTTATTAAATAGTGGAGTAAACTACTGTACTCCTTCTTTCCCTAAACTTTTCCATGCTTCGATAGGAAGATTTTCCGGTCCTGGAGCTTTACCACTTTTAATCTTTTTCATGCCATTTTCGACCTCTACCATGGTCGTAGACCAAAGTAGCCTCTGATTAATGGTAGATTTTCGAAGTTTCTCTCAAGTTTTTTTTTTTCATTAAAAGTTTCTAAAAGTGTTTCTTCTACCGTTTCTTTATCTTCTTCTCACTTGTCAGAACTTCGTCATTTTCATCCATGATGCAGCACAACTGGGAAATATCATATTTGTTTTGCCCATCTCTAACATTCGAAAGCTTGCAAATCTTCTTTTCTCCTCCTTTATATTTTTTAAGCACATATAATTTACAATACGTTTATGAAGCTCGATATTTACATTGAGATGCGTGGTTAATGCTTTCCATAAGAAAACAATCTTGATTTTTTCAAAACTACACATAGTTCAGATTGTGTTAGAGACATATAAGATACATAATTTATGCATTCATTTTTTAAACATCAATAGATAAGTTTAGGCGAAATTTACAAATTCTTTCCACTCAAATACAAAAACATTTACTATGATTGCATGGCATACCTTATTATCAGGTATTTCTTCATAAACTCAGTTGGGTCAGGGGGACTGCAACAGGAAGAGACGTCAAATAAAAACAAAAAGAGAGAGACAAAATTGGACATTGCATAAAGGATGGGCTTTTACAACCATTTTCTGTATGTTCCTTTTATCGAATTTACAAATATCTGATTAAAACATATTCTAATTAATATTTTACGAAAAAGTAAAGGGGATAATAATTTACATTCAATTGCTCCCCCCCCCCCCGAAAGAGAATATTCAGGAATCCGTCTTTGTAATATTACGAATATTAAATAAATAAGGTAGAAGCTTTAAACCTCTATAATCAAGTTAACTTCCACATGCAAAACTGTTTATCAGAAAATACTGCAAAAATTTCTAAGAAAATGATAGATTTAGGGAGAGAGTAATGCCACGTTTGAAATCATGTGTTACATATCCTGTATTATAATTTAAAATTTTTAATTATAATATAATCTCGAATAGGATAGTGAATATATGGAATTGAATTCAACAATTTGTAGATGTTCCTCAATTTGAGGGGTCTCAATATTTTCCGTGAGTATCAGTCCTTGCGTGGAGATTTGATATTCTCAGTTAAGGGAGGCAAGAAAGGCTATCTGCACCACCACTGATGGTACTAATATATATATATATATATATATATATATATATATATATATATATCAGCGTACTACTTAACAACTTTCGAGTAGTTTTCTTATGTTTGATCGATGATCTTTGTTCTGAAATCAACTCTCCCAATAAGAGGAAGTTTCTATAACATGTTTCAGGTACTTCCGTAAGACGAAGTACAAAATTAGTGCTTCATTAATCTCAAGCCCTGTTAATGCGAAATATCTGATAATACGAACCGAACCTTGGCAAATGAAGAACTTATTGCCCGGGTCTTTTTTGAGTGTACAAATTATCCAATAAGCTTATATGTGGTTGTATTGGTTTAATAATATTAGTTGAGTATTATTTAAAAGTTACACTTTAAATTCAATGGATATGGCATCCATAAATCTGAAGTAGTAGATTTATTGTATAACTACTGGTTGCAATAGATGAATAAGATCAAATATAGAACTTGTTCCCCCGATGGTTAATGCATATCTAAATGGTATTACTCGCTATCGATGGTTAAAAATTGTTTGTCGGTATCTATTATAGTTTCTATTCTTTGGTAATAAATGTTAAAACTGGAAGTGGTTAAATTGAACCATTTCCGGTTTGAATAGAGGATTAACGGAAAAGATAGAATCTATTCTTGGGAAGCTGAATCGATTAAAAAACTGCATCTCGATGCCTCATCTTTTTCTTCTATGAAAATCAGTATTGAAACAGGGAGTAGTAGTAAATTTGAACCCCTTTCGGTTTTGGCAAAGTATTGTGGATACTCATGATATATTGTTTTGAGACGCTGAATTGGTTGTAGAAAACAGCTTCTCGCTATTTCGTTCTATGATTATAAACGTCAGTGTAACCACTCAGCAAAAATATTTCTTACTAACCTATGCAGAAAAAAGTATTTGATCTGGGGAAAAAGTACTAAAATTTTATCTGCTCCCGTTTCACCCTATTTATGACATTTTACGATATTCATATGTTATTATAAGTTTTAATTCCTCTTCCCTCACATTCTTGAAAGAAACCTCAACTTTTTTTTTTTTTTTTTTTTTACAGTCAAACACTTATACCGTGCAAACCACTTATACCCTCACAAGTATGACAAAAGTAACACAAGTATGACAAATATAGAGGATGTCGGGAGAAAACAGGAAATATGAAATGGACTTATTGAGAAAATCGACTTTTAATTCCCTAATAGCCTACTGTTTAAATAGATCAACAAATATGTAATATTGTTTACTGTGGTCATTTATTAGTTGGAGGAGGCGACCGGTGAGCACCTATGTCCCGATTTCATTCTTGTAAAATAAATAAATAAATAAATAAAAATAAAAAAATAAAAAGTAGAGAAAAAATGTTACAAGGAACAGTGAAATTTTCGTACATTGCCAAATTTTCATGACATTCCTTTTTCTCTCCCAAATGTATTTATAAGAAAAGTACTAGATTTGTTGGTAAACGTACAAGAACACTAAAATATTACAAAAAGTGCTAAATCTAGTACGAAAGTACTAGCGGTGGTCATGCTGATAAAGTTGAACCTGATATTCTTAATTTAAACTACTTTCGGTTTGAATGGAAAGTTAAAAGATGAGATGGAATCTATTCTTGAAACGCTGACTCGATTGTAAATAAATAAATAAATAAAATAAAAAAATAAAAAAAATATAAAAAATCTCGATATCTCTTACTGATTTTGCTCTACAATAATATCGATTCTTTTTAATTAAATTGCAGTATAGTAATGCATATTCCATCATCCAGGCACAGACTGGTATGCTACATGAATCTCCTACATATGGCGAATGAGTGGTTCTTAGAATAATGTACAATTAGTAGCTCAAGGTATAGATATATTTGGAATGAGTGAAAACGTTTTTAGAAGAACAGTGTGCAAAGTGATGAATAGAGATTAGTAAACAAACTAATTAATACACGTAAAAGCAAGTGTATCTAAATCTTTGTTATACCCAGTGTTGGGCAAATTTCAATTGAATTAACAATTAACAATTAATCTGTAAATTTAATTGTTAATTGCAACTAACAATTGAAATAAGTAATGGTTAATTGTTAATTGCAGTTGGCCATTAAAAAAGGAGAATCAATTGCAATTGATCAATTGATTGAAAGTAATTGCAGTGGAAAGTAATTGCAATTGAATTCTGTAATTCAATTGCAATTGAAATTAATTGGCAATTGATTCAATTGCAATTGATTTCCACAGCAATTACTTTCAATTGATTGATCAATTGCAATTGATTTTCACTGATTAATTTTCAACACTGTAGTTCAGAGAGGGCGTGGGGCAATGAAAACTTTAGCCACGACCAATTGACTCACCACCCGTCGTGACCCACTACGACCCACCGTGACCCACTCTGACCCACCACCCACCATAAATCACTCTTACCCACTGTGACCCACAGACCCGCCAAAACCCATTGTCATCAACTCTGACCCATGATTCACGCCCTCTTCTCTACTGACTAAAGAGTTTAAACTTGTAATAAAACAAGCCTATAAAATTATCACTCATCGGAGTTTGAATTTCTACGATCAATCGCTCAAGCATCGCACTAATACAATAACAGCGGATCTGACCTTTCTAATATAAATAAAATAGTTTGTTCGTGTGTCTGTGTGTCTATCTTTGTGCGGCCTGTGGACGGGACGAGTGGACCGAAAGTTTTCAAAATTTGGTCACGGGTAGCTTGGTCTAGGCCCCAGACCAAGACGAAGAGTTTTTTTTTTTTTTTTAAATTCCTTACTATGGGGTCTCCAGGAGACGTTTACCGGGACCGGCCTGGGGACCAGACAAGTCGACCGAGAGTTACCAAATTTTGGTCAAAGATACCTTGGTCCAGGTTTCACACCAAGGCAAAGATTTTTCGAAAAAATTCGAACCAGGGGGTCTCAGGGGGGCGTTTACCGGGACATGTAAAAGTAGTAGAAAATGACCGATATCAGTGTCGATTTCATAGTTTTCGCGGTCGCTGAGATCAATGGTGAAACTCCGATCGCATTAACTTCCAAATTCACCGTATTCTGCTACGGGCCGTGGGTCAATGGGGGGGAGGGGGGAAATACCGAAACGTACAAGTAATCCAAAATGACCGATATTAGTGTCAAATCCATAGTTTTCGCGGTTGCTGATATCAATGGTGACACTACCATTAGCGATGACTTTCAAATTCATCCACCGTTGTATGCGGGCCTTGGGTCACCAGAGGGGGGAATTCCGAGACATGTAAAAAAAATAATCGAAAATGACCGATATTAATGTCAAATTCATAATTTTCGGGGTAGCTGAGCTCATTGGTGAAACTCAAGACCGCGTTTACTTTCACATTTAGCCCCCATCAGATAAGAAACGGGGGCATTATGAAGGGGATCACGAGACATGTAAAAATAATCCACAATGACCGATGTCAATTCCGTAGTTTTCGCGGTGGCTGAGATTAATGGTGATACTTTCATTAGCGATGATTTTCAAATTTAGCCAGCATTGTATGCGGGCCGGGAGTCACCGGGGGTGGGGAATTGCGAGACATGTAAAACTAATGGAAAGTGACCGATATTAGTGTCAAATCCATAGTTTTAGCTGTCGCTGAGATGAATGGTGATACTTCCACAGGCGTTGACTTCCAAATACAGCCCCATCGGCTGCAGACCAGAGGCATTGTTTTTTTCAAAATTGGAACCAGAGGATTATAGGGATTTTTACCGGCATATGTAAAAAGTAGTAGAAAAGGACAGATGTTAGTGTCACATTCATAGTTTTCGTGGTATTAGTTGGGGGTTGGTGGGGGCCAGAGGAGATTGTTTCACAATACGAACCAAGGGGGTCTGAGGGGGTGTTCACCGGGACATGTAAAAGTAGTAGAATTTGTGTCGAATCCATATTTATCGGGGTTGCTCAGACGTATAGTGACACCCCCGATAGTGTTTACGTTCAAATTCAGCCCCATCGGCCTTCCCAATGAAAGCACATGTACGTTGTTGGATATATATTCACACAAAATATATCCAATGTTAGAAATGTTTCTTAATTGTTCTCCCGTTGTTCAATTTGTTTACATTGATATTTTATCTGATCCGTGCGAAGAACGGGTATAACAGCTAGTACGAAATCTTAAAGTGTTTGTTATGGACCAAATTACAATGAATTCAATTATATATAAATAGATAATTATTATAATTATAACTAATAAATATTTCCTTGTTGAATCATAGAGCTCCTCCGTGGCTAAGCGGTTAGCGTACGCGCCTTTGGCGTGGGAAACCCGGGTTCGATTCCCTGCGGGAGCTCATGTGGTTCGGATTCCACGTTAATCAGTAGGTCCATGTCTCATATAGCCTCGCTGCTGACCGGGACGTTAAACCCCAAAAGCAACTCAAAATCAAATCAACTTGTTGAATTATACATATTTTTCAGTGGAAAAATGAATACAATTTAAAAGTCCCAAATCAACGTAAAGTAGACCAACTTAAAGGAAAAATGTATAACATTTTCCATATAATTAAGCTTACAAACTTAAATGGAAATTTAGCTTAATTACATGGAATTTTTTTGTGTCGTTTTGTGCGCCTATTTCCTCGTTTTCTGCGTCACCGGAAATGGGTCCTACAAATATGGCGGAACAAGTTAATGTTGTTCCGTCAGGAACGATTTCGAGGTTGTTTCCTTCACATCGTCTTGTGCGTGTTTTCTACCGTTTTGTAAGCCTATTTCCACGTTTTGTGAATCAATGGTAGTGGGTCAAAATGGGCATTCAATGTGGGAAGAAAACTGATCCACTCTCCCACCAGTATCGAATTTCAAGGTCGCTTTTTTCGCATTGTTTAGTGCATATTTATACCGTTTCTGCGCATACTTTCACGTTTTGTAGGCCAACGAAAGTGGGTCAAAGGTGACCTACAAATATGGCAGAGAAAGACATATTCATTCCACTTTCAAGGTCCATTTTGACCCTCTTCCACTGATGCACAAAGCGACACAAATCATGTATAAAAAGTGTGAAGGAAACGACCTCATTTGATGGTGACGGAACAGCATTAAGTTATTCCGCTATACTTGTAGGCCATTTTGACCCATTTTTGTTGTCGCACTAAAGTGGAAATAGAAGCACTAAAGTGGAAATAGGAGCACAAAACGGTACAAAGCAGGCACTATACGATGCGAAAGAAACGACCAACCAAATTCGATAGTGGCGGAACAATGGCTCTAGTTTCTCGGACCATTTTGACGCATTTCTGGTGATGCTCAAAACGTGGAAGTAGGCGAACAGAACGGTACAAAATACACACTAAACGATGCGAAAGATCCAACCCCGAAATTCGATAGTGGCGGAATAGTGAGCCATTTAACTCCCACTTTAAAGGCCCGTTTAACTCACTTCCGGTGACCACAAGACGAGGAAGTAGGCACAGAAAACTTTTAAAAAAATAATCACTAAACGATGCGAAAGAAACGACCTAGAAATTCGATAGTGTCGGAACAATGGGTCATTTTGGTCACACTTTGGACGTCCATTTTCACACACTTCTGGTGACGCGCAAAACGTGGAAATAAGAGCACGAAACTCGGTAGGTATAGTGGTGGAGCAGTGGGTCATTTTCGTCCCACCTTCGAGGCCCATTTTGACCGTCTTCCAGTGACGCACAAAACGTCGAAATACGCGCACAAAAGGGTATGCAATGTGAAATTAACGACCTCGAAATTCCATAGTAGCGGAACTCTTGGTCATTTTCGTCCCATCTTGGAAGCCCATTTTGACCCACTTACGGTGACGCACAAAACGTGGAAATAAGGGCACGAAACGGCACGAAAATCCACTAGTCGATGCAAAAGGAAGGATATCGAAATTCAATAGTGGTGAAACTCTTGGTCATTTTCATCCCACCTTCGAGGCCCATTTTGACCATCGTCGTACAAAACGTCGAAATAGGCGCACAAAAGGGTACGCGATGTAAAATTAACGACCTCGAAATTCGATAGTGGCGGAACAGTGTGTCATTTTCGTCCTACCTTGGAAGCCCATTTTGACCCATTTCTGGTGACGCACGAAACGTGGAAATGGGGGCACGAAACAGCACGAAAATTCAGTAGTCGATGCGAAAGGAAGGATATCGAAATTCGGTAGTGGCGGAGCAGTGGGTCATTTTCGTCCCACCTTCGAGGCCCATTTTGACCGTCTTCCAGTGACGCACAAAACGTCGAAATAGACGTACAAAAGGGTACGCGATGTGAAATTAACAGCCTCGAGATTTAATAGTGGCGGAACTCTCGGTCATTTTCGTCCCATCTTGGAAGCCCATTTTGACCCACTTTCGGTGACGCACTAAACGTGGAAACAAGGGCACGAAACGGCACGAAAATCCACTAGTCGATGCAAAAGGAAGGATATCGAAATTCAGTAGTGGCGAAACTCTTGGTCATTTTCATCCCACCTTCGAGCCCATTTTGACCATCTTCCAGTGACGTACAAAACGTCGAAATAGGCGCACAAAAGGGTACGCGATGTAAAATTAACAACCTCGAAATTCGATAGTGGCGGAACAGTGTGTCATTTTCCTCCTACCTTGGAAGCCCATTTTGACCCATTTCTGGTGACGCACGAAACGTGGAAATGGGGGCACGAAACAGCACGAAAATTCAGTAGTCGATGCGAAAGGAAGGATATCGAAATTCGGTAGTGGCGGAGCAGTGGGTCATTTTCGTCCCACCTTCGAGGCCCATTTTGACCGTCTTCCAGTGACGCACAAAACGTCGAAATAGACGTACAAAAGGGTACGCGATATGAAATAAACGACCTCGAGATTTAATAGTGGCGGAACTCTTGATCGTTTTCGTCCCACCTTGGGGACTCATTTTAACCCACTTCCCACGACGTACAAAACGGAAGTAGACGCACAAAACGGCACAAAACGATGTGAAGGAAACAATCTCGAAATTCATTGGTGGCAGAAGAGCAATAACTTGTTCCGCCATATTTGTAGGCCCATTTTGACCCACTTCCGGTGATGCACAAAATGTGGGAATAGGCGCATAAAGCGACACAAAAGATGCAGAACAAAGTACCTTGAAATTCGTTGGTGGCGGAACAAGTTAATGACGCCGTGAGCACCAATATAAGTATATACTGTAGTTCTTACCAGTTGTCGCGGTGGGTCAGTGGTAGAGCGTTCACCTCCGGTGCTTGAGGTCCCTGGTTCGATCCCAGCTCGCGCAGTTTTTACTTTGTGGTGGACAAACACCGTGCTCGTGGATTTTCTCGGGGTTCTCCCGTTTCCTCCCACTTTCTTCATTTCATTCATTTCCTATCATCACCGTATCCTTTTGCCTATCCGGCATAAGCGTGAGACGTAAAACTAAAGATTTCTTATCATTTTTTGTAGTTCTTACCATCAAGGCTGAGAACTGCACGGTCCAATTTTTTAGCCAAAGTAGAAGCCCAACCGGAATAGTGATGTCAACCGACTTGGCTTGGTTCAACTGAGCGTACAGCTTGAGCTGGCTTGGTTGGGATTACCTATCGACTGGGCTCAATTGAGCCAATGGCTTGAACCGGCTCGGTAAAGACGAGTCATCGGCTCGGCTCGATTGGAGCCAATGGCTCGAACCAGCTCCGTTGAAACGAGTCCATAGGCTGGGTTCGAGTCAGCTCAACTGAGCCGATGGCTCGAACGGGCTCGGTTGGGGTAAGCAATCAGCTCAATTCGGCTCGGCTCGTGTGAGCCATCGGCTGGAGCTGGCTCGGTTGGATGAGCTGTTGGCTCGGCTTACTTCTCGGTTCGGCTCGATAAGTGAATAAGCTGTGAGCGAGCCGCTTGAGCTGTTGACAACCCTAAGCCCGGGTCGAGCAGTTTTGAACATGTTTGGCTGGAGTCCCATAACTTCTAACAATTTTTGGCTCGAGCCCGAATACTTGCTCCTCCTGAACTCAAACCAAGAACCTCGTGACCGATGTCCTTGCCTCCTGAAGATTTCTTGACGACCAAGATCGACAGTCAACTAATTTTTAGTATTCCGATACAAACCGCCTATATTCCATGTTTATACAGGTACACGGTGTTATAATGATAATTAATTATAGTAGTAGTAGTAGTATCATTGATTATTATATTGTCTATGTAGGATACTTGAAGATAGTAGTACTTTGAACTACACAAAGGATTTAGCTCGAATTGGCTCGACTCGACTGGAAACTCGATCCGAATTCGAGTCGAGTTGGGGGAAATTTTTCGAGCCGAGATCTCAAGTCGAGCTCAAAGATGTCTGCTTCGAGTCGAGTCGAGTTTTAAAGAAAACTCGCTCGAACTCGCTGGTGCCCATTCCTATTGTATGCATGACGGGCATATAGAGTTCTTTCGAGGGGGATAGAACCATAAACATAATATATTTTAAAGAATACTTAGTTTCCTGGCTTTCTTCCCAGGGGGGGGGAAGGGATGGTAGGTATCCAGCATTTCTTATAAGTACCTTATTTGAAATATGTAAAACAGTAACAAGTGGACAACACAATACACACACATCTTCTTATCTTCAGTTTTAATTGCTGATTTCAATTACAATTAACAATTACAATTAACAATTACAAGTTTCAATTGTCAATTGCAATTAACAATTAAATGTTTCAATTGCACCCTTTGCAATTGACAATTAACAATTAAAAGTTTCAATTGCCTGGTGACCAATTAACAATTAACAATTGACGAAAATTTAATTGCAAATTTTATGATTGAATTCAATTGCAATTGAAATTAATTGTCAATTACAAATTGAAATCAATTGCAATTGAAATCAATTGCAATTGATTTTCAGAGCAATTACTTTCAATTGATTAATCAATTGCAATTGATTTCAATTGATTTTGCCCAACACTGGTTATACCTAACACTACAATAGGGCATCATGTCTATTGTGTTGAAATAAATAAATGAATACGATGAACCTCTTAAATAAAAATGAAACATTGCTATAGATCTCACTAGGGAAGTACTTGAAGTGGCACGCGGGGATCTGCATGTGTTATATATCGTTGGAAAGATCACACCAAGTACACCTCACATGTGAAATATCTCGCTTGAATGGGGCCTGTAGTGGGCGTAGCGACCATTTGACGATCAGAAAAAGGCACGCTCCGAAACACCAGAAAACATGGACTAAATAGGAAACTAGGATTTAATTGTTTTGAGATGTGGTATATATATGTTTGAAACGTAGCTGAATACGAATATGACACCAAATGTTTATAAATGAAAATGGCGGATCCAACATGGCGGACACAAATTACAAAAAAAAATAAATAAATAAAAAATAAAAAATAAAATAAAATAAAATAAAATAAAAAAGCTGTGGATCTGAAATTATGTAGGCTATATAGAGATATTCGACGTCGCTATATATGAATCGAATACCAAAAGTGTAAAATTCAAAATGGCGGATCAAAGATGGCGGACAAAATACAATGGAACTTAAAGCTGGTAGATAAAGATTTTCGTAGTCGCTGAATACGAATTCAATGTTAACAGTCCAAAAGATATGTACAGAACGGACATATGTGATTCTTATACATGTAGTAGAAAAATCCTAAAGTACATAAAGGGGCAGGTGATGTTTTACAATAAACAGGAAACGTGTTTTGCAATATACAATCATGCCAAAATTAAGGCACGGAATGCAGGGCATATTTTATACCGCACATGGAAATTCTATGATACGAACAGATTGCAGTTATAGGTAATAATTATTTAACTACCAACTCCCTTCCCCGCCCCCGAAGAGATACGCGGAGATTGACATGTGCTATGTCGTTGAAAAGCTCGCACCGAGTACACTTTACATCTGTAAGTAACATCTCGCTTGAATGGTGCACGTAGGGTACGTTTCGATTATTTGCAGATACCATCTGAAGAACCGAACAATGACAGTGAAAATTGCGCGTTGAAGTTGTCTTTCCAGCTTCACATTATGCCGTGTACACTTGTGAGCGATATGTATAACAAATGTAAGCTTTCATGAGTTGGGATGGTACCGACACCGAGACTAATCTCAATTTCGTCTCTAATTCGAGACCGGGATGTGCTTTTCCAAATCGAGACGAGATACGCATATGTCCATTCTGTACTTTTGCACATTTTGTCCGCCACATTGCATTTTGCGTTTTTAACATTGGATTCGTACTCCGTGACCACGAAAACCTCACCTACTCGCTTTCAGTTTCATAGCAGTGTTTTGTATTTTGTCCGCCATTTTGGATCCGCTATTTGGAATTTTATACTTTGGTATCCGATTCATACATAGTGACGTCGAATATTTCTTTTTAGCCTAACCGGCATAACCGTTGGACGTTAAATTTAAACATTTCATTTCGAATATCTCTATGTAGCCAATTTCAGATCCATAGCTTGTTTTTTGTAATTTGTTTGCGCCATGTTGGATCCGCCATTTTGATATGTAAACATGATATCCCATTCGTATTCAGCTATCTTTTAAACCTATTTATACCACGCCTCGAAACAATTAAATCATAGCTTCCTATTTTGTCCATGTTTTCTAGTGTTTCGAAGCGTGCCTTGTTCTGATCTTCAAATGGTCGCCACATTCACTACAGACCCCATTCAAGCGAGATATTTCACATGTGAAGTGTACTCAGTGTGACTTCCAACGATATATACTAACACATGCAGATCCACGCGTACCACTTCAAGTATTTCCCTTGTCAGTTTCAAAGCCGTTTTACACACATCCACAGACACTATAATAATAATAATAATAATAATAATAATAATAATAATAATAATAATAATAATAATAATAATAATAATAATAATAATAATAATAATAATAATAAAAGTTAATGGCTCCTATAATAAAGGGCTGAAAGAGTTTAGAAAGTAAATAAGCACACTATTTCATGAAATTCATATACATTGTCCTATAAATGACAACACAAAGCTTTTCGAGTTGAGGCAGATGGATGTTTTTTTTTTTTTTTTTTTTTTTTTTAACGAGATTGTATTATAAATAAACCCACGGGATTTTAGTATAAACGGTTCAACTGTTTGCTTATTTTTGGACGTATAATTATAAATTGATACTGTTGATACTAAGCTTCTGGACACCAAAAAGTCAGCAAATCACAGGGGCTGTAGTTTCTGTGTAAAGGAGAGTGTCAAACTAGTAAGTAATGCAGCCAGGGGCGGATCCAGGACGGACTTCTGGGGCCGGGGGCCGTGGCTTGTAATACTACTACTTAGAGCTACTTTTAAGAACTCCAAACTCTGAAATGGGTTTTATTTATATATAAAATAAGAAAGTTTTCTCTTCTGGGGGGAGATCCCCCCACTGGATCCGCCCCTGAATGCAGCCATAATTACTAATGAATGCAGCCATGAATGAATTACTACTAATTACTAATTACTAATGAATGAATGCCCCTGAATGCAGCCATAATACATCTGATAACCTTAGAAGGAAAAACTTGGTAATTCAATTTATTTATTTATTTTGTCTTTTGTTACAGGGACATGTGTGGTAGTGTTTGTGTTTTAAGTGGAGAAGATTAGTTGAAATTAGAAAACGGTGCGTAAGAGATGAACAATGTGCGAGTGCAGAGGAAAACATCGAACGCTGTCGGATTTAAACCGACCTCCAGGTCCTCATGTCCCAAAGAAAGAAGTTCGAAGGCTCGTGAATGGAGAAGCTTCTGTGCGATTGAAGTCAGCAGTGCCCAGAGCAGCCAAAAGCAGCATACCTCGTGGGACGAAGGTCCTCAAGAACAATGTTAGAAAGGTCAGTGCTATTTTCTTTGACTGTTATAATTTTGTTATAAACAAAATAAATGGCAGATAAAAAAAATTGAATATTTGTATTAGAGATGGGTCCAACTTTCAGTCTAGACATTGATTCGTGGGTCAAAATTAAGTCATTAATCGAGATCCACCATTGGTTAACTTTAATCTCCACTTTATGCAGTAACATAAGTGGGCTACCAATAATAAAAGCTCTAAGTAGTTGCTTATGTTGTTGACTATAGCAGTTCATAAGTCGTAGTGGGTGATAGAACACTATTGCATTGACTCACGCTACTTCCAGTGCTTCTTCCAGGCAGTGGTGCAAATCCTGGGGGACATTCCCCCAATCTTGGAACTAGGGAGACTGTCCCCCCAATAATCCGATTTGAAATGTGTTTTTTGGGGAGAAGTGTGATGATTTGTGTCCGAAAGTGACATGAAATTGATGTCCTCCCAGAATAAGCCTTAAATATGCCCACCTCCCAATGTTGAAGACAATTCTGCTCCCCTGATATATACAGGGTGTTTCAAAACAACACCGACAACGTTTGGGAGGTGATTCCTGATACCAAGATAAGGCAAAAAGTATAGACCAATATGGGTACACAAATGCTTCCTTTCGGAGTTACAGGCTGCCGAAAACATAATAAAAAGAAATGTAAAGGTCGATAGCTCCAAAACTATGGGGCCTACCGTAGTTGGGTCAAGACTTTACTAAGGAACTAATATGTGCTGTATCCAAATATACATGCTTCAGAATCCTGCAGTACTTCCGCAACTATTTTTATAGAGGTAGTTAGTGAATACTGCAGATTATATGCCCGTAACCAAACTGCCATTACAAAAATAGTTGCGGAAGTACTGCAGGATTCTGAAGCATGTAGGATTTGGATACAGCACATATTAGTTCTTTACTAAAGTCTTGACCCGATTACGGTAGGCCCCGTAGTTTTGAAGCTATGGACCTTTAAAGTTCATTTTTTCATGTTTTCGGCAGTCTATAAATCCGAAAGGAAACATTTGTGCACCCAGGTTGGTCTATACTTTTTGTGTTATCTTGGTGTGAGGAATCACCTCCCAAACGTTGTCGGTGTTGTTTTGAAACATCGTGTATATATATTTATGGGAACGGTCTTACCCGTTCCCCCACAATGTTGAACACAGACTTGCGCCGATACTTCTAGGTATATTTTAATGGATGTTTTGATGTGTCCGGAGTGCTGAACCGCTCCAGCGCATCTAAGCTAAGGTTTTCTTTTCGTACAGAAGTGATTTCAGTGTCCTTGATTCTCGGTGATTCTCGGTGGGATTCTCGACATTTTAGTTTTTACTCAGAGAATTGGAAAAATTATCTTTTAGCCTCATAAATGATTAGCTGGTTTATTACTTTCTATTAGGTCTTTCTGGAGAAAAAGGTTCATTTTGTATTCTTGTAGTGAAACAACGTAAGCTTTTACTTACGGAGCTCTTTCTTAATTGCATAAAAAAAGCTGATCTACGTGTACAAGTTTGAGAAAGGAAAATAGTGTTCAAAATGGTTTGCACGTGACTATAATTCTTGTTTCGAGGTTCTCATACATATGCACATTTATTCTACCAAAGTAGTAACCCAGTACACTCCTACATTAATATTTTCCCTTCCGAGTAACACTTTCTGGTAGAAACCCGGACTTTCTTTATCACTAGACTAGGTGTAAAAGTGAAGGGGAACGCAGGAGAACGTCATTCCGCCACTTCCAAAAATATCTATGGTGTCCCTCCATTTTAAAAAATTAGAATGGACAAAGACAGGCACGAGGAACAGCGTGACATCATTCGTCCTCCTACCTTTTCAGATCCACCTTTACCTCTGCAGTAGATCCTATAGTTTTAGCTGCATCAGTCAATAAAAAAAAAATGTCATCGAAGATGAGAAGATAACGTAAAGTAGGCTCTGAAAGAGGTGAGGACTAACTATTTTGGTATAGAAGAAAACTTGACTTTAGTTTCTGCTGTGATGAGCCTTCGAATTTCCTATACCTTTCTTCATTATCATTGGTCAGGATATCTTAAGCATTGGTCAGGTGTCAGAGCCTGGACACATCGAGGACTTCTTGAAAGAAAAAGTGTGAGGTACGAATGTCTAGTTCTGCTACTATTGTTAATTAATCTAATTATAAATGCTTAAGTGATCGCCGAATGACGTAGGATATATTAACACATAGAAATTTAGCTGATATTTCCTAAACTGAGCTCAAGTAGAAGAACAGTTTGCCCTCTTGCTCAGGGTTGAAAACCGTCAGATAATTTGCCGTGGTATACAATAATTTAAGCCTTCATGGTATATACCAGTGGTTCTTAGCCATTTTGAACTGAACACACACTCCACTGAACGTCCAGGACATAATAATAATAATAATAATAATAATAATAATAATAATAATAATAATAATAATAATAATAATAATAATAATAATAATAATAATAGTGCAACCAATTAGTTTCTATAATGGCTCTATATAGCACTGAGCATTATTGCTATTGGTGGAGGTGTTCACTGGTACAATCTGTCTCGATTAACTAATTATTATTAAATTCTTCATGACTTTTAAATCCTAAAGTTTCGTGATACATCGATTGAGAACCACTGGTGTATACGGTAATATTATAACACACACTTTTTTCTTTTTCTTTCTTTTTCTTTTCTTTTCTTTTTTCTTTTTTCTTTTTTCTTTTTTTTTTTTTTTTTTTGCAGTTTTTGAACGTGTAAATAAATGGTAGATACATTAAATAATTATAAAACACACACACTGAGGTTCTAACTGCCATTACTGCTAAAATAAATCAGTAACGCTTTGAGAATTGTCAAATGGAAACCCTGCATCCTTCTTTAAATTCAGTTATCGTTTACGAGGGTGTGGAAATTTTGTTAGAGTAGTGTTAAATAACATTTAAAAAAAAAAAAAAAAAGTGGTGAGAACAGTGGCGCTGATTTGGAATTCGAAACTGAACATTATTAGATAAGTTCATTATATACATTTATTTCTGTTATTGGTAGGCTAACAGCAATAATCACGTGCTACAATTATCACATGCATAACGAATATATCATTTTTTTTTTGTAATATACGATAATTTTAAGGATGAACATCGATAACTTTGTTCTCTAAGGTTGGCAACTCTGCTTTTGCCTAGCCATCAAGAAGATCTGGATTCAATTGCCACTGCAGGCTACACTGACTGAGTTTTTCAATAGTTTTCGCAGTTCTACGAGATAAATTCCATTATTATGTCTCCTATTTTAAGCTGGAAGGAAACACATATCTATTTTCATTAAAATCTTATTTATTTTACGAAGGTTACCATGAATAGGGTTGCCAATTCTGGAAAATTAAAAAAAAAAGCACCCCCTCAAAATTCCCTATAATATAGGTTTAAGTGTGAAGTATCTCTGCTCGGACTCATCCATTGGAAGGAAATGCACTATTGTGAACAAAAGTGCATTAGCACCTTTATTCTGCATATCCTTAGTACATTCACTAAGCTCAATAGATACATTGTGCTATAAATGAGAAACTGGAATCGGCATTGATTATTTTATTGTATTTACCAGTAACTACCACTTCTTCAAAATTATTGAAACAGATGAACAAAAGTATATTAATCTTTACGTGAGAATTTTTGATTTTGAAAATGAAATTTATTCTTTAAACTTATACTTTAACTACAGGAAATTGCTTTAAGAAATCCCTTTTCACTCTCAATAAATGTATAAAATTCCATACAAGTAAATCTGAATTTTTTTCCTGATACAGTCGCTGTCATCTCTAAAATTATCGAAACAGTTGAACAAAATATATTAATCTTTAATAGATAGTGAAAGATGACAGTTTTGGATTTACAGAATTAAAGTTAGTTTTTAAATCTATATTTTGAACTAGATGAAATTGCTTCCAACTAGATACAAATTAGGGGCCGCGGTGGCTCAGTAGTAGAGCGTTCACCTCTGGTGCTAGGGGTCTCGGGTTCAAACCCTGCTCCCGCCAAGTGAACTTTGTGGTGGACAAACAGCGTGTGCGTGGGTTTTCTCGGGGTTCTCCCGTTTCCTCCCACTTTCTTCATTCCACCATTTCATTCATTACTCATTATCACCGTCTCCTTTAGCCTAACCGGCATAACCGTGGGACATAAAACTCAAAATTTCATTTCATTTCATTTAGATACAAATTAAAAAAAAAAACAGTCATAAAGGGGTTGGTAAGAAGTTTGTACCGCTCACCGGCTTTAATCAAAATAACAGCAATATTTCCGGCCAGACCGGTGAAACACCGGACAGTTGGCAACCCTAACCATGAGCTAAAGAGAGACATACATTGAGTCGAATGGTAGAGGCTCGTTTGTGCTTTCTTCAACAAATGTAACAATATTAGAATTTCCTGTTTACATTGATTACTTCCGAAATTAAGAATATCCACTGTTTATTTCTTTGTGTTGGAATTCATCAACAGAGCTGAATACCAGGATTGCCAACCGTCCCGATTCTGTCGGGACTGTACCGATTTCTGACTTATTTGTCCCGCGTCCCGACCGAACATTCGTCGGGACGCACATTGTCCCGATGTATCGATTTTCAGTTACTTAATATTTTACTGGGCCATTTTTACAAAGGAATAACAATCTTTTAGACGCATAGTTTTATGTATAGAATCAATTTAACAAAATTATGATTTGACTCATGAAAAAATAGATAGTTATTCCCTAATTGTTTTGAGTTGATATTCCAGCCCATTATGATGATAGTATATTCCATGTAGTGCTAAAAATATTCTTTTTGCAACCTCTACATAAAAGTGAGTGCTATCTCAGTAGCAGTAATACTAGCGCTCACTTCAGCGGGTAGCCGCCACGCTAACTTTATCGAGTACCGGCCACGGGCGGATCCAGGACCGATTTCTGGGGGGGCGGTGAGTTGTCATACTGCTACTTTTAAGGTCTCCAAAGATTGGGATGGGTTATATATATATATACATATACAGGGTGGGCCATTTTAATTAATCCACGGAAATATCTGAAAAATGATAAAACGTAGAAGAAATTTTTGAAATACACGTTATATATTGCTAAGGGGGAAAACCAATTCCGCCAAAAGTACCCCTCTCCGCTCCCCCCCCTAAATGGGGGTAACGGGGGGTAACTTTGAAATGTCAAATGGGAACATGGGTCGAGTAATACCTCGTTCGAAAGGTTTTGGAAAACTAAGTAACGCTGTACCAAAAGATGTTTCATATTGTGCACCGGTTTCAAAATGGCCGCCATAATATGGTTCGGAAACTCCAGTACCCGTAGTGTGAAAACCATGGAAGGTAAATGAATGGAACAAAATTGAAATACG
Organism: Thermobia domestica; assembly: GCF_964235325.1. Taxonomy (NCBI): domain Eukaryota; kingdom Metazoa; phylum Arthropoda; class Insecta; order Zygentoma; family Lepismatidae; genus Thermobia; species Thermobia domestica. Next base: position 5,697,443 of record NC_137462.1, read on the forward strand.
TAAATATCATAGGGCATATCGAACGGTGTGGTCCCTGTGATCCCAGTGGCCTCCCTAAAGGGGTCTTGGGGGCTAACTTCAAAATTTCAAATAGTAACATGAGTCGAGTGGTACCTCGTTCGATAAATCTTGCAAAATCTAACATATTGCAGGAGAAAACGATTGATGTGAAATGGCAGTGTTCTCAAAAGGCCGCCGAAACATAGTATCCGTGTCAGAGAAAAGGTTTAGTACCCGTAGTATGAAAGCGATTGGAGATAAATCAACAAATGAAAAACTGGAGTAGCTAACTGACGTAAGGCACATTGAGAGGTGTTGTCGGGGTGACTCCAAGGGCCAACTGAAAGGTATCCGGGGCCAACTTGAAAATTTCAAATAGCAGCTTGAAGCGAGTAACATCACGTTACATAGACAAATTAATATCAAACAGCTTCTGTAAGAAAATTTTCGACATGAGACAAAGTTTCCAAAATGATCGCAAAGACATGGTGACTGTGTCTAAGAAAACGTCTAGTGCCCATAGTATGAATACGGTTAGACATAAATGAAAATAACGAAAATTAAATAGGAAAACCACGGAGGCGTTCCAAGGCTCGAGAATATTACAACAGAGATAAAAATATTAGAGTAAAATTGCCATAATGTATAGAGAGAAATCCAAGTCCTGCAAAATAATCTCTCCCTGCGCTCTGTATGTGAGTGGGGTGGAAAGTAAAGTGAAAGTTCAAACGAGAACTCTACTTTAATTCGTAAATTAAGGCTAACCTTACAAATAGGTATGGTGTGGTTGAAACATTTGTTTGTAAGGATGACGCTGTAGTGACTAAAAAAAGAGAAACTTTTATGCAATGCGTGCTGGTTATTCAGAAAGCATTTCGGGGATATTACGTACACACCGTTTCGTCCCTCAAGCTCACAATATGACATGAATGCTAATAGTTAATCAAAATGTAACTGTACATGTTACAATGTAACTGTGTAACATTAAGATAATGCATTAGTGCACCAATTCTGTATGCATGAAGTCTGCCTTCCAAACAGCATTGGGTAGTTCAAGCGTACGCCCGAACCGTTGTCCGGTTGGACATTGAAATTTTGAAGTTAGCCCACAAGACCCCTTCAGGGAGGCCACTGGGATCACAGGGATTAAATCATTCGATATGCCCTATGATATTTACGTATTTCAATTTTGTTCCATTCATTTACCTTCCATGGTTTTCATACTACGGGTACTGGAGTTTCCGAACCATATCATGGGGGCCATTTTGAAACCGGTGCACAATATGAAACATCTTTTGGTACAGCGTTACTTAGTTTTCCAAGACCTTTCGAACGAGGTATTACTCGACCCATGTTCCCATTTGACATTTCAAAGTTACCCCCCGTTACCCCCATTTAGGGGGGGGCGGAGAGGGGTACTTTTGGCGGAATTGGTTTTCCCCCTTAGCAATATATAACGTGTACAAAAATTTCTTCTACGTTTTATCATTTTTCAGATATTTCCGTGGATTAATTAAAATGGCCCACCCTGTATATATATATATATATATATATATATATATATATATATATATATATATATATATATATATATATAATAAGAAAGTTTCCTCTTCTGAGGGGGGCGATCGCCCCCCCTGGTACCGGCTGTCTGCTAGATCTGCCACCAGTGCCGGCGTCTTCTACTTCACTTTTGGTTTGGCTCGCAATCACATTGTTTACATTAACCTGTGCTGTGCAGTATTATCCTGTTCTTTGACGTTAAGTTACAAAAGTTATTTTGTACATACAGTCCATCATGTGTTGAATATCAGGGGGCTCCAACACCTATGGGCGTCTCTGGCGGGGGGGGGGGAAACGAAGGGGACGCGTCCCCCAAAAAATTTGGAGTACAAAATATTCAATATTCTAATTTACTTTATTTACTAACGACAGAATAACCCTAAATAATACAATTATATTTATTAGGTGTATAATATTCAGGCTATGAAACGATTAGGCTATAAGAGTTCTTGATATACCTCAGAGGGACATGGAATTGAAGATAATAAACAGGTTGAACTTGATAGTACCATTTAAATCACTTTCTTTGATGTCCCCCCCCCCCCAAATTTTACGTGCCAGAGACGCCAGTGCCAAACCGATTGTCCCGTCCCGATTTTTTCTTTAAAAAGTTGGCAACCCTGCTGAATACTGTTCAAATGCAATGGAACGGAGATTACTTACTAAAAGACAAAAGATACATTCTTCGTCTTGTTTTTGTTTACAATACGAATATAAAGTAAACAAAGAGAGTTTTGTTTTCTATATATTGTTTAGTAATATGTTTTAAGGTTATCTCATAAATTTGCTGACAGTGTGCATGTGTCAGAATGCTTTCTCGTAAGTAAATAGATTTTTTAAAATTATTGCTGAATATTCAAAAATATTGCAACACTGGCAAGTGTGAGTTGACCTAGGTATTACCATTACATTTAATAAAACAGATTTCGGTCATCACAAGTTCAATGCAATCTTTTTAAAACAATAGCTGCCTTCTTGTAGATGCTATAAACACATGAATAATATAATTCTAGCTCGCCGGTGAGAATCATAAATACTAATTTGATTTTTGTTCCTAAATATATTGACAAGATTCTAACAAATATGCAAGGCTCTATTCACTTATACAGGGTGAGTAAAAATGATGGACCTGATTTCAGAACAGTATTCTGTGACATCAATAAATATATATTATTCTGAGACATGTGCTTCGAAAGATTAATTTCAAAGTTTACTTTCCACGCAGTATTTCCACTTTCTACCGCTAGGAGTCAGCAGGGAGCAGGTAAGAAAAATTGCGTTAACTGAACAACATGCTACAAAAGCTTTGGTAGGAGCAGTGTTTCTTCCAGATATGTTTTTGAAGGGGACACTGCCCCCCGGAGCTCTAAGAGTGCCCCCTGGAGGAGACCAAAACAATACGTCTATAATATAATAAAAAGAACAGTACCGTATGAAAATACTATGTGCCTCTCCGAATACTGTGTGCCTACGGAATATTCTTTTCTGAAAGAAACACTGGGTAAAAGATAGACTGTTGGCTTTGATGTGTGTCGTGTTACGCGAGGTACTTATATAGAACATTGGGGGTGCGGTGGCTCAGTGGTAGAGCATTCACCTCCGATTCTTGGAGTCCCTGGTTCGATCCCAGCTCGCGCCGTGTGTACTTTGTGGTGGACAAACACCGCGCTCGTGGGTTTTCTCGGCGTTCTCCCGTTTACTCCCACTTTCTTCATTCCACCATTTCACTCATCTCCCATCCTCACCGTCTCCTTTAGCCTTATAACTATAAAAAAAAAAAAAATATAGAAGTTGATTTCGGATATCGCGTTTCCTGGTTCGCTCTGGATTGGAACCCCTGAAGGCAATTATGGCGGTTTTATATGTTATACTATACAGTGTTTCTTAAAGAATAGATTGTAAATGACGTAAACTATATAGGAGTAGACTTGCAACGAAGCGTACATTCACCTTTAAAATTATCTGTGTATATATATATATTGGCGATCCTTAAGATTAGGTCAACATTGTGATTACTATTATTCGGGATTCTAACACCAACTTCCATCTGATTCAGTTCGGCATACATTTGGCTCAAACTCAAAATAATCTTTATAGGTGGAATCCATATATACAATCACTCGTCGACTCTATATTCATATCAGCCATCTCATACATATCAGACAATATACAAATATACGGTACACTACTTCAAGCCTCAACTAACAAAACAAAATACAGTTTTGACGTCATCACAAATAGATCATATTATATGCATTTTATTAACTTAATTGCATTTGTTTAATTTACAAACGAACGCATGCATATATATAAGTACGTATTAGATGATCACTTAGCACATCGTAAGGTGAGATGAAGTAGATGAGGTGACCCGAAACTTATCTATTCAGACATAGCTTCCATCTTATTCATATCACAAGACATATACAGGACACTGATCAATAATAACCATTAACAGGAATATACAAACTTTCTCAAGATTTATCAATCAGTGAACTACACAAATGTAACGTTTTTCACTATGTTCAGTTCGTCGTTATATAATTAGATCTTTTTTTTATTATCTTACAATTTTCAATCAACAACAGTATATATATTCTTTTCTTCTCTTCTAATATTTTGGATTATAAACCTAACATCATAAATGTATTTACAACAGTCGAAAACGGACATAATTATATTGTAGAATATTACAATAATCAGATTTATATAGATATTCATAATTTTAAGGAAATAGATTAAATAATAAGTCTAATTTTAAATGCTAAAATAAACGAATGATATAGATTTATGGCCTTTCTGAACATAAAACATCTTTGGAAATAAACAATAATTCTCCAAGTTAAATTTTTCTTCTTATGTAAATAACTATTACGGGAGATGAAATGACACTATTTAGTGAAGCGCTAAAATGTCTGTAACGGAGCGAGGCCAAAATTTGGTCCGTTACAGCCTAACCGGCATAACGTGGGACGTAAAACTCAAAGATTTCATTTCATTTCATATAGAACATTTGTGATATGTTTGAAGAAAACTTTGACAGTTTACTTTTATTAGCACAGTCTCACAGTAATCTACGTCACAGAATACATTTCTGAAATCGTGTCCATCATTTTAACAAACCCTATATTCGTTGGTTTATTTTAATTTATTATCTGTTTCTGTTCTGAATAATTCTTGAGTATGTAACACAGATTTGATCCCGAGACTATGTAATCTAAAAGGAAACAACTTATCGCTCACATGGTTGATATCTTAATTATCTACACTATTATTATTATTATTATTATTATTATTATTATTATTATTATTATTATTATTATTATTATTATTATTATTGCTATTATTATGTTTAACGGAAAGAAAAATCAAGTATGCTTGTAAAATCATCGGCTACACTATCTATGTTATTGTAGCTCCCTCCCCTAAACTGAGAAGGCGAGCAGCAGACTGTGACGTCACACAGCATAAGTGCTTCTTTCAGATTTGGGGGGCACTACCCCCGGAGCTATGAGAGTACCCCTTTGGGAGGAGACCAGAATAATAATATAATAATAAATAGAATAGTATCATCGTGTGAAAATAGTATGTGCCCCTCCGGAACATTTATTCTGAAACAAACACTGCACAGCATTCGGTTAAAATTGGTTGGTTTAAAGGACACCTATGTTAAGTTATTTCGAAGACAGAATTCAAAGACTGACAAATGCATAGATGTTAAATAGAAACATAGTACATAGATTAATAATAATAATAATAATAATAATAATAATAATAATAATAATAATAATAATAATAATAATAATAATAATAATAATAATAATAATGTTATATATTATTATTAATTATCTGGATGCATTAAAAATAATTGATTCTTCAAAAATTTACTGAAATTATGTACAATAAACTCTTGATTATCAGCAGGTAGATTATCTGTTTTGCACATTATCCGCGGTTTTATCCGAGGTGCAGATTATCCTTTTCATTTTTTTTTTATATTTTTATTTTTTCGACGATAAATATATGTGTGGTATAAAAGCTCCAATCATAAATAAGGAGAGGTATTTTAACATGAAAATATAAAAACATTATCGACTTTTTGTTTTTTTTTTTAAAAGTAAGTACGAAAACTATAATCTTCTGTCATAATTGTATGTGGAGGTTTTTTACTTTTTTTTTTTTTTAAATGTTCAAAACCCTTTTCGTGTTGGTTTGTGTTCCTTCTTCGGTCATTTTGTGGATTATCAGCGGTTGCCACGCCAGCCAATTCCTGCGAGTTTACTGTATTTTCAAACACAAGAATCGCTATTTATTTTGAACACATTTCTTCGGGTTTTTTTAAAAGAACTAAATTCGGTTTGTGTCGAATAAAGCAACAGGGGATTGTCATTGAAGCACTCCTGTTATGGGTTGATAACTAGAGACATCTTTCGGAGAACAGCGAAACTAGGACAAAGTTTTACAATCTCCTTTTCACTTTACTCCATCTACAGAACGAAACGTGATTTTCAAGACGAAACGCCTTTTGTCGTGCCAATTTCTTGGACGCCAGCAAGAGACGAAGGCAATTAGCTATTTAATAATAATAATAATAATAATAATAATAATAATAATAATAATAATAATAATAATAATAATAATAATAATAAAATCTTAATTTTCCATATCGTATTTATAGGTAAGTAGCCTATTTGCTTTTGTTGTGTTTGTACTAAACACATTTTGCATTTCTTTTCACAAGGGCTAGATGTCAGATCACCTATAATCATATGTCCAAATTGACCAAAAGTGGACTTAATTCTCTTGTGCACTGAGCTCGCCATTCGTCTATTTAATATTTTTCTATGTAATCCAATCCAATACAAACACATAGACTAAACTTGTGACCTCTTACAGACACAAATAAGTAGTGTTACTCATTAGACTCGTAAAATGTCTTGTCTCGTCTCCATTTGTCATGTTTGTCGTCTTGTTTCGTGTCGTCCGCAACACTAATAAACACCCATAAACTCTTTCCTAAGTCCGCCATCTTTAATTTCTCTTTTCCACTTTTTCCTTCTTTAAAAGAACAACATTCATACAAATATGTCATTCTTATACTTTTCAAAATTGCTAACGACCGACACGTTAATCATCTCACTTTTCATTCCAACATTTGAAAACATTTAAATGAAATGAATTGAAACCTCTCAGTTTAATGTCCCACGATTATACCCTTCAGGCTAAGGCGGACGATGATTAAGGCAAATGAATGAATAATGATAAAATAATGGAATGAGAAAGTGGAAGAAAATAAGAATACGCCGAGAAAAAACACAAATTTGTTTGGACGAAGATCGAACCAGAGACCCTCATGCACCAGAGGTAGGAGCTCTGCCACTGACCTACCGTGCCCTGTGTTTTAAAAATGTTTTTCTTTTGTTGTTAGTTTTGTCTGGTCAGTCTTCTTTGGGTCTGTTCGAAAACTACCCATTATATTGAAAAGGGGGAAACAAATGTTTAGTTTAACGTCTCGCGTTTACGCAGCCAGAAGAAGACAAAGAACGAATGCTGATGAATAATAATAAAATGATGATGGAATAATTAGTAGAATTTGAAAGTAGGAGAAAAGGACGAATCGATGCTTCCAGGGACGGATCCAGGATATGATCAAGGGAGGGGCTAAACCATATTTTGTCGTTTTATCCAGTGTAAAGCAGAATTGAAGCCCATTTTATCCAGTGTATATCTGAGCGTCAAGGGAGTTGCTATAGCCCGTATAGTCCCCCACCCTTGGATCTGCCACTGGATGTACCTAAGTGTTGCCTACCTAAGGGATACGCACGAGACAAGATTTATGGCTGTCTCGACTCGAAAATGTGCTGTAAAAGTGATGTCTCGACTCGAAAAATATATATTTTTCTATTGGAAGAGCCCTGTCTCGACTCGAATTTTGTCAGGAAAATCCTGTCTCGACTCGTCTCGTGCGCATCCCTATCCTAATACAAACTCACCGGTTCTGGGACCAAATTATGAACAACACCTTACATTAGATTGGTGGATTGGTTAGAAAATGGCACCGCGTTTCAGCATTAAGGCTATATGAGACGTGGGACTTCAGTTTAAGGTGGAATTCGAATCATCGTAATGCGTTCAAATTTAAAGACTTTTCCATCGAGAATCGAACCCGAGACCCCGTGCACAAAGGTATACGTGCGCTAGCCACTACATTAGTGGAGAGGACTCTTGGATAACATATGAGGTTCCAGTTCTTAACCATCATACTTGCACGAAACAGGTCTACACTTCACTACCAGAGGTTCCGAGAAGAAAGGAAGAACTCAGGAGATACAATTATACAGTTTAAAGGTAACAAGATTGAAAGTGACCAACTTCTGCTTGGACAAAGTAGGCAGCTATACCCAGAGCCCCGAAATCAGTGGGAGCCCCGGCTAGACAATGAAATAGTATGCATCGAGCAAAGAGAACACGGAAAATAATACAGTTTACGAACTATAATAAGATCATCCGTTCATTTGTAGAGAAAAAAGTTTCCCACGTAGTAATGTTGTAATCTTGTAGTTATAAATGCAAATATATATATATATATATATATATATATATATATATATATATATATATATATATATATATATATATATATATATATATATATATATATATATATATATATATATATATATATATATATATCACATAAAAAAAGAAATTTTGTATTTCATTTCAATATTTGCTTAGTTATCTTTCAAAATGAAAGTACATTAAATAAATACATTAAAAAAAAAATGGTTTCTCAATGACAGGACTCTGTTAAATACCTAAAGGCCCTGAGTAATGTTCTTCACGAGATGAGAAATTGTTCATTTCATCTCGAAAATAAGACGAGAAGTCATTTTAAAATTCGAGACCAAAAGTATATTTTTAATTTCGAGATAGGACGAGACATTTCCCAAATCTCATGGGTAACACTAATTCATTGAATTGTTAGGTCCTCGAAGACTTTTTTTTTTAGTGTTTCATGATTCGTAATATAACATTTATAGATTGATGAAGTGATTGTACGAACACAATGAAGAGCGTTGATCAACATTTAAAGACGCACGAGTCCTGACACGATATACTCCAATAATAAATATGGTTTAAATGCTGTGGATCTCTCTAATGCACAAGGATTCTAATAACTTCTGAGTGAAATTAAGAAAAAGAAATCGGCGTAAATTCTGCACATAAATTTGCGAAATGAGACAAGGAAAATGTTATCCAAAATTGAGACGAGATCAGAAATAAGAATTATAGAATCGAAACAAGACAAAATTTACAAGAGACAAAATTCATTTCTCGTGGCAAGAATATCCCTGAAGTTTTAAGTCCCTGCCTAAGGATTGAATCCAAAACCTTTGCTATCGGATGACTGTTCTTGTAGTACAGTCAGCGACAAAAGTTATTTCCATGTCTTAAAATGTATTTTGGTAATAACTGTGACATGACTGGAAGGTACAGAAAATTACATTCGTTTTATCAACGAACTTATAAAGTTCGTTACTCAATTCTCTGTCTGTGTGTGTGTGTGTGTTATTTGCGAATTTTTCAATTTTGAGTCCTCCATTCGATAAAGCATCAAAAACTACCTAAAAGAAGTGATATAATTTTTTTGTGTCACTCTTACCGTTCCCGAAATATTGGGGAAAAAAGTCCCGATTTCGGGAGATTTAAGGAGCCATATCTCGGGAACCGTAAGTTATAGACAGATCATATTGGAGTTGATCAGTAGCTAAGAGGATGGTGAACATTTTGGTACCAAATAGTAACCGGGCCACCGTTCCCCAGATATTGGTTTAAAAAAAAAGTTCGGATTTTAGGAGAAGCATATCGCGGGAATCGTAAGCTATGGAGAGATGATATTTTGCAATTTTTTCAATTTTGAGCCCTCTAATTTAAGTATGTGTCTTCGTAAAACATCGTAGAACGTTTTAACAGACCTCTTAAACAAAACATGTGGAAAAAATTTAGTACTCAAGGAAATTATAAATTAAAAGATATATTACAATAATTGTTTAATGAGTATATTAATAAAGTACATAGAACAATTGGTATAAAGCCTGTAGAAGTTAATAAGAAAAAATAATTCTTTTTAAGTTCGTTCTGGCAATGCTCTTGGAGCATTCTCAACTGGCTTTTATACTATAAATGGATAGATATATTACAAGAATTGTTTAATGAGTATAATAATAAAGTACATAGAACAATTGGTATAAAGCCTGTAGAAGTTAATAAGAAAAAATAATTCTTTTTAAGTTCGTTCTGGCAATGCTCTTGGAGTATTCTCAACTGGCTTTTATACTATAAATGGATAGATATATTACAAGAATTGTTTAATGAGTATAATAATAAAGTACATAGAACAATTGGTATAAAGCCTGTAGAAGTTAATAAGAAAAATTAATTCTTTTTAAGTTCGTTCTGGCAATGCTCTTGGAGCATTCTCAACTGGCTTTTATACTATAAATGGATAGATATATTACAAGAATTGTTTAATGAGTATAATAATAAAGTACATAGAACAATTGGTATAAAGCCTGTAGAAGTTAATAAGAAAAATTAATTCTTTTTAAGTTCGTTCTGGCAATGCTCTTGGAGCATTCTCAACTGGCTTTTATACTATAAATGGATAGATATATTACAAGAATTGTTTAATGAGTATAATAATAAATTACATAGAACAATTGGTATAAAGCCTGTAGAAGTTAATAAGAAAAATTAATTCTTTTTAAGTTCGTTCTGGCAATGCTCTTGGAGCATTCTCAACTGGCTTTTATACTATAAATGGATAGATATATTACAAGAATTGTTTAATGAGTATATTAATAAATTACATAGAACAATTGGTATAAAGCCTGTAGAAGTTAATAAGAAAAATTAATTCTTTTGAAGTTCGTTGTGTCAATGTTCTTGGAGCATTCTCAACTGGCTTTTATACTATAAATGGATAGATATATTACAAGAATTGTTTAATGAGTATAATAATAAAGTACATAGAACAATTGGTATAAAGCCTGTAGAAGTTAATAAGAAAAATTAATTCTTTTTAAGTTCGTTCTGGCAATGCTCTTGGAGCATTCTCAACTGGCTTTTATACTATAAATGGATAGATATATTACAAGAATTGTTTAATGAGTATAATAATAAAGTACATAGAACAATTGGTACAAAGCCTGTAGAAGTTAATAAGAAAAATTAATTCTTTTTAAGTTCGTTCTGGCAATGTTCTTGGAGCATTCTCAACTGGCTTTTATACTATAAATGGATAGATATATTACAAGAATTGTTTAATGAGTATAATAATAAAGTACATAGAACAATTGGTATAAAGCCTGTAGAAGTTAATAAGAAAAATTAATTCTTTTTAAGTTCGTTCTGGCAATGCTCTTGGAGCATTCTCAACTGGCTTTTATACTATAAATGGATAGATATATTACAAGAATTGTTTAATGAGTATAATAATAAAGTACATAGAACAATTGGTACAAAGCCTGTAGAAGTTAATAAGAAAAATTAATTCTTTTTAAGTTCGTTCTGGCAATGTTCTTGGAGCATTCTCAACTGGCTTTTATACTATAAATGGATAGATATATTACAAGAATTGTTTAATGAGTATAATAATAAAGTACATAGAACAATTGGTATAAAGCCTGTAGAAGTTAATAAGAAAAAATAATTCTTTTTAAGTTCGTTCTGGCAATGCTCTTGGAGTATTCTCAACTGGCTTTTATACTATAAATGGATAGATATATTACAAGAATTGTTTAATGAGTATAATAATAAAGTACATAGAACAATTGGTATAAAGCCTGTAGAAGTTAATAAGAAAAATTAATTCTTTTTAAGTTCGTTCTGGCAATGCTCTTGGAGCATTCTCAACTGGCTTTTATACTATAAATGGATAGATATATTACAAGAATTGTTTAATGAGTATAATAATAAAGTACATAGAACAATTGGTATAAAGCCTGTAGAAGTTAATAAGAAAAATTAATTCTTTTTAAGTTCGTTCTGGCAATGCTCTTGGAGCATTCTCAACTGGCTTTTATACTATAAATGGATAGATATATTACAAGAATTGTTTAATGAGTATAATAATAAAGTACATAGAACAATTGGTACAAAGCCTGTAGAAGTTAATAAGAAAAATTAATTCTTTTTAAGTTCGTTCTGGCAATGTTCTTGGAGCATTCTCAACTGGTTTTATTCCTATAAATGGATAGATATATTACAAGAATTGTTTAATGAGTATAATAATAAAGTACATAGAACAATTGGTATAAAGCCTGTAGAAGTTAATAAGAAAAAATAATTCTTTTTAAGTTCGTTCTGGCAATGCTCTTGGAGTATTCTCAACTGGCTTTTATACTATAAATGGATAGATATATTACAAGAATTGTTTAATGAGTATAATAATAAAGTACATAGAACAATTGGTATAAAGCCTGTAGAAGTTAATAAGAAAAAATAATTCTTTTTAAGTTCCTTCTGGCAATGCTCTTGGAGTATTCTCAACTGGCTTTTATACTATAAATGGATAGATATATTACAATAATTGTTTAATGAGTATATTAATAAAGTACATAGAACAATTGGTATAAAGCCTGTAGAAGTTAATAAGAAAAAATAATTATTTTTAAGTTCGTTCTGGCAATGCTCTTGGAGTATTCTCAACTGGCTTTTATACTATAAATGGATAGATATATTACAAGAATTGTTTAATGAGTATAATAATAAAGTACATAGAACAATTGGTATAAAGCCTGTAGAAGTTAATAAGAAAAATTAATTCTTTTTAAGTTCGTTCTGGCAATGCTCTTGGAGCATTCTCAACTGGCTTTTATACTATAAATGGATAGATATATTACAAGAATTGTTTAATGAGTATAATAATAAAGTACATAGAACAATTGGTATAAAGCCTGTAGAAGTTAATAAGAAAAATTAATTCTTTTTAAGTTCGTTCTGGCAATGCTCTTGGAGCATTCTCAACTGGCTTTTATACTATAAATGGATAGATATATTACAAGAATTGTTTAATGAGTATAATAATAAAGTACATAGAACAATTGGTACAAAGCCTGTAGAAGTTAATAAGAAAAATTAATTCTTTTTAAGTTCGTTCTGGCAATGTTCTTGGAGCATTCTCAACTGGCTTTTATACTATAAATGGATAGATATATTACAAGAATTGTTTAATGAGTATAATAATAAAGTACATAGAACAATTGGTATAAAGCCTGTAGAAGTTAATAAGAAAAAATAATTCTTTTTAAGTTCGTTCTGGCAATGCTCTTGGAGTATTCTCAACTGGCTTTTATACTATAAATGGATAGATATATTACAAGAATTGTTTAATGAGTATAATAATAAAGTACATAGAACAATTGGTATAAAGCCTGTAGAAGTTAATAAGAAAAAATAATTCTTTTTAAGTTCCTTCTGGCAATGCTCTTGGAGTATTCTCAACTGGCTTTTATACTATAAATGGATAGATATATTACAAGAATTGTTTAATGAGTATAATAATAAAGTACATAGAACAATTGGTATAAAGCCTGTAGAAGTTAATAAGAAAAATTAATTCTTTTTAAGTTCGTTCTGGCAATGCTCTTGGAGCATTCTCAACTGGCTTTTATACTATAAATGGATAGATATATTACAAGAATTGTTTAATGAGTATAATAATAAAGTACATAGAACAATTGGTATAAAGCCTGTAGAAGTTAATAAGAAAAAATAATTCTTTTTAAGTTCGTTCTGGCAATGCTCTTGGAGCATTCTCAACTGGCTTTTATACTATAAATGGATAGATATATTACAAGAATTGTTTAATGAGTATAATAATAAAGTACATAGAACAATTGGTATAAAGCCTGTAGAAGTTAATAAGAAAAATTAATTCTTTTTAAGTTCGTTCTGGCAATGCTCTTGGAGTATTCTCAACTGGCTTTTATACTATAAATGGATAGATATATTACAAGAATTGTTTAATGAGTATAATAATAAAGTACATAGAACAATTGGTATAAAGCCTGTAGAAGTTAATAAGAAAAAATAATTCTTTTTAAGTTCGTTCTGGCAATGCTCTTGGAGTATTCTCAACTGGCTTTTATACTATAAATGGATAGATATATTACAAGAATTGTTTAATGAGTATAATAATAAAGTACATAGAACAATTGGTATAAAGCCTCTAGAAGTTAATAAGAAAAATTAATTCTTTTTAAGTTCGTTCTGGCAATGCTCTTGGAGTATTCTCAACTGGCTTTTATACTATAAATGGATAGATATATTACAAGAATTGTTTAATGAGTATAATAATAAAGTACATAGAACAATTGGTATAAAGCCTGTAGAAGTTAATAAGAAAAATTAATTCTTTTTAAGTTCGTTCTGGCAATGCTCTTGGAGCATTCTCAACTGGCTTTTATACTATAAATGGATAGATATATTACAAGAATTGTTTAATGAGTATAATAATAAAGTACATAGAACAATTGGTATAAAGCCTGTAGAAGTTAATAAGAAAAATTAATTCTTTTTAAGTTCGTTCTGGCAATGCTCTTGGAGTATTCTCAACTGGCTTTTATACTATAAATGGATAGATATATTACAAGAATTGTTTAATGAGTATAATAATAAAGTACATAGAACAATTGGTATAAAGCCTGTAGAAGTTAATAAGAAAAATTAATTCTTTTTAAGTTCGTTCTGGCAATGCTCTTGGAGCATTCTCAACTGGCTTTTATACTATAAATGGATAGATATATTACAAGAATTGTTTAATGAGTATAATAATAAAGTACATAGAACAATTGGTATAAAGCCTGTAGAAGTTAATAAGAAAAATTAATTCTTTTTAAGTTCGTTCTGGCAATGCTCTTGGAGCATTCTCAACTGGCTTTTATACTATAAATGGATAGATATATTACAAGAATTGTTTAATGAGTATAATAATAAAGTACATAGAACAATTGGTATAAAGCCTGTAGAAGTTAATAAGAAAAAATAATTCTTTTTAAGTTCGTTCTGGCAATGCTCTTGGAGTATTCTCAACTGGCTTTTATACTATAAATGGATAGATATATTACAAGAATTGTTTAATGAGTATAATAATAAAGTACATAGAACAATTGGTATAAAGCCTGTAGAAGTTAATAAGAAAAATTAATTCTTTTTAAGTTCGTTCTGGCAATGCTCTTGGAGCATTCTCAACTGGCTTTTATACTATAAATGGATAGATATATTACAAGAATTGTTTAATGAGTATAATAATAAAGTACATAGAACAATTGGTATAAAACCTGTAAAAGTTAATAAGAAAAAAAAATATATTTTTTTAAAGTTCGTCCTCGCAATGCTCTTGGAACATTCTCAACTGGTTAATTAACTGAAAACTGTACTCAAATTGTCCGTCAATTCTGAACTTATTTGCGAAATTAACTTCATCAAATGGAAAGAAGTTTTGTCGTTGATTGTACAAATCATGAGATTTTAAGAAAAATCGTGTCTGACGTTCTTGGCTTTAATCTTTCCTTCTAGAAGCAGGAAGTATCTTCTGCATTGAATTTATTTTTACAGCAGCGTCGAAATGTTTATGGTAGCTGTTTTCTTAATGTAACTTGACGGAAATATATTAGATCAAAACGCGAAAACTAATGAAAACAGTTCACAGGGAAAAGAAAAGAACGACGCCTGTTTTGTTGTATACTGTGACTTCTCATTAACATTATCCTTCTTTATGGTGACCACTTTTTTCCCTCTTCTTTTGCTTGATTTATTTTTCTCCTTTTTGAACTTGATTCTCTAATTCACTTGGAAGCTTGTTGTTCGCTGGATTAACATGTAAATTCTTTTCTAATGTGGACATATTGTCTTTCGTATACTTTCATCACAGCCATCCGCTCTGTGATCAGACCAATAATAAGATTTCGATCCACAAAGGTTAACGTGGAAATAAATTAAGATTTTATCGGATTAACAACACGGTAGTCATGACTTGATGGGTACCATTTGTTCCGGTAGGATTTTTCCAGCAACGGCCTTGGCGAATTGGTCTCAGAATACGTCGCCAAAAACTCATTTCCTCCAAGATGGGTGGGGAATTTTTCCCCCCTATTATTCTTCTGAAGCTCTACTTGTTCTTTCGTAGGTGGTGAACATAGAGTACAATGCTTGTTTTAGCTTCCAAAACTGGGATTGCAAAAACAGGGCACACCCCGGCGTTTAAATTCACAGGTGTTGTATATAACCTTGGTCGCATGTAATTCGATAAATTATTACTTGTGAAGAAAACTCCAAATTCTGTGGAAGGAGGCTTCGGAGGAATCCTGAGGTTCAACTCGAGACAGGATCTGGTTGGAGGGCATCGTAGCACGGGGAGGGGGACGAGGGTAATGCATAAATGATGTGTGGGCAGATAAGCAAGGCTGTCTAGGATATATTTAGTCGCAAAAGAAGAGTTTTAGAACTATTCCCCGCTCGCAATTATGAAGTACAAACATTTTTACAACAAGCAACTACAACAGAGGTGGAGTTCATAAAATTAATTGTATCCTCTCGTTTTGAAGTAGGTTATCTTCAGGGACTTGTCTTAATCTTAAAATTTTAATAGTTTCTGTCACTGTTGTCACAACAAGTCGTTCAGTTAATGATTTATATGTGTTCTAAATATGTCAAATGGATTTATTAGGTACAGGATGAGGCTAAAACCTGGAGACACCCTTTTATTTGTAAGAATATTAGAAAAAAAACTCTCGAACATTACTACAATTCTTATAGGGTTGAAGTTTCTACGTGCGAGAATATGATCTTCTGTTCTATCTCGGAGGCTGACTCTTATTTATGTAAACGTTTAAGTATGCGTCACGGTAATCCTAATAATAAAAAGTCGTGCTAATAATGTCGCTTGCCTGCCTAATATTAATATACAGGGTGGTCCAAAAGTAGGTACACAACCCTGCATTGATCAAGAATAACATTCTAGCTTATAGGTAGTGATGACCGCAAGAGTCTTGGTCTTGCAGTTTTTGCAAGAGTCTTGCATGCAAGACCAAGACCAAGACCAAGTCCAAGACCAGGAATCTCGATGCAAGACCAAGACCAAGACCAAGGAGTGCGAGACTAAGACCTGCAAGAGTCTTGCACAAATACCGGTACTAGTTGAATTTTCTTATAGAATTTGTAAGAATCTTTTCTTATAGAAGAAGGGGAAGAATCGTTACATTTTTTATCTGAATTTTTTGGCTTCAGTAAAAATGCTGCTGAAGTAAATGTGTTCCCAGTAGTTTATGGAATCCGTGTAAGTCGATCTGCCCCCGTAGCATATAGCTACAGTATGTCGTTTTCTGAATTGATTGTTCGCGTTTTCTGTAGATATTGCTCGTTTTCAAGCCACACAGGTGTCACCTTGCGCCATGTGAGCTTTTTAGGTAAGCAAACACCGTGTGCGTGGGTTTTCTCAGGATTTTTACGTTTCCTCCTACTTTCTTAATTCCACCAATTCAGTCATTTCTCATCGTCATCGTCTCCCTTAGCCTTGGTGCATAATCGTAGGACGTCATTTCATTTCAAAACATATTAGTATTGTTCTTTCAAAACTAAAGAGAAATGTAGTATTGAACATCGGTAATTCCCTGCACCATAGGTGCCAAATACATGGGTATGGCCTTGGCTCCAAGACTCAAGCATCCGTTGGATTTTTTTGGAAATAATATTTTCACGACATTGACAAAAACTTAGTGCATGTGACCACAAGGTTTATTTGTTTCGGCTGTTCCGAGTTTAAGATATAAGTAAAAATACATTAAGAACAAATAATAATAATAAAGTAAGTATACCTGATGGATAACAATAAGAAATGATATAAAAAGCAATGAGTTGATCAGTACAGGACTATATACCTACTTTTGGACCACCCTGTATATCGCTACTTTACATTATCACCTGTTTGTACAACGAAGTTCTTGAACAATTGTATTAGTACAGGGCATGTATTCACCGAGGGACGTCATCCCTCAAAACGTGATGGGCTAAATGGCTTTAGATGCCACAAGCCCAGAAATCTAAATCCTAATCCTAATAATTTCGCTTTTCTTCCATGGTCTCGTCCGTCAATAGGGAAGAAAGAGAAAGAAATTACTGAACCACGCCTCGTAACCTGGGATCAGCGCTGATATTCATGCATTACCATGTCACTGTACACCTATTGGTATACACAGCATCAAATTAAATGTCTCACGTAACATTCTGTTGGTAGATTTTGAAATGGACCTTTCCACTTGATGGTACCTTATACAGAATGTTTCTAAACGACACCGACAACGTTTGGGAGGTGATTCCTGACACCAAGATAAGACGAAAAGTATAGAGTAACCTGGGTGCGCAAATGCTTCCTTTCGGAGTTGTAGGCTGCCGAAAACATGAAATAAAGAAATTTAAATGTCTATAGCTCGAATACTATGGGACCTACCTTAGTCGGGTCAACACTTTATTTAGGAACTAGTATGTGCCCTATCCAATTATCCATGTTTCAGAATCCTGTGCTACTTCCACAATATTTTTTATAGAGGTAGTTGGTGAGCCCGTAGCCAAACAACCTCGACAAAAGTCGATGAGTGAGTAACTTAGGATTCTGAAACATGAATTTTTGGATAAAGCACATATTAGTTCCTAAGTAAAGTCTTGACCCGACTACGGTAGGTCCCATAGTTTTGGAGCTGTGGACCTTTAAACTTCATTTTTTCATGTTTTTGATAGCCCATAACTCCGAAAGGAAGCTTTTGTGCAACCAGGTTGGTCTGCACTTTTGTCTTATCTTGGTGTCAGGAATCACCTCCCAAACGTTGTAGGTGTTGTTTTGAAACACCCTGTATATCCACGATAACTGTAAAAATGACATGAGTTTTCTTTACGACTTCTAAATCATTCTCAACACAAGTACTTGGTGTCAAAATTAACCTGAATAAGGAAGTAAATGGGCCAACTTGGATATATTTCATGTTATGCGTTATCATTTCGCCACAAATTCTTCACGTAAAATTGACAAATTACGTATGCATTCCACATTTTACCTTAAAATATAAATATCGAAACCTAACTAGCAGATCTGCATATTCCTGCACTTCTTGATACCATTCAAACAATTGAAACATATCTTTTGTTATCTTATAAAGTAGAAACTAGACTGAGAAAGAAGTGTAAGGCAGATGGGGATCAACCTTAAAGCAATGCCACAGGAACGTCTCGTATACGGGCCTTAGTATCTCATCTAGTCTTATATGAAAGGATTTTTTTTAAAACTAGCTAACAACAGTCTTTATACAACCATCAGGTGCTTGGTCGCAGTAAGTAAGTGGTCACTACGTTTGAACTTCCATTCAGAAGTAATATATATACAGGGTGACACATCTTTCCTTTACAGCTTGTCCGGAAATTCCTCCGTTCCTTTGGAGAATCCCGTGCGCATGCATAGCTGCTTTTTCAAACGTACATTTGTCAATAGAGTAGGGGTATGACTTTCTAAGTGACGTTTTTAATCGAACTCTCTACGATATATTGTTGTTAAGCCGTTGGCCTCTGAAGTTCATATTCCCACGCTTTCGACACTCTGTCACTTCTAAACGGGACGGAATTTCCCCAATGTTCACTAGGACTTTTTTTTTTTTTTTGCTCCTTTTTAGATGTACTATCATCCGTCCAAGTTTGTCCACGTAGTTACCGTTCACCTTCCATTTCAAGTTCAATCTATGCTAAGTGTGATAAGCAAGATCTCCTATGGAGAAGGAAACACATGCTCGAGTGACGAGAATGAAGAGGAATTGGAGGAAATCAGTGAATGGAGACAAACATTTACAAACTTCTTTCCTTCAACTGTTCTAAATTTGATACTTTCAGTTTATTCCAACCATTTTCTAACATGGTCATTGTTTTTCTTTCTTCTTGCAGTATGTAATGAAATAATACATTTATACGCGAGTTATAATGCCAGTAATATCTGGTGTTCATTGGACAACACGCACAAAACAACAAAGATTTATCTTAAGATGGAGAAGCTGTTCGTGCAACATCCATTCTACAGAATAAAGACTTACTCCAGTGCTCCCAAACGCTGTCATTGCGGAGAAATATTTCGTGTGTGTTGGGTTGCATAATAGGCGGCATTTGAAAGCATCACATGTCCTGCACTCAAAGAAGACGGTGATGATGAGAAATGAATGAAATGGTGGAATGAAGAAAGTGGGAGGGAGAACCTCGAGGAAACTGACGCACACGGTGTTTGTCCCCCACAAGTTATGGAATTATAGCACACAGGGTCCATATTATTTTGCTGTTGACCTACATTTCACACTATTTACTAGTACAGGAACCCTCTCACCTAATTTACTTCGCCTGTAATTCATATTTTTCCTTTTAGCATCTAAGTGCAATTCTGCCCGCTCCATACTGCATTGTAATTCTCTGCATCTTTCTTCAGGATTACAGCCTAGTGTATACGATTCCGATGGTATTTCGCAATCCTACTACTTAGTCGAATGTGCCAGCTTTTTGTATCGTATACTGTTCACGACGGTAGTTTTACACATCTTTCACAATCCCATTTTCAAGTCAACTCTGCATAAATTAGTTCTTGAATTTCGTAACTTTTTCTATGACAGGTGAAGTTCCCATAATTTTCAGCCAACCGTTATCGACGTCTGTTGGCGGAAGATGTGCCAAGGCCGACAGTATCCAAATGTGTTGCCTAACGATTTCGTTGTCTTCGTACAGGGATATAATGCCGACATGGACGTCCGCAAGGGTGAGAGGAAGATGACTCCCTCCTCTCCCTGCAATCAAGTTAATATATAATTTGTATTAATAACCCTTATCAGAAAGTAAATATATACAAATTATTTAATTAAAAATGGATTTAAAATTAAGATCAAATAAAAATGGCCATGTTCTAAAATACCATTTTCCACACAACGTAAAGTTTTGTTAAAAATGAGTTAGTCGAACTTACTACATTTTCATGCCCACCAAGCTAAAATATATCATTTTGTTGTCATACGGTATTTGTTAAATATCTATGTATACCGCAGATAAATATACCTTAAGTTTATTAAAGATTGATAGAATTTCTTTCTCATAAATTAAATATATTTATTAATCTACGTCATAAATACTCTGATTCTTTTTTTTTTTTTAAATCGTAATTATGCTCAGTTTAAATTAACATTTTGTAACTCTTCTTATTGTTTCAGGTCTCAAATTTAATGTAACCAATTCTGATCCCTTGTTTTATGATTTAGTGCTCTTATACAGAGGTTGTTCAGCCTACGTTTGGCCGATTTCGTTCCTTCCCCCTCCCGGGCAGAATGGACTTACCCGACCTGGCTCGTGGCGTCCTGCAGTGTTGTGCAGTGGCTTCCTGGGAACGGAGTTGTTTTCCGCGCGGACGCAGCAACGCACAAAACACGACCATTGTTGTGAGTGTTGTGTTAAATTTGTTTCCAAGTGTGTGGGTTTCCGCTCTGTGACCAAAATGCCAAACAGGACCATTGTTGTGAGTGTTGTGTTAAATTTGTTTCCAAGTGTGTGGGTTTCCGCACTGTGACCAAAATGCCGCCCACTTTAATGTTTCCGTCATTAGAAAACAGTCCAAGAAGAATGGTTGCAACATCAGTTTAAGTGGAATAAAAAATTGTTAAAAAGTACAAGGCCAACGAAACTCCACCATTTGGATCACCAACGAAGTTGCCTAGGAAGCGGGAATGCACCAAGGCCACCTCCACCATGCAGAGGAAACTTCGCAAAATGGCATGCAAGAAAATCCGCCAACACAATCGTCTTGACGTGTCTTTGGGGACTGTGAGCCGGACATTACACCATCAACTCAAGCTGGAAAAAGTCATGAAAGCTCGCGGCCATCTTCTCACGGATACCCACCAAAAGGAACGAAAGTGTAACGTCCGGAAGCTGGCCGCGGACGTTATCTCTGTATCTACGAACGGCATCTGGCAAAACAAAGGCGGATGTACGTCGTAACGCTCGATGAAGCATGGATTTACCTTTCCGACTTCAGCAAACCGAGAGTCATCATGTACCGAGAGAAAGGCGCCAAGAACTTCAGAAGGTGGGTCCGTGTCTGTAAAGAATCCTTCCCAAAAGGGTTCATGGTTGTTACTGGCTACTGTTGCCAAGGTAAACTGAAGATTCGTAGGGTGGCGAAGTACTGCAAAATAAATTCGCAGTATTTTCAGGAGTAGATCTTGCGGCCCATATACGAGTATGAGATTCCAACAATGTACGGAAATGACGCCAATCTGGTGCGCATTCACATGGACAAGGCCTCATCACATACCTTACGATCGTCCCTTGCATTCTACAGGGAGATGGAGGAGGCAAGTGGTATACAGGTACCTGTTAAATCTCCAGATGCAAGTCCTGTGGACTATTGTGGATTTGGATTGCTGAAGCGGGCTTTGGGAAAACGGCAACTGTGGACAACTGTGGAAGAATTCTGGAAAGCTGTGCAAAGGAAATGGGACAAGATTCACCTCCTAGTTCTTCAGAGAAGCCTATTACAGTGGAAATTACGCTGTCGGGCTATTGTTAGGAACCAAGGGAAACACATCGAGCACTTACGGACCTGGCGCCATGGATTCTTCTAAATTTTTAGATAAGTCGAAATTGGCCAAATGTAGACTGAACAACCTCTGTATCTATCCATATATTTTTTGGATCAAAAGACCCAATATATTTCAATCAAAAATTTTCTTGTACGGCCTATATCTAAAGAAGTACATAGACCCTATAGTGTGGCCAAACCCAAGCTATCACTTATGTCAGTATGATTTGCTCATTCCGTAAAAAAATACGAAAACTCGATTTAGGGGTCGTTCAAAAATGTGTGGCTTCTGATCCAAAAACCAATTATTGGTCAAGATTACAATCTTTTTGATCATTCTTTAAATTGTTGGGCAAGATTGCAATCTTTTGATCAAGTTTTGGATAATTCTAAAATTCTTGTTAAAACAATATTTGCTACAATATTTATGGTCTAAAACCACTTGAATAAATTATTTATCTATGTATTTTATTCTATCAAACAGAGTTTCGAGTTCCCAACAGACAATAATAAACTTAGATGAATTCCCAGTTTTTTCATGTCATAACAAAATAACCTAATAAAACATTTCTGAGCCGCTCCAATTTTGTTTATTAGTGTAATAAAAGTCACTATTCCATATGACTGAAGCAATCCCTAACAAGTGTCTTATAATAGATAAACATATGAACTACCACTTTTAAAATCAGGCAATTGATTCAATTTAAAACCTATAATTTTTCTCGAGCCTTGTAGTGTATAATTTTTATGGCTGCCAAATTTCAGTAATCTGTCATATATAATGCTTAGGTCTTTGTTTGATTCTACCTTGTTTATCTTTTTCTCCACTGATTATATAATTTATGTGCTGACAAAATGTTAAGTTTTCTTCGTAAATATCATATATTTAGTTTCATTACAGTTGATTTCTAATACATTACTTATAATTACACAAATTATTTGTATAAAAGTATATTCGAAACAAATAGTATAATTTTCAGTATTAGCTATTTTGAAGAGTTTTGTGTAATCTGCGTACAGCAATATTTCTGATTTTCTCTTTTTAAAAATCAGGTAAATCATTTATACATAGAGAGAAAGGAAGTGATTCTATCTAAAGGGGAGCCTTGAGATATTCCCTTTTCTATTTGAATTTCACTAGATAAACGAAAAATGAAATAAAATCTTTCAGTTTAATGTCCCACGATTATACCCTTTAGGCTAAGGGAAACGATCATTAAAGCAAATGGATGATGACGGAAGAATTGGTAGAATGATAAAGCAGGAGGAAACGGGAGTACCCTGAGAAAACCCACTGACATGATGTTCACCACAAACTTATATGGCTGGGGATCGAACCAAGAACCCCACGCACTAGAAATAAATGCTTTACCACTGAGCCACCGTGCAACTGACTAGATAAACATTGCCAAAGATCTATTTGATAAATAGTTTTTAAATCATCTAATATCAATGGAGTCAAAGGCTTCTGATATAATAATAATAATAATAATAATAATAATAATAATAATAATAATAATAATAATAATAATAATAATAATAATAATAATAATAATAATATACATGTTGAATTAGCATTTTACGTAAAACACTGATTAAAAGCATCGAAACACAGTGCTTTGACCTTAGCGGTGCATAATACTTCATTTCTATGCATTTCTAATCCCTAATCAATCTGTAGGTTGCGGCTGAATGCGTTTTCCTCGCACAAAAGCCGATTCACACTTGTTTTGACGTGGGTTGTTAAGCTGTTCTTCCACGTAGAGGTGACTTTTTTTTTCTTCTTTCTTTCTTTCCGTTGGTGCTGTGCTGTTTCGAAGTCGCTGATTTTATTACTCAACAACATAACGCTGATCTTGTCGTTGAGTGGCTTTTCTGTCCGTGTGTTTAGTCACTGTTGCTCTCTCGGAGTGAACATATAATAATAGAACAGGTTATGAGTGTAGTAGATCTATCACAGAACATATTTCTATTGTTTTTTTGTGATAATCATACAGACTGTGTTTTGTTTCCTCGTTAAGACAACACCGAGCAGAAAACATGGTGAAGAAAGATGAGGTGAGTGTAATTTTTATTTTACCCATAAGCCACTTCATTATATTTCCAGGGGGGTACAATGGAGGGGAGTACTTTTTTTTTGCATTACTGTCACGAATTTGCAACGTTGCCAATTCGTTTCCCTCCCTTTGTATGGATCCTTACTCAGCATTAAAACAAAGTGAAAGACGTGTTCGGTTTCCAAGACACGAAGGTCGAAGGATTTTTCAAACAGTTGTTTTGTCATCGGCAGCTGAAACCCATCAGCCTACATAAATGAAGTTGTACGTTTTTTTTTTTTTTTCTAAAGCGGGGGCGGTTGTTTATTAAACTATCTTCTTTTTCAGCCTTGGATTCTGTTAGACAGTAATTACTAGCAAATACCTTTTAAAATGCTTGACCCCAAAATTTAGAGGAAAAAACGAGTATTTTGTGTGCATCATTTTATGCAATATCATCTCAACATGCATGCTTCTTCTCGTGTTTGTTAGGAGAGTATGTAAAAAAAGGGTTCCAGCAGTGTTGCTAGATTTAACAAACCTTAAGAAAATATTAAAGCCGAATAAATTGCGAACTCAGAAAGACTCTTCTCTGTCTTGTTGCATTTTAATTTTTCTTTCTTTTATTTAACCTTGGGTTCTATTTATTCTTGTCTCGACCGCAGAGTAAAAATGACGAAGCTTAGCTATCATAGAATGAAAATAAAAAGAAAAATGTGTACATAGGAGTTAGTGGCAACACTGCCTTGTTTACGAATGTGTCCCCAGTGATGTCTGTTTTGCGCCCACACTCATATCGTTGTGGTGATGGAAGATCTCTCGGTTTCAGTGCATTATTAGTTGGAATTTTTGTTTTCACTTACTTTTTTTAAAAAACCAAAAAATCGTTCGAGTGTGATAATTACGCTAAAATATTACGTGTTTAAATCTTCCCCACAATTCCTGTGTGTTACTATTCTCACGGATGCATTGGTGATAGATGCATTATTGAATTGTAAATGCAGCGAAATAGGATTTTTCACATCAATATTTTTTGTGCTCATATGCTATTCATATTTGGTTGTAATTGTTAATTCTCCTATAATTGGCAATGTGTTCCTTTGTCGATAATTGAAAGTGGTCCTCATGCATATAATTGTGAGTTCATCTGTTTTCAGTGATAATTTGCGCTTGGGAAGCGATGATAATATTTGCATTGTGTTTCCATCATATCGTTCATTCATTTATAAGCAGGTTTGTATATCGTTTTATGTCCTACGTGTAAATTAAGCTGTCACAGTTCTTATCTCGCTATACAAGGTTTCCTGATAAATGTTATGATTTTTATTTTATTTATTTATTTATTTTTTAGCTGTACACAGTGGCGTGAAACCTTGTAGCCGGCTTGTCTCCTTATAATTAGCAAATCTGGATTCCAGTACCAAAATAACAAAATGTTTTTTGTTTGACACAAGGATTACTATTTTGTGTGGTGACTACAATTACTTCTGCACACGTTCAGTTAGCAAAAATAAGGTAACGCCCTCTATTTGGATATGTCGATATATCCCATGGGAGGAGAGACGGTGGCTCAGTGGTAGACCGCTTACCTCTGGTGTGTGAGGTCTCTGGTTCGATCCCCTGCAAAGTAAATTTGTGGTGAACAACATCGTGTCCGTGGGTTTCGCGGGGTACTCCCGTATCCTCTCACACTGTCATTCCACCACTTCTTCTATCATCAGTCACTTGCCTTAATTATTCATCTCTCTTAGTCTAAAGCGCATAATTGTGGGGCGTTAAACTGAAGGATTTATATCACATGGGCGGTGTAAAGGGATGACCCCAGAGTTTCCTAACCTCAACACTTACAAGGGTGATGCAGTCAACGCCACGCTCATCACTTATAATGATCAGATCAGTCAGATGATGATTTGACAAAAATATGAATCGCTGTATCGTGTTGCCTATCAGAGGCAGAGCCAGATTTTTCTGTCCTGAATGTGGCACACATAAACCATGAACTATTCAATAAAAATAATATGTTAAAAATTATAAGATATGATACGTGTAATCTTAAAAGGCAGAAACTATTTCCAGTTCTACAAAATCAAATTAAGCCATGAATATTGAGTCCAGATTTCAAAACTTGTCGATCGATTGTACTGTAATTTCTTGTAAAGTTAGCATTGATTAAGGTTTAACGTTTAGGAGTTGATTTGTATTTGAGTTTAACCCCCGTTTCAGCAGCGAGGTTATATGAGACGGGACCTACGTATTAACGTGGAATTCGAACCACATGGGCTCCCGCCAGGAATCGAACCCGAGTCTTCCACGCCAAAGGCGCGTATGCTAACCGCTTAGTCACGAAGGAGCTCTTAACGTTCAGGCCAGGCAGTGTGCCAATCAGGTTGTCGGGCAGTGTGCGGATAAAATGAGGCAAAACAGAATGATAGGTCCAATATTTTTTAAAAGAGAAAATTACATCTTTTTGACATCCTGCACATACAAGCACAAATTATCTGTTAATCAGTAATAAACAAAAAAAAAAAGTCAAATCAATAAACTCTGCAGTAATAACTAAATTAATTATATACTAGTTGAAACTGCGCTGTTTACACAGCGCGTCATTCAAATATGAGCATGAGACTCCTTTCCCACTTCTCATTATATCTGTAGATGTCCCGATTTACAGATACAAGTGAAGGACGGGAGGGCTCACAAAGGGAGTGAATTCCTATAGACAAACATATAAATGTAGTATTTTACTATACCTAAATATAGATATTGGAGTGAGTTTATGACGAACTTGGAGAAGTGATATGTAATGTCAAATTGAATCTTTTCTCTTATAAATCTATACGACTACGTCTGATTGCAACTCTACAGGCAATCAACTCAACTTGCAATATGCCATTAAAGCAAAGCTCCTGCAATGTCCATCAACCCACTATACATAACTCCTGTGCTGGTTGCCTAACACAACGGTATGAGCCTTGGCAACGCCCTAGTGACAATGTTAATCTTACGGCCTCAAAATGACCCCTAAAACGTTGAATAGAAAAATAACTAGGCGTTTCTATTCTTTATCTTTCTTTCTTTCTTTCTTTTTTTTTAAATCAATGAGAGGTGGCAAATTTTCAGCAAATTTGGAATCAGTAAAAAGAGCACATTTCTAGAGCTTGTTGTTTCCGAAATCTCATTGTTAGAAGGAATTGTCCACAAACATATAAACGTACCATTTTAACAAATAGATTGTGTGAGATGCCTGCACGTAACCTTTCCAAGCATGGTTAAGTATAGAATTGAAACTATGTTACATTGCATATATACACAGAGGTCTTCGTGTGATTCTTCTCAGACACCTGACTACTTCCATTTCATTTAAATAAATATTTATTTTCAAGTTTAAGTGAAATAATTTCCTGTTGTTTGAAGAATTCTGTGTTGCCCTACATTTACTTAAAGTTTGTACTTTGCGATTACGGTAACTACTCATCTCAATGTTGGTGACACGAATAATACAGATTCCGTTATTGAATCATGTTAAAAAGGTTTCTAATTTATTACACAATCAAAAATCTATATTGCAAACATAAATAATGCAATTGCATTGTTATCACCGGTATTCAAATTTCTGAACATTACGGCCAATAAATTTAGCGAATGCAGTATTAACTGAAACACTCAGCCAGAGATGGAGTGGGTCAGTGGGTCAAGATTTGTGAGTGGGTGGGCCAGGATGTGACCCACTGCGACTCATCACCCACCGTGACCGACTCACACTCACCGGCCCAACATGATCTCCTCTGACAACCGACCCACTCTGCTCAGTGCATTGTAGACAGCATCCTCTGAACACTGGTGAATTTGTCTATATTTTGCCTTCAAGGGCTCCATTTTTCTTGCTTTTTCATTTGTTTCTATTTACTTACCTGAGATGAGTATATCTAAGTGAGAAAAGAACTTCATGCACTTTTGCATATTGATATTGTAATTCTAATAATAACAATAGAACTTAATACTTGTCTTTCGAGACAGCCTGTGTGTGTTTTGAGGAGCTGACTACTGAAAAGAAATATTTTTGTTCACTTCTAATATATGAATTAGTATACTTAGGTATAAAAAAAAATGAATGTAGCTGTGTGTGCGTGATCATCACGACCAAATATCAAAGCCAAATGAAACGACCTTTGGAATATAGTTAGACCCCAATTCCAACGGATGTTAGCATATTGCTTTCATTATAATAAATATCCTTACGGAGGAGTGGTGGTTCGAATTTTTGCGAGAAATTGACTATCTCATGAGTGGGTCACGGTGGCTGGTGGGTCAATGGGTCAAGTTTTTATTGACCCACGACATCTCAACAGAGACTTAAAAGAGAAATGGAGGCTTTAATTGAAATCTAGTGTTTAGCCAATCAGGCTAAACACAATGGATGATTAATGAAAGTCAATTATTATTATTATTATTATTATTATTATTATTATTATTATTATTATTATTATTATTATTATTATTATTATTATTATTATTATTATTATTATTATGGAAGAATAGGTGGAATGAGAATGTGGAAGGAAAGAGAGTAATCCCGACAAATGTTGTCCATCACTACTCGTGGATATATGTATGGTTAGCGTACGCGTCTTCGGCACGGGAAGATCAGGTTCAATTCCGGTGGGAGCTTATGTGGTTCAGATCCCGTGTTAAACTGTGGATTCACGTCTCATATAGCCTCGGTGCTCAAAGAGATGCTAAACACTCAACCAACCACGAATTCAAATAGGCTGGGATCGAGTGAGGCTCCTACCAGAACACTGCGATAGAGCTAGGGAGGCGAGATAATATTGTAGGAAGCTTAACTTGGCTCTTTAACAAATTGAATAGTTTCAAATATCTAATATTAACATTAATAGGCGAAAATTATAGCCACAAAGGATTTAAATAACTACTAAAAGCAAGGAATTCTTATTATCCACTCCAAACTCTCTGTCTTTGCGAATGCTGCTGAAGACTTTGAAGCTTAAAATGTATAAAACAATAACTGTGTCTGTTGTACTGTCTGGTTACGAAACATGGTCGCTTATTTTGAAGGAAGAAGGCAGACCAAAAATAATTGAGAATAAAATCCTGAGACGAATATTCGGATCCAAGAGGGATGGGAATCGGGAATGGCTAGTGTTTCTCATAAAATGAGACCAAACGAAAAATAAGGTTTTCTTGTCTCGTCTCATGATTTTTTTCTTGTAGAATTCTCGTCTCGATTTTCTTAAAGTTCTTTCCCTTCTCTTCCCGTTTCTCGGCAAAGCTTTTTGTCGTCTGGCCTCGTCCCCTAAATGCACTTACAGTAGACTCCCGACTATCCGTCTTAATGTGTCGGAAGGATAGGCCGGATCGTTAACCTTTATACAGCGGGCAGGGATTTAATCGAAATCGTAGACCTTCATGTTGGAGGCCCTTGTGATCCCTCTAATTATCACAGGTAATGATTGATACCTCGTTGGAAAGATTATGGAATACTTGTGCATTTTCCGCCCTATTCGTAGAAGAAGAAAAAGAAGAAACAAAATCGTAAAAAATATGAAAAAAATAGAATTTGGATGCCCTGGCAACTCTTACAGTAAATCTACGCTGACAAAATGAAGCTAATATCAGGAAATACACTTGTGACAATGATATTAAAAAATGGTAGCCATTGCTGCAGTACAAAGCGAGATAAAAATTTAGAACAAAATTCCTATAAAAACGCCCTGTATATCATTTTCGAAGGGCTGAATTTGACATTCGCCCTCCCCCTCCCTCCCATAGTCCCACGTTAGATGCATACCATTTTTTTTCACTATTGTCCATACAAAATACAGAAACAAGAGTTATGCTTCTAGACCAATTCAGTGAAAAGATGTCTTCTATGGAACTGTACAGAAGATAAATATAAGCAACAAGTACTTTTGCAGAATATTAGCGTGTAATTGACTGCTTCATTGCTTCACATACCAATTTTTACGACTGTACTCCCAAGGGGGAAAATGACCCCCCC
Organism: Thermobia domestica; assembly: GCF_964235325.1. Lineage (NCBI taxonomy): Eukaryota > Metazoa > Arthropoda > Insecta > Zygentoma > Lepismatidae > Thermobia > Thermobia domestica. The sequence goes on from NC_137462.1 coordinate 5,727,714, forward strand.
ACACACACACAAAAAAAAACCCTGATGATAAAAACGAAAAAAAAACCACGAACTTTACCCTCCCCTCTCCGACGTGGTACCTCCTAAAATGCTTATTGGTGGCAAGTTTCATCCTGCAGAAACATATTGATACAAAATTACCTTTCTAGATTAATCTATTTACCTTGTCTGTCCATCCGGAAGACAAAACCATGCATGTCCCTGTGTCCGTCTGTCTGTCCGAAAGATAAAAATTCTCAAGAATTACTTGATAGGCAAGATGTAGAGGGGTCAAAAGATAGAAATAGACTTCATGGAGATTATCCAATCCATCCATCGGAAATGGTAGAAATCAACCACTTCCGATTGGTATAGACTAAACATGATGTTAGGTAGTGATAAGCGTTTTCTGCAATCGATTAAGTGTTCATTGAGGGAAAAAAAACACGCCCTAGAAACCAAACATCTTCACGTGGTGTGCACTAGTACTTGTTATTTAATAACACTTCAAATCAACAGAGAAGCCATTTTACATTGTTAGAAATAACAATAAAGCATGGGAAAAATTATGAGAGGAAGTAGACCCGGAGTTCTGCTTCTAAATGTACCGTCCCCGCATTCGTTTAGTAAGACTATGGTGAACTCGCAAAAATATCTTAGTCAAGGTATATTCTTTAAAAATTAACGCCCGTTTTCAGCACCGAAATTAAAAGACGTGAACCTGCAGCCTAAAGTGAGATTCGAAACACAATACATGCTCCCAGATGTAATTGAACCCGGGTGTCGTGCGCAAATGGCTCGTAGCATATCCATTTAACCGCAAATTTGAACCGCAGACTCCGTGAATAAAATAATATTAATGATGATTTATAGACTGAGAACAGACGCTTAAAATACACGTATTTCATATGAAGAAGACTGAAGCTGTAGCTGTGAGAGACAAGATAGAGATCATTACAAGCTGTTTCAGCTTCCATATTCTTAACATTCCACGCAGCGATTTTTTTTCTTTTTAGCAATCATATCACATGTGGGTCATTCAGAGCATAATGGGATCAAGCCCAATTACCAAATTGTGAGAGAAATAGGCATAAAGTTTGTACGATACGCTTAACTGCATGAAAAACTTAACACTACATTTTACCCTATAAGAGTTATTTACAATATCTGGAGATGAATCTTTTATGCTCTGAAGGGAGCTTCCGATAGAGATCTTAAAGATTAAATATGTCCAAAATGACCAAAGTGGACTTGATTCGCTTATACACTGAACGCTCCATGTAGAGAAGAGGTTAGCATTTAATGTTGTTCCTCTTATTCCAAATTAAACCCAGAAAAGTGAACATTAAAAATGAGAGAACAATTTCGAGGGAAAATGGCGACTTGATATAACTTCCAGAAGCATTATTTCAGATTAAAGAAATAGAATAGAATCACTAACATTTAGTTTTGTAAAAGAAACTATATAGTTACAGTTACAGAAACTGACAAAGAAGCTTCCATCATTTTATTCATGCCTTGGCTCAGTGGTAGAGTCCAGAGGTGCATGGGGTCTCTAGTTCGATCCCCGGCCTAGTAAAATTGCTATGGACAACATCGTGCTCGTACGAGCTCCTTCGTGGCTTAGCAATTACTCTACACTCCTTTAGCGTGGGAGACTCGGGTTCGATTCCCGGCAGGAGCTAATGTGGTTCGGATTCCTCGTTAATCCCGTCTCATATAGCCTGGCTGCTGAAAGGGACGTTAAAACTCAAAATCAACTCAACTCAACTCAACATCGTGCTCATGGGTTTTCTCGGGAGTACTCCTGTTTCCTCCCACTTTCTCATTCTACTAATTCTACCATAATCATTCACTTGCTTTAATCATTGTCTCCCTTAACCTAATGGACATAATCGTGGAGCATTAATCCGAAATATTTTGTGTGACAAGGATGATGTGAGATGCTTTATTTGTGATTCAATGTGTTTCCTTGCTTTGAAGCATCCTAATCCTTGAGAAGAAAAGTATCCTTTCTTTAAAAAATCCGTTTTAGCTGTTACTCGGTATAACTGCATATTCTATCATGAAATATTTTAACTTTAATCATCTTTGGTTTCGTTGTCGTTGGGAGTTGTTTGCCGTCTTCTAGCAATGACCTTGATCATGTACTTCGTCAGATGGACAATGAGTTGTAAAAATATTTCTTGTTTCTCTCGTCTTTTATTGGATTTACTTTCATCTCTTTTTTCCATAAGTCATCTATGTATAAAGAAAAGGGATTTCGTGCAGGCTGCACTAGAAAACGATTTTCAATTCGTGATTCTTAATTTATAAACATTTTCTCAAACAATATTTTCATTTCTTTACGAAATCAGCTTTTATGATTATCCTTTTGAAACTACAAGAAGCAGCACTGCATTTTAGCTTTTGCACATAAAGTTAATTGACTTCAGAACATTTCTCATTATAGTTTGTGATTGTCGTGATTTTAAGGCAAAGGCAATGGAGGACATCGCAAATCTAGAGAAGAAGGCATCCCACCCTGAATTTACAAAATGTTACTAGAACTGGAGGATCATCCGCCATCTTTCTTAGCAACATCATCCATAAACTTTTACATTAAAGTTCTTATATTACAAAGCAATTACTTATTGTAAAACTCATTGATATAAGCGACTGAGATCTAAAGTCTGTGACAAACATCTTGGCATTTCAGCTAAAAGAATAAAACGCAAGCTCTGGCGCGACGTTGCCAAGTGGTAAAGGCCTGTGGCTAAGGCTAAGCAGACAAACTACAGCGCGATCAGGTGGCAGGGAATAGACATGGATGTGTACAAAATAAACGTGGCAATACCGCTGGCCTCTCATTTGCTAGCAGCATTTAAAGGGAGCTTGGAGCGCCACCTCCAAATGCCAAGATGTTTGTCACGCTGTTTAGATCTGTACCTGGAAATATAAAACCTTAATTGAAGTTAAGAAAGAAAGAAAGAGTGTTAATCAGCAAGCATATATTTTAATCACGTTCGACCGTATCCATATGAGTTAAATACATGGTTCTGATTGATTGGAGTTATCCGTTTCTCCATATAGCACACGTAGATAGTATACGTAGATACATATAGCACAAAGCTAACGCCAGATGTTGTTGGTCCTCGCCGTAAGACAGGATAGTAATGAAAATCGCTTTTGGCGTAGGTTCAAACCCTCTCCAAGGATTTCTTTTAATTCGTAACACTGTTATCATTGAAATAAGATGAAAATAATAGTCATTTGCCCTAGTGCGTATTATATAATGCTTAAATTGTACCTTTTCCATCATTTACCTAGAGATTTCTGATGGCTCTTATAATCAATCACGTTATAAACCAAACGGAAAGTAGTTAAATTTACATTAAAGTTGCACCATCCAGTTGTGAAGTAATGTCACGTGGTAATTAGTCCACTTTGCACTATAACTTTATTGATTAAAAAAGTGATTTACTTACGTTACGAAACATAGCTGAGCGAGCGAAGGGGGTTAGAAGCCCCGCAGGGCTCGTTTTATTCCACCTTTACCCCCATGATAATATCACGTGACATTACATTACACTTGGGTGGTTCAACTTCGGTTAATATGTACTTAGGAGGTGGGCCAACAAATAACTTCAACCAATCAGAAACTTGTATTTAGGTCATATGGGTAGGGTCGGGCGCGAGAAAATGCAATCAACGATATATATATATATATATATATATATATATATATATATATATATATATATATATATATATATATATATATATATCAGCTCGAATCTTCTACTTTGAATGCATTTTTCAAGCGGCAATACGTATCTATCAGTAATTCAATTAAATGTAAGAGATAGAATGTTGAAACTTTGTACAAACATTAATTAGAAAAAGATTTCTCCATTTTTAACAATTAATTTGGGTCCAGATTAAGATATGAGGGATCGTCTTGGAAAATATACGGGTAAAACCTGTTAATTCGCAAAGAAAAAGGGGTTTATGTGGGCTTACACTTGTAACTCGTATATCAACATATATACAACATTAAAAAATTTGCTTCAGCGCCATAAATTGTACGTATATGAACAAATTATGGAATGAGTGTAGTGTCTAAGCACATCGTTGTTTATGCGCATACTTATCGTCACTAACGCGCCTGCTGCATACGGACTCACTAGTGATGATTTCAGGGATGGTCCAAGGAGAATTTTCCCGGAGCAAAAATTTAATCGTGCTCAACAACGCTTAACAATATTTTTACAGTACACTGTACCAGGATCGGGTCCAGGATTTTCTGAGGGGGTGCAGCAATAACTACCAGTACATTTAAATTGAATTTTATTTTTTTTAAAAATGCCTTTAGGCATCTGCGATGTGAATCAGGAATCGCCCTGGAAATGCTAAGTGTCTGCTCTCGTGTATCCTTTTCTTTCAACTTTTAGAAAATTGATTTAAACTATTGATCTTGCAAAACTTCCCTTCGTTTTAAGCTCAAACGGAAACACGACAACAAGAAATTTCTGAGTGTTCCTATTTTCACTGCTTTAGGTAGTGTATATTTACAACGAAGGAAGGGGGGGGGGGGCACGAACACCTTTGCACCATCCCTAAATCTGTCCCTGCACTGTACTACTTTATCTCCCTGAACATTGAAATTCTCTTTGGAGAAAATCATCAAAAAATCCATCCTCGAGCTGGCGAACAGGCTTCACACATCGTGCATCTGTATGCAATTAATGAGCATACGCTAACAAAATGAAACTCCAAAGTGTATTAGGATGCATTTACAGCAAGAAAAACGATATAAAAATATTAGATGAAGTGGCATCTATATTTTAATCTGCACCTTCATTTAATTCAGTTAATGTTCAGATGATGTCTTTTCTTCACCATTAATCAAGGATGTTATAAATAGAGGATCTGCCCATATGTATCTTCATCCTATTAAATCGATGAAGCCAAGAAACAACCGAGCATCGGCACGTTTGATTGGCTACTCTCGTTTCTGCCATCATCTGATTGGCTACTTTCGTTTCCGCCATGATTGTTCGCTCAAAACATTGCGAACCTATTGGGCGGAATGGGCAGAGTAGGGGTGGCGAAACTGTGACGTATGGCTTCAAGCTTTTGTTGTAAAGGCAGATCCTCTATTTTATAAGATCCTTGCCATTAATAGTGTTTAAAGGAACTGAGGCTGTGTGTGCTAAAAGTGTAGAATAATTAAAGTATTTATATAAAAATTAAAAGATTATAAAAATATTCGACGCCATTTCCATTGAATGGCCGATATAAAAGTCGAAGTGCTAGAATCACATATCTGAGAAATAGAAAGAGATAAGAAATTGAATTCAGTATAGGCATGATTAAATCAAGGATGTTATAAATAGAGGATCTGCCCATATGTATATTCATCTTATTAAATCGGTGAAGCCAAAAAGCAACCGAGCATCGACACGTCTGATTGGCTACTCTCGTTTCTACAATCGTCTGATTGGCTACTTTCGTTTCCGCCATGATTTTTGGCTCAAAACACTGCAATTCTATTGGGCGAAGTGGGCAGAGTAGGGGTGGCGAAACTGTGACGTATGGCTTCAAGATTTTGTTGTAAGGGCAGATCCTCTATTTAATAAGATCCTTGGATTAAATAGAAAACATGTCAAAATCAGGTAAAGCAAAGAAATGTCACAGTAGGGATAAAATAAAGTCAAATTTGGAAAGGAGATTCAGCGGGAAGAAGAGGGCCAACTACCCAGATAGGGTGAAAAAGTAGGGAAAAGTGAAAATTTAAAGAAATGAAAAGGTGTAAAATATTTATAAGTACGTAAAAATGTATTTGTGGTTAAATTGAAATGTATGTACACAGCGAGAAAGATGATATTTTCACTCGATCCCCTTTTTCTTCTGCAATCCACACTAGGGGATGTTGACCCTACGAAAATTACCGCTCCTTCAGATCATTATTTTACACATCACGGATATGCTTTAATTTTATTTGACATTTGTAAGGTGTTATTTTAAAGTTACGGGTGTAAATCCTTTTCGACTACAATTGTATCAAATTATGTCGTATGACTTTATGGTAGTAGAGATGTTTTTAGTAAATAGGTTGTTCATAAATTATCTAATTCTTTTATTTGTAAAGTTTATTAGATTATCATTTACACAATAATTTCAATTGCATAAGGTTATAATAAATTCAGTCCACCATTTGCAATCAAGTATTTTTTAAAAACTATTTTCCATATTATGCTTTTAAAGTTTACCTCAAAGGTCTTTCCTAATCTAAATTGAAGATTTACATCTTCAGGTCTAGACTAAAGTACCAATCACCTATGTCACTAAGTTTTCTTATAATTAATTGTTCTGTAATGTATTAATATTAAGGTAAAAATTGATGGAGGTAATGAATGTCGATAAAAGATAATGGACGAAGGGACCTCCTTTGTTTATTGATTTAATTTATTTTTGAGTAAAGCTTCTTTGGAAACAAAAAGGTAACATGCTGCCATGTGTTGGCGTGCATTTATTCTTAACCACCTTAAATAAACTAACAAATTTTTCAGATATTTTCTTAGAAGCAAGAAATTTGCAAACGCAAAGTATGATGTCACATTTTCTCGGCTCTGAAATTTCTAAAGTACGTGAATTGTTCTGAAAAACTAGTTCAAATAATATTATTTAAGAATTGGAGTAGTACACTTTTTCGTCTGATTTATTACTCTCATGTAAATTCGTGTAATAACATTTTGGAAATAAGAAATCCTTTATTTAGAAAATAAAAATAAAAACTTCAACTTTATTTATTTTTGAATGAAGGGAAATTTTAATAGATTGATTTTGCTGGTTCCTTTGTAAAAAAAAAAAAAAATATTTAATTGTCACTTTATAACACTTACATTTTGTGGTTTGTTATTTTAACTAGCTGAAAAGTAAGTTCTTCGCACAGAAAGAATAGGTTTATAGAAAGTATTTGAACCACTTCGTCCTCGTATGATACGCATGTCAGTGAAAGTATTACTCCTGTTGTGGAGGCAATCAGCATTGATTTAAGTTACGAAGTGTTGCCTAATCTGCTAGGGGCTGTTATAAAGACTGTTTTAGGTTTACAGGATTCATAGCATGTGAGCCGACTACGTGGATGCTCCTGGGCTTCAGCACCCACAAGATTTTTATTTTGATAGAAACAAAAAAATATATATTTCTCGCTTGCAATTATCAAAAAAATAATAAGCAATTAAAACATTGAGATGAAAGTTAAAATTTCTAACCTTACATTACAATAGCTTGTCCTTAATCTTGGACCCTGGTTTGAACTCGTTTCTTAGGTGTTTAAGTCGGTCGTGTTACCGATTGAGCTAGGTCAGTCTCAACTTATCCTTATATTACCGGTATATTTTATTTTATCACAGCACAACCCTTTATGACAATATTCATAGAAGATTTTAACTGAAACAAAATCAATCAAAAAATGTCACCATTACCCGAAACTTGTTCCTTGTATGGGAGAACAATTTACAAACAAAAAATATGAACGTGACTATCCTATCCATAAAGGATTGAATTCTCATGTATGAAGGTATTCGTTGACTTCCAATGTTGTTAGCTTATGTTGTCGTAATAAAATTGTTCTTCTCTCTAAATGGAATTATCACGTTGCCTTTCTATTTACGATACCAATTTGTATGTTTTGTGCCCATAGTTGATGCTAAAAAAGATAAGCTTCTCCAAACAGGTGATCGTTGTTTGATGCTATTGTTGGCGACCTCACTTACTGGAATCCTTAATTGGAAGCTGGAAAGAAAAAAATGTTTAACGGTTCTTCCACAGGCTTCGAACATATGATAATTCACGTTGCATATTCTTGTTTCGGTCAGAAGTTTACTGCTTGTAAGAAAAAGTGGATTGTCCTTTAGAATCTCATATGTTGTTACACGGGAGAGGACCAAGTGTTGATTGTATAAAGTTTCTCAGCAGGGGAGGACGACTGCATAACGGAACTAGTCACCAGCACGCTTTCAAGCTATCTGATCAACGTATTTGCATATCGAAGGATTTGCACAGGAACCGCTTCTTATGCAACCAATCAGTCTTCTTCTGTCGTGTGGGATGACCCAATGGCAGTGACCCTTTGCACGAGTTGTCACAAAGGAAAAGGAGAAACAGAAAACAGTGCTCTTCGAGATAAATGACGCATAGAAAAAATCTAGCAAAAAATCAGTTTCTATTTGACTAAGAACATAATTAAGCAGGAACTGTATAATATGGGACGTCTTTGAGGGTATGGTGGCAGGAAAGAGAGGGAGAGGACAGAGAAGACTACAATCAATAGACGATATCAAAACAGAGTGAAGACGAAGAGGTTAGCGGAAGACCGTGGGGCATGGATGCTTCTCAGTTCCAGCAAGTGACCTGCCAATAATGGCAGAATACCCATGATGATGGTGATATATATAAAAATACGAAATAAGCTCATTTTTAGGCAGCTGGTTAAGTACATGTATTCCCTGTTCGATTCCCAGTGGGGACACACTTTTCACATATATGAGCTAGCATCGTCAGACGGTCAACTAGAATTAAGACGTAGTGACTTGTCTACAAAGCCAAAAGTAATGAAAAAGCCATTCATAGACTTCTAAGATCGTAGTTTAATTTAGTTTAAAGGGCAGTGGCGTATTATCAGTGAATTTGACATTAACAAAATTTGAAATCCATGTAATTAGTTTTCTTTTTCTTTCTTTCTTTTTTTTTTGTGCTCATTAGATAGACTTCACTGTAGTCGAGTGGAATTAAGTTTACGGGCTTTTACTTAAAAAACATGTTGAATTCACACACTGAAATATAAGATGTTAAATAGTAAAATGTAGTAATGTCAGACGCGCACCCAGATTTTTTTGTTGTTGGGAGGGGGGTCTAATATAACATAAGATTACGTCTAACTGTTCTACACTAGTGTTATTCTACACTTGAAAAGATGATAAGTAATTGTTAAGTGCTGCCATCTACGTTCTCAGAAATAAGATATAGAACTAAATTGTTTTATTTATGAGGAAAGAAAGAGTATAGTTGATGTAAGATCAAATCATTATGCCGCATCAATTAGTTGTCTGCTAAACATTATTATTATTATTATTATTATTATTATTATTATTATTATTATTATTATTATTATTATTATTATTATTATTATTATTATTATTATTATAGGTATTCAGCCATTATTGGCAGGTCACTTACTGCAACTGAGAAGCTTCCATGTTCCACGGTCTTCCAGTAATCTCTTCGTCTTTACATACGATTTTTCTGGTTTGATATTGTCCTTCAATTATATTCTCCTTCGCCTCTCCCTCTCTTTCCTGCCACCATACCTTCTAGCAGGTCCCTTACGATACAGTTCCTTCTGCTAAACAAGTAAGTTTTACTAAGAAGTTGTACAAGTGTATGTAGAGTTACTAGTTTTGGGATCGGAGCCAGACCCAGTGGATCCCCCGCGAGGGTGAACCTCTGATAATGTACTGTACATGTAATAAGTCCAAGCCCAATTCTATGAAAGAATATCACACCATCAAAAATCAATCACTTACCAATGGACGACAGCCAAATGCGTCTACTTCTCGAATGCTTATTTAGCCTCTGGCATTTCCGAGTTGTCTAGTACATTAGGTTAGCAATCGAAAGACCAGTCTATGCGTTCGAATTCCGCTGAGACCTTAAATGTTTGCCCTTTTATCATTTATTTTATATCATCTCCTTTAGTCTTAAGAGAAGAATCGTGGGACGTAAAACTAATTTCTCATAGGCAGTAAAAAGGATCTCGCCCCAGAAGTTTCAATTTCGTTCGCTAGGTGTCAACCGTTAGAGAACGTTTGCTGCCATCTAAAGGAGAGATGTATAGCTTCTACTACCGTTGCCAGAAACAGAATTCAAAAGTTCGTTATCGTTCAAGAATCGTGTGTACTAACGGTGAAACGTAAGTCACCGTTACACGTGAAGATGCTAACGGGTTGACTCCACTAACGATTTCGGCCGAGATAATTGCAGTAAAAGCTACATATCCTTTCATCGTAGGCAACCCGCATTTCTTTGCTACTGTGCAGGTGGCATAGAAGCTAGGGAGTGTTATGGATTTCAAACGGGATATAGATAGCTACCGTTAGCTATGAAGATAACGGAGTTGGCTCCGTTAACGAGCTCGGACAGATTTGTTTCATCTTGAAGTCAGAATAAATAATGTGAATTGCTTACTGCAGTTCTTAAATTATTTGTAAACCGTTTGATGATCCTATTAGCCATTGATTGATGGCTTCTTCAAGATGTAGTCATTCGATTTTGTAGGCAAAACACAACAAAAATTGGCGGGTGGGTGTGTAAAGTGCGTTAAGTCAAAAGTTAGTGTTTTAGAGAAATCGAATTTGAAAGTTCGGAAATAAATCCAAAATCCGGTTTTGGGAAAATGATTAGGGGTTGGAGCTCTTCATGTTAATAAGATTGTTTTTTGGATTTTTGTCTGAAGCCCAAAACCGGAATTTTCGACTTATATCTGAACTTTTAAATGCGACTTCTCCAAAGTACTAACTTTTGACTATAGGCACTTTACACACCCACCCGTCAATTGTTCTGTCGTAATCTCCTTAAGTATGTATCAACATTTTAACATAGCCATACCTTTATATGAGTGATTTTCTCACTCAACAGTCTTTGGATAGTTTTTACTCTCGATATCAAATATTAATTCTAGGTTTGATACAAACTTATAAGATGATTAACAACATGGTTGCAATTGTCGCAATCATACTTTGAAATGATCGCAATTGTCACAGGATACAAATATTCTGTAAAAGCACTGGGAATTGAGTCCGCGATCACAGACAATGAAACAAGTGTTAGTAACATTTTTAAAGGTTAGAAATACAAAGTATACGAAAATGTTAATTTCTGGATACTTTTTGACGTAACTTCTAAATCAAAGTTAAACAAGTTTTGCCAAAGACAAAACGGTTCTAAATTGCTTTCGCACACCTCAAACGTTGAATATATTCTATTCGATGAAATTTGTTAAGCAAAATAATTAGTTCCTTCCAGAAGTTAAATCGCCATTTCGTATCCGAAAAGGGGAGGTTCTTGTGCTTTCGTATAATTAATGAAACATTACTGTAGTGTGTGGATCAATATATATTACAGTCCTCTTAAACCGCATCACATCGCTGCATAGAAGTGTTCATCTAATCTTAAGCAATATATAAGCATCTAATCTTAAGCAGCTTCATTTTTTCAGTCATAGGCTTTAGTTTAGCAGTAGGGGCACGGTGGCTCAGTGGTAAAGCGCTTGCCTCTGGTTCCTTGGGTCTCTGTTTCGATTCCCTCCAAAGTAAGTTTATGGTGGACAACATCGTCTCCATAGGTTTCAAGCGGTTACTTCCGTTTCCTCCCACTTACTCACTCCACCAATTCTTCCATCATCATTCACTTGCCTTAATAATCATGGAACTTCCCTTAGCCTAATGGAAATAATCATGGAACATTAAACTGAACTATTTCATTTCATTTTTTCCCTAATACATTTCTTGGCGTAACCAATTTATGAAGTTATGGTAACTGTACACAAGTATAATTATGATTAGACTATATGTTAAAAATTGTGTCGCGAAACAGGGAATGGAAGAAGGTAGAAACGCTTTCAAAGTCTTGACTGGAAGACCCATAGGAAAACGACCATTAGGAAGACCTAGGCGCAGATGGGAGGATAATATTAATATGGATCTCGCAGAGATAGGAATACAAAGTAGAAACTGGATGCAATTAGCTAAGGATAGAAGTCAGTGGAGAGCTTTTGTGAACGCGGCACTGAACCTCCGGGTTCCATAGGCCATAGAGTTAGTTAGTTAGTTAGTTAGTCGCGAAACAGGAAATTCCAGTTGCGGGGAGAAACGTCTGAAAAATAATGAAGTCTCTCCAATGTAAAAAAACAGAGTAGTTTCGGAAGAGGCGCTTTGCTGATTGTGATTCCAAGACAAAGTCTTTCGACAAGGAACTAGGGGAAAGCTATTATTAAGTAGTTGTGAAATTAGGTTGGGAGCGCCGTGGCGATTGTCGGTTTCTCATTTATCAGAACAAATCGAGTGCATCTGTTGCCTTGCATCCGACGTCCCATTTCATTCCATACATCCTATTTATTTCTCTGCGCTCCAACTCAATTTGGGAAGCCCACGCGCACTTCTAGCTTTTCCCTTCATTTCTTTGGCCCATCATGTCTCTGCCACATCCGTTTCCTTTTCAGAACATTTCTCTCTCTGCATTCACAACAAGAAAAGCTGTAAAAATGGGAAATGAAGATCACTTTTAGTAGTTATCCCTTCTTTCTCTGATAGGGTGAGTGCAGTGCTACAGACTCCTTAAATTCTCTACTTCAAGTTTATTGCTACAGCGACAAGAGTCACTTGTGTCTAAGTCAATTTTCCGAATAAATAATATAAACACTGCGAAACTATATTCATTGGGACCACTATTCTTAGCTAATTTAAACAAAACCTCTAATGTGGCCATACTCGATATCGAAACGTATGTTTGGAGCTAATTCGTGGCTAAGCGGTTAGCGTGCGCGATTTTGGCGTGGGAGCTCATGTGGTTCGGATTCCACGTTAATCAGTAGGTCCCGTCTCATATATTTTCGCTGCTGAAAGGGACATTAAACTCAAAATCAACTCAACTGAACTCGAAGCATGTGGTCCTGCTTACATTTCCGAGTAGGTAAGTAATTTTTGACAGTTGGAACGAGAACTAATTAAATAAAGAACTCGTGGATTGTAGCCAGAAGATTCGTCGATAATATTATAGGATTAGAAGTCCCAGCGCAGACAAGTATGAACTAATTGATCGTGCACCGTTGGACACTAACATTTTGACGAGCCATAAAAATACAATTTATTTTTGGTACCATTTAAAGGAATTACACTGTAATCTTTAGTGTAATTTGACTTGAGACTTTCAGGACTTTTTTTCCCCTCGAAACCACGGGAAATGCGAATATTTCGAATAATAAGTTAATAAATCGTTTTCACTAAAATGAGCAGAAAGTAAAATTGACAATCCGGTTGAAATTAAGAATTGTAATTAACACTGAAGGCACTAAGCGTTTTATAATCTAAATTTATCGATTAGTTATTAATAGTATGGATTACTTACCTGCTACATTTACCGGACTGACCAATATTCGAACTATTAGTGTTAGTTTCACAAGTGTCAGAGATTCAAAAAGATTTCCCAGTCGTAACAGTTGCTTGTTAAGAGGCCTGATCACTGCGAAATTAAAATACCGCTAATTTTTACAGTAATTATGTGATATCTTCAAATAGATAAAATATAATCGAAAAGTGGAACAAGAGTTCGCTAGACAATATTATTTTGCACGAGGTATCGTTATCACGAGTCACCTAGTAACTTTCCGTTTGGATTCATTTATAAACGCGAAAATAAACGCCAATTTTGTAAATGGCTGGAAATCAAAAGTAGATAAGTGAGTCGTGATAACGGTATCTCATGTAAAACAATACTGTCTAGCGAGCTCTTGTTCCACTTTTCGATTACCTTTTTATCTATTTGATGATACCACATAATTACTGTAAAATTAGCGGTATTTTAATTTCACTGTGATGGGGCCTCTTAATTACACAATTTATTCGTGTTATCTGATAAAATTCTGGCGTGGTTTGTAATTTACTGGAAATACCATAGCTTAGACACAAGAATAAAATGTTGCTGTACCAATATTCTGAACAGAGAGCATGATTTAAACAGTTCCAATGTCATACTTATTATGCATTTACCTTTCTAGAATCAACTTTCGTCCTACCAAAACATCAAGTGTACAAAAAAATGAAAGTGTGAATATTCTTACGCCGAATTTACTCTAACTGCAAAAGTGACAAATTTTCTGTGTTTGTGCCTTACTCGTGAAAAATTTAAAGCTGCAAAATGAATTGGTGGTAGTAAAATCGTATGCTAGAAACCGAGGAGAGTGGTTGTTCATCTGGCAACAGTGTCATGGGTACTGTCTGCTGTAGTGCGGCCGGGAAAAACGTCCAAGTGAGTATTACGATTTTTCCTTATTTTCATTAATTTAGCAGCTAATTCTTTTTAGGGCTTTTTTATATTTTTCATAATCAAAAAACATACATACTGTAGTTATTATCTTGTGATCTAGTCCTTAAAAGAGAATAAAATAAAAAATATGTGTAATGGTTATCAGCGATATAGTGTGGCTATAATCACATGCAGTAGTGTACGTAAGGGAGAGATTTCGGGGTTTGAACCCCATCTCCCAACAATATGTTATGGAAAAACAAATATTTAGTACATTAAGATTTATGATATGTTTACATATACAAAAATCACATTTATTCTAAATTCAATGCTTGAACTCCTCTCTTAATGACATTCTGCGTACGCAACTGTTCACATACACACATACTTATAATCTGTGAAACCAATACTTTAAATCAGGGATGCAAATAACCACTCGCCCGGGGCGAGTTGTTCATCGGTGCGGGCGAGTATTTAATATCATACCGAAGGTGAGTAATTGATTTCTATTGTGGAATGTGAGTTAGTAACTTTTTTCTTGGGCTAATAAAATTTTGCTGCTTATTTGCATCCCTGGTTTAAATGTATTATATTAGTAATAAAGAAGTTACTTTTTTTTCAGCTGATTGTGAAATTGATATATCTTTTAAAAATTTGAGTTAATTAGTATGTATTTATACTCAAAATTAGGTATTTTAAACCTAGGAACAACATTGTTATAAGACTGACCAGGATTTCCTACAGAATTTCCAAAATAGAAGGTTGCTAAATAAACTGGGGGTGGTGGTGAAAAGGGTACCCATGGTGGTTTCTGTAGTCCATGGGATGAGGGTATTGTCTCCAATCTCCTCGAATTGAAATTTATAATTATTATCTCTAAAATTCAAAAGGTTTTGTTTCAGAATGGCTGTCAGCTATCAATTTCAAATTGTGAAACGTATAATCCTCTCAAAGGAGGTGTTTATTAGTACAGTTACTGTTTACTTTACTTTGGGGATACTTAACGTCCTGTCAAACTCTATGATTAAAAATCTCCAGTAGGCATCACAATTCAAAGTTTATCAAATAATGGATAAATAGCGGCAATTTTTGCTTACGTATCTTTTCATAGGTTATTGGGTAACACGCCTAATTTCTGTGTGTGTGGTTCTTTGATTGATTCCCGTCGTTGGTACTTGCCTAGAATAAAATCTTGAGTAGTAGTTCGGATCCCAATTTAAGGAGGAGGTCCCGTCTCATATAGTCTTGATACTACAAAGAAACGTTGAACTTTGAATCAATCGATTAAAAGGAATCCAATTACGCTAATGAGGTCTCCCATATTTATTGCACTTAGAGATGCAAAAAAGGGTTTTTCTTTCCGGAATGGAGGTTTCCCCCATAAAAATCTTTAAAAAAAAAAAAAAAAAAAAAAAGACGGAAGTTTTCCTCCATAAAAGCCGGTTTTGTGAAGAAAACGGAAGTTTTCGCTTTCTTGAGTTTTATGGTTTTCTTGCTCAAATACCATTTTTGTTTTCCCTATAGTAGTTTCTACAATTAAGAAAGTGCGTTTACAACATCTAATACTTGTGAGCCCTATGTTTAGTCCGGGGTTGGCTGTCTTGATTGGTTTTCAAACTGACTTTGCAGTTGTTACCAGTAAGTGTGAGGCGAGTTTCCCAATATATCACAACTGTTGTGTTGGTTGCCTAACTATCTTATCATGTGCCTCGAAGTTATAGATCTTGATATGTATCTATACGTGTTTTACTGATTGCCTAAATTCAATCTGGAAGCAAGAAAAAAAGTACCACAAAGCAAGGAATAAACACAGAATTATTTTTGTTTTGATGTAAAATCTTGCTTATATCTCGTTCTGCGTTCGCAAAAATGTTATACTGAACTCCAGAGCGTTCAGTTTACAAATTTAAAGCCATGACGGCTATTTTGAGTATGGTGTTAATTTTACATTATTATTCAGAAAATTCCTTCTTCCTTTACTGCTTTATCGTGTCAAAATCTTTGAAATAAGCAACATGTGAATAGCGTTTCAAATGTTTTCCCTCTTGAATTTTAGCTCTTCAGTGAAGATTATACAGGGTGGGGCAGAGCAACTTCCTTATTTAGAAATTCAATTTTAAAAAGTAATGCAGATATACATACTTAATTCTTTGAACAGCATCAAGTACAATATTTAAATTTTACTTTTACACAGTTTTAAAGGTATCAGGCAGATGGCGTTCCTTATCCCCAATATACTGCATTAATCGAAGTCGAAAGTGTCGTTAAACTCTTTCCACCATATGGAGGGTATTTTGGCGACAGCAAGGATGTTATAAATAGAGGATCTGCCCATATGTATCTACATCCTATTAAATCGGTGAAGCCAAAAAGCAACCGAGCATCGGCACGTCTGATTGGCTACTCCCGTTTCTGCCATCGTCTGATTGGCTACTTTCGTTTCCGCCATGATTGTTGGCTCAAAACATTGCGATCCTATTGGGCGGAGTGGGCAAAGTAGGAGTGGCGAAACTGTGACGTATGGCTTCAAAATTTTGTTGTAAGGGCAGATCCTCTATTTTATAAGATCCTTGGGCGACAGCTTGACGAATGTTGTTCTTCAGGTGAGCCAGGACGATCGTTGTAAACAAGTGACAAGCGAAAGATAGAAGTGACCCTCGTCACTGAAGAAAACAAGTGTGTTGTGAGGCATGCCAAGAAGCGCTTCACATACATTTTCTCGAGCAACAAAATCGCGTGAATTAAGCCAATTAATAGAGATGAAATTTTAGTTCTGCATGAAGGATTCGCCTCACAGAACGAGCAGACAACCTAACAGCAGTTGCATGCTTGCGGGCAGAGCGATGAGGGGATCGCAAAACAGAAACCTTACTCTGTTAATGTTTTGGTGACCTTGCTGTGCGTGGAAGTTCAGGTATTTTTTTTCTTCATATCACCAGTTTTCCTGAAGTGATTTACCCATGAAACAATCGATTGCCGGCCAGGAACACGACCACGGGGCGCAATATTGAAATGGGTGCTGAATGCACCTTGCGTGCCGATGATTGAGCGACCAGTAGAAAAGTATGCCTCAATTCCCTCGACAGGGAACGCGCGCTCCATGATGCTAACTAAACCAAGCGGAACTACAACTCAACGCTCCACCCTCTCGAATGTGCCTACCCCCACCTTCCTCGGAGCAATCATCACTGCAGGGTGTCAAATTCAAATAAGCAAGTTGCTCTGCCCCACCCTGTATATACTGTAGCTACAAATGAACTTTTAGTTTATGTCTAAATTTTAAATTATTATATTGATCCATGAAATTTGCTACATTTTCAGAACAATTAGTGCTAACACATTTTGCTAACACATTAGTGCTAACAATTAGTGCTAATATATACTAAAACATTTTTTATCGTTCAACGTTAAAATAACAACTATAAATAATTCACTGAAACTAGAAAATCCTCTGCGCCCAGCAATTTGTACTTTTTCCTATCGAATGACTGATTTTCTTTAATTTTTGACTTCTGTTCAATATTTTCTCTTGAGAATGCAATTAATTGTTTATTTCGTGTTATAATGGGAGAAGCAAGGTAGAACATACATAATTTCCACTAAAATTAAAATATTTTTAAAAAGCCCAAAAAATATATGCCACTCAGGCGTTTTATTTGGAAATGTTTGAATCCGTAGCTTCTTGATTTTATTCGGATATCATGCCAATAAGACGAAATTATATTTACGTATCATAATATATGACCTTTAAACCATGTATAGAGAAAGGCGGATATTCCAACAGACAAATCCATAACGATTGACACTGTTGTCTCTTTTTGGGTTCGTTTGTTTTGTTTTCCGTCGTTTGTTGTTACGTATATTTTGTCCTTGGCATTAAATCAAGCGACACACGTGGGTCTTTTTCTGTGAACGATGTTGGGCTAGAATGTAATAATAGAGCGATGCACAAACTGTAGGACGATTATTATAGGGCTCTGGTATTTAGGCGTGGAATGGAGATCCCTGCCTCACAAGATGTTTCTGTTATATAATACTCATTGGGGCCCACTTAGTTCACGCTCTCGTACCTTCTTAGAATACATGAAAAAGCGTAAATTCTCATATATATAGATTTCGAGAAAATTCAGATTTTTTTGTAAACCTATTGATGCTCGCGATAACGATACCGTTTATTGAGATGAAGCTTGTACTAAAGTATAGCCTCATCAGCTTTTCATTATAACTAGCGTTGTCCACAAGACGAGATAAGCCATCCCAGTAGAAACAGATGTAATTCTCGAGCAGGGGTCCACCTCCCCAAAACTTCCTAACTCAAGATACATTTGTACAGTTTCTCAATAGAACTATACTTGTTTAACAAGGAAATGATGGATGTAGCATGACCATTTGATTTTACACTTCATCTGTAATCTTTCTCTTATAAAAACAATCTAGTTCTATCATTTTTTTCTGAAAATGTAGGTGGGAGTATTTAACAATTACTTATCGTCTTTTTTGGGTACAGAATAATATCCGTTCCATACGACATAGACGTAGTGCAGGGGTGCCCACAAGGGGGGGGGCTATGACGCAAACTGCGTCATTGAAATATTTGGGGGGGTTAAAATCTATATAAATATGTTTGAGGAGGTGTAAAAATTATTCGAAAATATTTTTTTTTCATGGAAGAACATCTACGGATAGACAATTGAGGGGGGTGCGTCACGAACATGAGGGGGGGTGAGCACCACTGGACGTAGTGGCTTGTAGTATTGAATCCCTCCAAGGCTTGCCCCCCACCCCAACAAAATTTTCTGGGTGCGCGCCTGTTCTCGAGACAAAGGGAGGTCTATATACTGCGGAAACATGACAAATGAGATTTTTGTATTTATTAAATTTCTCGAAAATCTCATCAAGAAAAATGACACTCATTACTGAAAAAAAAAAAAAAAAAACTTCAGGAGATCTTTTAAATAAGATACTAAATTTTATGTGAGAATCATGTACTATAAATAATTTAGAAAATTATTTCCATTACATTGAAAGTAGAAGATTTCAGTAGTTACAAAATTACATTTCGTCCACTTTAATATCAATTTTGTACCGACGGAGAATGTCGAGGTCCAGCCTTCATTTTCGAGACACAATATTAGTTATTTTAAGTAGCGTTACTTAAAATGAAGCTAGTCGTATATATGAGAATAAAATTTTCTTCCGCCCTACTAGAATATAGATAGAAAGAGTATAAAATTTATTTACATATAAGATTTTTTTCTATTAATAACTATTCCTACCAAGCCTTCAGCTCGTCTCCAAATTACCTGAACGTTAACGAAATCTGTTGACGTCAGATAGGAAGCAGTGCAGCTAATGACAACTATTAGCCTGGCCGTGAACTGTTGGATATTATCATGACTGGCAGACAGGCGTCTTGCTTTTATGATAACAATGTACATCTAAATATTTTTGCCTAGATCTCTATTCAACCTGTGACTCTTGAACGTTTTGAAGTTTGCAAATTAGCGTTACTCACAAATATGCTTTTGCTTTCGGTGTTGGGCAAATTTCAATTGAACTAATAATAACTGTAAGTTTAATTCTTAATTGCAATTGATGATTGAAATAATTAATTGTTAATTGCAGCTGTCCATTAACCAATGAGGATCAATTGCAAATTGATCAATCAATTTAAAGTAACTGCAATTAAATCCAGTCTTCAATTGCAATTGAATGCAATTTACAATTAATTCAATTGCAATTAATTTCCACGGCAATCGTACTTTTAATTGACTGATTAATTGCAATTGATTAATGCTCAACACTGCTTTCAATAAGGCTATGGAAAGCTTTTCACCAATATTATCATACATTAAGAAGAGTATGGGGAAAAGCATAATCTCAAACTTTGGGCAATTGATAACTTTCGTGTCTTGAAGATGATTCTCTTTTTGAAAAGAATTTCAATGTATGTAATCGTGGCAATTACTGTCCTTTCCTTTGAGGTCTTGGAGTTTCTATACAGGAAACCTAAGAAGCTCACATTGAAATCTAAGGAAAGACAATAAATCTATATTTTATAATTGAAAGTGACTATGTTTGATCTCGATCTCGATCAAACTTTCAACGTAGATGTGGTTCTGGCCTGGGAGTGTTTTTAGCTATTCACTTTGACGGTACAACTAAGGGGAGGGGGACAGATATAAATAAATGAAACCTAATAATTCTTGAACCACCAGACCGATCTTGATCAAATTTTCAATGTAGATGAGGTTCGGGACTGGGATGATTTTTATCATTTCACATTGACGTAGGGGAGGGGGTGGAGGGGGAGATATACAAAAATCAATAAATATAAAAATAAAAGTGGCTATGTTCGTGAATTAATTACTTTTAAACCACCCGATCGATCTCAATCAAATTTTCAACATATATGACGTTCAAACCAGGGAAGTTTTTTATCATTTCATTTTGACAGTAGATCTTAGGGGAGAGGGAGGGGAGCAGAGGAAATATATGAAAATGAATAAAACTTAATAACTCTTGAACCACCCAACCTATCTTGATCAAACTTTCAAAATAGATAAGGTTAGAGCCTGGAATGTTTTATTCATTTCACTTTTACAGTGCAAAAAAGGTGATTGGGAAGGGTTAGATATGTGTAAAAAAAAAAGTAAAAATAAAAGTGACTGTTTATGTGACGACTTCACGTTTAAAACACACGACCGATCTTAACAAAATTTTCAACATAGCTGAGGTTCGTTCCTGGGATGGTATTTATCTATTCACTTTGACGATAGAACTTAGCGGAGGACATAGGAGGGGGAGATATATAAAAATAAATAAAAGTTAATAACTGTTGAACCACTAAACCGATCTCGATCAAGTTTTCAACATAGATTAAGTTCGAACATTAGATGATTTTTGTCATATCACTTTGACGATGTAACTTAAAGAGGGGGAAAGACATTTATAAATGATCGAAAATTACCTATATTAGTATCGAATCTATAGTTTTAGAGGTCGCTGAGATGAATAGTGATACTTTTGATGCCATTTAAATACAAGTTGAGCGCCGCAAAAATTGTGGGAGGGGATAATATATATATAAAATTAAAATGACCAATATCAAGGAGCGCTTTATTAATAGTAAAAAGTGACCGACTAACGAAACATATCACTATTTTTTCTTAATTTAACCCATAGCAAAGCGGGTAGTTGATGCTAGTAAATAAATAAATACAAAATAAATAAATAATTGAAAGGACTTCGTGATGGCTTTTCGCGAAAAATGAAATTTGGAATTAATTCCAAAAATTAGAAATTTCTGGATTGCAAAACATACCACGCTGAAGACTGCAAAAACTGCAAATTTTATAACAGAACACACTGAGATCCGTCACTCATTGCCAATTTTTTTTTTAGGTACCTTATGTTCATGCCAGAATACAGATTCCAACGTACGATGTGTACTAATGCCCTCTGCAAATAATAGTTGCAAACAAGCACGGGCGTCTCTGGTGGGGGGAACGAGGGGGACGCGTTCCCCCAATATCTTGAAGTACAAAATATTCAATATTTCATTCTAATTTAATTTATTTACTAACGACAGAATAACATATAAATAATAATAATTATATTTATTTGGAATATAATATTCAGTCTGTGAAACAATTATAACAGAGTTCTTGGTATGTTTCAGGGGGTCCGTGAAGGTAAGCAGAAAGGTAACAAATGGAATCGAAGATAATAAGTAGGTTAGGCTAGGTAGTACCATTTAAATCACTTTCTTTGATACCCCTCCCCCCTAAATTTTACATGCCAGAGACACCAGTGCAAACAAGAATAGTGGTATTCTCGTTTGCCATAAATGACATTGAAAAAAGTGCAAATCGCGCCAGTTTCTGCAAGACTGACCCTCATTGCCGATATTTTTGGTATGTTATGATCATTCTATTCTGATACGCCTGTTAGAAACAAGGGGAGGCATGCCACTGACCACGTGTTCGTCACTAGTTCAGCCGGTCGTTAACAGATGGCGTTGGGGTTGATTGCGCCCATAAAGGCTGTTACGCTAAATTGTTTGGTTTTTTAATGTTCATTCTATGGAGCTGATTCCAATATATGACTTGTTTAGTGTCCTCTGCAAATATTAGTTGTAAACCTGAATGGTGACTTCTTGTTTGCATACAAATGACATTGCAAAAGTGCTAATCGCGACACATTCTATCAAAGTAACCCTTATTGCCGATATTTGTTTAGGTAATTTATGTTCATGCCAGGGGACTGATTCCTACGTATGATGTAAAATAATGTCTTCTACAAGTGATATTTACAAACCAGAATTGTAATCTTTTTCGTTTGAGCACAAATAACATTGCAGAAAAGTGTTTCTGGGTGCTGTTTCAAGGTTGCCTTTGTACTTCGGTATTTAGCGATAGATATGTACAAGGTATTTTCTTTTGATTTTCCGCCGCTTATTCAAACAATCTTTTCATTGATACCAAAGAAATCAGTGAAGGTAACGAACCTGTCGTTGAATGGAATGTTAGAGCCAAATCTGAAATGCAAACTATAATTTCTATAATTCTACTTATCAGTTGGAATTTTTTATCAATTGTAACATGTCATTAGCTGCATTATTCAATTTCAGTCCAACGGGTTTAGAATGAGGATGCTGAAGCAGAGCTGGATTATCGGATTTCCTGTTGAAAATCAGAAATGTGTCTTTTTGTACATTGCAAATTTCCTTGAACGCAATTGCATTATTTTGTTTTAACGCACTCACAGAAGAGTTTTCCTTTTTTACATTCATTATTTCTATTTTGCATGCTCAGTGAGTCCACACAATGATAAAAATGCATTAGATGATTTGTTTAATAAAGGCTCTGAGTCACAGAAAGAAAAATAAACTGTTATCTCGTAGTGTGAAAAGGCAACCTTAATATTTGCTACTTTACCATTTCAGTTTGCTCATTTCACAGGCATATTTAGGTTTGCATTTTATTTACATCAACTTACAGCTAACTCTAGAAAGAATACGGCTTCATCAATTAAACCATATAACTAAAATAACCCTTAATATTGAATTCCGACTGCCTTTCGTTGCTTTCAAAATCAGCATTTATTTCTAGTATGCACTAGACAGATTCCTTGCATGAACCGAAAGTTGTTAGGAAAAGTTACCAGTGAGTGATCTTATGTATTCATGAAGGGGAATTATTTTTACTTTTTCTCAAAAAGCAAAAATATAGGACTAGAACTATAGGACTTCCGACACTTACGCATAACATAGTTTGGAAGTATAATAATAATAATAATAATAATAATAATAATAATAATAATAATAATAATAATAATAATAATAATAATAATAATAATAATAATAATAATAATGTGTAACTTTGATTTAACCTAGAACTATTACTAAACTTAATGATTTTTAGATCATTTCGAAAGTAATTAGTTTTAATTGTTTGCATTCGCAAATAGACCAGATAGATTCGGGGCAAAATCTACCTGAAGTTAAAAAAACAAATAAAAGTAGTTTCCACAAAAGCGTTCCCACCCTTTAATGATATGTTTGTGCAACAGTTGACAAGATATTTTGCCTTCAACCTAATTATACATCTAACCATATTAGAGTTCCAAACTCCAAGGCAACTCTCTAAATATGTACACTGAAACACTGACCCTGTGCTCAAAATCTTTTGTGCATGTGTGTTTTTGTATGTTCATTTGAAAAAAAAATCATGGAATTAATGAGCTCTTGTTTATAAAATTAGCATAGATTTCCCGAACCAAAATTGCGCCTCAACTGTTGACCAAAAGAGGAATCAGCGACCTTATTATTATTATCTGTTATACATAATCGAGAATAGGCTATGTGGTAGTTCTTCTTAAAGCGTTATTTGAGAACAAATAGAGTAACTGAACACCATGAAGTAATTTCATAATAATATCATTCTGTTTGGCTGAATATGTTTTAAAGGAATAAAGCTGAAATATTGAAAACTTCGAGAATTTTGCGAATTTTTGAAGAATGTTATGTTCGAATGTTCTTGAAACAATCTTTTAATTCAAGTAGTATGTAGGTCTCGGTTAAGAATATGTGAGTCACTGCTAAGAGTATGTGTCACTGTTAGGAATATGTCAGTCAGTGCTAAGAGTATATGTGTCACTGTTACGTATATGTGAGACACTAAGAATACATGTGCCACTCATGGGAATATGTTAGTCACTGTTAAGAGTATAGGCTACGTGTCACTGCTAGGAACATGTGTATCACTGATACGTATATGTGAGTCACCTCTAAGAATATATGTCACTCATAGGAATATGTTAGTCATTGGCTAAAAGTATATGTGTCACTGTTAGGAATATGTGAGTGACTGGCTAAGAGTATATGTGTCACTATTAGAAATATGTGAATCATGCTAAGAGTATATGTGTGACTATTAGGAACATGTGTATCACTGTTAGGAATATGTGAGTCAGTGGTAAGAGTATATGTGACACTGTTAGGGATATCTGGTCAGTTTTAAGAATATGTGCGGACTGTTAGGAATATGTGTCACTGTTAGGAATATGTATGGACTGTTAAGAACGTTTGTTACTGTTAGAAATGTGTGTCACTGTTACGAGAAATGGGCTTAGATGGGCAGGTCATGTAGCTAGAATGGAAGAAAGTAGAAACGCTTTCAAAGTCTTGACTGGACCATTAGGAAGACGACCATTAGGAAGACCTAGGCGCAGATGGGAGGACAATATTAAGATGGATTTGGCAGAAATAGAAATACAAAATAGAAACTGCATCCAGTTGGCTAAGGATAAAAGTGTAAAACACGAGTCAAATTAAACGCATATGTGAATATAATTAGGAAGTTATAGTTATCCTGTACATCAGCCATAATTAACGGTTATCATAGCACTCCTTTATTTATCGTTAATGTTAGTCTTTGACATTAAAAATGAGTGTATAGACAGGTTAGTTCGTTGATTATTATAGTCTTAATACAGGCGAATTGCATAGCACTATAAAATGTATTTCTAGATGAAGCTTCCTCAGTACTACATACAGGGATTCGTGCAGGTTTACTTTTCGCACACTATTCGAAATAATTGTTGAAAAATTCTAGCCTTTCACTAATTTTCTTCTTATTGTCTCCTAAATGATTTGCGCTAGACGAGATGAAAATATTTCATTTGGTATAGATAAAATTTCAGGGGGGGGGGCATTAGAAGAAATTGTTGGAAAATTACAATTATTTTACTATTTGGGTATAAATACTGTGTCCGGATGTATGGCATAAAAATACAGTGCACAAAATATAAACCAAACTCTGCTAGGTGGCCACAAAAAAAGCACGAATGCTATTTAACTGAGTCGGGGCGAGGCGAACGGTAGTGAAAAAGTGCATCCGAAGAAGCAGTCGCGTGAGCGACGGTTTGTATACACGTAAGCGTGGATGTTGAACAACAAGTGCTTTTTTGGCAATGATATGAGTTTCAATAGCACTTGTCATGGTTTCATACTAATTGCGCTCCACTTGTAAACATAAAATACACCTTCTGTACACTGTGCATAAATACACTGCCGGTGCAAAATAGTATCTAATATGGTCATCTTTCATATGCACTCATTTATTTTATCCGTCGTGAAGCACTTGTAATGATTTTACACTAGTAACCCTATACTTGTAAACCTAAAATATAGGTGTATTACTTCCTATTTAATTCTATCGCTTGCAGAAATTTGTTCTTTATAAATATATATCTTTTATTGCAAAGTATTGAAATTTACATCTAAATCTTCCAAAATGTGGAGTGCCAAAAGTAAACCAGCACCTAGGGATATGATAAATCTATTGTCCAGAAGCAGACAGAAACTGTGTACCATTAGACCATGGTAGTTATCTAATAAAGCAACTCACATTGTACAACGTTGTGCTGTAATCAACTGTTTTGTGCAGACATATCCACCTCAATTTCAGCTATATTTGAGGTGAAGTTTTATTGCGTAACTAATTCGTGGTAGTTTAGAATTTTTCTATAAATAGATTGTGGACAAATTGTATTAGTTTTCTCTTGTTTCTTAATGGACCTCGGCATTGATCCCACGGATCAGTGATCTGGGTGCAAAGTCTTGAAATTTATTAAAACTTCAAGACTTCATTTGGCAACAGCCAACGCTGATATTGCAGTTCAGACCAGGGTCGCGTAATGAAGGGTGTAATAAATTTAATGTCCGACTGTTCTGCACTTTAGGCTAAATGAGACTGCTGATTAAATGAAATGTTATGAAGTAATTGGTGGAATGAGAATATGGGAGGAAACGGGAGAACCCCGAGAAAACTCACAGACACGATTATGTCCATCACTAACTCACGTAGCCGGAAATTGAACCAAGGACCCATCCAACCAGAAGGGATGCTCGCGAGACAAGAGTTGAACCTGTCTCGTCTCGAGAATGTATCATGACCAGGGCCGCATTTAGGGAAGGTGCATTGGTGCACGTACATCCCCCCTTTCGCTATAAATATACTCTATCTAAAGTGAGAAGCTAGCAGTGGACATAGCAACATTTTCCGAAAATTTCTGCTGTCATGTTTCCGTTTGGAGCTTCTAAAAGAAAGCGAAGTTTTGCAAAAGCAATAGTTTAAGTCAATTTTCTGAAGGTTTTGAAGGAAAAGAATTCACTGAGAGCAGACACTTAGTATTTCTAGGAAAATTCGTCATTCACACCACAGTTGTCTAAAAGCATTAAAAAAAAATCAAATTTAATTCATATGTACTTGTAGTTATTGGTGCACCCCGTCAGAAAATCCTGTATCCGGCCCTGATCGTGACAGTTATGTCTTATCGCGAAAATTGTATCTGATGCTATTGGATGAGCTCTATGTTGTCACGAAAATTCTTTTTCGTTTCATGTCCAGCTCTAGAGTCACGACACGAAGGATGAGCTCTTCTCAGTGCGATATCTTGTCCCAATGACCAACATGGAAAAGAGTCTTGCTGCAGCTAAGAAGTTTCCATACGCTACTGTCTTCTGCTAACCTCTTAGTCTTCACGTACGATTTTAGTGTTTTGATATCGTCCATCAATTATAGTCTCCTTCGCCCCCTCCCTCTCTTTCCTACCAGCATATTCTCTAGCACGTCCCTCATGATACATTTCTTTCCTAGCCAATGTCCCAACCAGTTTCTCTTCCTCTTCTTAATAATATCGAAAATTGTTCTTTTCGTTCCCACAATTTTAACACTCTCATTCGTTTCCCGATTGACCCAGCCAATTCTTTGCATTCTTCTTCACACCCACATTTCGAAAGCTTAAATCTTTTGTTTTAATATAATTTCTGCTTAAAACAGTATATATTAAGTGAGTGTTTAAAATATTTATTTATTTATTTATTTTTCTTCAAATATTTCTGAACTTCGTACATAGGTTGCTACCCTTACGTGATTTGATGCATTAAATTGGGTAAGGAATCGAATTTCGTTCCCTTTGGGCACTTACATAGATAAGAACTAAAGTTTTTGAGTGGCTGCATTTAGGATGAAATTAGCGTAGATGTATCGTCATGGGAAGAATAAACCAAACCATAATTTTCACATTAATGTTTTTTATTTATCCATAATACATGAATAATTCAACATAGTGCAGAACATCGTACATACGCGTTCCTGTTATGGGTGTGCATTAGGTGGGCATGTTTTTAAAAATGTCCAATTCCTTATAAGTACAGTAACAGTTCAACGAGACAAAATGGTTTTCAATCGAGGGCATACACAGACTATTGCACTTAAACGAACGGGATAAAAACAAGAAACAAATAAAAGCTTATCATATTCTCTGATCAACCTTTTCACGCTCATCATAACAACGTTCCTGATTGTTTTAACATTTCACCGCTAGGTGTAGCTAGCAAGAAAAAAAAGTAGTCTCTTGTTTTATAATCCATTAACACCGTGCTTGTTCCTTATGCAGATCAGGTAGCGAGAGATTTTAATCTAATAAAACACACGCGCCATGGCTATTTAAATAAAAGAAGCAAGAAAATAACTTGCTCCAAATCTAAATGTGAGTTATCATTGTCGCTTTCGGGAGTTTCGTTGCGAAACCTAATTGAACTGGTTACAAGATTTGACAGAAATTAGGTCTTGTATCAGTCATTTAGCTATTAAAGATTAAAACTGTTAATTTGTTTCGTTGTAACAGTCTCATAAGTATTCGTTATTAATTTTCTTTTATCTTAACGTTTCTGTATTACGGTTTCAATTGAAGAACTCTATATAGTTTTAACTTAACTACTCTGTTTATAGCACAAGAAAAGGTATATTAACAATTTTATTATTAGTTATGCTCCTAGACTAAATCTAGGGTAGGGACACATTGATTCAATTGTAGAGAACTCACTTTTGTTGAAGGGGAGGTCCTCCTGTCGAACCCCAGGCTTGTCAGTTTGTGGTGGACATCATATCTGTAGATTTCTCCGGTGCTCTCCGTAGATTTCAGCAACGAAGCTATATGAGACAAGGACTTACGTCAGATTAAGATGAAATCCGAACTACCGTAATGCGTTCAATGTTCTCCTATCGAGAACTGAACTCGGGACCACGAGCAACGAAGACGGACGCGCTAGCCACTGGACTAGCGAAGCGGGATCATTAGAAAATTGTTTTCTTATCATATTATGTATTATATGTGCATGTGTAAACTTGCAACACGAGGTTCATTTTGGGGTCGCGGTGGCTCAGTGGTAGAGCGTTTACCTCTGTTGCATGGGGCCCTTGGTTTGATCCCAGCCAAGTGAGCTTTGTGGTGGACAAACACTGTGTGCGTGGATCTTCTCAGTGTTCTCCCGTTTCCTCCAGCTTTATTCATTCCACCATTTCACTCATTTCTCATCATCACTGTCTCCTTCAGCCTAACCGGCATAATCATGGGACATAAAACTTTAAAAAGATTAAAAAGAAGACGAGATTTATTTTACTCCTAACAACCACGAATTTGAATACTAAACCGGCTTATTGTCTAAAGTTTCAGAAAGGCACATGCCAAGTTTAATTAAAATTGGATATTTTTTTTACGGAAGTGTCGTGGAATGGGTAGGCGGATCGACAAACACACAAATATCATTTGAATCGAATAATAGAAGCTCTCTTACGTTCGCTTCAAAAAATATAAAATAAAAATTTTTAACAAGCAAAGCAAATAAGTATTATTGGTTGATTCGAAGAGTAATCACATGTTTTAGTTTTTTCCTTTCAATTTCTTTCAATTACCACTATTGCTTTCATCTTGTTATATAACGTGTTTTTATCCCATGCACTCTGTTTCGAAATCAGAAGAAGGTCTGATGGAAGAACCCAATTTGAAGAGCTAGGAAATAAGGGTTGAAAGGAATAATGGAAAAGACGAAAGTGATGTTCAACCTTTGTAAGAACGTCAAAGGCAGAAGAGATCTGAATGTAAGTTTTAATTAAGAAATTAATAGATACTGTATACTGGAGAACATTAGGCATCAAGGGCGCCGATTTCTCTGTAAATTTGGGGGGGGGGCATTCAGATGCAGAAGGGATATATGAGGATTTTAAGACAAATTGCATTCAAATTATAACAAATATCGTATATTCATATGTACAATATGAGGGGACCCACATGAGCTTTGGGGGGCCCGGGCCCCACGGTCCCCCAGCATCGGCGCCCTTGTTAGACATAGGCTGGAGTGCATTCAAAATAAACAGCTTTATACTGAAAAGCAAAATACCAATACAAAGCGTATAATTTTATGAATGTATTCTCCCCTTTTGTTATATGAATCAAAGACGTACACACTGACAAAATCAGTCATTCGTCATCTGCAAACTGGGCAACGGAACGTGGAAAAATGTGTGCTATAGTGACTGCGAGGACTCGTGAAGCCTCGGCTCTACACGAATCATAGAATTGCTTTCCTTCACTTGTGATGTATCGGAAGAATTCGGTACGATTCGTGGAGCTGCCTTCCGAACGCACACTTAAGAAAAAGTGAAACGGCAGAAGTGTAAGAACAACATTGCCAAACTTGTTTGACAAGACATGGCAAACGAGTGACCAAAAAAAAAAGCACTTAAAGAATCTGATACTAATACTAACAATTATTCGAATTAAATAGTAACAATAATAATAGCAATACTATAAAACAACAACAATAATAATAACAATAAAACGAAACTTAGCGTAAATCTGACAACACTACACTTCAAGAGATGTTTTCGTATAGCGCGCGACATGATATTGGCAAAATTTCATGGGAGGGGGTTGACGACTGTGACACACCCTCACGTTCCATTGGATGATGAAATTGCTAAATGTAGGTCACGCTTCACGACTCCTCGCAATCACTATAGTAGTAATTGTGTTCAAAGTAAAGAGAAATCTCTCAAGATTAGGAAAATGGCGTGGACGAAACTAATTCTTGACTGGATACCTAGAGGAAAGGATCGAGGTAGGAAACGTCCTTATATAAGTAGTATGACGAAATTAAGAAACTGGACGTAACTTGCAGGAAAGTTGCCCAAGCCCAAGATAGGTGCTTGTTGAGAAAATGTGGAGAGACCTTAATCCAGAGGTGGATTGACATTACTTGATATAACATATACGATATATCCCTCCTACCAAATAATGAAACATCGTCTTACTTAAACACATCTTTCTTTTATATTTTTTCTAAAGAGATATTAAACAATATTAGTTTAAAATACTATAATAGCTACAATAATTCGAATTTAAATGTAACATTTTTGATCTTTACATACACCAATATAATGGCTTTTCCATGATGGCCTAATGCAATAATCCCAAACTTAACTTGTTTAATTTATCAGAATATCCAAAATTTCTTATCTGTAAATGTAACCCGAATTCAGATGTCTGAGCAGGTGATTTTTATTTGAACATGATTAGGAAATTGAAGCAACTTAAATTGGATTCCGATGACCTGGCGAAAATATTAAGATAATTATGTTTTAATGAGTATTGCTTTGCATAAACATAATTTTCCTAGAAATTGAAAAATAAAATGATACGGTTCGTTTAGATATGGGTCGTTAATCTGTAGGGAGGATCCTTCCATTTTATTATACCCTATCGACAATATGGCGCTAATAGCTTTCTTTAATTGCCGACAATAACGTCGAGGTTCGACGAACGAAAAAAAAAAAGAACTCTTGAAGATTGCACTGACAGTCCAACGGGAAGGAAGGGAGCGGGAAGACGTTATTAACAATCATGTGCCAACACTTGAGTTTCGCTCGTTATGGCGGGAATTGATGAAGCGTGTCATGCAAAGGATTTTAATGCTAACCTTCCATCCACCAATTTAGACAAATTTTAGTTTTTTAAAGTGTTAATTTCCTTTCATGGGAAAAGAAACGTTAATAGTCGTCTGATGGTAGTCTCACTACTTTTTTTTATTGTAATCAAATTCAAATAGTCTGCTCTGGTCTCAGGAATGCTCAGTATCAGCCAGGGGCGGATACAGGACGGACTTCCGGGGGGGGGGAGTTGTGATACTGCAACTTAGAGATACTTTTAAGAACTCCAAACTCTGGGATGGGTTTTATTTATATATAAAATAAGAAAGTTTCCTCTTCTGGGGGGAGATCTCCCCGACCGCCCCCCGTGGATCCGCCCATTTGATCAGTCCGTCTCAATTATTCTTACATACTTTTTAAAAAAAATAAATAAAAATGCCTCTCACTTCTGGTTACTGTCTAACTATTATTTACTTATTTAAGAATACAACAGGCCTTTAGGGTCCAATTACAGTATGCTGTATAGATTCTAAAGTGATTCAACAGTTCGGAAATCATTTACTGACATGCTACAAATATGTAAACTTTTATTTACTTTGCTGTACCTGTTGTAAGAAGCATATATTCACTACATAAGGGACTTCATTAGTACATTCGTCCTGGCTTTCTGACAGAAAAAGAAATCAGTGTTTGCTAATCTTTGTCGTAAGGTAGGAACCTGAAGTGTCCATATCGTGAATGTCGTTACACCACACTATTCGTGGATCTATCGTGACGTGAAAGGAATCTTCTGATTTCTAGAGGAACATAAATTATGAACAAATCTGGGCATAAATTATGTACACTCATGTCCAAAATGATTGTCGCATATCTATAACTATCTTCTTCTAAGAATATAATTTGATAATGATTTTGCAGGGTACTTTAATACTGATACTATGTGTATAATCGGGAAATGTGTATTCGTGGTAAATTTCATAGGAAAAGAATTATAAATACGATAATTAGAATGAGTAAAACAAAATGTTGCTAAATGGACAAGAAAGTTTTATTCTCGTTTTATTGTTCTTATTTACTGCTCTTTTGACGTGAAATTTGCCACATGCATGTCTTTGCTGATTATACACATACTAACATTATAAGAAATACTGGGCGAATTTGTTATCATATTATATACCTACAACAACTTCTTTATAGACATACGACAATAATTTTGGACATGGGTGTACATAAATTTTCAAACCGAGACGAGACAAGAAAACATTATTTTCCGTCTCGTCTTGCCTCGTGGGAAGACCTTAGTATCCCTTGTGTAGTTTCCTTCTTTAAATTATGACTTGTATATACAGATTCTGATATTTAGTTTTCCCTAAACTACATCCTAAAAATTTAACATATATTGTAGCATGTCTCATCTCTCCTGGGTACAAATGCTGCTACGTCATTCAAGAGTACACAGAGCCAGTAAGCTAATGGTTAGACCTGTAGCTTTGCTACCGAAGGCTCCCGGGTTCGAATTGTGTAGCCCACTTTTTGAGTCCTTTTTACAGTGCTTGTTTTCAGTTTCATCGGACGAAAAGCGGGATAGTACATTTAAGTATTGCAATAACCTGCAGATGGTTATGTTTATAGGCATCAGCATGTACTTTTATTTATAATCAAGACCACGCGCTCTTCCATTAGAAGTTACCACATGAAGCAGACGATAGGAGTCATCGTTACCACTTGGTCATGTGATGGAAGAGAAACACTAACGCCACTGCTGCTTAAAAGAAGATATAAAGCTCCATACATTGCCTCAAACGACACAGGGGCCGATTCAGGGGGGGGCTATCGGAGCAATCGCCCCCCAGAAGAGGAAACTTTCTTATTTTTTTATATATACATAAAACCCATCCCAGAGTTTGAAGCTCTTAAAAGTAGCTCTAAGTAGCAGTATTACAACCCACCGCCCCCCAGAAGTCCCCAGACATTAGTTTCGACTAGTCAACTCGCCCCCGTTTTACGTTACTTGGAGCTTTTCGAGACTCCAATCTCCCTTTGTTTGCGTGGAGCACTGAGAGTCTTAACCTTCTTCCACTCAGCTTGCGTGGAGCTTTGTGGAAATCTTTCCTTAGGCTGCCTGTGGCGTAAAACACCTATTTATCCGAATTATTTATTGGATTTTGTATTGATTTTAATGAATGTGTGTTGTATTATTCTATGACAAAAACTTTTTATAGTAAAAGTTTGTGACAGAAAACCTATTCCCGTGTGTAAATTGCTCTACCTCTTATCTTAACAAGAAGGTAATTTCACTTTCTCTACTCTCTATCTCAACAGGGTAATTTTACAATATAGACCAAGCACACTCCTTCTTCCTTTCCCTTGTTCTTGTGTACACTAATCTCCTAGGTTCTGTCTGCAACTTGGATTAATTAATTAATTAAGGAGCGTAGACCATAATAAAATGTTTCTCAAACTGCAGGATGTAGACCTAAATTGGTTCTCGAGGTTTGTCCTTGTGGTCCTTCAATATTGCTATTAGTCTAGAAAGAGACAGAAGAGGAAAAATTCCCGAATTTCATACAACTATAGTTGAGAACCTCAAACACGTATATGTTATATAAATTCTAAAACCTTTCTATAGATTTATAAACATATCCTTCATAGCCTTCAGTTAAAGGAAAGACTAATACGTATTCTCTTCTATTAATACAAATATAAAATAAGAAAACTTTAATTACTGCTCCCATGGGTTTTTTCGAGTACTTTCTTTCCTCTTACATTATCATTCCACCAATTCTTCCATCATCATTCAGTTCCCTTAATCATCCATTTCCCTTAGCCTAAATTAAAGACCACAATCATGGGACATTAAAGAGCATAATCATGGGACATTAAAATAAAAGATTGTATTTCATTTTAATGAATACTCTTTTCAAAATATTGATCCATTTTTAAAAATATATAAAATCAATGAATAAAAGTTTATTGATGTTTTTAGAACATAAAAACAACCAAGAAAATTGACTAAAACTTTTTAAAAACAGAAAGTCAATCACTAAAATTGATTCAATCGTGCTCTATTCATTCTCTTTCATGTTTTTTAACTCTTAAATTCAAATTGAAGGATAAATAAAATCACGAATCACGGTACGCAATTTCTATATGACCTTATATGCTCTTTTTATTTATGTCACAGTCAGAACATTAAGATAACGTATGCCCGAGTTAATTTTTATACAGGGTGGCCCAAAAGTAGGTATACACCTTGCATTGATCAAGTATAACATTCTAATTTATAGGTTTATTTGGTTCGGCTCTTCCGAGCTTAAGATGTATGTAAAACATATTAAGTACAAATAATAAAAAAACTAAGTCTACCTGATGAATAACAATAAGAAATGATATAAAATGCAATGAGCTATGAGTACTGTCCTGTACACCTACTTTTGGGCCACCCTGTATATACACACACATATATCAAGACTGAAACTATAAAACTTTTAAGTGTTGAAAGTGGTTGCAGGGGGATTGAGCTCCCTTTGACCACTCCTAAGGATGGGCCTATTTAGTGGTATCCCACGGACGGAATACTCTATAGGCCTTACGGAATACTATTGAAAAATTACTAAATAGAATCACACATAACGAATGCTCTTTTTTTATTATTATTAAATACGCATGAACTTTCTTCTTTCAAGTCGTATGTATATTTTACTCTTCTCTCTTCAGTATTGATGAACATATATAAATCGACCGATAATTTTTACGCACCTTCCACTACACTAAAGACATACAGGATGCATCAAAAGTCCGGGGCCATGAACAAACTCCGTTATGACTGATGATATGAAAAAAATGGAAAGAGAGGAAAGTTATTGGAAATAGCTGTTTTTTGAACATAAAATGGTGGAATTTTTGCAAACACAGCAAACATTTGGTCTTCACACTGCCAAGGCGCCCTATCTTAAATTTAGAAGTAAGGTTTCCAGCTCAGTAAGCTGTTCGAACGAAGCGAAAAGACACGTAAAAATGACATAGTAAGCATGGGTATTGTTATGTGAGGAAACCTGTAATATCTAAAGTCGGTTTCCCAATAACGCTGCATTATTGGGAATGTGAGGGGCTCAAAGAACATTCTACTAAATTAACAACGTCGCTTTTTCGTTTCATATAGAGGGCCTTCCAGTGTGGAGCCGAAATGTATGGTGCGATTGCAAAAATTCCCTAATTTTAGATGAAAACCACCTATTTCCAATCACTTTTGTCTCTTTGGAAATTTTAGAAACCGCCATCTCCAATGTTCCTTATGTTTGGAATAACGCGTGCTGCGATGTATTTTTTTCCCGCGCTTTCGACGATCTTAGCCCCGAAACTATCACTTTTCCTCACATGTGCGCATGGAGTTCTTTCGTATTTTGATGCGAGATATCAGTCCTTAAAATGTGTTGGTATAGTTCATTAACACCCTGTATAGACTAACAAGAGCAGCGTCCCCTTCGCACGGGCTGAATGGTATGCATCCTGAAGAACAGAAGAGTCTTTTGGGTTGTCTAACTTAAGGTGTTTTCAGAAACTATAAAATTTGGAGCCCACTCTCTCCCCTTAGGTTACGCTTTTAAAAAAATGTAAATAGCTTATGGTTTTTTCCCTACAGGCACCTACAAATATGTTACGAGTCATCGTTGGGAATTTCTGTAAAGGATATACAAACAAATATTTAGCTTTATATATAAGATTATGCCATCATCTAAAAAAAATAGAAGTGACTCATTGGTAGAGCCCTCAACCCTAATACGTGGGGTCGGTCCCTGATTCCATCTCAGCTCGCACCAAGTGAGCCTTGTGGTGAACAAACGCTACTGCATGCTGGATTTTATCAAGATTATCCCGTTTCCTCGAGTATCTTCATTCTACCATTTTGTTCGTCATCGATGCCATATCCTTTGCCTCGAAGCATGTTTCCGTGACATTAAACTTTTCTTTAAAAAAAAAAAAATGTAAATGTTCGTAATTTTGATTTCTAACATTTTCTAACTTGTTTTACTACTATGTACAGAAATAGTTCATCTTCATATCGAAAATTAACCTTCGTTTTCTCTGCAATTCTATCCATATTATTGATAACTTCTAAGGCTGAACTAGAACTATTTTCTCAGAGTTAGGAGAATATCGTTTTCTTTACTTTCTCTGTCCTCGAAATTGTGCAAACAAATTATACATTTGTATATAGTTATTACTTATTATTTTATTTTATTTATTTAACAATCACCAGATACAGCTCAGATGCCATTTTATACTGGATATCTAAGAACAACAATGGAAAGGATTTTGGGGAAGGTATCGGCCAGGGACTGTTTTTAGTAGGTACCATGCCGGCATTTGCCTGGTAAGACTGAGGGAAACCCTGGAAAACCCCAGTCAGAATGGTCGGCAGCGGGAATCGAACCCACGACCTCCCGAATACGAAGTCAACGCTCTACCACTTGGGCTACTTCGCTCGGTTGGGCTACCTGGAGTTATAACATCTTGCAACCGGATTAGGAATGGAAATGCAACCCGGATAGATAATATACCAATCGAATTCATTTAAAATATGGGAGACAAGGAAAAGAAAGAATTGTTCCGACTGTGCAATGAAATACATGAAACAGGAGAGTGCCCAAAAGACTTCCTGAAGACCATCATGATACCGATGGCTAAGAAATCGAATCCAAAGAGATGTGAGGATTATAGAACTATTAGTCTCATATCTCATGCAACTAAAATTTTGCTCCGAATACTGAACAGAAGGCTATACGGAAGAACAAATGAAGAAGTTGAGGAGGAGCAATTCGGGTTCAGAAGACGTAAGGACACAAGACATGCTATTGGATTATTAAGGGCGATCGGTGAAAGAAGATTTATAGAAGAAGAGAAAGAGGTGTATGCTGTATTTATTGATTTAGAAAAGGCTTTTGACCGCGTGAATTGGGAATTGTTGTTGGAGTCCTAAAGAAGATAGGGTTGGAGTGGAAAGATCGAAGACTCATAAGAAACTTATACATGAACCAACAAGTAAGTGTTAGGATAGGGGAAGAACTGACGGAAGAGAGTGCAATTGGAAGGGGAGTTCGACAAGGATGCTGCCTCTCGCCAACACTATTTAATGTCTATCTAGAAGAGATAGTGAAAAAGAGTTTACATGATGATGACCGCATTTTGGTAGGAGGTAGAATGATTAGATGCATAAGATTTGCAGACGATATGGCGCTTGTTTTAGAGTCTGAAAAGGAAATCAATAAAATGTTAGAAAACCTGAGGATGGGCTTTGAAGAATATGGGATGAAAATAAATGTTAGAAAGACAAATGATGATTGGAACGAAGAGGTCTTTGTCAAATATAAAAGTGGGAGGGGAGCAAATAGAACAAGGGAATAGTTTTCGATATCTAGGTAGTATTCTTAGTAATGACATGAAGTGCGAACTTGAAATAAAAGCAAGAATAGGAATGGCGAAAGAAGCCTTTAGGAGGAAGAAAAGTCTTTTTTGTGGGACCTTGAATAAAGAGTTGAAAAAAAAAAAGACTCATAAAATGCTTCGTGTGCAGTATTGTACTGTATGGGCGGAAACGTGGACATTACGTAAAAGTGATGAATAAGGACTGGAAGCCTTCGAAATGTGGGTGTGGAGAAGAATGGAATGAATTAGTTGGGTCGAGCGGAAAACAAACGAGAAGACGTTAGAAATTGTGGGGGAGAAAAGAACACTTTTAGATATTAGGAAGAGGAAGAGAAACTGGTTGGGACATTGCTCAAGAAGAATTTCTATTATGAAGGACGTCCTAGAGGGTATGGTGTCAGGAAAGAGAGGGAGGAGGCGAAGGAGACTAGGATGACATAAAAACAGAAATATCATACGTCAAGACGAAGATGTTAGCGGAGGACCATGAAGCATGGAAGCTTCTCAGCTGCCACAAGTGACCTGCCAGTAAGGACAGAATACCTATGATGATGATGTTGATAACATCTTGCTATCTCTTACACTTTTTGCTCTATGAGAATCAGTACTGAAACCAGAAGTGATAATTAAACTTCTGATCTTAATAAAAGTACAAGGATCCTGCTTCCATATAAAAAATTGTTTCTCGCTATTTATACTGTTTCGCCTTTACTTCCGGTTTGATGGAGAGACAAAGCAAAAATTTTGGATGGAGCTAGATAATACTCTGCATAATTATTGATCACATAAGAAGTTTATCTTAGCAGGAGATCTAAAAGATTCTGTAGGACGATCAGGATCAACATATAAAAGAATGCATGAAGGATATAGATTGAAAGTCAGAAAAATGAGGAAGACGAGAAAACAATAGAAGTGGGGAAACCATCCTGAACACCTTCTATGAGAAAGAAGAACATCTTAACTATATGTAAATATGACACCTCAAAATCTCAGATTGATTTCACCTTATGGAGGAGACAAAACTTACATAATATAAAGGACTACAAAGTAATACCATGTGAAAATCTAGCAGACCAACACCATCTCGTAGTAGTAGATATCTGCATCAAGAAAAAACTAGAAGACGACAAAATGTTTCTGTTCGTATGAAATGGTGCAAAGTAGAAAAAAAAACAAATGTTGAAGAGATTCTAAAATTAGCCCATCACAAGTACTTCAAATGAAAGAATAAGAGGTGCACGTGGAAGAAGAGTGGACCAGAGTATTAGTAACACTCAGGGAAACAGCAAGAAAAGATGTGAGAGAAACAAAAGGTAGACGCCTCGCTGATAAAGAAACATGGTAAAGACGTAAATAACTTCAAACAGCCGTGAAGCAGAGAAAGGAACAATACAAACAAATGGCAGAACTCTGGCAATCAACAAGATCAGTAATATTACAAGGAAGCGAAGAAGGAAGTCAATAAAGCAGTCATCGTAGCAAAAGGTAAGACTTATGATCTGTTGTACAAAAACATGGAAACAAAGAGGGAGAAAAGAACAAGCTTTGCAAGGAATAAAAGAAGCAGATATACATATTTCGAGTTGCGCTGCAACAACGAGGTTCTGAGAAGTGAGAAGAAGACAAAGAAGCGATGGAAGAAGTATTTCCAAGAACTTTTCAATAAAGAAAATCCAAAAGAAACATGTGAAAATTTACCCATGAATCAAGGACATATTCGACTTGTAACTGTAGTAAAGGATGAAAATATTATGAAAAAGATTTTTAAAAAGTGGTAAAGCCCCAAAACCGGATGCCATCCCTATCGAAGCATGAAAAAGTTTAGGTAAAGATGAAGTGCAATGCTTCACTCGATTTTTTTTAAATAGGATATTGAAAACAGAAAATATGCCAAAAGAATGGAGAGGCAGCTACGTTGTTACATGCCAAGGAATAAAACTTACAAGCCATGGAATTAAGCTCAGAGGGAGATTGATAGAAGCAAGATTAAGGGAAAAGACCAAAATAACAGAGACCCAATTTGGTTTCGTGCCAGGACGGTCGACAACGGATTCAATATTTGCGCTTATAGGATGCTAATGGAAAAGTTCAGAGAAAAACCAGAAGAACCTCCATATGGCTTTCATCGACCGAGAGAGTGTGTATGATAGACTGACACGGGATTTTATTTGCTGAGCACTAAAGAAAAAGGGTGTTCCAAATCAGGTACTCAAGCATGAATCTATTTCAGGAGGGATCCAAAGCTTCTGGGGGGTTTCAAATTCAATATGAGGATGCATCATATTAAAATTTGTGGAAGAATCCCTAAAATTAGACTTGGAATATTGAGGGACTCACTCCCTGTTTGTGTCCCTGTTCCGAACACATACATCTGTACAATTCAAAATATGTATCATGAATGTAGGATAGGAGTGAGGAGCAGAAGAATTTACAGTTAAAGTGGAACTTCATCAGAGATTGAGTCATAGCCCATATCTTTTTGCTGTTCTAATGGATGAGCTTACAAAGCATGTCCAAGAGTTAGTACCTTGAAGTATGCTATTTGTGAATAATATCGTAAGTAAAACCAACGTATTACTACAAGATAAATCGAATATTTGGAGAGGAGCATAGGAGAATTATAAAAGTAACCAAGAAAGTTCTGTCGCTTTTTCACCCACCACTTTCGAACATCGATATGTCACCTAAAACGTAAATGGAAGATCAAAAATAGTCCCCATCACCATCGATGACCTGCCAACGTTCTGGAAGGCGATGGATTTCATCGCGGTAGAACTTGCTGAGCCGTGAAGCAAAGAAGTTATCAAGTGCATTTTGCACCTCTACTAGGGATTTGAACTAGCATCCTCTAAGGTGATTATTGAAGGAATGGAACAAGTGATAATCGGACTGTCAATGTCCGGAGAGTATGCCGGATGCAATAGTGTTTCCCATCCAAAGTGTAGAGTGGTGTCACGGGTCCTTCTAGCCACGTGGGGCTTAGCGTTGTCCTGTAACAGGAGGACCCCTTTGCGAATCAGAAGTGCTGGCTCCAGAGTTTTGAGTTTTTCTTGAACACGGCTCAACTGCTGACAGTACACAGTTGCATTGATCTCTGACCAGATGGTAGCAGTTCCCGATGCACGATGTCACGAGCAGTCCACCAAACACAGGAGGACAGGCGATTGGTCTTCCAGCAGGTGGTGTATTTTCGAGTGTTTCATCACCGTCCTTAAACTTGTTAAACCATCGCTGCACTGTCCCCGTAGTCTCGACACCCTCACCAAGGCCTGGCATATCTTCCACCCCGCTGCAGCGGGGTTTCATCCCAGTTTGAACTCGTACAGCATACGTCCTTATGACGTTCTGTGGAGATCCCATGTTGACTCTCTCCTTACGCAAGTTGACGGTGTAACTGAACTGCCACAACGTGGTAGTATGTTGGATATACCCACACCAACAACTGACCTTCGTTTTATTTCCATTCGTATTCAACTCACGGTGTGAAGGCCAATTGAACACAGACCTCCAGAAAAAGCGACAGAACCTTCTAGGTTATCTTTATAATTCAGCGTCTTTTTCCAAAGAGGTTGATAGATCCAAGATATAATAACGAAAAGTGTTGATGGCTTATGATAAATCGGATCTCTTTATTCATACTTAGCTGTGTCCACTCCTCCCTTTTAAGTTGTTAATATTGTAATTAAGGTTGAAATTTAATTAATTTTGGGACAATTCCACTGGCACGTGTACTTTTTCTTTCTTTTCTTTTCTTTTTTTTTTTTTTTTTTTTAATGAAACGTCAAGACGAGAAAAGATGGAAAGGAGACGCTGAGTAATTGTCTGGAAACTTATCAAACTTAATACCATTTCTTCTCTTCCGTAAATTAATTAACTGAGAAACGGTCATTAAGAACAAACGGAGATATAAACAGCTAGTATTGTTGTCTTTTAAAAAATAAGTTTGTTAAAAAAAATATATGAAAGTAGAAGTAATATGGTGCAACTTGGCAACAACGCTCACAGCAGCTTCTCTCTCTGAAGAAAAGATGCTGGTTTGGCAGTGCATTTGGACAGCTGACTGACTGTGGAGGGGAGTGAGGAGCAAAGGGAAGGAGAAGTCTTGTGGCTCAGGCTGTTTTTAGGCACACTTAAAACACAAATGAAGGTAACGGGGAATGGCAGCGCGGGCTGCTACGGGAAAATTGTGGCGCAATCGTTACTCTGTAGTAGTTCGACCGAAGATTGGGGAGGAGACTGGTTCACTAATTTCACCCATTCGCTCAAAATTAATTCAGCCAGTGTGTGACATCGAAATTTCTCATACATACATCTGCACGTGTTTACTGTACATAAATTAGAATTAGAAATAAATAAAATATGACTTATAATGTGGATAATCACTGTTGTTTTGTGATAGTGTCGGATTGCGTGTGCGTTTGGTAATCGTCGGGTCTCATTTGTGAAGATAAGCAGTTGAGATTCTTTTTCGACAATACTTATCTATACTAAAATAAAATGCAGACGATTCCGCCTGAATTAAAACGGCCGAGACTCTTCCGTCGGTCGATGACAGTTCCCGATGACACGAACTGTGACAAAAGGAACGGAATAAGATCGGTAAGTAACACAAACATCCGTACTTCTTATCTTTTTTTTTAAGTTATTACACAAGTGTTTCTGTTGACTAACTGTATTACAAACTGGTTACCAGCAGAACTTGTTAGTGTTGTTTTCTAAACCACTTGGAAACATACACCAACATCTATTTACTATTCCATCTATATTAAATTATATTCAATTGAGGGTGTTCCTTTATGGAAAAGTAGCTTACTCCTGTGTAGAGACCTGCACGGGCCGGGCTTGGGCGGGCCGACTCTTTATTTCTTTGGGCCAGCCGGGCTTGGGCGGGCCTCTTCTGGTCGGGCCGGGCTGGGGCCGATTAATTGCAATTCTTTAATAATTATTGACTTTCGTTAAACGATAATTAGAATAAAGGCAAACGTTGAAAAAGTGTGCCCGTGAAAAATGTTATAAAATGAAACTTTTAAAATTTATCGGGCCGAAAATCTCTAAAACTTTTGGGGCCGGGCATAGGTACATTCGGGCTGGATTGGGCTCGGGCCGAAAAATTCGGCCCATGCAGGTCTCTACTCCTGTGTTTTCTCATATACATTTGGTCCTGAGTTTGCACCGGTCACAAAACCGTGTAGTGATTCGGATCCAGCGCTATAACTTGAACTTTTCCTTGGGGAAGAATATTTAAGCCTCTCCTAGAAAAAAATACAAAGTTAGTACTCCTAGAAAAATATGAAATATAAAATTTGGGCTCCTCGCAATTTAAAACCTTAATAAACATTTCTATTACTTCCAGGCCACAGGTTTAATTTATACTTCATTTTGGAAATGCATTTTATTCTGATAATGTGGCAGCAGCAGGACCTTATATTATTTTCAGATCTTTAGAAAATGACTTGGTAGGCCTATTCCATACTTCAGTAGTTAAATTGAGAAAACAACATTTGACACGATTTAAAGCATAAAGAAATAGGGGTCCTAAAAGTAGATATTTTACTAAAATGGGCTCAGATCACATTCATTTAAGTTTTTTTTTTAGTTTTAATTTTTTAAAATTTTATTTATTTATTTATTTATTTTTATAACGTGGTGAAACCGTTCCATGCTTAATTTATATATTCATATTCATATCATACCGTATGGAGTATGAAGTTTTACTTTCAAGTGGGCTCCCTCGAACAGCTGGAAGGGTGAATTGGGCAGTTGCCCCCCTGCCCTATAAGTTACGCCACTGTTCGGATCCCACTTTATCAAGGATATAATTAACTTCATCATAGGTATTCTGCCATTATTGGCAAGTCTCTTGCTGTAATTGAGAAACTTCCATTCTCTATAGCGACTATAGGTACGATTTTTCTGTTTTCATACTGTCTACCAACTGTAGCCTCCTTCGCTCCTCCCTCTCTTTCCTATCATATAGCACATCCCTCATGATACGGCTTCTTCTCAGCCAATGTTCCAACCAGTTTCTCTTTTTCAATTACATTTCAAATTATTCTTTTCTCTCCACCATTTCTACACCTTCTCATTCGATTTTCCGCTCAAGAGGGGCGCTAGGGATGCGCACGAGACAAGATTTGTGGCTGTCTCGTCTCGAATATGTGCTGTAAAAGTGATGTCTCGACTCGAAAAATGTAGCTATATTTCTTTATTGGAAGAGCCTTGTCTCGACTCGAATTTTGCCAGAAAAATCCTGTCTCGACTCGTCTCGTGCGCATCCCTAGGGGGCGCGATGGCTCAGTGGTAGAGCGTTCATCTCCGGTGCTTGGGGTCCCTGATTCGATCCCAGCTCGCGCCGTATGGACTTTGTGGTGAACAGACACTGTGCTCGTGAGTTTTCTCGGGGTTCTCTCTTTCTTCCCACTTCCTTCATTCCACCATTTTATTCATTTCTCATTATCACCGTCTCTTTTAGCCTAACCGGCATAACCGTGGGACGTAAAACTTAAAGATTTTATTTCTTTTTTTCGTTTTTCGCTCAACCCAGTTAATTCTCTGTATTTGAAAAGTTTTCAACAATCTTTTTCCATAGCTTTTGCGTAATGTTCATGTTTCTGTCCCATACAGTAGACCAGCGTTTCCCAACCTTTTTCAACTTGCGGCACACTACGACTGTAACTTGAATTCTCGCGGCACACTCATATATATTATTATTTGTAAATATGAAATACCGTGGTATTTTTTTCTGTGATTACTGATCTTCTCACAGAGAAGAAAGCTCGATCACTGGTTTTTCCCCGTGGTAAATCATTATGCTTATTTTACATTCTAATTTAAAAATAGAAAACAATTTCAATGAAATATTGGACTCAGGTTCTTAAAACTATGCTTTCTTTTTCGAAAACTGTATCCAACCTTCACCAACAAAAAAGATCACTAAATAACGAACGAACAAACAAATCTTTTAGTTTTAAAACACAAATGTAGATAATTTGTATGCATGTTTGCTTTGTCGAAATAATTGAATGATATTTTAAAATTTCAAGTTACGAAATAGTCTGCAACAATAAAGAAGCAATAATTTTCATAACAATGATAAATACTTTTTTTTCAACATTAAAAATATACAGAAAAGTAATATGGTACGAAACTTAAAGCTGTAGATTCATAGTAGACGTTCATAGTAAATG
This sequence comes from Thermobia domestica, assembly GCF_964235325.1. Taxonomy (NCBI): domain Eukaryota; kingdom Metazoa; phylum Arthropoda; class Insecta; order Zygentoma; family Lepismatidae; genus Thermobia; species Thermobia domestica. Next base: position 5,772,649 of record NC_137462.1, read on the forward strand.
TGAAATACAAATATACATTTTTCTTATGTCTTGCAATTTGATTCCTACAGAATTAAATAATTTGTTTCGATTTCCTCGCGGCACACCAGCGGCCCATTCACGGCACACCAGTGTGCCGCGGCACACCGGTTGGGAAACGCTGCAGTAGACGTACAGTACTCCACACGAAGCATTTTAAGTAATAACAAAATACGTCGTATTGGAATTATATCGGTTTTTACCGCTCGGCTTTTATTTTTTTGTTTATTACGGAAGCGCACATATGATGAACCTTCTGCAAATATTTTCTTTTCTTGACATCGTAGAAAGTACGAGTGACTGATATGAGAGGAATATTAATTGACTTGTGCAAATGAGTACCTGTGAAATAAATCCATAATTACCCTTCTCATACATGTGATACTCTTAAGCCCATTCCTCTGCTCTAACTTGTAATTACGAGTTTTCATGTCTCTTTTTTGAATTCCAGGGAAAGGAACTGGCAATCGTACCCCTGCGTAACTGACCCCACGTTGTGGTATGTGGGGTAAAACCTACCTTTGGTAAAACAATAAGAACACGTGTACAATAAAGTTACTTCTAGTTTTATATCTATTAACGCTTGATTATATCCATCAAAATTACATGAATAATATTTACTTAACGTAATATTTTTCTCACCATTACTCGAGATATAAGAATTTTTTGGCACATAGGAAGACAAAGTAGACATAGAATCCATTTGACCACGGACTGAAGTCAATGGGAAATTTTTATGAATGCGACATTGAACCTATTGGTTCATAGGCTATAGAGTTAATTACTGAAGTATGTTTTTTTTTACATGTGTTTTGTTACGGGATTTATCGAGCGCAATGTAACGGAAACTGCCAGTATATATGCGTATAAAAGTGCTTATGTACTAAGATCATACATATATGAGCCAATTTAAATTGCCCCGAATGAGGTGTATTTTTATGTAGTGTTCACATATATGCAACCCACTATGCATGAGGGTTGTTTGGGTTGTAGGATAAAATTCATTAACTACATATGCTTTCACTGAAGTATGCTTCGAGGTATAAGAAGCGGGTGCCAAGAAGAAGGTGCGAGGATCATAGACAGGTACCTAACAAGAATCTTCATTAAATGGAACGTCCTTTTCATCCTTTTAACAGTTTGACGTCACTAGTTGTTTCCTTCCCAAAGCCGTCGGGTCCCCTCCAAATTGCCTGCAAGCTAGCGACGTCTCTTGGAACTGGAACCACGTTGGAGACAGCACAGCTAGCGGCAAGTATTAGCCTCAATTATCATGACTGACAGAATTATTCTTTCATAATAAGAATGAAGGATATCTAAATATTTTCGCCTGGTTGTTTATGCAACCTTAACTCTTGAATGCTCTGAAGTTGCATATTATCGGTTCTCACAGACAAATATTTTTGTTTTATGAATACGATTGCAGTTTCGAAACATAACTAAAACACTGTTTCAAACACGAAACTTCACAGTACCCACATGTCGTCGAATATGATAGGGATAATAGCATGGTACAGAATATTTATATCGAATCACGCAAAGAGTGTGTAGTTTTTCTTTGGGGGGGGGGGGGACTATGAGAAAGATAACTTTGAGTAGACCGAGAAGAAGGTGCGAGGATCATAGAGAAGTACCTAACAAGAATCTTGATTAGATTGAAGGGGCCAGTGGCGGCTCTTCAGGAGTTACATCAATAAAAAATTAAATTTGTACCAACTGAACCTGCGCTCTCTACACAGCGCATCACTCACATATGAGCATGAATCACATTGTCATTCCTCACAACATCTGTACATGTCCCTTTACAGACACGAGTGAAAGACATCTTGATAAAAATCGGCAAGGGGTACCATAAAGGGGAGATTTTTTCGATTTTTTTTTCAGTATCTAGCACCGTTTTAAGATTTGAACCTGCTTCCGGTTGGAGTTTTTTAATTCATGTATGATCATTGTTTTATTTCTTCTTGTATGCAGTATGTAATAAGCAAATACATTACATATACAATTAATTATAGTCAGTTATATATGGTATATGGTGTTCATTGGGCAAAACATTCGAAACAATAAAGATTCATCTTAGACTGGAGAAATGGTTATTTTTCGTTTTTTCATTATAATTTAGCCATGAAACAAACGCCTGACAAATATACAACCCCTATACGCAGATATGTGGTATTGGAATGTATAACTGATAGATATGATGCTTTACTTTTCTTCAAATTTTAACACTTCCAGTGTACCCCTAAAAAATGTAACAAAGAATTAGTTGCCTTTTTTTTAATATTCAATGAGAACTGGACGATCTGCAGAAAATTTGCAATCGATCAAGTGAAAACCACATCTTTCTACAGCTTGTAGTTTCCGAGATATCATTATCAAAAGAATTGGCCCCAAACATATAAACGTAGCATTTCAATATATAGATTGGTACGTACAAGCTAAAGGAAGAAACTTTACTTATAATGTTGTACCTGTTGTAACAACATATAAAATATTAGATAAGGTTTCCTAACTAATAGCTTGCAGCCTTAAATTATTATTATTATTATCATTATTATTATTATTATTATTATTATTATTATTATTATTATTATTATTATTATTATTATTATTATTATTATTATTATTATTATTTATCTATGTGGCTTCCCACAAGAGCCGCCACTAGAAGAGATGTAGACAACGATCCAATGCTAGGCTTTTATTTCTAGGGTATAAACCTTTAGAAATCCGTACAAACCTTTGGAACCTTTGGAGACGCGTACTTAAAACACTATATTCGCAGCAGATATCTTGTATAAGCAAAGTAAGGCATTAGAATTATTGACCAATCTCTAGTAAAAGTTTTCTCTGAAGTATCCTCTATCTGCAGATTACAAAATTCCTTTACATAACTTTTATAGCGAATATTTCCACTTCATCTCCTTATTGAATTACCATCTTAGCTTTCTGTACTTGATTCTAATTAATAGGGAGATTTAAAATCAGGTTGCTATATCGGTTGGTTTTCGAACTGACATAATCTTGTTGGTCTGTGCTTGGTCTAGGCTATAAAAAGAGGGGGGTTTAAGTAGTATCATTATGCATCCCAACTAGTATTAAGCTATTTTTCTTTCTTATAAATGTTTGAAAGATCTATATTTTTATAATTTGTGTTGCCCAAACTGAAACTTTCAGGGCAAGGAACAATTCTACCTTAAACAAACAGACAGACAGACTGTAAAGGCACGAGATCAGTGCTTTTCTCTTACCATAAAACTATGTTTGCATCACCTTCTCAATTCAGTCACACTCTTCTACGAGTTTCAAATACAAATGTGCTATTTGAAGAGTTAACGTTAATCCTATTTGATTTTTTTTTTAAATATAATAAACTAGACATTACTTTCTTATTACATTCATTCTATTAATTCTTGTTATTTTCGTAATTTCATTAAAATATTTTTTGTGGTCTCCCAGTGCTCTGGTAGTTGTGTAAACCATTCGTTGAAACTGCACATAGTCCCAAGTTACCGAATCCCACGGTATGACCACAACCTGGTAGAGTCCAACCCAAACTAGGAACTCCAGGATGGCCCAGGCGGACTCGAATCCGGACCCTGCCTACTTTCACGTTGTTCTACCGGCGCCAGGCGTCCAACCAACCACCTCTCGGACCCAAGAGCACGCTCTAGTCGCCCATTTGGGATATGTCCCTTTGGGATGACAGGGTCCCAACCCTTCCATACCTCATTTTATGGAAGAAATACACCATATATTACCGGTACCAGTGGGTGATGTAGTCAATCTGCACCAGGCAGATATTTCCATTTAGGAGATATCTATCGCTCCCCTCCGGTAGGTGTGCCTAGAATATCGTGCCTCAATTATATCCATGGTGAGGTACCACACACACACTTCTGGGCCCAATTGTCCGTGTCATTGATCCATTTAGGAGTCAGGGCTGGTAGTTTCTTCCGACTCCTTGCCTCCTTAGGTAGGGTTCTAGTAATCTTGCATGTGTTCATCGGCTGTCGACTCCCTACTATGAGGTAGTACTGAGCACAGAGACTAATATTTTAATTCTCTCAAGCTCTTACCTACATTTATATCTTTCGTCAGGTGCGATTGATATGGTGGCCAGCATAAATATGCTTCAGTCCTCTTCTTCTTTCTCAGGACGGGCTTGGGACTAGCCATGACAGGGTTACTGAAGTCTACAATGGAAGCTCACCACGTGGACTCCCTAAAGAACAGAATACCCAGAAAATGATAATGGCGATTAGGAGGCACACTGACTCATTAGTAGAGCGTTTACGTCTAATACGAGGGATCTCTGGTTCGAGCCCAGGCCATCTGGCGCAAGTCGATCTGAAGCAGATCATTGTAAGGCTTTGAAGTTCAAACAGTTCTATGGATTCGTATTCTATGAAAAAAAAAAAACATTTCTGTGGTTTTTCTCGGTGCTCTCCCGTTTCTTTGCACATTCTCATTCCACTAAGTTTTTCAGAATCATTCGCTTCAAAGGCACAAGAGCTTTAAGAATTTAAAGGCTTAATTTAATTTCAAAAGGTATTATTGATCTTTTGTTTCGAATATCCTGTGATAGAAGATAGTGACCTATTATTTCTGTTATGTCGAAGAATAATATTACCGGATTGCTAAATAAGAAATTTAATCAATTATGTTAAACTAGCCAAGAGTTTAAAGAGTTCTTTTAAAGGAAGTAAAGAAGTTCTACAGTTTTCAACGACGCGCCGGTTTAGAAATATTATACCAATCTTATTTATAGAATTTAATCTTGGTTATTATGCACAGTCTCCATGAGGCATTTTATTTGCAAATATTTCATTATCATCACACATTCAGCAGAGATTATTACTCAGTTATTTTCAGTCAATTTTCCAACTCGAACATCAAAACCGCTCGTACAATAGCTGCATTGTTTTCTAATCTTTGCCCAGTTGAGTAGGTGTTCTTATAGGTGTCCTGCACAATCAAGGAGAGCATAAATAAAGAGTTTTGTACAGTCCGCAGCAAAAAACTTGCAATATGAGCATGTAAGTTTATTGTGAAACTACGCTTAACAGCAAAGGGAATCAACATAACATCTAAGTGGCACGAAACACGCCAGGAGAAACATCGGCGTCCTCCCCTGCACACTAACAGTATTTTGGAGCAAAAAACTTCGTCGTTTCACAATAAACTTACACGCTCATGTTGCAGGTTTTTTGTTGCGGACTGTACAAGGTTGTTGGATGAAAATGATGAAAAAAATGCCTTGAAAGCAACTGAACTTATGCGTGTTTTACTACCAATCAGAATCAAGCATTACCAGAAACATAGAATACTTCAGAAGAGATTGCTTGGACTATTTTATATGAAATGTTTGTTTTTATCTTAGGTTTAATTTTTAAAAGTATTTGTTAGAACCCAAAAGAAATAAAGTTAGCAGTTAACCATGTGATTGTGATATAAAAGTTTTATTGTTGCTTTATACAGTCAACGAAGTATGTTTATTACTTTAGTATTGCATCTTCCAAGAATTACATGAAACTCCATTCAGTGTTTCACTGGTCGTGCATGATTATTATCTTTACAACAATCTCGTTAAGGTTATCTTGGATCATATGGAGCGATCAGACCACAACGGAATCAACACCAATAATCAAAGTTGTAGGAAAAGGACATAATCGTAAAGTTTGTACGATTTTTTTTAAATACAAGGAAAAGTGAATGCTATTTTTTTACATTATAAATTATTTATCTGTATATATAAAAATGAAAGTCACTAGACGTTTGTGACTACGTACCTCTTAAACCCCCACAGACCGATCTCGATGAAATTTGCCACATAAATGACGTTAAAGCCTTGGATGATTTTTATCATTTCACTTTAACGGTGCAACTTAGAGGACAAGGAGATATTTAAAAATAATCGAAAAGGAAAGCGACTACATTTCTGACTTAATAACTCTTGAACCACCGGACCGATTTCGATCAAATTTTCAACATAGATGAGGTTTGGGCATGGAATGGTTATCATTTCACTTTCACGGTGCAACTTGGGCGGGGGAGGAGGGTAAATATTTAAAAAATGATCGAAAATGACCGATATTAGGGTCAAATTCATAGTTTTTTGGGGTCGCTAAGATGAACAGTGATACTTTCGATGCTTTTAAAATCCCAATTTAGCCCCGCAACGTGGAGGAGGGTAAAGATATATAAAAATGATCGAAAATGACCGATATTAGTGTCGAATCCATAGTTTACAGGGTCACTGTGATGAACAATGACACTTCTGGTGCTGTTTAAATCCAAATTCGTCCTTTATGTCCAAAATGAAACGTATTCTTCCCATGCAAAGAACAGATATTCTGCTAATAATATCTAAACATAATCTTTATATTTAGCTCCGAAAGGGACTTCAGACAGAGATCTTAAAAAGGAAATATGCCCAAAATGACTGGATTCCTACTGCACTGAATGCGTGATGTAACATTTACGTCGTGGAAGCTCATCATTGGTATCTCATTGGTCCTTGCAGGGATACCATTGAAAATTGTATAAATTTACATTTTACTATTTAATAGAAACTGTTTAATGTTATTTTTATCCATAATAATTACTTTCAGTTACAAGAGTGGAACCCATATAACCCTCTATCTTAATCTAAAAAAACTTAATGTAACAGTTGTACCTCTTTCTTAAAAAAGCGTAAGTTTTCCTTTTGAACAAAGCGTTATTATTTATTTCTTTATTTTGGCAACGTTACTTGCAGACCTTCAAAATCCTTTTTTGAATTATTTATTTTTAGAAATTCAACATATTCCGAGTTTAAATGTTATTCCTTTTGCAGAACCCAACAAATTGTAATGTATATTTGATGTCGTTCGGTAGAACAAGGTTATGTTTTCTCCTGTGCTCACAGAAACAGTGCATTTATGTCTGATGCAGAAGCAGGACGTATATGGACCGGTTATGGCTTATATTTCTTTCAAAGTCAACTGAGAAATAAAGCATAAAAGCAGCTGTTCGTGGTTTACGGGAGATGAAACAATGGACTAACCTTGGATGAGGTGCATAGTAGCAAGGACATTGGGGGAGAAGCAGACACCCGACTGCACTTAAAGTCTCAATGAGACATTATATGGATGTCTTCTGCCATGGTTATACTCTCTGATGGACGGCTAAAGTGATAAATAGTCAACTAAAAGATAAATCCACTTCTTCGGAAAAGAAATCTTGCTTCCGTGTTTTCGCTTTACACAAGATTTGCACCTTCTGGCATTCTTATCAAAATATACAGGGTGTTTCAAAACAATACCGGCAACGTTTGGGAGGTGATTCCTGACACGAAAATAAGACAAAAAGTATAGACCAACTTGAGTGCACAAATGCTTCCTTTCGGAGTTATAGCCAGCCGAAAACATGAAAAAATTAAGGTTAAACGTCCATAGCTCCAAAACTATGGGACGTACCGTAGTCGGATCAAAACTTCCCTTAGGAACTAATACGTATACTATCCAAAAATACATGCTTCAGAATCCTAAGGTACTCACACAACAATTTTTATAGAGGGAGTTTGGCTCCGGGCATACAACTTGAAGTACTCACCAACTACCTCTAGAAAAATTGTCGCGGAAGTTCCACAGGATTCTGAAACTTGGATATTTGGATAGGGCACATACTAGTTTCTAAGTGAAGTCTTGATCCGACTACGGTAAGTCCCATAGTTTTGGAGTTATGGACCTTTAAAGCTCTTTTTTTTTTTTTTTTTTAAATCTTTTCGTCAGCCTATAATTCCGAAAGGAAGCATTTGTGCACCCAGGTTGGTCTATATATTTTGTCTTATCTTGGTGTCAGGAATCACCTCCCAAACGTTGTCGATGTTGTTTTTAAACACCCTGTATATAATATTCATGTATGGCATAATTTTTTTAAAAGCCTTTTCCTGTCTCGCCTTGAACTGTCTTTTGATATCAGAAAACGTGTTAAATAGTTTAGTTTAAGAGCCTGACATACTAAAAATAATTCAAAATTTTTCTTTTGCTTGTTTCTCATAAGTGAAAGGACATAATGAAGTGCAACTTACCACAGTCATAGATAATGTTATTCTACAACAGAAAATATGAACCTGAAGAATTTTCAGTGTTGCCATCCATAGAAATTACATTGTTGTCAGAATAACATTTCCCCCCAAAATTTAAGCTAAGGCAGCGATTAGAGGAGCGAAATCAACTGTATTTGGTTACGTTGTCTTGTAATCCTGTGAAGTACTTTTTAAATAATAGTTGTACTTATTTTGTAATAAATTAGTTTTAAGATACAGTTATTAAAATTAAATAATAATGTTATTTAAAAAGTAATTCACAGGATTCCAAGACAACATGATACGTAATCAAACGTAGTTACTGTCTTAACTTAGATTTTGGGGGAAATGTTCTGGCAACACTGAACATTCTTGAGGTTCATATCTTCTGTTGTAGAACATTATCTATGATTGTGGTTAGTTGCATTTCATTATCTCCTTTCACTTATGAAAAACAAGCGAAAGGAAAATGGTAAATTTTGTATTATTTTTCGTGTGTCAGGCTCTTAACACAGCAGTAAGGCTGATATTGGAACATTTCTGGCAATTTCTAATAGCCGACGTACAAGAAAAAGATGTAGCAATTACTAATTGGAAAGATAATGAGGGTTGAATTACAATAGGGTAGATTAGATAAGATGTACTTCATTAAACGCATTCGAAATTGTTCCTCATTTACTTTTTTATATTTTTTATCTGGGTGGCTCAGCTTTTCCGCACTTGGTTTGAGAGATGGGCTCAGTTTCTAATGGAAGGTTAGGTTCACATCTTATATAGACGCTAAAATTCCCGGTGCTGAAAAATAGATGTTAAAATCTAAACACACAAAACGATTATTTTTTGTAAAGTTGTATAGGTATCTTACTTGGGTACTGTCAGGTTATTGTAACGGTTTGTCGAAATGCTCTGTTGACGTTCCATGTCGAATTTGGTATCGAAATACCAAAGAACATAACTCGATGGAAAGGATTTTTTTTTTTTTTTTATTAATTAAAATAGGCAACATTAGATGCTATGCACTTCTCATAACGAGATATAGTACATTTATGCGTCTTTTGTAGAATTTAGAGATTCTGGACCGAAGAAACTTATCAAGAAGTGTTTGATTGGTAAAACTTTTCCCCAACTAAAAATGGATTTTGTTTTCTGAATAGTTTGCAAGAGATTTAGTGACTATAACGGATGCTGCGAAAGATCCTCAAAGTTGTAGATTTTTCTTTCTTTTTCTTTTCTTTTCTTTTTTCTTTTTTTTTTTAAGTGCTGTCCTTGCCATTTAGGGCTTCGCGTTTTCGTGAAGTAATAAAACTTCGTCTGCGTTGACCAATGGAGGTCATTTTACACGTAATTTTTAAATGTATTTCATCCAGCTAGGTGAAGTATTTCTCAGCATTAAATATTTTACCAGTTTTCAAGATAAAGCAGTGGGATACAAGCGGCACACCATCATAAATACTCACCATTATCTTTCTCGGATGAAAAGTCAATTTTGGCATGTTTTGAAGCCTCATGAAGTAGAACTGAGATTTGTGTGACGTAAAAATTTTCAAAATATAGGTGCATTTATGTCCTAAAAATGACAAAATATGACAGAACATCCAACACATTTGGCAAAAGTCCTTTAGAAAAGCAATTTATTAAGCAGTTTACGAAATTATTTTGTCTTATCTTTAAGCTCTGAAGAATAGATGACAGCGCATTGCTGATCCTATAAGAGAAACTGAACGGTCTCCTCGCTGCTAATTCTGGCAAATATATTTCTGAACAATAAGTGAAACTAGCCTACGGTAACCAGAAATATGTTTTTATATCACTTTGGGACCAGTCGCTCTTTCAGAAAAAATGTTCCGGGGGGTACACTTAGTATTCCGGGGGAACACTGCTGGTACTTTTGTATTTATTATTATATTAAAGACGTATTATTATGCTCTCCTCCGGGGGGCACTCTCAGAGCTCCGGGGGGAGGGCAGTGCCTCCCAAAAACATGTCTGGAAGAAACACTGTTTGGGTTCAAGTGTGACCTAAAGCTAAAATGCAGTTGAAACATACATTTATGTGACCAATTAAAACAGTAGTTTCGTGTTCACAAGAGTTAGACGCGCTTATATTTTATATTTAGTTAGACATGTAAAACATGCCAGAATACCAGTATACGAAATAGAAATCTGACCCTTAGTGATCAGCATCTAACCATTATGAACTCGTAAATAATTAAAGTGTTGTAAAACATCAACAGAGATTATTCGGCGAGGGGAACCAAGTTCAATTCCCGTCAGAAGCTCATGTGGTTCAGACCCCACGTCTCATATAGCTATTTGCTGAAAAGGACATTAAATCCTAATCCATCCATTAACAGAAACGATCATGAAACATCAAATTTTCGTCACATGACACAATTCTCTGCTAAAACAGAACGTTTCAGTTGCCGGAGAATAGAGAAAGGCACACGTTCATGCAATGCGTCATGTATTCCTCAGTAACTTCATGGGAAACTTCTTGACTTTTCCAGGTTCTTGCAAAGGCCGGGAGAAAGGAACAACGTATATCCAGGGGTCTAGGGGGGCCGCCCCCACCCTAAATTTTTGCTGCCCCCCTATAATTTTCACGGTAGGTTTGTAAATGAACTATAATATAGTGATGAACTATAATATTGTTGGATCGGCCCCCCCTAACTTCAGCCGGGACCCCCTACATTTTTGGGCTGGCTACCGGCCTGCGTATATCCAATGTCACTGTCAGGTTCGTTAGTTTTATGAGAATCAGACTACACTGGAATTCGCAATTCATCACTGATGATGGCTGATGATGTATGTCCGCACAATTCACTTTCAGAGATCATATCGGAGAAGAATTTTTTGACCCATTGCTGTATGATTCGTAGACATATATTAATTCCTTCAGGTCCAAATGCTCTGTTGACGTTCACGCCTTCCTGTGCTCTCCTGTGGTCAAGTTAAAAGTCATAAGAAAACAGTAGGTGTGTTTGACTTACTGTATGTTAATGTTGTGTCTATATAAACACAGGCACACGAGCAGTCCGTCACTTTCCGATATACTGACACCATCTGACGACTTTTGGAAATCTCCAGCATATATTATCCCGAAATGTGACCTTTCATATGTAATGACCCCATATTTCCTTCTATTTACTTCATTCGAAAGAAGATAACATAGTTTTTGTTTCTTCGTATCTTCTTTGTACAATTTAAATAGCTCTTCAATTTTCTTCACGACGCTGGGTTGAATGCCGTACTGACTCCATCTGGTTTCCCCAAAGAAAGAATATTTAAGTGCTAACCAGACACGGTACTGCTTAACTGTCCTGATGTTTCGGGTGCCCATAGACAAATGTGGCTAAGTGCAACGATTGGCTAGATACAAAATTGCAAAAATTTGCTCAAAAAACTTATTAATGAGAAATGGTTAATTTATCTTTGGTTCAGTAATAAGAAAGATTAGCTATTGTGCTGAGTAGTCAGTCTCTATTTGTATATTAGTTATTAAGTGCTCAGAATGTTAACTATTTGTCCAGATGAAGAAGAAACACGTTTATTCCAAATGCAATGTGTAAACACTCAAAGTATCTTCCACTTTATGTGTGAAAGACTTATTTACATGTAGCACTTGCGATGCATGACATCGCCATATTTGACTCCTGCATTTCTGAAGGAAGAGACAGCACTTGCATGCAACTCATTAATTCCCTTCCAAAACAACTTTGCGATTAGGACTCCAAAGGATTTCTTTCCGTTTTTTCTTTGTTGTAAAAGTCCATCCTTGAAGAGTCCTTGTTTGTAAACAGGATTTTTTTTTTTAAAAAAAAAAAGACATGATTGCAATCCATATTTGGAATGTGATCGTTTTTGATGTATCCTCAGATTATTTGCAGACAAAGAAGAGGCAAATAGCTGTAGTTATGCTGCCTTCCCAATAAGTCCAGTGTTGCTAATTGAGACACGGTTAGGCGTCGTTACCAGCAGTTGTTAATGGACTTCATCACACAGTTGGTCTTCCCCAACAAAAGACGATTTGCCGCTGCTTCTCTTGTCACCGTCGAACAATTTGTCACTTGCGAACTTACTTGTACATATACATATGTGCGTGCGTATCGTTTATTTCTACTTATTAAGGATGTTCACAGATACCTGTAGTGATTTATAATCTTCCATTGAAGTTATTCCAAGCGTGGATTCTTCCTTTCATTTCTGTTAAAACACCGTAGTATTCTACCGAGATTACTCCACAAGGAATCGATTTTCTGTTATCTGATAGGTATACCATAGACATATAAGTATAGTGACATATAAAGACAGATAACATCTTTCGTGAAATAAGTAAGATATACTGCAAAAACAATCGCCAGCCTTTCCTATCTTTTTTCTCAGATATAAATCTCTGATAATTTATTCTTTTTTTGTCTACGTAATAAGTATGCATATCTGGTACTTTTAATTTAAACATCTTCATATTGCTTCGTACAGGGTGGGTCACAAAAATAAAAGCCGAAAACAGAAACAATTTTATTATTATTACAGTAAAACCTGTCTTCAACGGACCCTTTATTAAACGGAAAACTGTCTTAAACGGAAATATTGAACGGTCCCATGAATTTTGGAGAACAAAATGGTAAAAGTTCCATCATTAAGCGGAAACTGTGTTACGCGGACAACGGAAAGAAAAACAAACATTTAACGGAAAATTCTGAGTTCCGAACTACAGCGTTTAGATGTTTAGACATTCTGTGAGACATATACATTACACTCTTTGCGATAAAATGTCGTTCTTTTGTTAAATATTTCTGGACAGTGTTGACCTTCCCCAACCACTACTCATATTCACCCCCACAAATTGTCCTTAATCCCCGCAACTTAATCAAGAATCATAAGGAATGTCGGAAAGAAGAAAACGAGATAGAGGAAGTAGAGGAATACGACACCGAGTTCCAAGAAGAGTGTAGAATAAATACATATCAAAATGCTCTCAGAAGTTTAAAGGAACTGCAAAAATTTACCTTACGGAAAATGATTCTGATTCACTTAGTATAATTTCTCACGCTAAAGTGTATGTGGAAAGTCAAGCAGCAATGTACACAGAAAACCCTGCTTGGCTATTAGAAAAATAAAGATAACGTGTGCATAGTATATTTTGTATTCATTTTGTGTGTGTGTGTGTGCGTGTGTGTATTTATTCGTAGAAGAAAGAAGTAGTATAATCGAACAATGTACCTACAGCAATATATTTTCTCAGTATGTCCCTTTATAAGCATGTATTAAAAAAAAAAAAGAAGGAAAGGAAAGGTCTACCTGCACTAAGCGGAAACCTGACTTTAACGGAAATTTTTGCAAGTCCCGCTCGATTCCGCTAAAGACAGGTTTCACTGTATTATTATTATTATTATTATTATTATTATTATTATTATTATTATAGTAGTAGTAGTAGTAGTAGTAGTAGTAGTAGTAGTAGTAGTAGTAGTAGTATAAATACAGGGTGAGCATAAATGATTTATTCGTTTTGGAAAGGCTATATTTTCAAAAGTATTACACGTACACACGTGAATGATATATAAAGATATATGAAAATAGCCACTAATTCACCAAATTTGTACTGTGTGGCAGCATGAGTCCATTATCTTTTCGATTGGGTGTGGCAGTACGAGGTTAGTACCTGTCGAAAATGAAGGGTGTTCACCAATATGTGCCCCATTCGTGACACGACACACGTCCAGACGATACTCGATGTCTTATTTCTTGCTTTCCCTCCATATTCTCATGACTTTCGATTTTTCGATGTTGATTTCCATTGCATATAGTTTCCTAATGTCAACTATTTTGTCAATCATCTCGTGTAGTCCTCCTTCGGTTCTAGCTATAATAACCGTATCATTTGCATACCTGATTTTGTTAATGATTTGCCTCCAATTTTGAAATTCCCAGTTCTTATGAATGCTTCCTTCATTAAACATTCACTGTAAATGTTCAAAAATTGGGACGATATCTTACACCCTTCTCTGACTGCTCTTCCAATCTCCACATTTTTCGTTTGTCCTTCATTCAAGAGCGAAAACACAATAAAAAGGAATATAAAATTCAGATTATTTTTCTTTCTTGACAATTCTTGATCTGAGTGTTGGTGGTAGTGTAACCAAGTAGAAACAACCAACATTCGACTACAAAAATCAATTAACAACCATCTTTAATTAACGCTCAACATATCTTTCCTTCAAAAAAACAAATAACCCATAATTCAGTCAAACTATTTTCAATTTTATGTTAAGTTTATAGGATATACTACCAAAATGTTACTTTAAAAAAAGAAAAAAATCACATACATGCATCTGTATTAACTTAGAGACGTGACAATACGTGTAAATTATTTATAATGAAACCAATAGAAACAACAAATTTTCTTTTCTTTCTTTTTAAGTTGTGGTTTTACATTCACATTCATGTCACGAGTGCACAAGTTTGCGAATTGAAAATTTATGGTGTGATAGATAATGTGAGACTTTTAATTTTTGTTGTTCATCTGATGGCGGAACTGGATACGACACTCGTTGACAAAAGGCTGTTGAGGTAGGTGTTTGCATGGGAGGCCACGGCGAGCAATTACCCTCGAAACATTAGAGCGGGGTATCATCATGTATCAGAAACTTCTTTTTCTTCCTAAATGGTTTTCTTAGCAGTTGATTCTGTATCGTTGTCAACAGGAGCCACAATGAGTGGGGAGGCAATTTGTTGTCGGTTGTCAGATCAGGTTACACCACACCAGGACGCCATATCTCATCAAGGAAACTTGCCCTCCTAAGCACAAAGTACTCCTTTTTTATATACTTTTTCTATGCTTCCATTACTCGTATTTTATTTGCCTACCAACTGATGACAAGTTCGTTTAAAACTAAGTTCTTTACTACTTTCTGTGAGTGCAGCAAAGTGCCGACGTCTGTCAGTCGCTGTTATCTCCAGCTGAGCGCATGTTCTCAAATGTTACCGACGATAACAAAAGAAGTGAATCTAACGTGTCCCTCCAGAGCACTGTGCTTTTCTTTTAGTATTGTTTATTAACCTATGTTTAACCCTTTTAAGTTTTTTCGGTCGTTTTCGACCGATATTGTAGTGTCTTAAAGATTCGATTAAAAGAGAACTAAGAATGCTATTTAGTTCCGTTTTTATTATTATTATTATTATTTTCCAAGAGAGGAGGCATTCAAGAAAGCCTTGGAAGGGTCTATACTAGTGCTGTCGAAATCGGTTTTTGAAAAAACCGAAAACCGGTTTTTGAAAAAAGTGAAATTTCATAAAACCGAAATGTCGGTTTTGAAAACCGATTTTGCGGTTTCGGTTTTGAAAACCGCATTTGCGGTTTCGGTTTTCAAAACCGTTTTTGCGGTTTCGGTTTTGAAAACCGCATTTGCGGTTTCGGTTTTGAAAACCACATTTGCGGTTTCGGTTTTCAAAACCGTTTTTGCGGTTTCGGTTTTCAAAACCGTTTTTGCGGTTTCGGTTTTGAAAACCGCATTTGCGGTTTCGGTTTTAAAAACCGTTTTTGCGGTTTCGGTTTTAAAAACCGTTTTTGCGGTTTCGGTTTTGAAAACCACACTTGCGGTTTTCGGTTTTCAGAAAACCGGTTTTCTCAAAAAACGAAAACTGCAAAAGTCACAAAAATTCGACAGCACTAATGTCCAGTAATGACGAGAAAACAACAAAGAATCTTTCCCATCTTCGACTCACAGTTGCCAGATGGAGGAAAAAACTGCTCAAAATTTGCAGAGGGGAAAGAAGATATTTTTTCTTAAAATGTCTTAATGTGTAGGGAAATTCTTGTTTAGTATACTTTTACAATTGGCAGAATAAAAAAAATAAGTTGCAGTTTCTCACAAAGAGGCACGGCTATCGTTATTGGGAAGTAAAATGATATACAGTAGAATAAAATATGATTGGAGTTCCCTTCACGTATGAACTATTGCAGGTGTCTGGGACTTGCGATAAGAAACCAGTCAACACATGCAAAACCACAACATTCTCATTTATCGGAGTGGCAACAAATCAACAATAAAACTGTGTATTGCGATCTATTTTTTTCTTTTCTTTTTTTTAAGAAATGGAGGTGGCGTTTTTTTGTTAGCATAAGAAAGAGTGGCAGTACTATTTAAAAACAAGGTGAAAGAGTAATGATAATATAAAAGATCTCAGTCTAAGTGGATGAGATTTCAAGTTGGATTTCATGAGTTGCAGGTGTAGTGATCTTAAATAGGGATATACCTTATTTTCTATTTAGCTTAGTGTTGTCATATTACCCGATTTTTGCGGGTACCACCCGATTTTCAGGTTCTATATTCGTCCCTCGCTTAAACGTATCTTAATCACGAAAAACCACCCGCATTTTGGGATTGAAGAAAAATCTAAGACGACTTAATGGATAAAGTCTTGGCATATTCAACGTAAACCGCTACAACTCTGACAATCTTAACCGCTACATCTCTGATTTTTATATATTTCGTAACTAGATCACAAGGAACACGAATCTGAAGGATTTTTGACATTCCGACTTCCGGAACTCGAGATATTAAAACTTTAAGTTTAATATAGATATATTCTCTATACGAAAAATATTATGTCCTGTGAGATATATAAAGGTAACCAAGAAAGTTCTGTCGTTTTTTGTGGAGGTTTGTGTTCAATTGATCCTCACACCGTGAGTTGAATGCGAATGAGAAAAGGCGAAGGTCAGATGTTGGTGTGGGTATACCCAACACTCTACCTGCTTGTGGCAGTTCAGTTACAACGTGAACTTGTGTAAGGACAGAGTGAATATGGAACCTCCACAGAGCGTCATAAGGGCGTGTATGCTGTACGAGTTCAAATTTGGGTCAAACGCCACTGCAGCGGGGCGGAAGATATCTCAGGCCTTTTGTGAGGGTGTCGTGATTACGCAGACACTGCAAGGGTGATTTAGAAAGTTTAAGGACGGTGACAAAACACTCACGAAAGACGCACCACGTGCCGGAAGACCAACACATGTACAAAATGAAAATCTTCAGGTAGCAATTGAGGCGAACAGCGGAGGGACCTGTGAGAAACTGGGGCTAACATTCAATGTGAGTGGAGAAACCATCCGGCAGCACTTCCATCAACTTGGGAAGCAGTACAATTTGAGTCTATTAGTCTTACATGAATTAACTCTGGGCCAGAAGGCTACGCGAGCAGACACCTGTGTTTCTTTGCTGTCTCGTCTGAGAAAGGAGCCATTTCTGGACAGGATGTTGACATGTGATGAGAAGCTCCATGGCGTCGTCACCACTGGTTAAAATCCCATGAACTGGTTCCAAAACAGCTGAAACCAGTAATGCAGCAGAAAGTCCTGCTGTGTGTTTGGTGGATTGCTCGCGACATCGTGCATCGGGAACTGTTACCGGCTAGTCAGAGCAGAACATTAATGCAACTGTTTACTGTCAGCAGTTGAGCCGTGTTCAAGAAAAACTCAAAACCCTGGAGCCAGCACTTCTCAATCGCTAAGGGGTTCTCTCGTTACGGGACAACGCTAAGCTCCACATGGCTATATTGACCCGGGACACCATCCTACGCCTTGGATGGGAAACACTATTGCAACCGCCATACTCCCCGGACATTGCACCGTCCGAATATCACCTGTTCCATTCCTTGCACACTCACCTTAGAGAACTCCAGTTCAACTCCGTAGTAAAAGTGCAAAATACACTTGATACCTTCTTCGCTTCACGGTAAACCAAGTTCTGCCGCGAAGGAATCCATGCCCACCCCGAACGTTGGGAGAAGGTCGTTGATACTGATGGGTACTATTTTTGATCTTCCAGGTACGTCTTAGGCAGGGATGTAGCCACGGGGGGGGGGGGCATCGGGGCCAGCCCCCCCAAATGATTTCCTGGCACTCCTAATGGCCAGATGTTAAAACAGCATCGTGAGATTACTTTGCTTCAGTCATTTAAAAATAACAAAGTTTACATATAATTAATAATTTACGGTAAAATAGTATGGAAAAATAGTATTTTACCATACCGATCACAAAATAGTATGGTATTTCTTCCTTATAGCCATCCGAAAATAGTATGGTATACTTTTTGTGACAGCAGATTACACAATTTACGGCGATTTGTATTTGACAGTTTGAAGACAAACGTTTTGACAAGGTACTATAAATTCTATCATAAAACAATGGTACTAAATCGTAAGTACATTATATTATTTATATGCTGTAATTTGTATTTTAAGAAAACTTTTTATCAGATAGAAAATTTGGTGAAAAGCAACGTTTTTATTCAGTTTTTCAGTTTGGAATTCATTCCCTTTTTTAAATGCAATTTCGTGTAAAACAGTAAGCGAGATATAGCTGTTAATAAAATAATTATGTCTTTTTCGTCACGAATAATAAATAACATTTTTGTCAGAAAATCTTAAATAAATTAAGTGCAATTTCAAAGAAAATCAGTCTTATGTATAAAAGTAACCAAGAAAGTTCTGTCGCTTTTTGTGGAGGTCTGCGATAATTGGCCCTCACTGGCGGCAGGGTTTCGTCGAGTCGAAACATATATCTCGTGTCGGGGTGTTGAAGTTACCACCGCGTAGCAGCGACCAGCGAGAACTTTGTTTTGGTCCGCACTTCTTAGATTCTTTGCGGAGAATCGTGAAGGAACCAACACGAACTATCGCCAGTCATGTGCATGCGGTTATTATTATATATTATTTTTTCCTGGAGAATTGTTCCTAAAGTGAGCTCCGGGGGTCAAGAATAACCTCTGCCTCAACATCATGAAGTGAAAAATCTTGAGATAAGTGCGATAATTGTATGAATTTAGATGGCAACTGTCGTCGATCAGTAGAAAGTGAGTATGAGAGAACTATGAAATAAAGTAAATAGACACGCGTGATTTTGTTACAAAATTACACACATTTTATCTAATTCCAAACAGTTATCGTCGAATATACACGGTTAAAGGAGCACTCTGATTGACCCAATTAAAAAGATCTTAACGATTTATCCCTTTACAAGCGACGTTTCCTTCATCGCCTTCGTAGCGAAGTAGGAAGAACACTTGCCTAGTAATCATAAGGTTGGTGGTTTGAGTCCCCTGCGGGGTAATTTTTTTATACTTTTTAAAGTGCTTTTTAGACTCACCTTAATGTAACTAAATCACACATATAGCCGATTTAACATTTAACGTTTGGGGGAGTAAGTTTGTGGTTCGTTGGCGCTTTGTCGCGTCTCTGCCGCTGGTGGTATAATTTTCAAAACGGTAGAGGGGCCACCGGGAATCGTCGCTGCGGCGCCGCCAATGTTTGGCGAGAAACCATTCAACAGCACCTTCATCAACTGAGAAAACACTAGAAGTTGGGTCGATGGGTCCCACATAACTTGATTCCGGGTCAAAAGGCAACGCAAGCAGACACCTGTGTTTCTTTGCTGTCTCGTCTGAGGAAGGAGCCATTTCTGGACAATGTGTTGCCATGTGCTGAGAAATGGGTCCTGTACGAAGTTCCACGGCGCCGTCATAATTGGTTAGCATCCCATGAACGGTTCCAAGACAGCCGAAACCAGCACTACACCAGAAGAAAGTCCTTCTGTGTGTTTATGAACTGCTCGCGGCATCGTGCATCGGGAACTGCTACCAGCTGGTCATCGCATCAATCAACTGTGTACTGTCAGCAGTTGAGCAGTGTTCAAGAGAAACTCAAAACTCTGGAGCCAGCACTTCTGAATCCCAAAGGGGTCCTTATGTTACAGGACAACGCTAAGCTCCTCGTGGCTAGGATGACCCGGGACACCATTTTACGCCTTGAATAGGAAACACTATTGTATACGCCATACTCACTGGACATTGCACCGTCCGATTATCATCTGTTCCCTTCCTTGGACAATCACCTTTAAAGGATGCCAACTCAAATCCCAAGTAGAGGTGCAAAATGCACTTGATACCTCCTTCGCTTCACGGAACACCAACCTCTACCGCGATGGAATAAATGGCCTTCCAGAACGTCTGCAGAAGGTTATCGATGTATTCTTAATCTTCCAGATACGTGTTAGGTGACATATGAATGGTGGTGGGTGAGAAAGCGATAGAACTTTCCTGTTTACCTTTATAGATCGGTTCTGTGTATTGAAATAGTTAAGAACAAAGGTATAATGTTTGGTCGGGGCAGTAGTTCTTGGTTAAACATAATACAAACTATCTGTAATATAATTTATGAAATTATTATTATTATTATTTTGTTATTAATAATAATTGTAAGAAGAAGAAGAAGAAGCAGAAGCAGCTGAAAACAGTGTTTTTAGTTTTCTGGAAGAAAACAAAAATTTTCCAGGTTTTTTCAGGCTTCAAAAACACTAGCTGCAACACATCTTTTTTTTTTTTTTTAGATTGTAGCTTGCCCCCCTTCAAAAACGACGAGCCCCTCCTACAGAAACCTGCTAGCTACACCCCTGGACTTAGGTGACATATCGATGCTCTAAGGTGATAGGTCAAAAAGCGACATAACTTTCTTCGTTAATTTTATACATACTATGTAAAACTACTGTATAAGTTCTAATATCTCGAGTTCGGGAAGTCGGAATGTCAAAATTCCTTCAGATTCGTGTTCCTCGTGGTCTAGTTTGCAAAATATATAAAAATTAGTTTTGGTCCAGTTTGCTTCCGTGGTCACTTTATGTTCGAATATCTCGAGATCGGAAATTGGGAATGTCAAAATTCCTTCAGATTCGTGTTTCTAGTGGTCTACTTTACAAAATATATAAAAATAAGGTGGGGTCTAGTTTGCTTCCGTGGTCACTTTATGTTCGAATATCTCTAGATCGGAAATTCGGAATGTCAAAATTCCTTCAGATTCGTGTTCCTCGTGGTCTAATTTACAAAGTATATGAAAATCAGGTGGGGTCCAGTTTGCTTCCCTGCAGCCGAAAAGTACATTGGAAGTGTCATCAAAGAAGTAACTTAAAAAAAAAAAAGTGCGAAGGATCCAAGGTCAGTATTTGTAACACAAGTTCACATCAGTACTTACGGTTTAGAACTCCCCACTTTTCTGACTTTAAAATATTGCAACCCTAATTTAGCTGTGACTTGTACAAGCATCGAACAATCCCTTTCGCACAGTGCTGCATATATTACCATAATAGTCTTGGAGCAAATAAAAAGAGTTAAAACAGAGACATAAATCAATACAATTGTCTCCATCGATAAATGCTTTTACAATTGTTAAAAGGTGTAATTAAAAACATCAAACATTTTTTCTGCTTTGAAAAGGACAAACAAGGTTACGTTCATAAAACCGCAAACACGGTTTCGGGCGGCTTTCGCTTTCAAAAAGAGCTTCTGCGGTTTTGGTTTTGAAAACAGCTTTTGCGGTTTCGGTTTTGAAAACCGCTTTTGCGGTTTCGGTTTTGAAAACCGCTTTTTCGGTTTCGGTTTTGAAAACCGCATTTGCGGTTTCGGTTTTGAAAACCGCTTTTGCGGTTTCGGTTTTGAAAACCGCATTTGCGGTTTTCGGTTTTCAGAAAACCGGTTTTCTAAAAAACCGAAAACCGCAAATGTCACAAAAATTCAACAGCACTAGTCTATACGCTTCCGAGCGTCAGAACATTGGGGGGTATTACGTCATCATTTTACAAATTCCCTTTTTTTTACTGAGGTCTAAATTCAACATTTTTTGGTGAGCTTCTCTTTAATCCTGGAATCCTAACATTTTCCCTAAACAATCAGTGGGCCAATTAGTTTTTATGAGAATTTTTTCGGATCTCTTCGTCAACATAGAAGGGGGGTTTAGAGGGACAAAAGGCTAAAAAAAATATTTTTTGACCAAAAATCCCACTTTCGTGATTCTTGCCCCGCTCGGCTACATGATAGGGACATTTCAGTAGTACTTTCTGAAAGCCTACTCGATTCTGAAGAGAACGACGTATGAATCATCATCCTACGATAATTAGGAACTTGTCAGGAAATTTTTGAAGTTTGTATAGTATCCTTGGGAAATTTCGGAAATATTCGCAGAAGCGGGAAATATTTTTCCCGTCCCGTCCTTGGTATTGAAGATAGAAAATTAGTGTTTGGCACAAGTAATTAGTATACTACGTAGTATTTTTGAAAGTGATTTCCAGATCTCTATGTTACCCAGGGCCGCACCAGAGGGCCCCAAAACGGAAAAAAGGGATTTTTCAGGAAAAATCCCTATTTACTCAATTTTTCTCTCCTTAGGGACGTCCGAGGGACATGAGGGTAATACAATCTGGAACCCTGCTCTATTCTGAAGAGAATGGTGTATGAATCGTGATCCTACGATAAATAGGGACGTGTCAAGAAATTTTTGAAATTTATATAGGGTATTCTGGGACATTCTGGGAATATTCCCAGAAGAGGAAAATATTTTTCCCGTCCTTAGTGTTGAAGATACGAGATTGCTATTTGGTACAAGCAATTAGTACACTACGGAGTATTTTTCGAAATTTTTGGAGGTTTGTGCGCAGACCCGGTAGAGCCTCAGGGGGCCCCAAACTTTGAAGAAGTTTTTTTGTTTAAAAAAATCCCGATTTTCCCTCAAATAAATCTCTTCTGGCATATTATAGGGACATGTAAGTGATACCGTTTGAAAGGATGTTCCATTCTGAGAAAAACGAGGTATAAACCATGATCCTAAGATAAATAGGGATGACGCTGTTGCTGATTATCTGAGACTCAAGAAAAACGCCTAAAAAGGCGAGAATTTAAAAGGGTTAAGAGAAATCGATTACATATGCAATCTGTAATGTTTTCACGTAACACACAGTCGTTTTTATAATTTTTGATTGTTTTTTACGTTCACAGTCACAGCTGTCTGGCTATATACATGCTTTGAAGGAAACATTCTTTCAGGCAAAAACGGAAAAAGAAAAAAGTGTTTCCCTACGTGACTTAATTTAGATTAGTATTGTCAGGATTTAAGGGACACAGAGCATTTTAACCCTAGAAACACCAAGGCATTTTGGCTTCTATTAAAAACTAATGGCTGTGGGCCTCAGAACCCTCCCCCCCACCTGGTGTTCCTAGGGTTTTAGTAATATGTAGGCCAATAGCCAGAACACTAAGGCGAGGGTACAATTTCTTTTGAGGAGGCACTAAATCTGAGCTCATCTTACATTTGTCTACTTATTTAAAAAAAAAAAAAACATTTATTCATCGAAACAAATAACTTAGTGGTTGTTAACTAGTGTGCCGCAAAACCTTCGAAACAATATGACAGTGAGGGTGAAAAAAAAATAAAAATAATATAATCTTACTGTATATATAAATGAAAGTGACTATATTTGTGACTTAACAACTCTTGAACCACCGGACCAACTCGATCACATTTTCAACATAGGTGAGGTTCGGGCCTGGGATGTTTTTTTTTTTTTTTTTTTTTGTTTTTGTTTTTTTTTTAATCATTTCACTTTGATGGTGCAACTTAGGGATATAAAAATGATCGAAAATGACCGATATTAGTGCCGAATCCATAGTTTTCATGGTCGCTGAGATGAACAGTGACACTTCCGATGCCGTTTAAATCCAAATTCTGACCCATTATTACTCCTAAGGGGGGATTGTGACATGTAAAAATAATTGAAAGTGACTGTTATTGGTGTCGAATTCATAGTTTTTGGGGTCCCTAAGTTGATTGGTGACAGTTTTGATACCCTGTACGTCCAAAATGAAACTATTTTCCCCGTGCGAAGAACGGCTATTCTGTTGTTCGATACAAATTTTGAAAAAGAACAATAAAAATATTCCAAAGCCTCCTCCCCTAATCCACAGGTGTTCGAAAATGGATACTAGTTGGTCGGTATTTGGTGTTGATTATGTGCTGAAATCATATTTTATACGGAGCTTTATTTTCAAACCGTCCATCGACTCTGTTGGCCTCTCTCGAATGGGGGAAGGAAGCATGCCTTTACCTTCACCTATTACATTGGGTGAAATGTTATTGAAAACAATGGTGTTTGTAAATTGCTGGTAGCTTTGTCATTCAAGGTATTGAAAATGCTTTTCGTATAATTTTTGCTGCAATTAGTATGGAAATAGACTGCTGATGGTTGTCGAGTGACTGAAACCACTTGACTACAGTATTAGTAGATTGAGCGATGCACGTATAAATGACCATTCCATGTTAAAAAAATAGAAGTTCCCTGCCATATGCTCTTTGTTACTGGAAGTAGTTGCAGCGCTCATGCAACTGCAAGCATAAACGCATCGCTTTCTTTCAGCTTTATAACACAAATTTTTTATACATAGGGCTATATGCATATTGTCTTGTGCTCAAGAATAAAGTTTTATTTTTATTCGAACATCGTTTTAGCATTCGAAACACTTCTTTTCTGGTTAAAAATTAGACAGCTTCACATCCATGTAACCTAATACAGTAAGCGTATGTAACCTGGAGTCCTTTTTTGCTTCAGAGAATGTGACAATGTTATTCAATATATGAAAATGAATTCAATACGAAGAAGGGGGAGGGGACAGAAAATATTGTCTGCAGTTCGATTTTTTCTTAGGATTAACATTGGAGAAAGACACTCATAAGTATTCTTAGGCTTAAAGCGAAATTCATTATTTTCCGTGCTTTATACGGAATATAAAATAAGCATTTTGAAACTTCTCTCTGATATTAAGTGAAAGGTCATCCTGTCATGAATATAGACAACCGCACGCTATTTTCAATTTGCTGATGTCATATGAAAGAGCTTAATAAACCGTTGAAAGCATATACTTCAAAAGCATATTAAACGTTGTGGACGTAATTAGAATAAAATATAGAAGGCAGGTACAATCTCCTTTATTCTGTTGCCGAAGTAAATAATTTCGCAGCTACCCTGTGGCGCTGCTATCTTTGACACATCTGCATTGAAGTGGTCGCCATATGTCACCAGCACAAACGCACTTCAATAGCCTTCTAGGCATCATTCCATCAATATGCAGAGCGTAACTCCAAATCTCATTGTTAACAAAGCAGCTTATTGGCAATGCTAATACACTTTGTGAATACGGTCAGCCATCCCTACGGCATATCGTTCCATATCACCCAATGACTTATACCATTGCCTTATGTGTAATGCAGTACCGGGACTCTGCAAAACACAATGCCTGTGTGGGTTTCAGTAATGTTCCTTTCTGATAATAGTATTTGTTAAATTCTTATTCTGCAATTCTTCTAAGCTATTTTGTTGTGAATGCGAAAAAAAAAAAAAATGAAAAGATCGTAATGCTTTCGTCATTCAGTTTCGGTTTTACTAAACAATACTGTTAAATTCTTTTTGCTGTGTGCTAATGTAAAATAATAAACATTCATAATAGGAGAGTGGCGTTTGTTCGAGTGTGTACAAAGCAGGTGTCCCCCCCACCACCACCACTCTCCCCTCCCCCATTGGAGTGAAAGACGAAATTAAAGTTGAAAATTGTTGTGCAGGGTGTTGTCCTGTTTTTGCCAAGGTTAGCATCAACGGGTTCTCACGAGCTCTGAATAGGAAATCAACACACAAAGACCATCAGAGTGGCTCCCTCTGTAATTATGGAAGAGCAGGAAGACCGTTTCTCAGTCTCGTGATCATTCTTTGGGATTTGAAGATTTAATGAAGAATTATCAATAGATTAGATACCTCTTTCTTGTCTATATCTGCTTCATCACTTCTGCGTTACATTTTGTTTATGTCTCGTTAGAAGAATTAATTTTCCTTTTCCACATTTTCGAATATTATAAGTAGAATTGTGGACAAGACTTTTTGTAGTGAGATCTGAGACGACCACAAAGTCCTTCCAATACAAATAGATACGTACTTTATGAGACGAGATTTAAATACCTTTTTTTCGAAACGAGACAGTCTTATTCAGCGTTGTCGATTGAAAGCCAAAATATTTCATTAAATCTAGTGTAAATCGTGCGTAAATATTTTAAAATTAAAATATCTTGATAATCGTAGTCTAATGGTCAGAGCGTTGGATTCATGTCTGCGTGGTCCTGGGTTCGATTCCCGGCGCCCACCCAGCGTC
Source organism: Thermobia domestica (assembly GCF_964235325.1). Taxonomy (NCBI): domain Eukaryota; kingdom Metazoa; phylum Arthropoda; class Insecta; order Zygentoma; family Lepismatidae; genus Thermobia; species Thermobia domestica. The sequence goes on from NC_137462.1 coordinate 5,798,751, forward strand.
GTGAGGCAAACTGGGGAATCATGTGAATAAAAGACGTGGCGGCCACCAAGTCTAAAAAGCTCCCGATAGGACGACGCTGCGCGCTGACCACCCGTTCGTCAGTAGGCTGAACGTAGTTCCACCAGTCGCTAACAGATGGCGTAAAGCGAGCGGCTCAGGCTCACAAATCGGGCCGTTACGCCGAATGCTTTGGTTTGATCTTGATAACATGGAAAGATCTAAGATTCACAAGATACCGGTACTTATATATGAACAAGATACTTATATACTTATATATATATATTAGTAAGTGTTAGAATAGGGGAGGAAATGACAGAGAAGAGTGCAATTGGAATTGGAATTCGACAGAGATATTGTCTCTCGAATACATTATTTAATACCTATCTCAGGGGCGGATCCGGGGGGCGAACGGGGCAATCGCCCCCCCAGAAAAGGAAGCTTTCTTATTTTATATATATAAATAAAATCCATCCCAAAGTTTGGAGCCGTTAAAAGTAGCAGTATGACAACCCACCGCTCCCCCCAGAAGTCGGTCCTGGATCCGCCCCTGACCTATCTAGAAGAGATGGTGAAAAAAAAGCCTACATAATGAAGACAATATTTCAGCAGGACGTAGGATGATTAACTGTATACGGCTTGCAGGTGATATGGCACTTGTTGCAGAATCTGAAGAGAAAATGAATAAGATGTCAGAAAACTTGAGGAAGGGCTGTGAAGAATATGGATGAAAATAAATGTTAGAAAGACAAAATCATGATGATTGGAAAGAAGACGTCGGTGTTAAATATAGAAGTAGAAGAGAAGAAAATAGAACAGGTGACTAGTTTTCGACACCTGGGTAGTATTATTAGTAATGATATGAAGTGTGAATATGAAATAAAAGCAAGAATAGGAATGGCGGAAGAAGCCTTTAGGAGGAAGAAAATACTATTTTGTGGGACCTTGAATAAAGAGTTGAGAAGAAGACTCATAAAATGCTTCGTGTGGAGTATTGTACTGTATGGGTCAGAAGGATAGGAATGGCGAAAGAAGCCTTTAGGAGGAAGAAAATACTATTTTGTGGGACCTTGAATAAAGAGTTGAGGAAAAGACTCATAAAATGCTTCGTGTGGAGTATTGTACTGTATGGGTCAGAAACATGGACATTACGCAAAAATGTGGGAAAACGATTTTAAGCATTAAAAATGTGGATGTAGAGAAGAGTGAGAGAATTAGCTGGGTCGAGCGGAAAACGAATGGGAGAGTATTAGAAATGGTGTGGGAGAAAAGAACAATTATAAATATTATTAAAAAGAGGAAGAGAAACTAGTTGGGACATTGGCTAAGAAGAAAATGTAGCATGAGGGACGTGCTACAGGGTATGTTGCTAGGAAAGAGACAGATGGAGCGAAGGAGATTAGAATCAATGGACGGTATCAAAACAGAGAAATCATACGTGAAAACGAAGAGGTTAGCAGAAGACCGTGGAGCATTGAAGCTTCTCAGTTGCAACAAGTGACCTGCCAATAATGCCAGGATTCCTATGATGATGATGATGATCTTAAGAAATATGTGTAATGATTTTTGTGCTTACCCCAATTGTCTTTCAATTCTTCGACACAGTAGGCCTATTTAGTGTATAATGTCTAATTTAATAGCATATGAAAGAAGTTCTTTATGTAGCATTTAAAAGTATTATACGCAAGAAGAAATATTCCTTTTATTAAACACTCGAAAACAAAGGCAGGGTGACCCGAAACCTGCTTGTGACAAAGCTTGAAAAAAAAGGGGGGAACGTATAAAACTGTTCTGTTGCGTAACGTTTAAACAGCAACCAACTCTTCAAACAAAAGTTTGTTGAAATGAAAAATGTGGCTTTCTTTTGAATGTATTCCTTATTTTAGCAAAGAATCGACAGAACGAAGCTTTATCAATAAAAATATATCTTAGGCCCTTAAAAAAACTTCTTTTCCGTATTGGTATATAAAATCAGTAGATATGGCATCAGTGGGCTTAACCCTTGTCTCAAAGTCAACTCTAGTTGCAGGTTCAGTGGCGTACGCAAGGAAAGCTTCGCCCTCCCTGCTGGTCCAGTAGGTAGTGCGCACACAAGAGCCTTTGAAAAAAAAAATAAACCTTTACGGTATTTCGGATTCCACCTTAAATTGTAAGGTGCATGCCCCATATAGAATGTTGAAATGGTTGCTGAACTCAACACCATATTTGATCAGGAAAATGTAGTGTGTAACATTGTGCCCTGTATGCTCTGTGGACTAGAAGTGTTGTACGAGGGTGATTTAGAAAGTAATGCTTCTAAGATAATACTTTTGTGTTTGACATTTAGCACCGATCAGTTGAAAACCTGCAACGTCAGCAGCAAATGGTCAGCATAGTCCCCATTACGGGCAACACACTTGCGCCAAAGCGGAAAAAGGTTTTTCATGCCGTCAGCGAAGGATTGTGGTGGTTGCTGGCAAACTGCTCTTGCTACCTCTGCGTCACAACTATAGCGTTGGCTCTGAAGGTGATCCTTAAGTTTGGGGAAGATCCAAAAGTCGAAGGGCGCAAGATCTGGATTATAGGTAGAATTAGACTAAAGTCAATAACATATTGCCAGCAAATGGGACAACTTTAAATTTTTTGGCGGATAGGAGAGGTGTGGCGGTACTCAATCGACTGACGCTTCGTTACGGGGTCATAACAGTGTATCCACGACTCGTCGCCGGCGATGAATGTTCCTGGGTGCACAACATTCCGCAGTCAGAAATTCAATGACAGACCGCTGTTTCAACCAGACATTACCAGTGGATGTCACGGATTGCTCCATTACTCTGGAACGAGAGGAGATAAGAAGGGAAAACAAGTGATATTCTATAGCTTAAGCACCAGTGCATTAATGGTAAACAGTTCAGAATATTTGCAGTATTATTGGCCAAGTAGTGGGCTCTGAGACATTACTTTCCGAATCGCCCTCGTATAATTAATGCAATAGAGTGGCGACGCGGGAATTTACGGAGGCATAAAATTTTAGGAGATAGTGAGCCCATGTATGCGACATTTTCTTCCACAGGCCTTGACTGACTTGTTTGGAATTAACCTACGACTCTTTGCATGAAAAGTAAGTGACCTGTCACTTTAAGCACCTTAAAAATGTCTGGTTGTTGTATACAGTGCATAAATTGTGTAGAATGGATATTATTTTTTTTCTCTTTTCAATATTTGTTCTGTGTTTGTGACTATAAATGTAAATCCTGAAACCGGAAAGTGATGCTCTAAGTTCGAGTAAATGGTGACAGTTGCCTTCAAGAAGGGCATCAACCTATAAAAGAAACTTATCAAAATGATATGCATATAGACTCACGAGATATTGATGGCTAATAATTTTCTCAACTAGTCTTGATCTTATATCATTCAGTCAAACTTACACTGTTTCATTTGATATTGCACGTAGAAATAACTTCTGTTGAATAATGGCTACAAAAATATTTATTTTAAAGCTAAGAAAAGACATGTTCAGGTCAGTTAGGTTGTTTTAAATAGCTAATTTCGTTCATTTATCTATTTTCTTTGGCCGAGTCACGATTCTAAATGTGCTTCTTTTTGGTGTTCTCACAGAAAAAGTCTCGTGCCAAGCTTTACAAGTTACTGAACAGAATCACGAAAAACTGTTGTCTCTCTGTAGCTTTAGAAGCTCATAAAAGACCTTGTTTAAAATATAACGCTGTTATTTTATTAGTCCTAAGGTATCAATCACTACTGTATTCTGATTCGGTGAGTTACCATAATTTAACTTCTTTTCCCTCATCATTTTCCTTCAACCTTGAAGCGATGGTTTTATCCTTAAAGCGTTAAAGGATAGTGGTGGTGCAAAGCGTGACATGATTCAAAGATTTTTATCATTTAATTATCACACGAAAGCACGCACAAATTCTGCCCATAAGTCCTCTTTTCTAAATGGTTTCTCATTTTCTTTCTTATGTTTCCATTAACGGCGTGAAAACCAAGGTCATCGCGAATCTTCCTTCCTCAGATGTTAAAAAAAAAAAAAAGTGATGGCGAGTTCCTTATTTAACACCATCAAAAATACACAATTATAGTCTTTTATGATCAGTACCCGACTACATTTAACCTTTACGAGGCAGCTTGTGAGTCAGTTTCTTAGCAATAACAATATGAAAGCAGAAGGTTTAATATTAGCTAGAAAGCTCACAAATGAATAGGGTGTTCCAAAATTACACGGTAAAAACCAAATGTAGCTACCTGTCAATGCGTTTGGTATAACCTATTATACAATTACCACGTCTGGCTGTGAAATATTGATACTGACGTTTCATTTCACTAAATAGTGCTGCTCGTTATGTTTGAGCCAAGTAATAATGTAATAATAATAATAATTAAAAATTAAACAGACAACACGAAACAAACTAACTTAAGTACGATGTGGCAACAGTGACAATCACGTGACATTTTCCGCATGTCTGAGTTGTTGAAATGAAGTAGCAGACGGAAAATTCTGTCCAGGGATTTGCTGAGCAACTTTATGTGAAAATACTTGCGCACTAATCAGAGTTTGGACACAAGGACGTACGTACTAGGTGGGTTCTGTGTACCAGAGCCCTCCCCCGAAAAATCCCGACTTTTTTTGTTAGTTTAGGCTAATTTTAGGGATAATTTTATTATCCTTATATTGAATTAGGACCCTTTCTGAAATAAATTCCTGCATATGTGCCTGGCCGGATCAAACGTATTATAGTATAGATACAGACAAGTTCTGATATAAATTCCTGCATATGTGCCTACCAGAATCAAACGTATTATGGCAATAGATAGACAAAAGTTCTGATACGAATATTTATCGGTGTGTGTCAGAAGCAAGAGAAAAAATAGAATACACAATACGCACTATACTTCAAATTATTTACTTTTGTACAGCTGCACAGGTCCGCAACCCCTGTGGCTACTTGTCAGTTGTATTAAGAGAAAGTTCTTTCATTGCTCCCCCGGTGATATGGCAATTTTAGAAGGTCGGTATTAACAGAAATTGGCTTCCTATTTGGATCACACAACATAAATCTACGGGGTTGGGTTTAGAATTACCAGCTTCCCATTCATGTAATGTCATGTAATGTGATACAGGTTCTCGTAGCAACATTTATGTTTACTTCATGTGTAAGTGCAGAGTTCTGTTGATACATTATTTAAAAGTCTGAAGCAAATAATTTTTCGAAAATGATTTTCACTACTTCAACTTGTGTCAACTGTTTTCTAGATATGGCGGCTTCAAAGAACAGTGAATTCAATTTGGTCATTTCGACATATTTCATCTTTAAGATCTCTGTCAAAAGCTCTTTTCAGAGCTTAAAACTTCATGTCCAGACTCTGGAATAACTCTTATACAAACATTATGTCTTTTTTTCTCACAACTTGATTTCCTTGTGCTCTGAATGCTCCATAGTCATATAGAAAATGCGTATGTAAATCTGAGAATTCTATGACTTGATGATAATTGTGAGAGTATGAACCCTGATTTTTTAAAAGCGATTTTCTATGTAATACAATGTGTGGAAAAGGGTTGAACAAAAATCCAGTGTCCCTCAAAAAGTAAGCATTTTCAGACCTATGGTGACATTATTATTATTATTATTATTATTATTATTATTATTATTATTATTATTATTATTATTATTATTATTATTATTATTATTATTATTATTATTATTATACTTCCAAACTGCATAAGTGTCGGAAGTCTTATAGAACGGCTGTGTCCGTCCGTCCGTCTATCGACAGGTGTCAGAGGAAAAAATGGTCCGAGATATCGCGAAGTGGTTTCTTGTGACTGATTAATCGTCCCAAGAATAGATTCCATTAACCCTCTATTCAAACCGAACGTGGTTTAAATCAACATTTCTGGTTGCAACGTTAATTGCTATAGAACAAGAACTGTAATACAGGATAGGTAGAAAGCAACTCCATATTTTTAATATTTTTCCCCTCCTAAAATATTGTCGGTATAAACTCAATTCTTTGCTCACATGTAGTTTTTTTTTATTTTTTATATATATATATACCATTATCTTACCAAAAGTTATAACTCAATATATGCTGCAGTATTTTCTAGATACTGCCTTAAAGGAACGGATGCGTTTGCTACAACCCTCCTCAAGACCTCAGCAGGAACACCACATATGACCTCACGGATTTTATTCTCAAGTTCGTCAAAAGTTTGTGCTTTGCTGCGATCCACTTCTTCCTTAGCCCACCCCTATAAAAAGAAATCACATGCGTCAGGACTTCGCGCTGGCCATTCTGTGGCCTATCCAGCGTTCCTTGTCTTACAGGCAAGGCGTAATGAAGAGGAGCTCTATCTTGCATTAAAAAAAAAAAAAAGTTCATGTGACTCGTCGCATTCAGAAATTATAGACCATGCAACATTTTCTAGCATTTCTAGCTATCTTTCAGCGTTCATAGTGTCTCTACAACATATAGGGTCTAATAATGCGGGAAGACGTTAATCCAAACACACACACACACTGTCACTTTCGGCTTGCCCTGTATTTTTCAACGATCTCTTTGCAATCACCTTCTGCCTGATAATGGCTATTATGAAAATTAACTGACCCTCCTACATGGAAAACAGCTTAATCACTCTATAGTATGTTTTCAAACAGGTGCGGATGATCTTTTTGGCATGCGTCAATCATTTCACAAAATTCAACATGCATATCACAGTCATATGGATACAACTTTTGGACATAATAAGGCTTCCTTCTAATGTAACTTTATGGAGAATTGCACGCAAATAGTAGCGTGTAATGTCATTCGCTCTTGCAGCTTGCCTTGTTGATTTTGAAGGGTTTTGGTCGAACATCTCCCTCACTATGCCCACCTTTTCCTCTGATACCGAAGTCGAAGACCTATTTGATCTCTTAATGTCCACTACACTTCCGGTAGTCATTAATTTTCTGTGGCAATTTTTTAATTGTGTTTGCATCCAGAACAGTTTGCCTCCTCCACCACCGTTGGACCTTAATTACAGACTATCTCATCTCAAATCTTTGCGCAATTTTGGCTCTCTCCTCAATGGTTAATCGTCCTGGCATCTCTGTGGCTTCAAAGAAACAACAAAAGCTTCACGGGATCTGGAGAAATACGAAAAAAAAAATGGCATACTTTAGTTTATAAAACAAGCTAACTTTCATTGGTATCTATACATAACATCAATAGAAATTGACAATTCAAAATAGGGAGTTACTTTCCGCTCACTCTATAGATAATGTCAATATGTTTTTAATTCAGCATCCTAAGAATTAGTTTTGTCTCGACACTTATATATCTGTTGAAATTGGAAGTGGTTTATACAGATTTCTGTCGATTTTTTGGTTACAACATTGATCGCATAATGAATAGAAGGGAAATAGATGGCGACAATATATATATATATATATATATATATATATATATATATATATATATATATATATATATATATATATATATATATATATATATATATATATTTTTAAATATATGAATTCAGTATTGCAAGAATATGTTTCTCCTCTGATTTTATTCCTTTATTGCAACAGGAAGTGATAGATATCAGTTACCACTTCCGGGTTTAATGTTAATCCCTATAGAGCTAAAACAGTAATAGATAGACTCTATCTTTGATCTTATTCCTCTATTGCAACAAGCAGTTATAGATGTACTACTTCAAGTTTGAGTGTTGAATTCGTCTACCATAGTTCCACACTGTGAAACGAAATTCACTTGTAATTATTATTATTACTGTTTTATTTGCTTGTCAGGAACGAATTGATTTGATTTGATTTTTAGCTTCGCGTTCCTTTCAGCAGCGAAGCTATATCAGATGTGGATCTACTGATTAACGTGGAATCTGAACTACATGAGCTCCCGCCGGGAATCGAACCCGGTTCTCCCACGCCAAAGGCGCGTACGCTAACCGCATAGTTACGAAGGAGCTCTTGTTAGGAACAGTGTTTCCTTCAGAAACAATGTTCCCGGGGGGGCACTGCTGGTACTATTCTATTTATTATTATATGAAAGAGGTATTATTTTGGTCTCCTCCGGGGTGGGGACACTCTCAGAGCTCCGGTGGGGGGAGTGCCTCCAAAAAAAAAAATAGGTCTGGAAGAAACACTGGTCAGGAATCAATTTGCAAAGTTGTGCTGTATATTTTTGGAACGCCCTGTGTATTTAAAACTTAAAGTTTCATGCAATTTGAACCAACCTTTTCTCAAATGCGTCATACCCATAAATATTGTTATGTCTTTAAGACACTTGTTATTTTCCTTTCCAGAGAAGCTGTTGTCATTTGCCAGCTTGTTGTCAACAATCATTAATTCTCCGGTTTTTCAGTGCCACAACGCTCTGCTAACAGGAAATTGCTCCAGCAGAATTCTCTAATAAGTGCAGACATACAATCCAACGTAAGCTTTGTTTCCAAAAATATATTTAAAGCAAAGCAATATAATAGTGTCTTAGATACAATTAGTAATTTCAGGCTTGAATCCCGTAATCAGTTGCCCTATGGTTTTCAAGAAGTTTCGCCAGATAAATGATCCCTTTCGGTTTTATAAATTCTAGCTGTCTTCATTCAAAATATTTATTTTATTTTTCATCGTTCTTATTCACAGTATAAAATAATTTTAGCATACAGTTAGTGATCTGTAAATGTTGGATCTACTAGTTCCCATTAGATTAACAAAATCAAGCAGTGCGGGGATTGGTAAGTACTTTGGACAGTAGAAAATTTCTTTAACTTAAGTATTTTTAAAAAAGTTACTTGCTTCTACAGTACACCAGCACATGACACCATAATTAGGCCTATATCCTTTTAAGTTCTAGTTCCTATATACACCGTATAGGCACTAAAGTAGTGTCTTCATTATTCGATTTAAAAAGTAATAATAAAGCTTTTTACTTCGTTTTTTCAAGCAGAGAGTCATTGTAGAACACGTTACGTATGGTTTCACGCCTTTCTGCGTCGAGACATAGGGCCTGATTACGTCATAACTTTTTTTTTGTTATGCCTATTTGTATTATTTTTGGCGGGCTTACTTTTGCACCTAGAAGATTGAAATTTTACACTCACGAACCATTATCCTACATAACAACTGCTTTTTTCTTTCCTTTCTTTTATTATTGACAGTAAGTCTAGAACTATCGAAGTCTAAACGGGGAAGAAGAATGAGCAGATACTCTTTTTCTTCTAAATGTAGAATTCTAAGAAATGTAGATAATCATTATAAATCATCAGAATTATTCTGACATGATTAGTCGGTCACCGACCGAAGGTTGGGAACCTCCAAGTACTATGGACGTCCATTAACCTCTGTGAGTTTTGTTGTAAGAATTGCCCCTGCCCATTATCATCCACACTCACCATTACAAATGATTATTTCTTGTTAAAAGCCTTTTTGGCCACGGCAATTCTTGACCTGATATCATTAATGCAATAAACATCTCTCGTTATACTTTAAGGCTTCCCACATATTTAAAATGATCAAAGTACTTAAAACTCATAAGGGCAACGAGCAATTTATGTCCTTTTCTTTATTAGTAAATGTGTATTAGAGCTCGAAAGGAATGTACACTAAGCACAATTTTAATGAAACCTTCCAAATATTTTCTCGGCGCCCTTGTAGGTAAATCAACCAAAGCGCACCAGGGTGTCGCGGAGCACAGTTTGGGAAATCCTTTCCTAACCTGTTTCTTTCTTCTTTTTAAGAATTTTTAATATAAGTCATTTCTCCCTATATTTAGCTAACTTCATCATTGCATCTCCGTTCCTTCCAACTGATTCTCTGCATTCTTCCCCAGACCTACACATTTGGTATGATAATAATGGGCCAGGGCTGGATCCAGGATTCCTTGAGGGGGGGGGGTGCATTGATAACTACCAGTACATTTGAATTAAATTTGAGTTTTTTAAATGCCTTTAGGCATCTGTGATGTGAATGAGGAATTCCTTTGGAAATGCTAAGTGTCTGCTCTCGATGAATTCTTTTACTTCAACCTTCAGAAAATTGACTTAAACTATTGATTTTGCAAAACTCACTGCTAGCTTCCCACTTTAGGTAGTGTATATTTACAACAAAGAAGGGGGGCACACGTGCACCTTCCCCCCCTAAATCCGGCCCTGATTGTAACCTCTTAAAGAGAGAGTTTCTTCAGTTTCTTTCTTTGTATTACGAGGAAGAATCAGAAAATAAGGTTACAAGGCCGATATTTCTGGAGTTTTGTCTGTTAGAGAGAAATGAGGAGTGTGTGATAATTTTAGTATATGGAGTTGGCAACTGTGCAGAGTTTCAGCCATCCGCCACCTACGTCGCTAGTTGTACCCAAGTAAACACAAATGACGACTCGTTTGAGAAACTGGTCTTGCAAAGAAATCCACTGCTCGATTTCTGTGGACGAAACGAAACATATAACCGCGGCTGAAGTTCATCGGCAGCTGGTAGAGGTTTACGAAAGGACGTTAATGTCTCGTCAGCATGTCGCAGAATGGTATCGAACGTTTGCGGCTGGTGGAGGAAACGTTATCGACGAGGAGCACAGTAGCCGACCCAGTACTGCATCAATAGATTTGAACGCAGCTCGCGTGGAGGAGCTAAATCAGAACAACAGGAGGGTTACGTTATGGCATCTCACGGCATCTGAGCATTTAGGAGGCCGTTGTTTCGCTTCAGACGAGATGGTGAAACACTTCCTGACAACATTGCTGAACACGCAAGGGCAGAATTTTCAAACTCATCCCATGATGCGACAAGTGCCTCAGCCAATATGGAGACTATGTCGAAAAATAACCTAATGTATCTACTATGTGTTGGCTGTATTGCTTGTATGAAATAATATATACACGTATCACTGCAGGCTTTGTAACCTTACTTTGATCACTCCTCGTGTGTACTATCTGTTGGCTGTATTGGTTGTATGAAATAATATATACACGTTTCACTGTAGGCTTTGTAAACGTTACTTTCTGATCACTCCTCGTATGTACTATCTGTTGGTTGTATTGGTTGTATGAAATAATATATACACGTTTCACTGTAGGCTTTGTAACCTTACTTTCTGATCACTCCTCGTATGTACTATCTGTTGGTTGTATTGGTTGTATGAAATAATATATACACGTTTCACTGTAGGCTTTGTAACCTTACTTTCTGATCACTCCTTGTATGTACTATCTGTTGTCTGTATTGCCTGTATGAAATAATATATACACGTTTCACTGTAGGCTTTGTAACCTTACTTTCTGATCACTCCTCGTATGTACTATCTGTTGGTTGTATTGGTTGTATGAAATAATATATACACGTTTCACTGTAGGCTTTGTAACCTTACTTTCTGATCACTCCTTGTATATACTATCTGTTGTCTGTATTGCCTGTATGAAATAATATATACACGTTTCACTGTAGGCTTTGTAACCTTACTTTCTGATCACTCCTCGTATGTACTATCTGTTGTCTGTATTGCCTGTATGAAATAATATATACACGTTTCACTGTAGGCTTTGTAACCTTACTTTCTGATCACTCCTTGTATATACTATCTGTTGTCTGTATTGCCTGTATGAAATAATATATACACGTTTCACTGTAGGCTTTGTAACCTTACTTTCTGATCACTCCTCGTATGTACTATCTGTTGTCTGTATTGCCTGTATGAAATAATATATACACGTTTCACTGTAGGCTTTGTAACCTTACTTTCTGATCACTCCTCGTATGTACTATCTGTTGTCTGTATTGCCTGTATGAAATAATATATACACGTTTCACTGTAGGCTTTGTAACCTTACTTTCTGATCACTCCTCGTATGTACTATCTGTTGTCTGTATTGCCTGTATGAAATAATATATACACGTTTCACTGTAGGCTTTGTAACCTTACTTTCTGATCACTCCTCGTATGTACTATCTGTTGTCTGTATTGCCTGTATGAAATAATATATACACGTTTCACTGTAGGCTTTGTAACCTTACTTTCTGATCACTCCTCGTATGTACTATCTGTTGTCTGTATTGCCTGTATGAAATAATATATACTCGTTTCACTGTAGGCTTTGTAACCTTACTTTCTGATCACTCCTTGTATATACTATCTGTTGTCTGTATTGCCTGTATGAAATAATATATACACGTTTCACTGTAGGCTTTGTAACCTTACTTTCTGATCACTCCTCGTATGTACTATCTGTTGTCTGTATTGCCTGTATGAAATAATATATACACGTTTCACTGTAGGCTTTGTAACCTTACTTTCTGATCACTCCTCGTATGTACTATCTGTTGTCTGTATTGCCTGTATGAAATAATATATACTCGTTTCACTGTAGGCTTTGTAACCTTACTTTCTGATCACTCCTTGTATATACTATCTGTTGTCTGTATTGCCTGTATGAAATAATATATACACGTTTCACTGTAGGCTTTGTAACCTTACTTTCTGATCACTCCTCGTATGTACTATCTGTTGTCTGTATTGCCTGTATGAAATAATATATACACGTTTCACTGTAGGCTTTGTAACCTTACTTTCTGATCACTCCTTGTATATACTATCTGTTGTCTGTATTGCCTGTATGAAATAATATATACACGTTTCACTGTAGGCTTTGTAACCTTACTTTCTGATCACTCCTCGTATGTACTATCTGTTGTCTGTATTGCCTGTATGAAATAATATATACACGTTTCACTGTAGGCTTTGTAACCTTACTTTCTGATCACTCCTCGTATGTACTATCTGTTGTCTGTATTGCCTGTATGAAATAATATATACACGTTTCACTGTAGGCTTTGTAACCTTACTTTCTGATCACTCCTCGTATGTACTATCTGTTGTCTGTATTGCCTGTATGAAATAATATATACACGTTTCACTGTAGGCTTTGTAACCTTACTTTCTGATCACTCCTCGTATGTACTATCTGTTGTCTGTATTGCCTGTATGAAATAATATATACACGTTTCACTGTAGGCTTTGTAACCTTACTTTCTGATCACTCCTCGTATGTACTATCTGTTGGTTGTATTGGTTGTATGAAATAATATATACACGTTTCACTGCAGGCTTTGTAACCTTACTTTCTGATCACTCCTCGTATGTACTATCTGTTGGTTGTATTGGTTGTATGAAATAATATATACACGTTTCACTGCAGGCTTTGTAACCTTACTTTCTGATCACTCCTTGTATGTACTATCTGTTGTCTGTATTGCCTGTATGAAATAATATATACACGTTTCACTGTAGGCTTTGTAACCTTACTTTCTGATCACTTCTCGTATGTACTATCTGTTGGTTGTATTGGTTGTATGAAATAATATATACACGTTTCACTGTAGGCTTTGTAACCTTACTTTCTGATCACTCCTCGTATGTACTATCTGTTGTCTGTATTGCCTGTATGAAATAATATATACACGTTTCACTGTAGGCTTTGTAACCTTACTTTCTGATCACTCCTTGTATATACTATCTGTTGTCTGTATTGCCTGTATGAAATAATATATACACGTTTCACTGTAGGCTTTGTAACCTTACTTTCTGATCACTCCTCGTATGTACTATCTGTTGTCTGTATTGCCTGTATGAAATAATATATACACGTTTCACTGTAGGCTTTGTAACCTTACTTTCTGATCACTCCTCGTATGTACTATCTGTTGTCTGTATTGCCTGTATGAAATAATATATACACGTTTCACTGTAGGCTTTGTAACCTTACTTTCTGATCACTCCTCGTATGTACTATCTGTTGTCTGTATTGCCTGTATGAAATAATATATACACGTTTCACTGTAGGCTTTGTAACCTTACTTTCTGATCACTCCTTGTATATACTATCTGTTGTCTGTATTGCCTGTATGAAATAATATATACACGTTTCACTGTAGGCTTTGTAACCTTACTTTCTGATCACTCCTCGTATGTACTATCTGTTGTCTGTATTGCCTGTATGAAATAATATATACACGTTTCACTGTAGGCTTTGTAACCTTACTTTCTGATCACTCCTCGTATGTACTATCTGTTGTCTGTATTGCCTGTATGAAATAATATACTCGTTTCACTGTAGGCTTTGTAACCTTACTTTCTGATCACTCCTTGTATATACTATCTGTTGTCTGTATTGCCTGTATGAAATAATATATACACGTTTCACTGTAGGCTTTGTAACCTTACTTTCTGATCACTCCTCGTATGTACTATCTGTTGTCTGTATTGCCTGTATGAAATAATATATACACGTTTCACTGTAGGCTTTGTAACCTTACTTTCTGATCACTCCTCGTATGTACTATCTGTTGTCTGTATTGCCTGTATGAAATAATATATACACGTTTCACTGTAGGCTTTGTAACCTTACTTTCTGATCACTCCTCGTATGTACTATCTGTTGTCTGTATTGCCTGTATGAAATAATATATACACGTTTCACTGTAGGCTTTGTAACCTTACTTTCTGATCACTCCTCGTATGTACTATCTGTTGTCTGTATTGCCTGTATGAAATAATATATACACGTTTCACTGTAGGCTTTGTAACCTTACTTTCTGATCACTCCTCGTATGTACTATCTGTTGGTTGTATTGGTTGTATGAAATAATATATACACGTTTCACTGTAGGCTTTGTAACCTTACTTTCTGATCACTCCTTGTATGTACTATCTGTTGTCTGTATTGCCTGTATGAAATAATATATACACGTTTCACTGTAGGCTTTGTAACCTTACTTTCTTATCACTTCTCGTATGTACTATCTGTTGGTTGTATTGGTTGTATGAAATAATATATACACGTTTCACTGTAGGATTTGTAACCTTACTTTCTGATCAACCCTCGTATTTACTGTAACTTGTTTCCAATCAATTCCAGAATATCTGGGACAATAATACGAAAACCGAAAATAATAGAGAAGTATGTTCACACATATGCCCATAAGCATGTTAATAAATAAATAAATAAATAATAAGAATGAACTGCAGTATACACCACCAAATAAAGTCATATGTACAATTTTTGAGTTTTTTTCTTTCTTTTTTTCTTTTTGGTACAAAACTGAACCTACTTGTCTTTTGTTCGTCACTTCGTTTACAGCGAAAATAAATATTCTTTTTGGTTAAGATAGTGCGGGACAACACTTCTATAACATGCATGAAGAACGAAAAAAAATGTAAATAAAATAACGAAGTAAAAAAAGGGCTGGCTCCTTGATCGAGTCCCAGTGGCGCCCTGTGTTCATTCACCTCAGCCGAATCCGTTTGACGCCCACGCGGTGCCCCGGCCTCAGACGATACAACTGGTTGAATCACCATTTCCTTCACTGATTTATTGCGTAAGCCGTTCGGAAGCGTTTTTTTCGTCTTCTTTTAATTGTTATCTCTATACATACGACAAGGTGCTTATTGACACCGACTCCCAGCAAATTTTGAAGAGAAATATTGCAGTTAACTTAAAATATTTTTTATTCTCTTTCTTTCCGGAATAATCTTTATCTAGTCTTCGGGTTTAAAAGAAAAAAGTTAAAAGCTATCAGTTTTCCCCCTCAGACGAAACTTGCTTTCTTCTTCCTTTTTTTCTTTTTGGCATGTTTTACTCTTTCATTTTTTTATCTGCTTTTTTGAGATGTTTCTTCTTGACTCCCTCCCTGTTATTCCCCCCTCCCCTGTTGAAGAGATGCAACCGGCACAGACACACGTGAAGTTGTTGTTGAGGGTGCGGCTAAATTTGTTATGGTGGACTTTACCAATGTTGCCAGATCAGTTGATTTCCAAGTACACTGCAACGATCTCCCTGTTTTTAAAAGTAATCATGTTCATCAAATATACAATATGCAGTTTACATTGAAAAAAGAATAAACGCGTTTTTAGTTGACTTTAATTAAAAACAGCAACTTCATAAGCTGCACAATTTTAAGTTATTATTCCGAA
This sequence comes from Thermobia domestica, assembly GCF_964235325.1. Classification (NCBI taxonomy): domain Eukaryota; kingdom Metazoa; phylum Arthropoda; class Insecta; order Zygentoma; family Lepismatidae; genus Thermobia; species Thermobia domestica. The sequence goes on from NC_137462.1 coordinate 5,814,702, forward strand.
AATAAAGCTAATTTTCATTTTTAGAATTTGGAACGGAAGAAGAAAACGCGTAACAAAAAAAAAAAAAAAAAAAAAATGCAAAGGAAAGACCTCTTTCGTCCACGGAATCCCAGGTTCGATTTTCTGTGAAAGAGATTTTAAAACTTTTAATGCATTATGGAGACTCACATTCTATTTTAAACAGTAGATCCATGCCTCGTACAGCCTTAGAGCTAAAAAAGGGAAAGCTTGAGTTAACTTCAATTCATCATCATCATCATCAAGGGTATTCTGCCTTTGTTGGCAGGTCACTTTCTGCAACTGAGAAGTTTCCATGCTCCATGATCTTCCGCTAACCTCTTCGTCTTCACGTACGATTTTTTCTATTTTGATATCGTCCATTGATTATAGTCTCCTTCTCTCCCTCCTCCTCTTTCCTGCCACCATACCCTCTAGCATGTCCCTCATGATACAGTTCCTTCTTATCCAATGTCTCAACCAGTTTCTCCTCCTCTTTTTAATAGTACCTAAAATTGTTCTTTTCTCCCCTACCATTTCTAACACCTTCTCATTCGTTTTCCACTCGACCCATCTAATTCTCTCCATTCTTCTCCACACCCACATTTTAAAGCTTCCATTCTTTTTTCATCATTTTTGCGTAATGTCCATGTTTTTGACCCATACAGTACAATACTCCACACGAAGCATTTTATGAGTCTTTTCTCAACTCCATTTAACCCCACAAATAGACTTCTCTTCCTCTTAACCGCTTCTTTTCTCATTCCTATCCTTGCTTTTATTTCACCTTCACACTTCATATCATCACTAATAATACTACCCAGGTTTCGAAAACTAGTCACCTGTTCTATTTTCTCCCCTCCTACTTCTATATTTGACTCTAACTCCTTCGTTCCAGTCACCATGGCTTTTGTCTCATCCCATAGAACTTCAATAAATAAATAAATAAAAATTCGCTACTTGATTAAATTACGAAATCATCATGGTACCTTGCAACCTTGACTACCTTGCAACCTATGCATGTAAGACCTACCGAAATATTGTTAACAGTTTGACATTCGTAATCCCTGTTCTACAATGTCTTGTTAAACTTCAGCTTAACTAAACTCTGCATCTGCAGCTAACTTGTAGACATATGGAGCCTTATGCAAAATCGTTTTGACGTGTGATTAGCGTCATACTAAAGGCCTGACTACTGCAGGAAACATATGTTAGTCAAACTCTTTAGTATGGCACTAATCACACGTCACAACGACTCTGCATAAGGCCCATGGAGTTTCAGCGTCCTACTTCTTGTACCACCTAAAATAGGATTAGGCTTAGGAATTAGATGTTTAGGTGTTCAGCATCTATGACCATGTTTGCCCGTCACGTATAAGGGATGACGTCCTCGGGCGATCATACTACCCGAGGAAAGGGACGGAAGGAAGCGGCCTGGGACCTATATGTAGGTACTATTCTGACATTTGCTTGGTGTGAATGAGGAAAACCGAGGAAAACTTCACTCAAGTTTAATGTCCTGAAAAAGCTTTTACATTTCTTCGACCGAATGTCCCCACCGAGAATCGAACCCGGGACCGCTCGGACCGTACCACCTAAAATAAAGAACATTTTAAGATCCGCTGTTCCATATTATGTCCATAATTTCAGTTTTTATTTGTAAGTGGAAATTGCAATTGCTTTTTAGACGAAATTGAAAACAAGTGAAAATGAAATGAAATCTATCCGCTTTATGCAGAGTCGTTTTGACGTATGCTTAGCATCATACTAAAGGCCTGACTACTGCAGGAAATATATGTTAGTATAACTGTTTAGTATGATGCTAATCATAAGTCAAAATGACTCTGCATAAGGCCTTATGAGTTTAACGTCCTACTATTATAGCCATTAGGCTAAAGGAGGCGATAGACATTATTATTTACTACTATTGCTTGTTGGGAAAACTTCACTGATTCTCGATAATCTTTATGTAAAACTCAACATAACAATGCCGAAATTGTTTCTACTAAGTTGATAGGGTGTGTTGCAGTTTCGTGAGACAGGAACTGTCCCAAATGAAACAATTGACCACCCTAACGAACACAGAGATCAGGTTAGATCGCTAAGTTCACAGAAAACAATAATTTGTGTTTCGTAAGCGTCTCTCTCTGTAGCAACCCATAATCAACACTAGGTGTGTTTACCAACACCTGAGCAAGGTATCGAGACAGAGACTCCTTCTCTAAAAGTTGTGTTACGAGAGCTGTTCTCTTTTTTCTCATCTGTAAGGTCGGGTCTATTCAAAGATAAAAAAAAAAAACGAAAGGAGGCCAGGGACTCAAAATTCGCCGTTCCTTACCATTAGCAACAATTCTGGCAGCTGAACGTGAAATTAGTGCCAACGCTTGTAAAGACCACCGCCGGCAGCTAATCGAAGAACCATTTCAAACTTCCCCATCAACGTGTCTTCGCTATACTAATTCATTCGCTAATTTCCTGTCATTTCATGGATTTACTTCATTTCATTACATTTCTTTCTTTTTCATTTCATACCAAAGTTTCTTTTTTGTCAACTTTTTTTTTCCACTCTTAAGACTAAAGTTAAGTTTTTCACGTATTGTGTAAATATATTTCATAGACATTTTATTAGTCTTCGAAACATATAAAACACACCTAATTACAAACATTTACATCATACAGATTAGATTTAATCCAATAAGCTTAATAGAAGGCAAGGGCCCACTATGGCTCAGTGGTAAAACTTCCACCTCTGATGCATGGGGTCCTTGGTCCGATCCCAGCTCGCGCCAAGTGAGTTTTGTGGTGAACAAACACTGCGTGTGTGTGAGTTTTCTCGGGGTTCCACTGTTTCCTCCCACTTTCTTCATTCTACCATTTCATTCATTTCTCATCATCGTCGTCTCCTTTAGCTAAGCCGGCATAACCATGGGATGTAAAACTCAAACATTTAATTTCATTTTTGTAATTGAAGGCAAGTCAAAATGGTAGACCCGATTTCAGACATTTATTCTGTGATATGTTAATGTGAGACATGCGCTTCGAAAGACAATGTTCAAAGTTTAGTTTCCACGCAATGTTTCTACCAGAGATGGGCACCCGCACTCATTTTTGCCCTCAAGAAAGCCGTCCTCACCCTCATTTCGGTAGATGAGGGTGAGGGTGTCTGAGGGTGAGGGTGAAAGAGTCTATTGAGGGTGAGGGTGGCTGAGGGTGTGGGTATCTGAGGGCGAGTATGAGGGAATCAACTGAGGGTGAGGGTGTCTATTGAGGGTGAGAGTGGCTGAGGGTGAGGGAGTCAACTGAGGGTGAGGGTGGCTGAGGGTGAGGGTGAGGGAGTTTATTGAGGATGAGGGTGTCAACTGAGAGTGAGGGTGGCTGAGAGTGAGGGAGTAAATTGAGGGTGAGGGTGAGTGAGGGTTAGCAAAAATGCCCATCTCTGGTTTCTACTGCTAAGAGTAAGCAGTGTGCATGAAGTGAGTTGCTGATATTAAGTTTGGCAGGAGATAGACTATCGGCTTTATATGTGCCGTGTTACGCGAGATGCTTACAGAGAACACTTGTGGTATGCTTGAAGGAAACTTTGACAGTTTACCTTTCTTACTAAGCACATGTTTCGCAATAACTTACGTTTATTAGATTTTACAGCATACATTTCTGAAATCGGATCCATCATTTTCACGTGTCCTGTACTAGAGACCTGCACGGGCCGAATGTTTCGGCTCGAGCCCAATCCAGCCCGAATGTACCTAGGCCCGGCCCAGCCCGGACCCGAAAAGTTTTGGAGATTTTCGGCGCGAGCCCGGCCCGGCCCGATAAGTTTTTTTTTTTAATTCTTGGCCCAAGCCCGGCCCGGGCCCGATAAATTTTAAAACTTTCATTTTGTAACATTTTTCACGTGCACACTTCTTCAACGTTTGCCTTTATTCTAATTATCGTTTAACGAAAGTATAAATAATTATAAAAGAATAGCAATTCATCGGCCCCAGCTCAGCCCGACCTGAAGAGAAATCAGTGTCGGCCCGCCCAAGCCCGGCTCGGCCTGTGCAGGTCTCTATCCTGTATATAAAATAAACTTAGTTTCCAAAGAAGTAGCTTTAAAAAACTTAAAACATCCTATGCATATTTTATTAAAGAAATTCACTTGTTTTTCTCCGTGTGAAAGATCATTCCTATCCATATAATAGCCCTTTGTTAACTGCGTCCATTATTACTGTAACTTTGATGCGTTGGTGCTTCATTAACTTTAAGAAGAATAGCGAAGGTGGTTTTGATGATTGCACAAAATAAATTAATTGTTTCCCTCCACCCATTGACAGGTCGAGGTTAGCTCCTTTCGTCTCCTTATATTGAGCACTTAAGCAGACGTTTAGTGTCCATTGTTCGTAGGCCAATAAACTAGGAAACTTTATATTCTGAAGATTTCGTCAGTTTTTTTCCCTTTAGACAATAGTTTCAACCATCACTTCATTAAAAAAATTCTCAGTTGGGCGGGAAAAATTTAATGATCCTAATTGTGTTAAGTTGAGTAACTTATTAACCGTGACATTGAGTGGGTTGTAAGAATAATATGGTGTAGAGTATATTTAGCAACTAGAATATGTTTGAAATACATATTTGTACGTCAAATATGTAAGAGCAGCGGTAGACAAGGCGCGTACTTGTTAATCTTAGGGACCGGAGTTATGTCCCCAATTGGAGATATATTTATTCTTCCACTGACATTAATTTTTCCCAGGTTTTGTCGGGGTACTTCCGTTTCCTCTCACATCATTATTCACTTGCCTTAATCATCGTCTCCCTTAGCCTAACAGGCATAATCATGGGACGTTAAACTCAAAGAATTATTTTTACCTCCGTATGAAATCCTAACTGACTGAATGACTGATTAACTAATTAAGCTAGAACTTCAAATTAAAAGAGTACTTAAGTAGTCCCACAGATAAAATACTTGCTATTTTGTCATATATCATCGGCAGCGACGTAACTACGCTAGTTGCCCGGGGCAACCAAACCAAAACGGTTCCCCAAATATTTGCCCAATTTTGCGCCCTCTCAATCCGGCGCCCCCTTGTTACGTCACTGATCATCAGTGGTGCTATTCAGCCGGTTCGCACCCGTTCGCTAGAACCGGCTGGTAAATATTTCCTGTTCGCAGAACCGTTTGTAATAACAGTAAATTTTAGTTTAACTATATTTGTTTTTATAAATTCTTACAGCTACGGGTTAAACATAATATGATCTCTCAGAACAAAGTATAAGCGCTTATTTTTAATCTCAAATGCTCAGATATCAAGAATGAGAACTACGATCACATGAGTATAGTGGTGAGGATTATATTTGAAACGGTTTCTACCATTAGCAATAATTGTTGATCCATTGCTGGATCGTTTCCAAGATATTCCCAGTGCTACCTAATTTCGTCACACTACCTTTTATTAGGTCTCTATTAGTCACTTGCGGTATCGAGTAAAAAGAAAATGCTCTTGTCTACCTTGTATAGTTTGTTTCCTTATATCTACATATCTACTATCTCTCTATCTCTCTCTCTCTCGATATATATATATATATATATATATATACAGGTCCGGATTTAGGGGGTGCACCTCCTCCTTCGTTGTAAATATACACTATCTAAAATGAGAAGCTAGCAGTGAAAATAACAACACTTTCCGAAACTTTTTGTCATCATGTTTCGTTTGGGGCTTAAAAGAAAGCGGAGTTTTGCAAAAGTAATAGTTTAAGTCCATTTTCTGAAGATTGAAGGAAAAGGATTCACAAGGAAAACAATATACGGTAACATTTGTCAAGAGGAGAAGAAAACAGAGCCAGGCGGCGAGAAAGAATGTTTTTCTCCTGAATATCGCTTGCGACCCTCTTTAAGATAGACTCTCCCCTCGTTCTACGTACCAGTGTTGTCGAGGGTAAAGGAGACTGTCACATGTCACTTTCAAGAGTTTCAGTGTGATTAGTAGTTATTGGTGCATTCCCTCAGAAAATCCTGGATCCAACCCTATATATATTGTTACTAAAAAAAATAGAATAACACCACTGTGTATCATGCTATGTCATATATCAATTATCATATACCACGATAAATTATCGTATGGTTGCCAAGCCTGGCTAACAGTGTAGCACATGCTGTTTGTAAGCTACAAAGAAACTCTCCGTCATTTTATACTCACTGTTTCAGGAGAAAGTTATCTGGTAGCATTTTTCGACCTCCCCCTGTAACCACCCGTAATCTCTATTTAGTCTATAATAGTCTGCAACAAAACTTCCGTGTGACGTTTCATTATGCAATAACAATGAAAAGAGAGAGAGAGAAGAGAACTCAGATAACAACTTGGCCTTTGACTAGGAAAAATAACTGTTGCAGATTAACACTCTTTATTCTGTCTAATTTGTCGGCACCACAATATAGGCAAAAGCTTATCCCATCGAATTCTATCACGTTGTGTGCTGCATGACTCATTTTTAATTTGTGGAGTGTGTGATGAGTGCACGTCGAACTTCAAAACTATCTAACAAGCAAGAATAGTTTATGATAATAGAGCACGATACTATTTCATTCTATGGGGCTACGGTGGCTCAGTGGTAGAGCGTTCATCCTTGGTACATGAGGTCTCAGGTTCAAACCCTGCTCCTGCCAAGTGAACTTTGTGGTGGACAAACACCGTGTGCGTGGGTTTCCTCGGGTTCTCCCGTTTCCTCCCACTTTCTTCGTTTCACCATTTCATCCATTGTTCATCATCACCGTATCCTTTAACCTAGCCGGCATAACCGTGGGACGTAAAACTCAAAAATTTCATTTCATTTCATATTTCGTTCTGTGTGAAACCTAATAGTGATAGTCGGTGTTAAATTCTAGGGGTTGAGTTCCTTCGTGGCTAAGCGGTTAGTGTACGCGCCTTTAGCCTGGGAAACTCGGGTTCGATTTCCGGCGGGAGCCCTATGTTACGGATTCCAGGTTAATCAGTAGGTCCACGTCTCATATAGCCTCGCTGCTGAACGGGGCGTTAAACTCAAAATCAAATTAGCTCAACTCAAATCCAGGGGGTGGACTCCGAGGAGATTCGTAATTCCACCTCTCTCCCAGCGAACAATAGTTCTGTAGATGTATTTTCTATGTATATATTACTCCAAAAGGAGTATAAGCATTTGATTATTTTTTGTGCAACTGTTTAAAACAGCGATCTCTAAACTACGGCCCGCGGGACAACACCGGCCCACGACTATCACCTGTATGTTTCGACTAGCCAAGCATAGTTCACGTTTCACGCAATTCCTCCACTCCCTACAAGATAGCGCTGGCTTTATATGACGTTGGTAGGGGGTCTATTATGAGCTAGCTAGGTCTTGACCCTTGGAAATAGGTAGATAAATCAGTGTGGCTTAGGGGCACACACATGGGGGTCCATGGGGTCAGGTTCCCCCGAAACTTCCTAACTCAACATACATTTGTACACTTTCTCAATACAACTCTAGTTGTTATACAGGAAAGTTATTGATGTAGCATGAAAATTTGATCTGTACTCTTTCTCTTATAATAACAATCTAGTTCTATCATTTTTTTTAAAAATGAAAATATAGTTGGAAGTATTTTATAATTACTTATTGGGTAGAGAATAATATCCGCTCCATACTACATAGACGTAATGGCTTGTAGTATTAGACCCCCCAAATTGGACCCCACCAATAAAATATTTTGGGTGCGTGCCTGGTGTGGCCCTTAGCAGGGCCGTGCCGTGGAAAATCAGCGCCCGGGGGAGAGTATACGACGGCGCCCCCATACATATATTCCAAGCAATTTTTCCGATCTTTTTTCCTTTTCTCCCTCGAATTTTTCGCCCCCTTACTTCGGCGCCCGGGGCCGTGGCCCCGCTCGCCCCCCCCCCCACGGCACGGCCCTGGCCCTTAGACTAAAAAGTTTTAGACCCCTAGGAAAGTAGTACATTCCTGGAAAGCCACTTCGTAGCTATTCTTATATGCATTGGTGATTTGAGGGAACGGTCCTAGGGGGCAGGAATGCCCCGCGGAACTATACCCCTGCAGCCATGCCTCCGTTCGTTGTCAATATGGGTTATCAATATATTCACACTCTTTGTCCGTGTCCCAGGAGAAATCTTCTGAAATGAGCATGGCTTACATGATGTTCCATGTGATCCGCGTTTGTTTGTTTATATTCAATTGCTTATGCCTATTCTCAAAAATTATTATACTAATCAAAAGACAGACATAAGGTTTCTAAAGTTCGTTCCTCACATGGAATTTAGTACTATTCGCGATACACCTTTCCATTTTTAAATTAATTAATTATTGAGTTGAGTTGAGTTGATTTTAGTTTAGCGTCCCGTTCAGCAGCGAGGCTATATGAGACGTGGACCTACTGATTAACGTGGAATCCGAACCACATGAGCTCCCGCCGGGAATCGAACCCGGGTCTCCCACGCCAAAGGCGCGTACGCTAACCGCTTAACCAGGAGAGAGCTGTTAATTAATTATAATTAAACAGTTGTAATAAGATTAACATGAAAATGTGCAAGAAATTAGGACAAAGAAGAAGTGCAAGAAATCATATACTTTTGTTTAATTTATCGCATTTTCGGCAATTCGAGAGAAAATAAGCAATAAATACGCATAATAAATTATTTATTATATAGTAATTAATACAGTCGTACATATAACCAATAAGGTGTTTCCGAGCAAATAAGTTATAATTAACCCATTAACACTGTAAATTTTAAAGACGAAAATGTCTTCTTTTGTCCATCCTTCGAGCAGAAAAACGTTCACAAGTCCTTGGACTCCATTGTATATCGGTTTATGACATTAACGCAGAACTTGCGTTTCTGTTCGCGGTAATCGGTATGTGTATTACGTTTTGTGAATTAGCAATATGATATCAGTGACGTAAATTTTGTGTTTTACCATCGTCTATATCCGCAACCTTTTTTTTTACGATCTCGCTACCACAATTCTTTAAGAAAGACTAGCTGAACCTGCGCTCTCTACACAGCACATGCCACATATGAGCATGAATCTCCTTGTTATTCCTCATATCTATACATGTCCCTTTACAGACACAGGTGAAAGATCTCTTGATAAAAGTCGGCAAAAGGTACCATAAAGGGGGGGATGTTTTTCGATTATTTTTTCAATGCCTGGCATTGTTTGCAAGATTTAAGCCTACTTCCGGCTGGAGTTTCTAATTCATGCATGATCAATGTTTTCTTTCTTCTTGCATGCAGTATGTAATAAGCAAATACATTACACACATACTTAATTATAACGTCAGTGATACATGGTGTTCATTGGACAAAACAGTGAAATGGAAAAATGGTTATCCTTTGTTTTTCATTAGCATTTGGCCATGAAATAAACGCCTGTGAGTTATACAACTCATATATGCAAAATGTGGTGTTGGAATGTATAACTCGTAGGATATGTTGCTTTGCTTCTTAAAAATTTCAACACTTCCAGTATACCCTAAAAATGTAATAAAGAAATAACGGCCATCTTTCTTTTTTTTTTAATATTCCATTAGAATTGGACAATCTACACAAAATTTGGAACCGATCAACGAGAACGGCACGTTTCTAGCACTTGTGATTTTCGAGATTTCATTGTGGAAAGGATTGGAGACAAACATAAAGTTTTCTTCGGAGACAAACATATAAACCTAGCTTTAATATATAGATACTTCCCGTTGCGTTGCGACCCCAGGTTTTATAAGGACTGACATATAATGAGGGGGAGTGGGGCCTCTAAAATACACAAGTTCTAAAAATTCCATCGCGAGTCCTAAATTAAATATATCTTCTGCAGCTTAATTCTTGCGTGCTAGGTGATTTCTATAGAACTTTTACGTTGAAAAGTCTTAAGGCTCTTCACTACATTGAAATTAAACTACCGCTAATTTTAGACTTTTTATGTAATATCTTCAAAACAAATAAAAAATATTCGAAAAGCAGAAACGTAATGAACTAAACAATACGATTTTGCATGTAATACGGTTATCACAACTCATCTATCTGCTTTGGATTTGCAACTGTAGCAATTTTTGCGGTTTCTGTAAATAGCGGCATACCAAAAGCAAATAGGTGAATTGTAGTTAAGGTATCACATGCAAATTTTTATTTGTTTTGAAGATATTACAGAAAAAACTCTAAAATTAGCGGTAGTTTAAAATCGATGTAGTGAAGAGGCTTAAGGCCACTGGTGGTTAGCATTTTTTGCATATTGATCGTTTATAGATTTTACTCATGTGAGGCTAATTACAGTTTGCAACTTGTGTATGTTAGGGCTTCTAATCAGAGTCCATGGGGTCCAGACTACCTTCCAAAAACCTATGGTGAAACTGAAAAAAATACTAGATACAGAAGAGTAAATTTTTAAAATTCCCTCTCCATTGAGTTTCTGGCTACGGGCATATCTCTAATTCAAATTAGTGCCCCAATATAGACATAACAACCTATTCCCTTGCTTTTGAGTCCCTGTCCAAGACAGATAAATTTTCCTCAATGTGTCTTAATAGGAATTTGGGAGTTATACCTGCGTTATATTTTCTATACTTATCCGTTTTGTTTCGCAGACTGAAGTCACGTGCAAATAATTTCTTTACTGTTTCTCTATAATTCAGCTGATCCTGTTTTATTAGATCATTGATTGTCACAGACATAGAAGAGAACTTTTTTTTTTTTAGAGAAGCCCTTCTTGTTTAAGTTGAGCAAACGCTGCCAAGCATGCTTTTGTAACAGGAAGAAAGAGATTGTTACATCATATCTGCCTTTCTTCTCCTGATTGAAGATGGAACAAAACCTCACAACATGATTCCAAGGCTAAGCGGAGTAGTGAATGTGAATGCGATATGCTCATCTGTTAAACTGTGTGAAAGCCTTTTATTTTCCTAGAATGTCTTACTTTTTTTTTTTTTTTTTTTTTTTTTAATTCTCTGGAATGAAGCCAGTGTAGAAAACCACGTCCCTTCATTTCTCTAAGCCAGGTATACACTCAGACCAAAGGATTGCGTTGTTGATACCTCACACGTGGCATAGATGGCTCTGTAATGATTGTGAGTAGAGGCAGAAACAACAAAAGAGGAAATTCCGTTTCTTACTTTTTAGAGAACGTTGGCGCAAAACTAATTAAATGCCATCAATTGTCCCTTCTCTGTGTGTGAGTTCAAGTCTCCACCTAAATTAAGTTGCGCTCAGCTATTTGCGTCTCAGCTTTTCGTCCTTCTAACTACAAAACGAATATGGTATTAGCAGAGGAAGAGTATGAACAAGCCCAATCCTTTCTAGAGAGATATATAAGCGTCTTACTAATTCCTTATTGTTCATTTAACAAAGTTTCAGATACAATCCTCGAGGCTAGTTTACAAATAGAACCAAAACGATCAACAATAATAATAATTCTTTTGGATTCATCTGGTAGAACCGAGGAAGAATCTGGGAGAATCCTGGTGAGAATGAAAACAGCTCTATTCTAACCCTGTCTCTCCCGATAGCAAAGCAAGACATTAGCCTACGCCAGCACAATTGATGTTAAGTATAGACTTTTTAACAAGACAAGACGAAACATTAATGAAATATTCGGAGGCTCAATCAATATAAAAATGTTTCCCATATCTATTATATCGATAGTTTTTACTCTTTAAAAAATGTGTATTTGTTCCTTGAAGTTTAATATCTAGGGATGCGCACGAGACAAGATTTGAGGCTGTCTCGTCTCGAAAATGTGCTGTAAAAGTGATGTCTCGACTCAAAAAATGTATGTTTTTCTATTTGAAGAGCTGTGTCTCGACTAGAATTTTGTCAGGAAAATTCGGTCTCGACTTGTCTCGTGCGCATCCCTATTAAGTGTCCCTTTTCAGCACTGGGCTATATGAGACGTGAACCTACAGTTTAACCTTTAATACCCATTGACGCAATTGGTACGTCAAAGCTTTAAACCCCTATAGCTCAGCCCCTAACTAAGCTAGGAAGATAATTTTGGTATTTATGTGTTCCTGAAGGATGAAGTTTTTTGGTGATACTTCATCCTTCATGGTATGCATTTTATGTATGTAGGGGTACCACGGCGGAGGGTAAATTTCATGTTTTTTTGCATCAGGTTTTTTTTTTGGGTGGGGCATTCCTTCCCCTTTGGGGATACACTCATAGAAGTTGGTGTGTGAAGCAATGAAGTAATCCACTGCATGGTAATACCCTGTATGTGTACTTGTTGCTTATATGGGGGAGAAGGGAGGCAATGTTTTTTTAGTCTCATTTTTTGACGTAAATAACATTTAGTTTTAGGACGGTACCATATAAGACTTCTTCTACGAGTAGGGCGGAAATTGCACAAATGTTACCTCGTTGAAAATTGTGTTCCTTTAGACCTCCAACGATGTATCAGTTATGACTGTGATAATTAGATGGGTTACCAGGACCCCCAATGTGAGACACTACGATTTCCTTCAAATCCCTGATGGGAGTTTAAAGTTTAAGATGGAATCCAAACCACCGTAATTTAAGTACTCCTTTCACACGGAATCGAATGCGGGACCATGTGTATCATAGGCGACATGCGCTACCCAGTAGACCAATGAGAGAGAGCCCATTGTAGGTTTCTAGTTTTTTGTTTGTTTGTTTGAATACAAGGTTAAGGAAGAAGGTAGGGATCTACTCTTGGGAGAAACACAAGTCCGCATCAAAAAATTCCTTCGCTGTCTCTCACTTGTTATTGCTCTGAGACCTATCGACAGACGAATGGATGTAACCACTCTGTAAAGCTCTTCACACTTATGAGAAACAAAGTGGGAGCATAAAACGAAAAAAAAAAAAAATAAAATCTTTCAGTCTAACGTCCCACGATTATGCCCTTTTGGCCAAGTGAGACGATTAACTAATGCAAATGAATAACAATGGAAGACTTGGTTGGATGAGAATGTGGGAGGACACGAGAGTACCCCGAGAAAATGCACTAACACATTGTTTTCCACTAAAAAACTTACTTAGCCGAGAATCGAACCAGGGAACTCACGCACCAGAGATAAGCACTCTACCACTCAGCCACGTGAGCCCCTAAAAGGAAAACTAATGCGAGGGAAACGTTTATCTTCTGCTCTGAAACATGCGGTCATTTCACTTCCAATCTGAAAGAACTCGTCAGCCATATATTTCAGACAGCAGGTAAAATAAACACAGAACTTCATTGCGAACAAAGGAGACGTGTAGAGAAAAAGAGTTAAGAGGCCTTATCACTGCGAAATTAAAATACCGCTAATTCTATAGCAATTACAGATATCTTCAACTAGATAAGAGATAATCAAAAAGTGGAACAAGAGCTCCGTAGACAATATTATTTTGCATGAGGTATCGTTATCACGAGTCACCTAGTAGCTTTCCGTTTGTAGCCATTTAGAAACGCGAAAATAAATGCCCATTTTGACGGCTGGAAATCGAAAGGAGATAAGTAAGTCGTGATAACGGTATCTCATGCAAAATAAGATTGTCTAGGGAGCTCTTGTTCCACTTTTTGATTATCTCCTATCTAGTTGAAGATACAGCATAATTACTGTAAAAATTAGCGGTATTTTAATTTCGCAGTGAACAAGGCCTCTTAACCTAGTACGTATCACACACTCTCATGCATTCATGCTTTAAAAATATTCTCTTTCTCTTTTTCCTGGAGGATGACAGAGCAAGAGAAGATGCGTTTAAAAATACTGTTGTGGCCTGAATTCCACCGATAAACGCTCGGTTCAAACCACAAGGGTTACTTCAAGAGAGAGGCAAACAGTGACGATGGAGATAAAAGGGAGGGGGAAACAGTAATGTAATGTTAACTACATGTCAAATCTGGAATTTTATTGTAACAACAACACCACATTCCCCATTTCTATTTTTAGTTTTGGTTGCAGAATGAAACGTACGCATAGATAGGCATGTACAGTACTAATATAGGAAAATGTTAATAATAATAATAATAATAATAATAATAATAATAATAATAATAATAATAATAATAATAATAATAATAATAATAATAATAATAATAATAATAATGTTTGTTTCTTTCTTCCTTTCAAATAAACAAGCTAATTTTAGATTTAAGTTTACAAAACTGAGCTTACCTTTCTAGTTGTGAAAGTATGAGTAAAACATGATATAGAGAGAATAGCCTATTTCAGTGGTCCTCAACCGGTGCGTCGCGACACATTAGTATGTTGTGCAGTCCCATAGGGTGTGTCGCGAAGTTTGAGAATTTATTGAATGAATTAGTTAGGCTCAATTTTGATACAACACTACATAGGGTCACTATTTTATAGAAACTTATTGTGTTGTACGCAAGGATATATGTAATTGGTTTCGGTATTTTAACTCCCTTGAGCAAGATATTATGGAAAAATAAGCTTTTTCTATTTTAAGAGATACACATAAAAATCATCCGTGTCTTAAAATTATATGAGATTAAGTGCTTGAACCCCTGTTGATGAAACTGCGTGAGTTACTGACGGTTATAATTTATATAATTTTAATTAAAATACCCAAGAAGTGTGTCGCGATATCGTAGAAATACAGTAAAGTGTGTCATTAATGAAAAAAGGTTGAGAACCACTGGCCCTATCTGGTTGTAGAGTAAGAAAAGCCTGAAACCAATGACGATAACGAGCTCACTTTATTTTCCTCATTTGAAGCGTTACTTAAATCGAATGTGGTCGAATGATAAATCTAAAGATACCACACGACCTATTAAGCTGAAACTGATTTCTAAGTAGGCCTATGTTCTCATCAACCTTTGTGTTCTAACACTACCAAGACGACAGTATATTGTATGGTTACTGAGATAGAGCCCAACATAATGATGAAGTTTTAACATTTCAATTTTTGTAGTTCTGATGCGTAGTTTCCGAGAAAATCGAGAAAAATTATTTTTATGGCCTTCAAAATTTTGTCCTTCGTTGCCAACCTTATGCAGTTTTTTTTTTTTTTAGTTTTTATTATTTTGTTAGAATAGATTAATTATCAGGTAACCAAAAAAGTTCGTGCGGTTTTTGAGAACAGTTACATTTCTCGCGTTAGTGTAGCCAAAGTGATTCTGATGACGTCATATGTTTACATTTCCTCCAAATTTTATTCAGTAGAGAGTTGTTCAGTGCATTGCACGTTTCGCTAACGGTTTTGTAGGAAGCGCAATCTTCGAAAGAATATGTCACTGGAAAGCGACATTTTGCTTTACGAGTACAAAATAGGGAACAAAGCTGCAGAAGCCACTAGAAGAATATGTTTCGCGTTTGGAGAGACATCAGTGAAAGAACAGACTGCTCAAAAGTAGTTCAGCCGTTTTTCTTCTGAAGACGAGAGCCTTGAAGATATTGTCCATCCACCCTCGACAAGGTCCAGCTGGAGGAGGAAATCAAGCACAATCCTCACCAAACCTGCCAGGAGCTTGCACACAGCAGTGGCGTAACTAAATGCTTGGGGGCCTCCCCGCAGAAAGCGTGGAGCGAGGCCACTTCTCTGCGTTCCACTTCACGATTTGGGGGTTCCCTGATGGCTTGAGACCCCCGCAAGTTTCAAGTATCTGACGAAACCATTCGATCACATCTTCATAACCTTGGAAAGACATGGAAGCTAAGCAAGTAGATTCCTCATGTCCTGCCCGAGGAAAACAAGCTCCAACGGTTGAACATCTGTTTGCCGTTCTGTCGTCGTGACATAATAAAGCCTCGTTTCAGGACCAAATCTTGACATGTAACGAAAACTGGATCATGTATAATAACCGGAAGAGGAAACATCATTGGTCGACTTCTGGTTCGGTCTGATTTGCTGCTGAAGCGGACATTCAACAAAAGAAGGTAATGCTATGTGTTTGGTGGGTCAGCACTGGAACAGTTCACTATGAATATCTAGAAAGCAGAGAAACCATAACAGTCTAGGTCTGCCCGTCACTATTGCAAAGAGTTTCAACTGCACCGCTCCAGAAGCAGCCAGCACTGATCAACAGAAGAGGAGTTCTCCTCCTCCACGATCTTGCCAAACCTCATACGGCAAAAGCAACTAAAAAGGTGGTCAAAACATTGGGATGGGAAGTTCTGCCTTATCCACTCTATTCCCGGACGTCGCCCCATCGGACTATTCCCTCTTTTTGGCCATGGATAACCACCTGCAGGAACATCAGTTCCGAAAACAGGACGATGTCACAAAGGCTGTATCAGAAATTTTGGACTCCAGATTTTTTTTTTTTTTTTTTTTTTTTTTTTCAAAAAGGGCATTTATAAGCTTGTGTCTCGTTGGGAACATGTCATTGAAGCCAGTTGTTGATTATTTCGAAGAATACAATGGCTGTTTAAGATTTTTGTGGGCCGTATTTGATGAGTGACGAAAACCGCACGAACTTTTTTGGTTACCTGATAATTTACTTACTGTATTAGAAAAATATACACTATAGTATTAATTATCAGCTTTCTTCCGCTGTTTGATTTCCCCTACCACTCTTGCATATACTATTTGTATTACTATAGAGTTAAAGAAGTAAAGTAACAACTATTGTTTATAATGAATTGTATCTCCATGACCTACAGTTGTCATGGCAGCTACCAAAAAGGATGGATTCCACGTTGAACGTTTGCCAAAGTATACAAGAGAAAGGTTAGATTAATGTTATATGGCAACATGGCCGACAGCGACTTTTTTTTAGAACTTTAAAAAAAAAGTTGATATTAGGGGAAGGAGAACAGCGTTGGACCATCTGGTCAACTGGACTTTGGAGCGTACAAACACTTTATGAGTCATCAGACTGTGTGGAGCGGTGGTATGTTCATGTTGTCCCCTTTCCCCCAAAACCCTTTGCTTATCATTTACTCCGGTGAGCATCTCTGACACTAATCATAAATTATTTTATGAACTAACAAAGCAGACATTTTTGTGTCACAACCACTTCCTTTAAAAAAAAGAAAATATCAGTAGACGAGAGAATCTTACTTCATTTATCATTTACATTCTTTTATTTATTATTTTGATGTTCAGCTGTTAATTTTCGTGCTCATAGAGACAAGGTCATTCGATTTAATATGCTTCTCGTGTCACTTGCATTTTTTCAAAAAGAGAGAAAAAAAAGCTAATGAAGGTAGATAGTACATATGCAGGAAACAAAAATTATTTCTTCCTCTGAAATTAAATGCTATTTCCGCTTTTGTGATTGTTGTTAAGATGGTGTTACACCATTCCTCTCAGTTTTGTCCTGTTGTGCCGACAACTTTTGTTAATGGCATCAACAACTGTTTTCTTTTCAATATAATGTGAAGTTTATTTGTCCACAAGGCCGGTCACTTTAATGTTATTCATGAGACGAGACAAGAAATGAGGTTTTCTCATCTCGTCTCTTAAATTTTCGAAGAATATTCTTCCTTGTCTCGATTCTCGAAGATTTTTTCTCGGTTAGTGTTGCCACGAGACGAGGCGTTTCTTGTGTCTCATCTCGTAAACGAGACAAGGCAGAACACTTTGAGGCGAGACACAACATGAGATAGGTTACTTATCTCGTCTCGCTTTTGAGACGAGCTCGTGAAACATCTCGTCTCATCTCGTGTCTCGAAAATGCAAACGTAGTTCGTTTAAATTCATTCGTTTAAAAATTTATTAACTCGGAATAAATTATTTGCTTTCGAAATGTATACCAGCGTTTATTATTTCAAATGACTATTCTACAAAGAACAGGGAGTACCTAAAGTTACTTTTTAATGTTTCTTACAAACAGCTTTCATTTCCACTTTTCAGTCAATTCAAGTTTAATTATTTTGTGATAGTGCTCCAGATTCAAGTACAATGTTAAAGCATTTATCGAGATCAGTGTTTCATAAGATTTCATTCCGGGGACTGGTGGGGATATCTACGTATAAAAGTCCTTGTTGTAGAAGTACAAGATCTCTTAATGACAGTTTTATCAGAAACTAACCATTGTTTGATGGTCTTCCTCGTTCCGAACAAACACAGAAACTTTTCAGCCCTTTTTCGATACTGAATTTTGAAAGGATGCTGGTTTGACAATAAAATTTAGTTTTTATATTGTCTTATGACGTTATTCGAACCTAAGCCATTTTTGAAATCGGAAAGTCACATAGGCTTCCTTTTTGTTGAAGTGGCGCCAGAGATTCTGAAAAAAAAAAAAAAAAAAAACACAAGGGATTTTAGAATAAGTGGGGAAAGCTTGCCTTTCGACTGTGCCGACGACATTAACAAATATTCCTGTCGTAGTAATTCATTACTGGTTCAGTCGAAACTAAGCAGTCGTTGTTGGAAGATTGTAGTCGTGTTGTGTGTTGTGCTCTGTTAACCAAACCAAACTTGGTTAAAAGTTGTATATTTTAATCACTTGGCATAAGAGCTCTTTTTTGTGGGCCTCAGTCGCTTTAGTGTTGCCACGAGACGAGACAGAAACATTCAAGACGAGACAACCTAAAATCTCGTCTCGTAGCAACACTTCTCGGTACATTCGCAGTATTCTTAGTGAAGCTCTAAAAATGTTAGCGAAAGGTATCTTTAAATAGAAAAAAGTATATGATGTAGAGTGAAGTGGAGTACTGTACCCATAACGGAAATAGAGATAGTCCATGAAAGCAACGAAAAACGAAGATAGATCTTCGAAATGTGGTGAAGGAAAATAGCCTACCTGGATGGATTGAAACACCAAGCATAGGATACTAGAAAAGGATAAGAAAGAGCAATATAGGGGACAATTAGAACGAGGAAAAGAAACTAATCAGGACAGTGTTTGGGACTGGATAGAGAAAATGGTAGAAGGTAAACATAGAAGAAAAGAAGCAGATCACAATTAATTGATGGTATCGGTATCATAACCGAAGTGCCCGAACTGATAAAGTCAGCGCTTACCCTTCACCTCACTTTCACAATATGAGTTCTAGGTCATGATGCAAGCATTCATGTGAATATTAGGTCAGGCTGATAATGTGGGTGTGAGGTCGAGTGAACATGATATTGAAATTATGTTGTGAATGTGAGGCCAAGTGAGCGTGATGAATTGATGACATATTCATGAGATTAAGTACTGTTAATTCAAAGTGGGCATCTGTGCAGTGCCCAGTTAGTAATAGAATACGAGAGATACTCGAGAAAAGGAACATTTATTCTAATGCAATGGTAGAAAACTGAAACATACATTATTTTTCTACATAATCTCTCTGCACTTAAACGCACTTTTCCCAACCTTTCACAAGTTTTTTTATTCCATCGGGAAAAAAAAAATTCGGTTGCACGTATAAGAAGTAATTTTGCACCGCATCAGTGACTAGCTGATGGTTGACGTTTCAATTTTTTGACTTCTGGTGATGATGGGTGTTTCCTTCCAAACCATGCTCGCAGCCTTACTTTCTGGTTTGTATTGATGTATCCAAGTTTCATCTACAGTAACGATTTGCTGTAAAACTCCATCTCGCTCGCGACGATAACAGGTCAAATGTTTACGGGAGATGTCCAACCTTTGTACCTTATGCTTCGTGATAAACAGCTGTCATCATACTATGCTTGCATTCGACGATAATTTCCGCAGATTTAAAACCTTTTGCAAAAAAAAAAAAAAAAAAAAAAAAAAAAAAAAAAAAAAAAAAATTCACCCCCATTTCCTCCTTGATGCAGATCAACAATGAAGCTGCCATGTTAACGGTCTGCTACACCCCAACGACTAACGTGGGAATAAGGGTGACACGTTGTATAGAAGTGTTGCAGATGACACTTATTCAGGGCTAGATACTAAAGATACGCCACATTGACTTGGTCCCTAGTCTTCCGTTGCAAGCGCTGCTATCGGCTGAAGGAATTCCACTTGCTTTCTCTCGCTTAGCAACAGCTGAACCCTTATTGGCTCAACGCGTGGGTGTGTGAGGGTGTGAGCTTTAGTTCGCATTTTTGCCACGGCTCAAGACATTTTGGCAGCACAATAGCAGTGTTACCAAACCCTTTTGCGATAAATTACAAGTCTCTTTACTTTTTGACTTCTCCTCGTACATAATGATGATGATGAATATCCGAAGTATTACTTTAGTGAAAGATTGAAAGATAACCTAATACTTTCCTCTTACCGCTATGCGAAACAGTCACCTACAATATCTATACGTAAATACATTATAGTATACTGTTACTTTAATTTCTTGAACAGCTTCGAATTTCGAGATAGACTATGTTGCAGTTCCTCAGTTATTAATTGGAGATAGCGATGTTAAAAGCCCAAATCATAATCCATGACATGGGCCCTCTTCCTGTTAGATGAGATGTTGGATGGGCAGGGCAAATCCTCTTTTGGCAGATTTATGACATGTCTCAAGGACAGAGAGGCGTGTCAGTGGCCCCCGAGGACAACAATATGCCGCCACGCCCATCAGCATCGTCCATCAACTCTTTGTCTTCCTTGGATCAAAATCGCTTCCTAATTCATCCGTGTCCAACCACAGAGCGCAACAACAATAAACACCATTAGCACAAAAGAAGAAGAGGAAAAGAAGTCACGTGCTGTGTGTTCATCTTTAATCTCATATACAAATATTAATTTAGGTCCATCCACCAATGGATCGGACGTCGTTGGCTCCTGGTTTTGTTACTGCACTTCTCACCTCCTTCAAGAGATTTCGCAGCTAGGTCGTCGTGATTTTAATAGCCTGTCTTTGAAAAAAATATTTGCCATAGACAAACTAGACATATACTTCCTTTCTCATGTAAAAACGCGATGTCTCTTCCAATCATGTGAAGAATCATTCGTAAATGATATTGGGTATTGCCATGAACTTGATGAAACACAGGGTTTCTGTTCTTTTCTCCACAGATCAAGTTCCCTAGGCACATCTTTCGCTTTCGGAAAGTTATGATAATGGGTTAATGATGTGGAAAATATGTTTGCATGCACGTTTATTCTCTGCGATACTGCCAACCATTTTTCACAACAGAAAATGAAAAAAAAAAAAAAAAGAATTTTATTAATGATAAAAAAAATGATCAAAATATAGCGATGTTGGCCAAGAATTTCAGGAATGATCAAAAATGCTTCAAAAGATTGCGATTTTGGGCCAATAATTAGTTTTTGGATGAGAGGCCACAACATTTTTGAACGTCCCCTAAATCGAGTTTTCGTATTTTTTACGGAATAAGCACGTCATACTGAGTTAAATGATAGTTTGGGTTTGGCTACATTATATGTACATCTCCATATATAAGACGTAATTTTTTTATTTAAATATATTGCATCTTTTGCTCCAATTACTTACACAATGTGTTAAGGACATCACGTAATAGAAATAACACTTTTAAAAAAGTGAAAAGAAAAGGTCGTTTGACCATGTCGTTTCAAATACAAAATTTTCTAAGAGAAAGACTAGGGATACGCAAGAGACAAGATTTGTGGCTATCTCGTCTCGAAAATATGCTGTAAAAGTGATGTCTCGACTCGAAAAATGTATATTTTTCTGTTGGAAGAACCGTGTCTCGACTTGAATTTTGTCAGGAAAATCCTGTCTCGACTGGACTCGTGCGCATCCCTAAGAAAGACGTTTGACAATGTCATTTCTTAGGATGTGCTGAATTTTGTGGAGAATTAGTTTCACCCCATCTCCTTAATTATTTTTTTAAGCTTTATTTTTAGCTTTGTGCACTGTACCTATATAAATACAGAACATGTCTGCATTATCTCATAAGCAGCAGACAAAATGAGAGTAGAACAAAAGCCCACCGGATAGAAGCCCATTCTAAATTTTCAAAGGTAAGACAAAAGCCCATCATAAATTTTCTTGACTAGGACAAAAGCCCACTAGATATTTTACAAGTAAACATTTAATACACACTTTATATGGGAAAACAATGTATACATTAGAAACGCAGTAAATTTAAAATTGAAAGAACACTTTATTTATTCAGTATAATTTCTACTTTATACAGGGTATTGTACAGCAATAGGATCAATATTTATAAGGTGAAAAACTCAACAAAAACGCTAGACTAATAATGTGCGCTACCACACAATACTATGCAGAAACCAATATATAATGATCACTTATACCAATACAGCAATACAAGGTAGTACAAAACAGTACAGGAATCTTTGTTTACTATGCATTGCCCATCAATTAAAACCTAACTTTGTAGGCTATTCAAGAAACAAGGAATGTCTCTTCCCCACTGGCGTCTCTGGCATGTAAAATTTGGGAGGGGGGATCAAAGAAAGTGATTTAAATGGTACTACGTAGCCCAACCTGTTTATTATCTTCGATTCCACTTGTTACCTTTCTGCTTATCTTCACGGACCCCCTAAGGTATATCAGAACTCGTTTAGAATCGTAGGGGCCTCGGTGGCTCAGTGGTAGAGCGTTCACCTCTGGAGCTTGGAGTCCCGGGTTCGATCCCAGCCCCCGACAAGTGAACTTTGTGGTTGACAAACACCGTGTGCGTGGGTTTCCTCGGTGTTCTCCCGTTTCCTCCCACTTTCTTCATTCCACCATTTCGTCAATTACTCATTATCACCGTCTCCTTTAGCCTCACCGGTATAACCGTGGGAAGTAAAGCTCAAAGATTTCATTTCATTTCATTTTTCGATTACAATCGTTTCACAGCCTATAATATTCCAAATAAATATAATAATTAATATTTGTATGATATCTGTCGTTAGTAAATAAATTAAATTAGAATAAAATATTGAATATTTTGTACTTCAAAATATTGGTGGGGACGCGTCCCCCTCGTCCCCCCACCAGAGACGCCCGTGTGTCTTCGTCTCTTGTAGGTACCATCTTTTATCTGTCTGCATAAATTACGTAGAATATCATCTAAATTTTTCGGCCTCCTCAGCGTCGAAGGTAAACTTGGGGGAGTTACGTGAATAAAAGACGTTAGAGCCAATAAGGCTTCTGATACAATTCTTAAGAGAGAGAGCGATGTAGCGTTCTGATCATGTTCATCGCTAGGGTCGACGTAGTTCAGCCGGTCGCTAACAGATGGAGTTGGAGCGCCTCAAACCTACAAAAAGGGCTGTTATGCCAAGTGGTTTAGTGGTTATCTAATTTTACATGCACCCTCTTTTTTCTCTTTGTAGGATGCCGACCGAATTCTGAGTGAACAATACGTGCAACTGCAATGCTTGCATCCTTTTTTATACTCCTTACCACCTCCAAAATAACTCCTTACTAAAACCAACCAAACTTGTAAAGCCACGATTTCAAGTTTCTGTGTGATTATTAGTTGTATCACCACTGTTTGGTGTTCTCTCTTGCACGTAGTTGTTTCACTTTCAAAATAGAACAAACAACGGGTAGGTGAATCCGATTAAACAATGATAACCTGCGAGACAACTGAACAAAGTTGGAAAGGTTGCAGCATATACAAAGGTTACTTGTCTTATTGAGTTTGATCTTACTACCAGAATACAGTGGTGGGCAAATTATGTATTAATCCGAGTTATGTGCCTGTGCAACGCGATTGTATGTCCATGTCGTGTCTAATGGTACCTCTGCGGAACAATTTAGTGTAGTTCTGTTGTGTCGGTTTCCTTCGTGACAGATGTGTTTTCGGGAAGTGAAATGTATTCAGTGCAGGAAAAAGCGCTGAGATGATGGTCTTTCATGCAGCTGGAATGAATCAACGGGAAGCGGCTGCAGAGTACCACATGCATCATTCAAATCTTATAGCATCGTGGCATCAACTCATTTCGATAATCATGGCACGATTCAAAGCCACAGGTAGCGTGGCGAACAGGTCCCGTAGTGTACTACACAGATGAAGTGGGTCAGGGAGTCGCGGATCAACAGGATGTGACCCACCATACACTCTGACTCACTACGACTCACAGATTCACTCTGCTCAGTGCATTGTAGAGAGCATCTTCTGAACACCGGCAAAATTTGTCTACAATTTACTTTCAAGCCCTCCGTTTTTCTTCCTTTTTCGTTTATTTCCATTTACTTACCTGAGATGAGTATATCTAAGTGAGAAAAGAACTTCAGGCACTGTTGGATGTTGATATTTGTATTTGAAGGGTAAGGGGAAAAAACAAGGAATGTCCATGTGTGTGCTTTATCGGGTGCTTTGTCCTATCTGTTGGTGACTCTTGGTACTATTTGACTGTATATGCCATTCATGCGTAGATGTCAAAATGTCCATGCAAAAATGGGCAAAAGATTTGACTAACCCTATTCTTTTTATGAAGTTTTCAATATTAAAACGCAGTTTTTTCAAAAAATCAATTTTTGTGACATTCCTTCTTTTTTCCCCTTACCCTTCATTTGTAATAATAGCAATAGGACTTATTACTTGGCTTCCGAGACGTAATCGATTTTTACACTTTTTCCTTTACGTTGGCCTACTTTACTTTGATGAGACTCAAATTTTATCCTATTTTCCACTCAAAAGTATCTATAAGTCAACAAGGAAATAATTGAAGACCTCAATTGCAGAAGATCCAAAGTCCACCGGAGTACTTTTGTGATTTTAGAAGAAAGACAAGAAGATCATACTTGGCATATTAGTCTGTTTAGCTTAAATTATTTTCTATTTTGTTTAAAAAAAAGTTTTGATTTTGACTTACGTATTATGCAAGTGAATACACAGAAACAACATTTAAAAAAAACGCAAAATACGAATAAAAGGAGTGGACTTGGGATGTTATGCAATTCAGGTCTTCAGTTATATATGATAATTAAATTGAAATTAATCGTAATATGGCCCATGAGAATGGTGGGTCAGAGTGGGTCATTCTTACAAGATACATTTGGTACAAGAGTTACATAGGGATGACAGACAGAAGAACAGAGTCCTATGAATGGTTACAAAAATACAGCATTCTAATCTATAGGCTGACATACTATTCAGCAATGAGGTTACTTTCAATCTTAACGGTACAGTGGACAGATACAACGCTATGTATTAGTTGATTGATAACCCCCACATAATTATGGAAGCTTACATTCAAACTGATCCTCGAATGGTGTAGGATACACGGTAATATTTTATTAGACCCCGTTTCCGTACTTGATACGTTAACATCATCTGGAGACCAAACTGCAACCGTATTTGGATGACATATCCTTGGCATCGACGTGATTATTTTATTTCCAGCACGATGGAGCACAGCCACATTACGGCCGTGCAATACGACAGTGGCTAAATGAACTGCTTTCTGATCCTGATTGATCGCAGGGATCCTGTGGAATGGTCACCCAGGTTTCCTGACCTAATGCCACTATACTTTTATTTATGCAAGTATCCAACGTCAGTTGTGTGTCGAATCAGACCCAGGACCGTTTATCATCTAGAGGAGAATATCAGGCATGTGTGTAGAGAAATAATACTTGAAACACGGCGGCGTGTGTGTGATAGTGTACGACACCGTATCCACATGTGGTACCAGCAGGACGGAAACCAATTTGGACTCCTGCGGCAGTACTGCCCAGGAGTGTTTCATCTGGAAGAGTGTACCGTGTGTGCATGAGGCACGCAAATTTATTTTCAGTAGCATGTGAAATCTGTGCAGTAAATATTGTAAATAGCAGTATCAGATGTAGTTTAACTGCATTAGTCTATACACATATTTCACATCTTAAACAACTTTCACAGCCAGCTGTCAACTCATTATGAATTTCATCCCCGCTACCCCAGCAGCTCCAGCACCCCACAATGCTAATGATTGCAAGCGAGATTTGTAATATTCTTTTTTCTTCGCTACGGCATCATAATTTTTGCTTGTTTTTCGTAGAATTATTGCGTGAATTATTGACTACACGCGTGGAGCCAAAACTACTGGTTTGATTTGAAAGATTCTAACACTTTAGATTTAAAATTTATCATTTTCAGCAACTTTTCTCTCTTTACACTTTTCATATCTGCACTCATAACAAAGTGGGCCTAGGGCAAGGGACTTATGTTACAGCCTGTACAATGAAAAATATTTTTATTTTTGTATATTTGAGGCATTTCAGGACTTTACGCCCGTCGCCTCACCAAAAAATAAGCCTCGGATGTGAAAGCGTAAGGTGTTAATCGTGCTGTGTTATCAAGTTTCTCATTTGCAATATATACCACACGATGTCTTTCATTCTTCATGTAACTATGCGTTTTGAAGATGGTTTTATAACTAGAAGACAGTACACTAAAAGTACCGTTTCCAAATAAAATAGCCATTAATAAGTTTAGAGGATAAGTTTCTAAAAACATGTAATTTATGTTGAATTATTATAGTAAATATGCCTGCCCTCTATAATGTTTCTACACCATCGCGCTGTAGAAAACAAGTTGATTCTAAAACAATCAAAATTAATACTTGAAAGAAAATCGAATTTTAATCTTACTTGCTAGCATTTTTCGTGTTGAATTGTAAGTTTATCTTAGATTTCATGACTTTTGAGTGTTTTTATAATCATTTTTGCAAAATTTCGAATTTATAATCACTAGAACTCTGAAAATGAAAGTGAAATCTTAAGTTTTACGTCCCAGGGTTATGCCGGCCAGGCTAAAGGAGCCAGTGATGATGACAAATGAATGAAATGGTGGAATGAGGAAAGTGAGAGTAAACGAGAGAACCCCAAGAAAACCCACGCACACGGTGTTTGTTCACCACAAAGTTCACTTGGCGCGATCTGGGATCTAACCAGGGACACTATGCACCAGAGATGAACGCTCTACCACAGAGCCACCGGCGGCTCCAATCTCTAAAAATGTTGCGTGTAGAAAGAGGGATTTGAAATGAAATCTTTGTTTAACTTCCCACTTTATGTCCTTTAGGATAAGTAAGACAATGGTTAAGGTAGCGAATTCTGTCGAGGAATTTGAAGCTTAAAATATACAAAACGATAATCATACCTGTTGTTCTGTATGGTTGCGAAACATGGTCGCTTACTCTGGGCGAAGAACATAGACTGAAAGTATTTGAGAACAAGATCCTGAGACGAATATTCGGACCCAAGAGGAACAGGAATAGGGAATGGCGGAAACTTCATAACGAGGAACTACATAATTTATACGGTTTACCCAACATTGTTGGGGTCATCAAGTCTAGGAGGCTTAGGTGGGCAGGTCATGTAGCTAGAATGGAAGAAAGTAGAAACGTTTTCAAAGTCTTGACTGGAAGACCAATCGGAAAACGACCATTAGGAAGACCTAGGCGCAGATGGGAGGACAATATTAAGATGGATCTCGCAGAGATAGGAATACAAAGTAGAAACTGGATCCAGTTGGCTAAGGATAGAAGTCAGTGGAGAGCTTTTGTGAATGCGGCATTGAACCTCCGGATTCCATAGGCCATAGAGTTAGTGAGTTAGTTAGTTAGTTAGTTAGAATGATGATGTAATAATTGGCGGAATGAGAATGTGAGAGGTAACAGAAGTATCCCGAGAAGACCCACGGACACGGTATTGTCCACCACAAACTTACTTGGGGGGGGTATCGAATCAGAGACCTTACGCACCAGAGATAAGCGCTCTATTACTGAGCCATCGTGTCCTTCAGGAGCTTCAAATATCATACAAATACTTTTCTTCAGGGCCGTGCTGTAGGAGGGGCGAGCGGGGCGACGGCCCCGGGCGCCGAAGTAAAGGGAGCGAAAAAATCGGGAGAAAAAGGGGCAAAAGAAAGGAAAAATTACTTGGAATATATGTATGGGGGCGCCATCGTATACTCCCGCCCCGGGCGCTGATTTTCCACGGCACGGCCCTGCTCTTCTTGAACCCTCGGCTGGAAGATAAGACCGAGTTTTCTGAAATATAATCCCTAATTGGGCAAACAATTGAACTTTTCTAGCCTTTCATCTCAAAAAACAGGAAATTAAAATTTTTTGTACAAACGTTATCCTTAGATTTTAGGCTAAAGAATTTTGTGAATTTCAAGATCTAAGAAGCTGGAAAGGAGGGTTAAACGTTTCTTCGCTTTTCACCAGATTCTCGAAACTATTCTGCCAAGGAAGTTGTAATGTAAAAATATTCTTATATTCTAAACCTGGGTTTCTCAATCTGGGGGTCGCGACCCCTAGGATTTCATGGTGGTCGCGAAGTTAAGCGGAAGATATAAATATAATTAACATCTAATACCGGAAAATATTTTTAACTATTATTTTGAATTTTGTTCCGATAGGCATATTTTTATTTTTATGCATACTGTTAACAACAACAAAAATAGGTCTAACTAAACATTTTCAACAGATCCAGAGTTATTAATCCAATATTCTCGGGATTGCTGCCAGAGTGAGTGTTGCTGTCAACACAACACCACTCACTCTGGCAGCAATCCCGAGAACATTGGATTAACAGTAGACGCCAGCAAAGCTTCAAGATCATATAGATCCAGAGTTATTTAAAAATCAGTTTAAATGAAAGAGATACGATATGAAACTAATGAGAACTGCCTATTGAAATACCAGAAAAATACAAGTGTAACAAAACCTGCATATTGAAATACAATTAAAATTGAAAGCTAATGAGATACCTAACAAGTGAGTACGGTAATGTTCGGTTCAATCTTCGTGACTAGGGATGCGCACGAGTCGAGACATGTCTCGAATCTCGACTCGACTCGACTCGAATTCGAGTCGAGATTCGAGTCGAGACACACTTTGTAAAATTCGAGACGAGTCGAGACAAACGTGTTTCTCGACTCGAATTTTCGAGTCGAGACACGAGTCGAGTCGAGACAGCTCATAAAAATCTCGACTCGACTCGAATGTCTCGAAAATTTTTCTAAAACTTTTAATATTATTATGAAGAAATTATTCACTCAGGAACAGCCTTGAAACCAATTCCAGCATTTATTACTTTAGAAAGGTACAGAACGTATAAATTTAATAGTTAATCTTCCGAGATCAAGATCTAATTTTCAGCTCAATTCAGTTAATTAAAACTAGTAATTAATGTCGTGATATTTGATTGTACTTCAAATATAATAATAATAATAATAATAATAATAATAATAATAATAATAATAATAATAATAATAATAATAATTGATTATCTAGTTTGTATAAAACTATTATCCGTAGCCTATATCTAGTCTGTATAAGAACATTGCAATAAAGTGAACATCATAAATTCTCTGAATGAGCAATTGGCAGTCTATAGTAATTTAGCATAGTTATAACTATTGTGTTTTTATTTCCATGAACGATATAGGGCTACATAACTTCTGGACAGGGCCAGATTTAAGGGGGTGCAAAGGTGCACGCTACCCCCCTTTGTTGTAAATATACCTGTCTAAAATGAGAAGCTAGCAGTGAAAATACCGCGACATTTGTGTGTCGTGAATGGGCCACTGATGTACCGCGAGGATATCAAAACAAAATTATTAATTCTATAGCAATCAAATTGCAAAACGTAGGGGAAAATGTATATTTGTATTGCACATTACTATGAACCTCTACTATGAATCTACAATTTTAAGTTTCATGCCGTGTTACTTTTCTGTACATTTCTAATGTTGAAAAAAGTATTTGTTATTGTTATGACCATTATTGCTTCTTTATCGTTACAGACTATTTCGTAACTTGAAAATTTAAAATATCATTCAATCCTTTCGATAAATTATTTACATTTGTGTTTTAAAAGTAAAATAGATTTATTTGTTCGTTCGTTATTTAATGATCTTCATTCTTAGTAAAAGGTTGGATACAGTTTTCGAAAGAGTAAGCGTATTTTTAATAACCTGAGTCCAACATTTCATTGCAGTTGTTTTCTCCTTTTAAATTAGAATGAAAAATAAGCATAGTGATTTACCACGAGGAAAACCCAGTGATCGAGCTTTCTTTTCTGTGCGAAGGAGATCAGTAATCAAAGAAAAAAAAATACCAGTGTGTTTTATATTTACAAATAATAATATCTATAATGTGCCGCGAGAATCCATGTTACACCCATAGTGTGCTGCAAGTTGAAAAAGGTTGGGAAACGCTGGTTTAGAGGAAAGAATAATTGGTACACTCCCTCCTCCCTGCTCTCTCTCTGCCTAGTATATTTTCTTTATTTTATTGTCTCCGAAACACCATTCCAGACAAATGCTTTTCGGTAGAAAAGTTAGAAACAAATCATCCCGCTCTTGGACAAAGTGGGCAACATGCGGTAGTCAGGTCAATGAACCTGCTTTGGAAATTTTCGTGCAATTTAGGTTACTGAGAGGGTGTAGTTTCTTCAACTAAGCCGCCTTCTACTATGGCTCGTGCCATAAATAAGTCATCGTCTGATCATATGGGAAACACCGCTAGTTGTCCTTGCCTGACATCTGTTTCATATTCATATAGCAAATGTTTATATATATATATATATATATATATATATATATATATATATATATATATATATATATAGACGGTGTTGTATCTATCCAGAGAAATATCATCCGCACCTGTTCCGCTTTGAAATGTTGCGGTTGACCCCCTTGAGCCTTATGATGGGGGCCCTGGGGGACTTGCTTCTTACAAAGTTCTCTTGGCCCTCGACATGAGTACATTCCTGTGCAATTCGATTTGCAACATCTCTTTTCGCTTCGCAGCAATTTGAGATCACATTGTTCGATGCCATGTTAAGACAGCACATATTTGTGGCGGCCATTTTGAAAAACATGCTTCATATAGCAAATGTTTCCTATATATGTTGTTGCACATTCCATGATCAATCGAGAGAGGTAACACTCGGTCCCTGTTTCCATTTGAAAATTTGAAGTTGGCTCCTGGGGTCCTATGTTGGGGATCCTGGGGGCACTTGCTTCTCACAGACTTTTATCACCCCCTGACATTGGTACATTCCTGGACAACTGGATCCGTCACATTTTTGTTCGTTTCGCAAATCTTTCAGGTCACAAAGTTTGATGGGACACCCTGCATATTCCCACATACGACCCAACCATGACATAATGTTCACTACTTCTATTATCGGTTATTGGCTCAACCCAACCATTTCATGTTCCCCGACTTGACATTGCCTCAATCACTCTAACATTGATGCATTCCGAGTGATGCCTGTTGCCCAGTGATGCCAATTCCTTCAGAGCCTTTTTCCCTTCACAAGCTTCAGAATTTCCCTTTTCCGGACAAAATTTCCCTTCATCCAAACCGTTCAAGTACTGTGTTTAGTAAACATATTTTTAATCGTTTTCGCTTCCACCCTCTCACCCAATCTTATAACCACATACAAGCAGATACCTGACAGCCTTCCTTTGAGCTTACGCAGAATTTGAATTTGTTGTTTAGGTATCTAAGGCGTCGCGATAGGGGCGGGGAAGAATATGGAAAGGTGTAGACTAGGACCTATGTTAAAGGTGCAATCTTTGCATTTGCCTGGTGTGACTGAGGAAAAACCCTATAAATACCTCGGTCAGGACGGACAACCTAAATAAATCATAAAGAATATAAAATAAATATTATGTAAATTTAATTTTTATCCTACATATCATGATAGATTCTAATATTAATGTAACCTAAGGTACAAAGAAAATATTAAGTATAGATTTGGTATGTGCTTACTTAAGAACAGCACTCCCATATTTACTGAAACGAATACGTACAGTTACAAAGAAAACTAACTTCTACTGTCTTTGGCTGTACACGAGGAATGTTCGTAAAGACAATACAAACTAAATCAAAGTTTAGAGATGCGTAATTCTTAAGAATTTATAATTCTGTGCGCACAGTTACCAGAAAATTTGTAAACTTACACAAACACACACACGCACTAAAGACCCAGTATTCTCCCATATATACATATTTACATTCACGAGCAGATTTTCTTTTACATCGATTAATCCTTTTCACAATCAATTTTCTGGTTGGGAAAAACATCTTCTGATTGGGAAAACCAAACTGTTGTAATAGTTGGAATGATAATTCAATTGAGAAATATTTCATCTTATTGCATTGCATTTAATTCAACAATGGGAAGACTAATTTTGATAAAAGATTTTAAATAAGCATTATTATAATGTTTTGAATTTAACTGAATATGTTGATCGATGTGTAATGTTGATAAATATTAACGAATGCAAAACAAGATAACTTGTGAGAATTTATATGAAATATGTGCAACGGATTATGTTTGGAGTAAATACGACGTTGAATTTATACTGAATTTTAATGAGATTAATCAGATACGAAAATACATTCATTCTATAAATGATTGAAGGGAGGTTCAAATTTCCCTGCAATATTGAGAGATTACAAGCAATTTCCCTTTTTCCCTTTTGTCCAAAATTTACTCAAAATTTCCCTGCGCCAAGGGAAATTTCCCTTCAATTGGCATCACTGCTGTTGCCGGAATTTTCTTTTTCTGAAGCGAGTGGCCTAACTATATTAGACTTGTCTGGATGTCCATGGCCAGTCTTGCCAACTTTGGAACTCGTTTTTCTTTTCGACTCTAGGTACATCGGTTTCCTGCATATTCGGTGCTTCTTGTTTTGTTCATTCTAATATGTACAGCCCCTGATCAAATGTGGCGCATTATGGCCAACTCCGTTTTTTCCGTATTTTTCGTACTTCTGTTTTTTCTATTTTCTTTTGTTAGATTGTACCACTGATTAGACACGCCATATCTTATGTTCTACATGACAGGTTGACACTGAATATTGCACTCACTTCATATGGTGCTCTTTGCAAAACATGTACTTTTCATTGCAGTTGGGAACACTGTTAACCCCACTGGTGGCCTTCATTTGTTCCCTATTGTGGCAAGTCTCTTTCTATACATCACTTGTCAGCATTGTATTTTACCGTGCCCCCCTCCTTTTTTTGTGGAATTTGCACTTTTCCCCCTTGTCCAGCCTTGCTGTTTCCCGAACTTCCACCCCTTATATTTCCTGAGCCTATTGCTATGGGCAGCTAATTTTTTGGGAATGCTCATCTCTGTTACAGCTCTTTCAATTGGCATAGGCCACTTCGGAAGGTTCCCTTGTGAGATCCGAACGAGACAATTGTGTTCGCATTGGATATGTTATAACTAGACGAATCCCGAAGTTATACGTGTCACCGGGCGGGATATCGTGAGTTACAACATATTCAACGAACTTAAAAAAGTTCGTTACTGAATTCTCTATTCTGTGTGTCTATCTGTCCGTCTGTCTGTTATTTGCAATTTTTTCAATTTTGTACACTGCATTAGATAGAGCATCAAAAACTATATTAGACAAAATGATTAAATTTTTCGCGTCAATCTAACCGTTCGCAAGATAGTGGCCAAAAAATGACCGATTTACAGAAATTTAAGCAGCCATATCTCGGGAACCGTAAGTCATAGAGAGATCATATTGGTGTTGATCAATATCTAAAAGGATGGTAAACATTTTGGTACCAAATAGTAACCGGTAGTCACTGTCCAACTGGCCAGTGGTTTGGCCAATGGCCAGTTGGCCAGTGGCCACCAATTAATATCAGGACAAAAATGTTTAGCATTCTATTAGGGATTGATTACCAGCAATATCATATCTCTATGGCTTACCGTTCCCGTGATATTGGCCAAAAACATGGCCAATTTCTAGATATTTAAAAAAGCCATAGCTAGGAAATTACCTGCTAGAATAGTTTGAACCGAGTCATTTGTTCGGAAACGATTGGGTAAATGGAAAACTCGGTGAACATGTATCCCATCATTTTCAAGGCCACACTTTTTTGGGGTAAAAAGTTTGCCTCAGGGTTCCCCGCAGGGCCCCAGACGGGATCCAACTAAAAAGTTTCAAATGGCAAGGGGGGTTAAGTAGCACATCGTTTGAAATCTGTTGTAAAATGAAGGAAAATGAAGCACGTATCGACTCTCTACGACAACCCTGTGCAAAATGGCGGCGGGTCAAAATGAAAACAAAAACTTAATTGAAAAGTCCACGGCCACCCGTATAAATCGAAAATGATGAGACAAATGTAAAAACAAGAAAGGACGTGTGGCATTACGCGATCGAGCTGAAGAGAATTTCACAGTAAATATCAAGCTCAAGCTCGAATTAGTGAGAAACTTGACTAGTGTGATCCTCATTGAGATTAGCGAACGCGAGCTCCATTGAGGATAGAGAGCATGAGCCCGAGTGAGTCACGGTTGCAAAATTACCAATTTTACTTCTTTCTTTCTTTCTTCCTTTCTTTCTTTCTTTCTTTCTTTCTTTCTTTTCTTTTCTTTTCTTTTCTTTTTTTTCCTACTCCAATGCGTAAGGTTTATGAACAGCAGAAGTGCTTGCTAGAAAGACCTTAATTAGCATTGCTTGAATTATCCATACACTAGGCAGGGGCGTCATTTAGGGAGGGCAGGGAGGGACATTTGCCCCCCCCCCCTGAGTTTGAGATGTATATAGATTTTATCATTAGAATAGTAGTAAATCAGTGAAAAACGCGAAATTTTACTTATATCAAGAGGTCTTGCCCCCCCCCAAAGCAAAATCTGAAATGACGCTCCTGAGACTAGGAACTGCTTAGATATCTAATGCAACTTACGTTCGGATTTTAACAATTCAGGTTGTAATTAAAACCTTGAATACTGAGCAGATGAGCACGCAGAATGTTTTGTTGGGGTGTATTTCTAATACGCAATTAATTCTTCGTAAACAAATACAACTCTATAGTATCTGAAGCGGCTTGAGTTGGATTGAATGAAGACGTGAACATGTATTCGAACTGCGCAATGTATTGTTAATTATCATGAACTGGAACAATTAGAAAAAAATGGAAGCGCGACTGATGAGCACCAAACATCAAAATTTCACAAGGCATGGTCAAAGCTCACACCTCAAAGACCAGAAAAAAAGATTGCCCCATCAACTAACCGTTGTCTTGTCCAAGTCAGTTGCTTCTTTTCATTGTGAAATTTCCTGCAAGTTAATCAGAATGTTGAAAATTTCCTACATTTTAAATTTATTTAGTATGTACTGATCAGTCAGAACATTATGACTACCAACCTACTATCGATATAATTTCCGTCCAGGCGATATCTGTGTCACCTGCCGACGAATGCCTGCTAGTCAGTCACGCGTACGGTGCATGTAGTATCAGTGAGAGTGCTGGTCGTGTGTAGAATGGGGAAGGCCCGCGATCTGAGTTTGACCGAGGGCAGGTTGTAATGACCCGCATACTCGGCAGGAGAATTTCGAAAACTGCAGGACTTGTCGGATGTTCGAGGAGTGCTGTGGTGAGTGTCTTCAACAAGTCGCGAAACTAAGGGAAAACGACGTCCAAACGTCGAGGGGTTGGGCGCCCCCACCTCATTACAGATGTCGGACTCATAGGCTGGGCAGACTGGTAAAACAAGACAGGCAGCGAACTGTGGCAGAACTAACATCATACTTTATTACTGGGCAAAGTACAAGTGCGTTTGAACACACAGTGCACCGAACACCCCTAACGATGGGCCTCCGAAGCCCATGTCCCATCTATGTGGAAATGTTAACACCACAACATCGGCAACTACGACTGAAATGAACACATGACCATCGTCATTAAACCTTGGCACAGTGGCAGAGCGTTGCATTGTCTGATGAATCCCGATACCTTCTTCATCATGACGATGGGAGGGTGCGAATTCGTCGTGTTTCAAGAGAACAGTTCTTTGACACCTGTACTGCGGGACGGAGACAAGCTGGCGGTGGCTTAATTATGCTCCGGAAAACATTCACGTGAGCATCTATGTGTCTAGTGAAGCTCGAGCAAGGCACCATGACGGCCAAGGCGTATCACACATTGCTTGCAGACGACGACCATGTTTCCCAACGGTAGTGGCATTTTTCGAAAAGATAATGCACCATATCACAAGGCCAGGATTGTGATGGAGTGGTTCGAGGAACACAGGGACAAGTTCCAAGTGATGTGCTGGTCGCCCAACTCGCCTGATCTCAACCTAATCGAACACAAATGGGATGTGATTGAACATGACTTCAGAACGCATCGCCCCTCTTCCCGGAATTTACGGGAATTAGATGACCTGTGTGCAAGGGCGCCGATCCTGGGGGGCCGAGGGGGCCCGGGCACCCCCAAAGCTCATGTGAGCCCCCGCATTCTATTTATGAATATACAATATTTGGCATAATTTGAATACAATTTGTCTTAAAATTCTCATATGCCTTCTGCATCTGAATGTCCCCCCACATTTACAGAAAAATCGGCGCCCTTGCCTATGTGTACCAATCAACTCTCTCCAGTGACCTTTCAAGGATCATTGCGTCCATTGTTATCCGTGCCAAAGTTGGACACACTGACAATAAGGTAGGTAGTCATAATATTCTGGCTGATGTGTGCGTATATTTTAACTCGTATATTTTGTCTCGACTCGAATTTCGAGACGTCTCGACTCGAATTCGAGTCGAGTCGAGACAGAGACTGTCGAGTCGAGACACGAGTCGAGACAGAAACATATTTTCGAGTCGAGACACGAGTCGAGTCAACATTTTCTCGAGACGAGTCGAGACAGGCTTAAATCTCGACTCGACTCGACTCGAATGCATCCCTATTCGTGACGCACATTATCTAGTCATTTTCAGCTCATAAGCGGTTTCTTGTCTTTGTTTTAATGCTTACCATGGAAGAAAAACTGCTTTCGCACAGGTACGATGTAATAAATGGAATTATTACTTTTAAAGCAGGAGATAACAGACCAGGCTGTCCTTCTCTCCTCTTCAGCCATAACCTGTACAAGTCTTCGTTACAGAAAACTAGTTGCAAGGACTTGTCGGACGATAATTCTATTACTTGGTCAAGAAGTTGTGGCCTTAGATCAGCTACTTTGGTGGCCTCTTCCAGGGACATAAGCACGAATTTATTTCGGGAGGGGTCTAAAGCGTTTCGGGAGGGGTTCAAATACAATTTGAGGCTAAATTATATGAAAATTTCTAAAATTGCCCCTAAAAGTAGACTACATTTACAAAAAAGTCGGGATTTCGGGAAGAAGAGTCCGGACCCCCAGGACCCACCCCCTGCGTACGCCCCTGGCCTCTTCAATAAAAGGATTAAATATCCATCTTGAACCAGGTGAAATCTCCGCAATACGTTGTAGGTCTATTAAAAATCCCACACATGCTTATTACAAACCAGAAATTATAAAGGGATTGCGTGACAAGAGGATGTGGTCGTTATAGGAATTAGGATGAGAGCAACTGTTCTAAACTTTAGGTAAAACGGAGCTTTGAGTAATATCACTCTAAAGGTGGTAGGAGAATTAGAAGACTTTCTATTCCGTCATTATCACTCATTTGTTTTGAAACACAAGATAAGCTACGAAATTTGTATATTATTATATAGTAAAGTATTTGAGATACATAATATAAACATCGTGTGAGAAGTCGGCTTGGCTGTGTCTTGAGACTGGGAAAAAACATTTAGGAATGACTTTTCGAAAATTGATTTTGAAAGCTCAGAATTTTGATGAACAATTTCCACGAAACGGGGAGAATCTTTTCGATTTCGTGTTCAAGAAGGTAACTTCCTCTCAACTTTGACCAAACACATTTATAAATGTCCGTAAATAAAATGGATTTTGAGGATTTTATCCAACAATTTCGGTAAATCCATCTGTTGTGGAAAGAAAAACGATTGCATTCGGCCTTATCATGGAAAAGTTACGAGGTTTACGTAACTCGATTAAAATCGAACTTCCATCAATGAGAACTCTGAAGCCAAAATTAATAAGAAGTATCCGAATACGCAAGAAATTCGTCTATTATTGAATTTAACAAGTCTTTATTTATTATAGGTACGCGCTACACTTATCTATTGTTTAACTATAAATTAACAATTAACGCTCCTAGTGTTGCATATGAAACGAGAAATATGGAAGTCTCGTCTCGTCTCGCCTCAAAATTTTCTCGTCTCGTTTTCAAAAGTTATTGTACAAAATTTATGCCCATAATTTTATCTAGAAGTTACCAGAACTCGTTCTGCGTTAGGAGAGGACCACGAAGAGTGTTATAATAACATTTACACTATATTCAAGGGTAAAAGTGAGGAGGGACGTGGGGGACGTCATTCCACCACTTCGAGAACAAAGAGAGTCACGGACGATGGCGTGACGTCATGCATCCCGCTACCTTTTCAAATTTACTTTTACCTCTGACTATATTTATTAGTCGGTGCTTGCTGCTTGGGGTCCCTGGTTCGATCCGAGCTCGCTCCGTGTGGACTTTGTGGTAGACAAACACCGTGCTAGTGGGTTTTCTCGGGGTTCTCCCGTTTCCTTCCACTTTCTTCATTTCACCATTTTCACTCATCTCTTATCATCACCGTCTCCTTTAGCCTAACCGGCATAAAACTGGGACGTAAAACTTAAAGATTTCATTTCATTTTATATTTATTATTAGAGTCAGTGGCGTATTTAGGGGGGCTTCTGGGCTTAATCCCCCCCGAAATCTTACTTACTATAGTAAAGTAAATGAAATATCTTGCAGAATTTTCACATTTCCAGCCACAACCCCGCCGAAAGTTAGCAAAGCACCCCCCGAAACAAAATCGTAAGTGCACCACTGATTAGAGTATAATTGTATAATGATTTGCATATCTTTAAACATTGTTCGTACATTAATTTTGTCAATCAGTAGCTTTTATACCAGGAATAATGTAACATTAAAATAGTGTTTGAGATCTAAAACTTGTACTGAGAAAAAGAAAGTCGGTTGGCACAAATGCGTAGGTTACATGCGTAATTCCTGTAGTTCTTGGACTTAACGTACAGCAGACGTATAAATGAAAACGCATGTTTTATAATACTTTCCGTATAAGTGCTCCATCTATACGTACTTTCCGTATGAAACAATGTAGGCGATCAGGATCTCACATACAAATGGACGTATGTAACATATAGGTGAGGAATATAATATAAGTATAAGCATGTGATATACGGAATACTGTTACATGGCGGACATCCTGCAACGGCATGATGTAACATCAAAGGGCAGTCCGTGTGTACCATATGGATAACGTATGCTCCATACTGATTTCTGTAGTAAGCAAGAGGATTCCGTATATTTGTGCAATATACCGCTGTTCGGACTTCGGAGAACAGATTTTTCTCAGTGTGTGTGAGCTAATGTTGCTTACGATTTTTCTTGTCTTGTCTTCTCCGTGGGGTACCTGGTTCAATACTCGGCCGAGTAAGTTTGTGGTGGACAACATCGTACTCATGGGTTTTCTCGAAGTACTCCCGTTTCCTCCCACTTTCACATTCCACCAACTCTTCCCTCATCATTCACTCCTTTTAATCATCGTCTCCCTTACCCTATTCGTGGGACGTTAAACTCAAATATTTCATTTTTCGTCTGATCCAGGCCCGTATCCAGCGGGGTCTAGGGGGCCGGCCCCCCTTAAATTTTTGCTGGCCCCCTAAAAGTTTTACAGTAGGCTTGCAAAAGAACTACAATATGGTGAAGAACTATCATATGGTTGGATCGGGCCCCACCTAACTTCATCCGCCCCCCGCCCCCCCTATATTTTTGGGCTGGCTACGGGCCTGGTCTGGTCTAGAATTTAAAAACATATTTCTTATCTCGTTTTCGAGACGATAAATTTCCCATATCATGGGTAACGCTAGGCAAAATATGTAGGCCTATTAGGTGGTAATTTATTTATATTTATATTGTTTCATATGAGTAATGCAATCCATAACATTCCTTTTTTGATTAGTTTTCCCAAATCAACATGTTGTGTTTATTTCCACCCAATCATCTGTGGCCCTTATCTATGGATTGCCTATTTCTTGTGCTTTCAGTTCGAATGGTGAATTTCCTCACAACTCTCCTGAACTCTGCTGCCATCTGGGAAGAGTTTGAGTAACTATTTACTTAAAGTTCCTTCTGTCGCTGGAAGTAAAAATCGTTTTACGAGAACGAACGCGTTTTTTTTTTTTTTTTAACATCTTTCTAAGAATGCAATCAGCACACATCAAGTACGTATTTCTGGGCATGGAATAAAATAAAATTAAATTAAGCACTCTTTCGCAACTGCGATGTAGTGTAATGCTTCAAACGAAATATTTGATCAGTTTTTCTTTTTAATTTTAATGGTCCCAAAATGCGTTTTTCTTTCCCGTAAATATTTCTTCCGACATTTCTATTCAACCTTTAATTATCTCCTTTCATTTCATATTTCCCAGTAATCTATTGTTGTTTTAGAGAAGAAAATTGATATAATACCTTATACATATGTGATTTCTATAGTTGGAGTTGGGGGAGGACAGTCTGTCAATGGTATAGCACCTACCTCTGCTGTTTGGAATCCCTGCTTCGATCCCCGGCCAAGTAAGCTTGTGTTGAACAGTATCGTGTTCATGGGTTTTCTCGGGATACTCCCGTTTCCTCC
Organism: Thermobia domestica; assembly: GCF_964235325.1. Classification (NCBI taxonomy): domain Eukaryota; kingdom Metazoa; phylum Arthropoda; class Insecta; order Zygentoma; family Lepismatidae; genus Thermobia; species Thermobia domestica. The sequence goes on from NC_137462.1 coordinate 5,854,953, forward strand.
CACATTATCTTTCCACTAATTCTTTCAGCATCATTCACTTGCCTTAATCATCGCTTCCCTTATAATAACAGGCATAACCTGAAAAAAAATCATTTCATTGTCTATAGTTGGAATTATTGTGCTTTAGTCTAGTAGCTTCCCATGGCCTCAACAATGTTTTTTTTTTTTTTTTTATTTAACTAACGAAACTGGTGTCTGAACCCGGAATCGCATCCGCGCACATCAGGAACTCTGTTGACTAGTTGTAGGGGTGCGCACGAGACGAGTCGAGACAGAATTTTTCTGACAAAATTCGAGTCGAGTCACAGCTCTTCCAATTGAGAAATATACATTTTTCGAGTCGAGGCATCACTTTTACAGCACATTTTCGAGACAAGACAGCCTCAAATCTTGTCTCGTGCACATTCCTAACTAGTTACTTCCACGAGAGCATTGATAAATCTCAATTCTTCCAAAAAGAAATAAGATTTCAACGGGGTGGTTATAAGGTTATCGTATACTCTATCGGCGCGGGAAATCCGGGTTCAATTCCAAGAGGGAGATCATGTGTTTTGAAGCGGTAGATCCATGTCTCATGTAGCCTTGATACTGAAGAGGGAAAATGAGCTTGAAATCAACCAATCAACCATCCTTGAGAGAAGGAATCAAAATTCGCTTAAGCACGCATGATTTACATTCATTTGATAGAATTATGTGTTCTTTTTTGTAACTAGTTTTGACAAGCTAGCAGGATCACATTAAATTGTGCTATTTTCTCAATGCAATTTAAAAGCAGATCGACAGTTACAAATTTAGGTATTATTACAGACTTTATAGCTTCTTCTTTGGACAACAATGGTCAAGTAGATGTTATATACACTGATTTCAGTAAGGCTTTTGACACTGTACAACATGATGTTTTACTACATAAATTAGCTTTATTTAACTTGAGTCCTGCGCTATGGTCAATTTCTTTTCCTCTTATTTACATAACCGTAAACAGTCCGTTATCTTTAAAGAATTTCTTTCTAAAGAAATAGACATGATTTCAGGAGTTCCACAGGGATCGAACTTGGGACCTCTTCTTTTTTTACTTTTTATCAATGATCTTCCATGTTGTATTACAAATTCAGAAAAAAAAACTACTGTTTGCAGACGATTTCAAAATATATGCCAAAATCAAAACACAAGAAGACTGCTATTTATTACAACAAGACCTAAATAGGGTAATGAATTGGTGTAAGGTAAACAAACTTCAGATGAATGTAGATAAATGTGTGTCTGTGACGTTCAGTAGAAAAGAGTTTTCTTGCGAATATTCGTATTCCATTGGTGGGGCAAATTTAAATAAATCGAACTCAGTGAAAGATTTGGGAGTAATATTTGATCATAGGTTAACATTCAACCAACATGTAGATAAAATAACTAATGAAGCCTACAGGAACCTCGGATTCGTAATTCGAATGAGTAATGAACTTAGAAATGAAATGACATTGAAGACTCTTTACTTTTCGTATGTTAGGGCTAAATTAGAATATGCATCAGTTATCTGGAATCCATACTTAAAATCTGAATGCCAGAAAGTTGAGCAATTACAAAATAAATTCTTGAGATATTTCACCTACAAAAAGACCAATCTTTATCCAAAATTTGAGCACTATAGACCTACCAATCTTATTGATAATTTTAAATTCAGGACGTTAGAACAAAGAAGAACACTAACTGACTTAATTTTTCTCTTTCGACTTCTGCAAATAAAAATTGACTGTCCAGCGCTGTTACAAAATCTATTTATTCATGCCCCGTCCCTCAAAACGCGTGCAAATATACTAACATATTCTTTTGCCGGAAAACAAGGACAAATATACTGTATATGTCACCTACTTGGAGAATGAGTGCTGCTTACAATGCAATAAGTATAGAGAATGCGTTTTTGGATATATTTACTAACAAAGAACGTCACTTCAGGAACCAAGTTTTGGAAATCCTATGATTCATGGCTTATTTGTACACTTAAGGTTAGTGTAAAGGGACAAATTTTGCCGATAGATGTCACTACAATCTTCGTATCTCTCTCATCTATTTTTTACCTTTCACGAAAATTTACGATTTCTTTTACAAATTTCAACCTAGAAAGTTCAAATTTTTAGAGAAGGAACTTCATGACCTACCAAAGGGGACAATCCGTGCCGATTTTTTATTTAGAATTTTCTTTATTGTTGAAACAGTTCCACTGTTAAAGATTTAGATAACCATTTCAACAATCAAGCAATTTCAACAATGAACAAAATTCTAAATTAAAAAATCGGCACGGATTATTGCCTTCGATAGATTATGAAGTTCCTTTTCTAAAAATTTGAAGTCTCTAGGTTGAAATTTGTAAGAGAAACCGTGAATTTTCGTGAAAGGTAAAAAAATATATGGGAGAGATACAAAGACTGTAGTGCCATCTATCGGCAAAACTTGTCCCTTTAAACCAACCTTAATGTATTTTATCTTGTCGTGTTATGTATTTATTTATGTATGTATTTACACTTATTTATCATTACTCTTACTGGTTAACTGGACATAAACACTAATGTTAACCTTCTGTAACTGGAGTTTTACACTCTCTTGAGGGTACAAATACAAATACAAATACAAATAAACAAATGATTTTGTTTGTACGTAGGTCATTAAGGAAAATTATAGTTCACAGTGGCGTATTTACGATTTTGTTTCGGGGAGGGCTTTGCTAACTTTTAGGGGGGGCTTTGCCTGAAAATGTGAAAATCCTGCAAGATATTTCATATACTTTACTATAGTAAGTAAGATTTCGGGGGGGGCTTAAGCCCGGAAGCCCCCCCCCCTAAATACGCCACTGATAGTTCATAATAACAACATTTATGTATAAAAATCTGAATTTGAAGTAAACTCGTCTTCCCCTCCACGCAAAAAAAAAAAAATCCCGTATACACGACACTATTGTTATATTCTTTCCCCAAGAGTTATTTTAAAAACACCCTGTATATATGGTATATATTTGTTGTCTTTTGGACTGTGCTGCAATGTTCTTATTCTTGGCATTGATAAATGGCTGGCAGTTGTTATCTGCCTCGAAGGTCAGAGTATTAGCGGATAACGCTTATGTCGCGTGTTAGAGCTACGTGCTTCACTTCGCCATTTTTTTATTCTTCCTTTCTTGCTTGCTCTGTATGCAAAACAGTGTGTTTTAACAAGAGGTCTATCTCTGCATTGAATTTATGTGTGTTTTCTTGTCAATGTGTGAGTGTGGTTTCGTGCTTTGGCGACGGGGAGGCCGTCCACCGTAGAAAATCGATGCCTTCGAGCTCTACTTTTGCGGTGGTCTGGCGATAAACCCAAGACTTATTGGCGTGAGGGGCCACCATTTGGTCAGCCATCCTTCCTGTTGATTCATTCTTTCGTCCTAGTCTCTCGGTGGCCAGTGGCGATGAGGCTGTAGGGAAATGTGAAAGCTATCGTGGATGAATCAGTGTGTTAATTACATGACGTAACCACGTGGTTTCAGTGTTTTGAGTAGTATTTCAAAAATGTACCAACAGAGGACACCATTAGACACAGAGTTCTGGAAAGAACCGCAACAGGTATGTTACAGTAACAATACGCATTGTTGTTTAATTCGCTACGCTCTCTTTCAATTTTTTCGTAAACTTTAAAGACAATACTAACATGAAAATGTATAAAATAAGGCAGTGTCTACGTAATGAAGTAATAGTAATTACTTGTTTACAAGATTTTTCATTATTGAGTGCCTAACAAATATCATGCCACTAATTGCTTAGCGAGGTATCTGGCCTATAAAAAGCAGTGGTGGATCTAGAATGTAAAAACTGGGGGCGCTAGCCAGAGTGCAGACTATGATAGCTAGCCTATATCAGCGTTTCCCAACCTTTTTCAACTTGCGGCACACTATACGTGTAACTTGAATTCTCGCAGCACACTCATGTAGATATTATTAATATTATTTGTGAATATAAAATACCGTGGTAATTTATTTCTGTGATTACTGATCTCCTCACAGAGAAGAAAGCTCGATAACTGGTTTTCGGTAAATTATTATGCTTATTTTTCATTCTAATTTAAAAATAGAAAATGAGATATATATATATGAGACTGAGGTTTTTAAAATTCACTTTCTTTTTCGAAAACTGTATCCAACCTTTCAGTAAGAAGGAAGATCACTTAATAACGAACAAACAAATAAATCTCTTTTACTTTTAAAACACATTTGTATGCATGTTTGATTTGTCGAAAAGATTGAATGATATTACGGAACAGTCTGCAACAATAAAGAAGCAATAATGGTCATAACAATGACAACAAATACTTTTTTCAACATTAAAAATGTACAGAAAAGTAACCGAGTATGAAAATTAAAATTGTAGATTCATTCACAGTAGAGGTTCATAGTAATGTGAAATACATACATTTGCCCCTATGTTTTGCAATTTGATTGCCATGAATTAATAATTTTATTTCCATTTCCTCGCGGCACACCGGTTGAGAAACGCTGGGCCTATATCATAAGTGTATACAAGTTATTTTAATTTGAAATCTTTTTGCGCACTTCCTTGACAGGAACTAGGAATATCTAATGTTTCAATTTTTTTTAAAATAAAGAATAAAAAAGGCAATGCTTCCTATAAACTTTCAAAAATATATAAATAAATACTTCAGTTATACTTATAAATCAGAAAACTGGGGGCCTAAGGTGACCCGGCTAGATTCGCCACTAATAAAAAAAAAAAAAAAAACACCTGAACGAAGTTATTATCTTATTTGATAGTATTGCAGATACTATTTGCGTCAGGGCGTCAATCCCACCGGGAACACCAAGAACGTTCTCCCCCAATATTTGTAAAACGATTTTCGTCCCCTCCAATATTTCAACTATGACCCAAAAGAGACACATGCATGTAATAGTTTCCTACGTTCACAATACAATGTTAGATAAATTGGATATGAAAAAAGTAGCACCAAAAGTTTGTTTTCAAATGTGAAAAAAGACAAATCAGTTTTTGGTCCTATGAAACTGAAGGTGGCATGGAATAAACTGTAAAGTAACAAACTGTTTTTGTTTAGATAGCGAGCAGCAAAGCGAGTTTAGTCTATCTATATAAAAAATCAACTAATTTTTTAACTATACATTGTTGAGCCTCATTTACATTAGTTTTAGGCTTGTATGCCTAAAACCTGTTTTCAAAACTTTAATCTTTCTGAGTATTCACTTCACACTACATTTTATCATTATTTTATTTTTGATAGACACTTGGTATTATTTAAGTTTAACTAAAATTGTAAAACAAGGTTGAATAAACAAAAACTGTAATATTATGTGATTTTTTTTAGTAACACATTTAAAAACCCTAGACTATCAAAGGTAAAAATATTTTTTTAAAAAGTCAAAAATGCTTTAAAATTGAATGTACGAAGACTATTTTCTAATTTTCCGAGTAGGACTCCTGGATTCCCTAATTTCCTAGGACGTATTCCATATACCCCATTCGTCCCGGTAATCTTCCCCCCCCCCCCAAACTTTATGTGCTGCTGATGTCAATGATTTGGGTTACCTAACTTTTTTATATTAATTGTTTCTGTTAATCACAAGAAAAACTGTTCATTTTCTTCCCCGTGTTATAACCTGATAGGAGTATATGTTCATTCAACTCCCTATGTGTAAGGTTTACATAGGTAGACTACTAACTTTCCATTTACATTTTTGGGCCGCGGTGGCTCAGTGGTAGAGCGTTCACCTCTGGTGTTTGGGGTCCCGGGTTCGATCTCAGCCCCCGCCAAGTGAACTTTGTGGTGGAAACGGACGTCTGGCGGGGGACGAGGGGGACACGTACTCCCCAATATTTTGAAGTACAAACTATTCAATATTTTATTATAAATTTAATTATTTACTATGGATAGAATAACATATAAATAATTTTTTATTTGGAATATAATATTCAGGCTGTGAAACGATTATAACAGAGTGCTTGATATACCTCAGGGAATCCGTGAAGGTAAGCAGAAAGTAAAAATTGAATCGAAGATAATAAACAGCTTGGACTAGGAAGTACCATTTAAATCAATGTCTTTGATGCCCCCCCCCCCCCAAATTTTACATGCCAGAGACGCCAGTGGTGGTGGACAAACACAGTGTGCGTGGGTTTCCTCGGGGTTCTCCCGTTTCCTCACACTTTCATTTCACCACTTCATTCATTACTCATCATCACCGGTTCCTTTAGTTTAACCGGCATAACCGTGGGACATAAAACTCAAAGATTTCATTTCATTTTTTAGAATTTCTTGATTCATTCCCATTTTTTATAAAATAGAAAAGGAAAAGTTACCATGACTTTGGTATGTGAGGAAACCACACATGACCCTCCTATGTGAGGAAATAACTATCCAATGACATAAGGAACGTAAGTCATGGCATGATGGACATAAGGACATGAGAAAATTTGCCTCCTTTCATAATGAGAAGCAAAACTGTCTTGGTTGACTTTTGGACATTTGTTGGTCATTGACTTTGAAAAGCGCAAGTAAATTATATGCATATATACAGGGTGTTTCAAAAATCTGTCACAGTATTTTAGGAATAGATTTCTCACATCAAAATAAGAAAAAAGTTCATATGGTCCTGTGGTCGGAAGTGCATAGATTCGTAGTTATAGGGTGCCGAAAACGTGAAAGAAAATGAACTTTAAATGTCCATAGTTCTACTACTATAGAACCAATGGTAATCAGGTCAAGACATCACTGAGGAACTAAACGGCGTGACAAACATCTTGGCATTTGAAGGCGGCGCTCCAAGTTCCCTTTAAATGCTGCTAGCAAATGAGATGCCAGCAGTATTGCCACGTTTATTTTGCACACATCCACATCTATTCCCTCTCACCTGATTGCGCTGTAGTTTGTCCGCTTAGCTATAGCCACACCCCTTTACCACTTGGCAACGTCGCATCAGAGCTTGCGTTTTATTCGTTTAGCTGAAATGCCAAGATATTTGTCACAGGCTTTAGTATGTGAACTATCTAAATTTCCATCTTTCAGAACCTCCGGTACTTGCACAGTCATTTTAAAGAGGCTGTAAAAGTTTTTTTTTTTTTTTTTTTTTTTTTTTTTTTTTTTTTTTTTAAGTATTAAAAGAATTATTCACGATATCTGGACACGAATCCTTTGAGCTCTCATAGGAGCTTCATAGAGATTTTGAAAGATGATGTTTAAAAAAAAAAAAAAAAAAAAAAAAAAAAAAAAAAAACGGACTTAATTCCCTTGTACACTGATCGCGCTATTTTAAAACCAAGTACTTACGACTTGTCAGTGCTTTGCTTGTTTTCGCAATCGTTCATATCCTAACACTGTGGACAAACACTTACTTCAATTCAATCCAGTTAATGGTATTGGCGTAAGAAGAACCACGGAAGAGCATTCGAGACTGAAAAATGATATTTTAGAGGTTCTAACCTCGTTATCTCTTAACAGTACCCTTTATAGTAAGAGCTTAAGAGCTTATTGTTGTCTCAGTGAAGAAGCGATTGTTTAAACGGGTGTTGTGCAATCGAATAAAAGAAACCAAATAGATTTTTCATTGTAAATTCAATGACTGAAGAATGTTTCTGTTATTCTTGTTGAAAGTCTACGATTAGGTGGCACACTTCTCAGGGTTACAGTTGCGATGGGACTCCTACACCCACCACCACCAACCAATAACAAACAACAAACGCCTAAAAGTCGAGTTCGAGAGCCCTGTTGTCCGTGATCCAATATTGACGTCGACGCCTATCTATGCAAACGGTCGATTCCTTCTTCCACTGATAAGTGGATGCGAAAAGGCTTTAAGATTTATGCATGTTAACGTGTTTGTCATTTAACTTAGGTAATGGAAATGGATACCATTACGTCAAAAGAGATTGTTTTATGAAATAAGGAGGCAATGGATTGCCCATTGTTAGAATCTGTTGAAGGCCATGTTGTGCGTTGAGTGTGACAAAGATATTCATCTCCGGCTACTACCAGATGAAACAAAGTATGTTTTGTTATTGTTTCCTTACATGAATTATGTTTGATTTTCATTCAGTTGACATCTGATACATTTTCACAGTCAATCCTTTGTAAACAGTATCATTCAAATGTCACAAGTATACTAGTAGTTATAAATAATCTATAGCCAACAAAGATGACTTCCAGCAAGGGAGCCCACAGATTGGGCAAGGGAGAAAGGAGGGGCAATTGTCCACCTGGATTTTTGAAAAGGTTTTTTTTTTTTTTTTTTTTAATACATGTCAAAATCTATTACATCTGCTTACTTATGCAGTATTCAACATTTATACTTATTAAAGTTATCTTATTTACGTCAATGATAATTGTAATATGAAATGTGTATAAAGGATTGTTTATTTATGACTTTGCTTTTGTATTCATCTCTTCCTTCCCAGGGGCGTCATTTAGGGGGGCAGGGAGGGGCAATTACCCCCCCAGAGTTTGAGGTTTATATAGATTTTATCAATAGAATAGTAGAAAATCAGTGAAAAACGCGAAATTTTACTTATATCAAGGGGTCTTGCCCCCCCCCCAAGCAAAATCTGAAATGACGCTCCTGTTCCTTCCTCCCTCCTCCCTGCTTTAAGAAAAAAAGCAGTGGAGCGTTACTGTCTCCCAGAGTGTTTTTCGAAGTAATTTCTCCATTCCAATCATGCGTTAGTATTTTTATTTTCTTAAAATTGGGAAGATAGTAATATAATATTATCATAAGTACAGCGTGCGTCGTCACTGCTAGTAGTAGTAGTATATCCAGTGATGATTTCAAAGGGGGACTCGGGGAGAGACACCGGAGTTGCGAAATTACTGTAAGCTAAGGGAGAGAGACAATTGAGGCAAGATGGAAGAAATGGTGGCATGAGAACTGGGAAGAAACGGGGGTACGCCGACAAAACCCACAGACACGATGTTGTACATCACAAACTTACTTACTCGGGGATCGAAGCAGAGACTCCATGCACACCAGAGGTAAGCGCTCTACCACTGAGCCACGTGTCTCTCAAAGTGTGATACAATTACTACTTGTACGTTACAATTCCATTAGTAGTGTTTTACGTATTATAACTATTTGTGTGTGTGTGTGAGAGAGAAAGAGATTCCAGTATTCCCACTGTATTTACATTTATCTCAGTATCATTATTGTATAAGTCATTTTAAAAGCTCTCTATAGTAAATTATATTTGAACTATACAGTTAGACACGTGCACAAAAAACATTTTCGATCGATCGAAGTAATGACCACTTTTTTCGCGTGGGTGTAACACAGTTTGCTCGAAGCGCAATTCATGTGAAATATAAATTACTAAAGCGTGATTACATATTCAGTTCTTAAACAACTTCGTAGCTAATATATTGAACTTTCAAGAGAGAACCTCAATTCAATGCTAACAACACAATTCATGAAGAGTTAAAAATGTCTTTGCTATACGTTGCGTTCAAGCTGTTTGACAGCCAATCGTTAATCAAGTCCAATTGAAAAATAATGACCACGCGTAGCGTTGAATGTAATTGGTACCTTTGTGCTATTGGAATCTTTATCATAGTCACCAATCGGGATTTCAAGTGTGTTCAGTGGAATTTATAACTCGCTACTGCATCGAACTCTTGGACATTAGCTTTAGCTCTTCATTAGGAATCTATTCATCTAAGATGGCAATCACAAAATTATTGCAGACACTTTTTTTCTTTTGAGGCCACGATGGCTCAGTGGTAGAGCGTTCACCTCTGGTGCATGTTGTCCCTGGTTCGATCTCAGCTCGCACCAAGTGAACTTTGTGGTAGACAAACATCGTGTGCGTGGGTTTTCTCAGGGTTCTGCCGTTTCCTCCCACTTTCTTCATTCCACTATTTCACTCATTTCTCAATATCACCGTTTCCTTTAGCCTAGCCGGCGTAATCGTGGGACGTAAAACTCTAAGATTTCAGTTTTTCTTCTATCTGCCTCCGCTGATCTAGTGGCTAGCGCGTGCACCTTTGCTCTACCTGGTCCTGGGTTCGGTTCCCGGTGGGAAAGTTTACTTTCAGAATCATTCACTTTCATTCATCTTACGTCTTCTTTAACCTAAAGGACAAAAGAGTGGGATGTTAAACTAAAAGTTTCATTGAACTTTTTTCTTGAGTAATAGAAGAGAAGTCATATTTCAGTGTCACCAGGTCAAAATATTGTTAGTAGTATGTAGGTCAGTGCTCAGAATATATAAATCACTGTAGGACTATATGTATCATTGTTCGGAGTATGTCATTGTTAAGATTAGACAAGCGAAACTGTTTCTCAGAAAGCACTCAAATTCGTTATTTCTTTGGTCACAATTCTCAATGTGTCTGAATATATATATATTTTTTAAATAAATTTTGGTTAATACAATACGTGATATTTAAATGATCGAACTCGTTTATTTTGATGGTTGAGACACTTGAGTAGGGTCTATTTATTTGCGCATGGTTCAGTGCGTTTTCATTATTTCATTCAGAACATTTCACTGACCACAAGATGAAAAAGGAATTTAAAATTTTCCCTTTTTAACACAGAAAATATGCCATATAAATGGTTATTTTTCGTGCAATCATTTCCCGTAGATCAAGTATTAAAGTGAAGCATACGTCTAACACTGTTACGGTTTGCTGCGGACATTAAGATGAAGCATTATCGCTCTCGCTTTGTAATCACAAAATTCCGAGTAAGACTCCTGGGGCACGCCATGTTGACTTTGTTTTCTTTTTGCAGTTTTCTGTAAACATCAAATGTTTCAAAAAAAAAAAAAAAAAAAAAAAGTCGGAGAAGGTAGAATCCAATCAATCAATAAGCCGTGACGAAACTGGGCCATGTGCCTAGTAAGGATGTGGAACTTGAGCCTATGATGTTTCGTAAATTACTGGCAGGGATACGGTGGCTTAGTGGTAGAGCGTTTACCTCTGGTGCATGGGGTCCCTGGTGCCATCCCCGCCCAAGAAAGCTTATGGTAGACAACATCGTGTCCGTGAGTTTTCTCGAGGCACTTCCATTTCCTCCCACATTATTGTTTTACTGATTCTTTCATCGTAATTAACTTACTTCAATTATCCGTCTCCCTTAGCCTAAAGAGTATAATCATCTCACGTTAAACTAAAAGACTTCATTTCACTTTTCGTAATTTACTGATGCATCTGTGGCTGGAACAATGTTCGTTTGTTTGTTTGTTTCTTTGAAGTTCAGCATCCCTTTTTGGCACCGATGCTATAAGAGACGTGGACCTACAATTTAAAATGAAATTCGAACCACCGTGATTCGTTCAATGCTCTCCCACCGGGAATCGAATCCGTACTTATGTACACCAAATGCTCGTGTCCTAGGACTGGACCAACGGGTCGGCTCTGGAACAGTTTTAGGAAATAAGGATTCGAATCGTCCATTGAAATTGTGTGTTTACTTCATATGAAACTTAATTTGAATAGTACCATATTTTATATTCTGTCCCCATATTATATTCTGAAAGCAATGCATCCAATTTCATCGAGGTAGAGATTAGACAAATCCACTGTAGTTCAGGAAAAACAAGAATAAATTTAAAAATATATATTATGAAATTATATGTTACTAGCACAATGCCCGTTCCTCGCATGAAGAGAATACGTTTCAGTCTGGACATAAAGGGCACCAAAACTATCACCAATCAACTTAGGGACCGTGAATTCGACACTAATATTGGTCATTTTAAATTATTTTTACATGTCACCATCCCTCCTTAGGAGTACTAATGGGTGCTGAATTTGGATTTAAATAGCGTGGAAAGTATCACTGTTCATCTCAGCGAACTATGGATTCGACACTAATATCGGTCATTATATATATACCCACCTCCTCCCCCAACTTGTGGGGCTGAATTTGTATTTAAACGGCATCGGAAGCGTCACTTTTCCTCTCAGCGACCCCGTAAACTATGGATTTGACACTAACATAGGTCATTTTCGATCATTTTTATATATCTTTCCCTCCGTCTTCCCCCAAACCCAAGTTCCACCATCAAAGCGAAATGATAAAAGACATCCCAGGCCTGAACCTCATCTATATTGAAAATTTAATTAAGATCGGTCGTGTGATTCAAGAGTTATTAAGTTACAAACATAGTTACTTTCATTTTTATACATATAGATATGTAATATTATTACTTCTTCCTTTTTAAGAAAACAAAATACTATAATTTTGTTTAAAATTTGCTTCCCTATTAGCTGTTCTTCACCCCACAAAACGTAACTTCAGAGGACTATAAAAGTATTCTTTCAAAAAAAAAAAAGGGGGGGGTAACAAGTTCTGACAACATATAACTAAAATACGGATATTGTTTTGTAGAAGAATTAAAGCATTTTTAAAATTGCTGATTTGTTTGATTTTTAAAGTTCTACTTGCATGCTTTCACAGCTTAGATGCTTGCTTAAAGAAGACATTAACTACGAAAACATGAATCATAAACTTACTTTTTTCTTTCTCTCTCTCTCTTTTTTTTTTTTTTTTTTTTTTTGTGTGACTTTTGGCAGTCGTAAAATATAATCTAGCCTTATCATGCGGGGCTTTTATAAAAATTAGGCATTCATTTGTTTTTTTCCGCAAGGAGAGAGATTTTATGTAAGTGTAAATGTGCCAGAGGTCAGAGAGCTGATCGTGACCTGGGTCGTTAAATGCCTTCCATCTCATCCAACACAGGATGCTGTCAAGGCAATACGTCACATCATTCCATGCAAAGTTAAGGTCAAGGTCTGGGTTCGCATGCCTACAATACGAAAGGCCGAAAACCAAACCAATATTTACTTCATGGTGGTTATCAGACAAAAATAAAGATGGAAATTTAATACGAAAAATTATATTGTAATTATTGAAGAGTGTGGCCAATAAATTCCAGAGGCTGACATCGTAAATTACAGATTTGTGATTGGTAATCAGCAGCTTCACTTTTCAAACGTCTTCCAGGATTCATTCTTCGTGCAAATTGCAAGAGGCAATTAATCCAAGCTTAGAAATTTCTTGCCATTTTTTTTTTTTTTTTTTCAAGTGAATCAACGAAATACCCAAAGGACTAGTGTACTTTACTAGTACAGAGACGATGAAACCTGTCTTTACAATCGGCTCCGTTTAAGAAGTGGCCAAGTTATAGAAAATACGTACATTTGGACATTGGCGCAAATCTGTCTCCAGTATTGGGGGCGGGCGTAAGACAGTTCCCATATATACATACATACATACATAAATACATACATATATATATATATATATATATATATATATATATATATATATATATATATATATATATATATATATATATATATATATATATATATATATATATATATATATATATATATATATATATATATATATATATATATATATATATATATATATATATATATATATATATATTAAAGCGATGTTCAAATTTGTAAAAGAATGCTGTGGAGTAGGGTAGCACGGTCGTCTTCAGCATTGGGAGGCGGGCAGATTTGAGGCTTCTTCTGGGAAGGGGGGATGAGATATATTACAATAGATGAATCTAATTTCTAAGGTGAACCAGTTGTATATAATTACATCAGGCGATTTAGATGAAGTAGTACTACATATCAGTATTGTCTGTACAAATCAGTGCCGTGAACATATTCTGAAATCTGAATACTTGCATATTTATAATTGGTATGTTTCTACTTAGGCATCCAAAATGATCCACTTTAAAATTTTAGGACACTTCTTTTATAATAATATAAATGACTTTCTCAAAACTACGAAGAAAGAAAATCAATTAAGTATGACGAAACAATACTCTTATTTGAACAAAATGGAAAAACAAAGAGAAATCAATTTCACCTCACTTTCTTTTGTGGTAATCGGACAAAAATCATCACACTTATCCCCATAAAGCAGTTTTCAAATCAGATTATTGGGGGAAGTCCCCTAAGCTCCGATATTGGGGGACATATCTCTCCATTTCCCCGGGATGTGTGGCCGTATCTACAGCTGAAACAATTTTCCAGCATGAGGAGAGGGGCATATCCTCTTCTGTCTCTTTTTGCAATTTGTGTCCAAGTAGTGGGAGCGGAATTAATACAGATCGATGTGACCTAAATGCACCAAGACACGAAGTTCAGTATTAAAGAATATCATTCTTTTTAAAAAATGAAACAAGCCAAAGGACATCAATTTCATCTCACTTTCCTTTGTGGCAGTCGGACACAAATCATCATATTTCTCCTCAAACACTTTTCAAATAGGATTATTAGGGGAGTAGTCCCTCCAGTTCCAAGGTTGGTTGGACATGTCCCCCTCGTTCTCCCGGGATTTGCATCAGTGCATTTGGAAGCAATTGAGTTTCTATATTTTACTCAACAGCAAGTTTATGAAGAACAGGACCTATTGTTATCGTGACTACATCCGTTTAAGTTGACAGAGGCGCAAATTATCATGCAAAGCAAACGTTACAAGATCGACCGTACCCCACCGCACTATTTTGCTTCCAAGAGGGCTGGATCACCGTGCCATGTCACTGGCCACGGCTCTATTGTAGTATTCTTATTTCTAATGCAGTAAGTTGGTTAGCGTAGTCACCTTGCACGCCGGAGACCCGGGTTCGATTCCTTGTGAGAGCTCATAGGGTTCAGATCCCACATTATGCTGTACGTTCAAGTATTACATAGCCTCGATGTTAAAGGGGTACGCTAAACAAACAAACAAAAAAAAAGCAACTACTGCATCATAGTTAAGTAATCATTATCTGTGTATTACTTTGTATTTTGTAAATAATGTAGATAGATAAAATATTTTTGCAATATGAAAACATTATATTAATAGAAAAATGAAATGAAATATATTGGTTTAACGTCCCACGATTATGCGTCTTAGGCTAAGGGAAACAACGATAAGAGCAGGTGAATGATGATGGAAGAATTGGTGTAAAGGAAAATGTGGCAGAAAATGAGGTACGCGAGAAAATCCACGGACACTATGTTTTCCAACACAAATTTACTTGACCGGGAATCCAACCAGCGAGTGACCCCACGCGCTCTAGCATTGAGCCATCGTGTCCATTATGTTAATGGAATAAAACTGACGGAAGCATCAAATACATGTTTATAATTCTTTGTGTAACGGTTTCGCCCTTCATCAGACACGTTATCATTGTGAAAACTATTATACAAATATTATAAATATATATTTGCCCAGTTTTGTTCTATTAATGCTGTAAAATATTTCCAAAGTTATAATGAACAAGATAAAAACATTGGCAGGGGTGCCCACAGAGGGAGGCTATGACGCAAACTGCGTCATTGAAGTATTTGGGGGGCTTAAAAATCTATATAAATAGGTTTGAGGGGTGTAAAAATTAATCGAAAAGAAGATTTTTTTAATGGTAGAACACCTATGGATAGAAAATTGGGGGGTGCGTCAAGGACATAAGGGGGGGGGCACCACTGTCTATAGACTGCCATTCAGATGCTATTATTTAAATATAATTTGAACATGCTAATTATGGACAAAATGCTACCGGTACGATATATTCTTTATTATTTTACTGCTTCCGGCTACGATAAGAGATGTAGATAAAATTTTCAGCTCCAAGGCACACTCAGAACATCTATGTTTCTCTATCCTCTTTTAGTGGAAAGCCAAGACGGGTCTTTAGTTGTGGGTTTTAGAAACACTATAATACACTCTGCAGGAAGATGAAATAGCTCTCTTCTTTATTTCTGAAACTTTGCTATGTGGATTATAATAAGTGTTGCAAGTTTTCTCCAGAAAGAAATTTCTTCCAATACGTGAAGAAGACGACATAGGATATTGATAGCACAATAAATTCCCCTGAACTGGACTCCCAAAGCTCTGCGGGAAACACTATTCCCATTATATGTAATGGGTAAATAGATGGTACGATAATAATGATCAATGAAATATCACAGATAAATTAAGATTCGATTAAATGCGCAGATCATCTAGGCACCAAGAAACTAGCTGACGAAAGCTTTATATCCTAGTAGGAAAGCAGCCAAATTATCACTAATGTATTGTTGGCTGCATACCCATCAGACGTATTATCAGAGTGGATTTGTAAATCGTACTACGTATTTGATGGTTGTTGGATGTCAAGACTATGTAACACATAAAACCTACAACTTAACATAAAGTATACAGAACATAAGCTCCCATCGGGATTCGAATCCAGATTTTCCGTGGCGTAGTCAGAGGGGTACATCTATTTGAGATACGTAATGATGAAATACAAACGAAATCGTAAGAACAGTTACCGAGAAAATTTCGAAGAATTAAAGCTAATGCTACTGGCAAAGTCTACTTCAATTCGATACATTTTTAATTGCTGTTTTCACTGGCAACTAATTTGATGATGCTGAATGGACTGATACTTTTATATAGACGATAATTTTTAAAAACAGTGTTATTGTATTCAGCATTATCAAATCAGTTGCCTACAAAATGAGCAATTAGCTATGTATCCAGGTTGTTTTTTTTAACTAGTTTTGTTAGCATTAGCTCTTTTTATTTTTATTCTCTACTATACATTATTTCACAACAAAAACAAAGCGACAAAATACAAATTAGAGATTTCCGAATGCATACGTGGAAAAGAATAGAAAAGCTAAGGGTCGAACTGAAAATCAATTATGAATTATTAGAAACGCCTTTGGAATTTCTAAATATCACGAAGCGTTGATACGTATATCGAATTTGATTTTCTCCATCACTTTATAAAAATCTTGATTTTTCTGGTGGCTCGAAAGTAATAATAATAATAATAATAATAATAATAATAATAATAATAATAATAATAATAATAATAATAATAATAATAATAATAATAATAATAATAATAATAATAATATGATGATGATGATGATGATGATGATGAAGGCGAAAACCTCTTTCTCATTTCTCCCTTTATTAAGGACACATTATTTATTATGAATTTTCTATTATTTGTAACTAATCAATTTTAGCAGTTCAAAATAAGCAGAAGCAGCAATTTGAAGGTACAATTTTCTGGAATAAAACAGTGAATATTTAACTACTTTAGCTTTATACAGTATATATAATGGCATATCTATGAAGCATATAGTAGTTTATTTCCATACAAAAACGCAGGAATAAAATTCTATATTCATGTTAAACATTTGCTTTTGCTTATTTATTTACTTATTTTCAACGAGTGATATAATATTTGTTGACGTCAATACAAGTAGATATTGATTTTAAGGTAAGACATTTCATATTGTAAGATTTTAATTATCTTCTCTTATTTTCTGTCTCATTCTAGGTAAGTGAGCTTCGATAGAATCGATATGGTATGATTGCTTTCCAAGATCCGATTGAACCCTGAAATCTCAATGTATTGGTAAGCTAAGCTTTCAATTCTTAAATATTAAAAAAAGACAAGTTTATACTGTGATTGTAAATCTGTTTGTATGTTATATACTCCGCCACAAAGATTTAAATTATATTATGTAGATAGTTGTTAGTGTATGTTACTGTACTCGTCACTCAGGCATTATTATTATTATTATTATTATTATTATTATTATTATTATTATTATTATTATTATTATTATTATTATTATTATTATTATTATTATTATTATTATTATTATTATTTAAGTTTCATGATTGTGTTTAATAAGCTAATGAAGATTGCCTGTTTGTGGAATCAAACTGAACACTATGCTCATCAAAGACAACATGACTTGGCATAATTATCTAACACTCTAGAACAATTATGTGAATTTTCGGGGTCTTTACAATTGTTTTTAGAATAATATTCAATTTTAAATAACTTTATTATTATTATTATTATTATTATCATTATTATTATTATTATTATTATTATTATTATTATTATTATTATTATTATTATTATTATTATTATTATTATTATTATTATTATTATTATTATTATTATTATAAGGGCGTGACGAGTACAGCGACGAACCTTATTACGTCACAGTTACTTAGAAATGCATGAACGGGTAATTTACAAGTACTTGAAGTGAATAGGAAACATATGTTCGAGGCATTAGCTAGTTGCCCACAGAATTCCTCGTTGAGGAAAAGCAAGGAAATAATAAATCAAATGTTCCTTCTTAGTAACTTCCAACATCTTCCTCCGAAAATATTTGTTAAATTCTATTTAAAATTGACGACTGAACAGAGAAGTCGAAAAAGACACGAAAATGAAATAATAGAGTTCACCAGGAAGTACCACGTTCTTATTTGAAATAACATTCTTCCTTTGTTTATAAGAAAAAGGCTATATATATATATTTCATAGGAGCAACTATTGAAGTTTCTTCTTTTTTTTTTCTTCATACGGCGCTTCTGCGTCATCGAGTGCCCTGCCCTTTCCTCCGTCGATACACAACGCAACGTACTTCATGTATTCTGTACTCGAGAGTTCTCTGGCTGTTCAAGATAGTCTCTGATCTTGTACAGCTGCCAACTACTCGAGCGTGCGTCACTAGTCACGTGCAGAGCATTCCAGAAGGTGATTTTTGTTCACACGGGCGTCGGCAGTACTACCAGTGTGTGGAGGGGAGAAAACTTAGACCTACAATAACATTTTTCGCCGCTTTCAAAATAACAGTAAAGTAAAAATCGAAATAATTCAAAACTGAGCAAGACCTAGGCTGTGTACTGATTTTTAGTAACTTGACCCGTAAAGTATATACAAGGTGTTTCAAAACAACACCGACAATGTTTGGAAATGATTCTTGACACCAAAATAAGACGAAAAGTATAGACCAACCTGGGTGCACAAATGCTTCCTTTCAAAGTTATAGGCTGCCGAAAACATGAAAAAATGAATGTTAAACGTCCATAGCTCCAAAACTATGGGACGTACCGTAGTCGGGTCAAGACTTCACTTAGGAACTAGTATGTTTCCTATTCAAAAATCCATGTTTCAGAATTCTAAGGTACTCTCATAATAATTTTTATAGAGGGGGTTTGGCTACGGGCATATAATTTGAAGTACTCACCAACTACCTCTATAAAAATTGCTGCGGATGTACCGCAGGATTCTGAAATATGGATATTTGGATAGAACCCATACTAGTTCCTAAGTGAAATCTTGACCCGACTACGGTATGTCCCATAGTTTTGGAGCTATGAACCTTTAAAGTTTTTTTTTTTTTTCATGTTTTCGGCAGCGTATAAATTCCAAAGGAAGTATTTATGCACCCAATTTGTCTATATTTTTTGTATTATCTTGGTGTCGGGAATCACCTCCCAAACTTTGTCGATGTTGTTTTGAAACACCCTGTATCAAAGGTGAGTACTGTACCAATGAGCTACCGCGACTCCATAAAGCTAATTATATAGATGATGGTTACCAAAATAATGGAAGCATTTTAAAATGCAACTTCTTTAGGCATTTTGAAAATTGCAACCCAACAACGCATGTAAAGATAGGTTTGGCAACTCTCATAGTACTGTAATTGTAGCAGAAGGTGATTGAATCTACGTGTTGATTAAATTCCGCAGTCACTTTTGTAGTTTTTTTTTTCTGCGGTCTCGTAGCAATCCTCTTGAATACTCGGCAATCTGTCACTGAAGCTTCTTTTGCAGTGAATTATCTAAGCGTTCATCGCCTTCGACACTGTTTTCGTGACACATCTTACACACTGGTCGTCTGTATCTCTAAGGGTCTTCACTACAGCGAAATTAAACTACCGCTAATTTTTGAGTTTTTCTTCAATATCTTGAAAACAATTAAAAAATATCCGAAAAGCAGAAACGTAGTGAACTAGACAATACGATTTTGCATATGATACCTTTACCACAATTCACCTATGCGCTTTTGGTATCTCGCTATTTACAGAACCCGCAAAAAAATGCTAAATCTTTCTACAGTTGCAAATCGGAAGCAGATAGATGAGTTGTGATAGCGGTATCACGTGCAAAATCGTATTATCTAGTTCACTACGTTTCTGTTTTTCGAGTATTTTTAAATTTGTTTTGAAGATATTACAGAAACACACTAAAATTAGCTGTAGTTTAATTTCGCTTGAACTCATGTAGCCCAGATAAACGATGCCGAGCTGCAGATCTACTTTACCTATATGATTATCAATGGTAAAATTGATGGTGAATCTTTACTACCACAGATGATTAACTAGAGAGTTCCTTCCCGGCGAACTCGCGCTCTTCATTTGCTAACTTACGAGAGACCTAAGTTATATATTGTAAAACGCTCCTTGTTCTACAGACTAGCGTTTGATGGGAACACATTGCTAACAAGATGTAATATTTTCACTTCTGAACACAACTTCTAAAGGGAAAATTTTAAGTTTAGAAGTGAATCTTTTGTGTTTCTATTTATTTCATTTTATTTTCTTTGTGATTGCTATGATGTTCAGTTTCAATCAATTGACTTAATGCTGTATAAATTTGCGATACACATATGCGCAAACTACTCGTTATTTGGCCTCTTTGAACGTCAGAGACGTCTTGCATTTGCATTACCACTATCTGCCCGTTTCAGTATACGACTCCCGTTCTACCGCGCCTGAAGTACTCACTTATCACACTACTAATATCGTTCAGGCGCTGCTCACGGATCTTCAATCCTGGCGATGACAGTCGGTCGAAAAAGTGTAAAAAGTTTCTGAGTCCAGCCATCCTGCATGAGGTTTTTCTGAACTTTTTTTCATTCACTCTGATATATAACATACATATTTCAGACCACTTTCTTCCTTCCCTTTCCTCGGATACTGTAATCGCTGAGGGACGTCGTCCCTCAAACGTGACGGGTTAATATGATCACAGGTGCCGAAAGCCCAGAAATCTACTTTCTAATCCTAATTCTAACGAATCCTCAATGTTACCAACTCACACATGTTACGTATTGGGAACTACAGGTGTAAGAAGAGCCAAGTTCACCGCATCACATTTCCAAAAGTTTTTTTTTTTTTCCTGCATATTAACTTTTTGCTTTTATGTAACACTTTTACGTCATTTATTTATTATAAAACGAAATTCCTTTTTGTTGAATGATGGACAGAAATCTGTTCTATTTAATATTGTCAAAATTGAGTGTATTGTATCAGTTAGTGTCGTACGCGAGGGAGAAGTTGAGGTTAAACCCTCCTTGAGCAAGATGTAGAAAAATAAACATCTACTATACACTAGATGAAATGCTCGTTCCTCGCACAAGATGAAAGTATTTGAAAAGTATTTGAACCACTCCTCTCTTGTGATACGTATTTCAATGAAAGTTTGACGATAAAAAATCCTTAATGTCACCCCTTTCCCTACCTCTTACCCCTGCAACAATGGTGGATGAATTTGGACTTAAATGGTATCTCGAATGTCACTATTAATCTCAGTGAGACCAAAAACTATGCATTGGACTCTAATGTCAGCCGTTCTTTATTAATTTTACATGACACCTCTTTCCACTCCAATGCCGAAAACGGGATAAAAACTGAAGTTAGACCAAGATCAACTCATGTACCAAAAATAATCAAAATCGGAGTAGTAATGGCGATATTTCATCTCAGTTTTGTGCCTCTGGGTCCCTGGTTCTTGGACCACGAGCCATGACCCAGGACTACAAGGTTGAGATGAAGTGTCGGTCGCTGTTACTACTTAATGTCACTTGAGAAAAATTTTGTGTCCTAGGTCCCTGGTTCAGGGGCTATGGCCCCTACCTAGAGTCCAAGGCCAGTAGTGTATAGGACAAACTTCTGAATTTTGGCAAAGGTACCTTGGGCCAACCCCTAATTTTTGGAAGGGGTGTCTTAAATTTTTGAAATTGCTAAATTTAAAATTTGGTATGGTAGTATGGGACCCCTCCTTAAAATTAGAGAAGGGCAAGTTAACCCTGCCAAAATGTAGAGGGGTAGATCTATGCACCCCTGGGCAAAGACTTAGGAGCACAAAATTTTCCTCCAATGACATCAATATTACTATCGGTCTTGCGGTCTAGGAGTCCGTGGACAAACAACATAACATTGAGTTTTATTTATAGGGTCTATAGCGCAGATATAGGTAGAAAACGCCCGCATCTCCTTAAAGCGGACATTTTCAAAATGTCCCCTTATTTTAAATTACGAGTTTATACATGAAGCTTCATCTTTCTAAGTTGGCGGACTCGTGAGATATACCGTATTTCGATCATAAATTTTGAACCCCCTCTAAGCCCAGGAAATAGATCCTTCAATGAAAGTGGTGTAATAAAAATCCAAGCTAAGCCATGTACCAAAAATCATGAAAATCGGTTCCTTGGTCAGCCTAGGACAAGGTGACCAAAACTTTTACTTTCAAAAACGGGACGCATACAAATCGGCGACGGGGAGGGGGGTCCTTTCACATTGCATTTTGGGACTCACACATTGCAGTGTTTTTAATTCACAAAATACACAAGTAAAAATACACACAGCGTTTCTAACTTAAATACTACTCAACAATACTTTTAACTTTTTGAACACTCAGAATTCCACTCAATTTCCACTTGAAGCACAGAACACTCAATTCCCATTTGAACATTCAGATGTTCCAAACATAGCTGAACCTTCCCAATGAGTGTTGGTTCGGAAGGGTGTAGAATTTGCATTGGCCATTTATATTTTGAATAATAATTACGGGACAGCTGGGTCATGTATGCTTAAAAACGGGACATTTAGTCGTCCCGTTTGAGAATCAGAAAAAAACGGGACAGCGGTTGAAAATAAGGACTGTTCCAGCTAAAACGGGACGTCTGGTCACCTTGGCCTAGGACCAGTTTACGATCAAATATCGTTACATTCATTTATATATACAAAAATCATGATTGTTTTCAAAGTATATAAGACTGCTTCAATCTCTTATAGATATTGTGCGTACACCACTGTCATCAGTACGGATTTCATGAGAAAAAAATTATGTTTGGTGAAAAATTAGAAGAAAGAGTGGCATGGTACATTCTAAGACAAAAATCGCGACGGTTAGCAACCCTAAACATAATAGTAAGGTCAAGGGGTGTAGTCCCACTTCTCAAAATTTACAAAATCACAATATATCCCATTATCCTCTCCCAATAGCAAACACTTTTACTTTATATAATAATATACAGTCACCTTCAATCATGTACCCAACTAAATATTTTCCTCCCTCAAAACGTTTAGCATGTGTGAGTGATTTAAAGATTGTTTATTGTAACTGAAAGTAACTCATGTCGGCTTAAATTACACCCAAATATTCTATTTCAAAGTTACTGTTGTATGGATGGACATGGATAGCCATTTTTAATTAGTTCAACTGTATTTATGTTCTTTGTGGCAAGGCCATATAGCACGAGACCTTCAGCTGAAAATGGAAACAACCACTATACTACACACACTGCTCTCCCAATGGATATCAAACTCGGGACCACGTGCATACAAAGCACAGGATGTAGCCACTAGAACAGCGAAGAAATCTTTGAGTTTTACGTCCCACGCTTATGCCGGGTAGGCTAAAGGAGACGGTGATGATGAATAATGAAGTAAATGGTGGAATGAAGAAAGTGGGAGGAAACGGGAGAACCCCGAGAAAACCCACGCACACGGTGTTTGTCCACCATAGAACAGCGAAGAGGGTAATGCCCACTTTTAAATTGACAACTAGGAATGTGCACGAGACGAGTCGAGACAGGATTTTCCTGACAAAATTCTAGTCGAGACACGGCTCTTCCAATAGAAAAATATACATTTTTCGAGTCGAGACATCTGTTTTACAGCACATTTTCGAGACGAGACAGCCACAAATCTTGTCTCGTGCGCATTCCTATTGACAACTTTACGAAACAGTGGAAACGCACATTAAACGTTTTAGAGTGTAAAGAATAACATCCCTCATGTTCTGTTCCCTCATTTTCGGAACTGCATTTCTCCAATTACCAGATATATGTAGAACTTCTATTATCAGTGTATGATGCCTTTGTAAGAAGGAAAATTAATTACATTCTAGAAAGCCATGGCTTACATAATGATTGTTTGTTGTTGAATGAAGTTCCGTGAAAACAAATAAACGCTGAAGGAGGCCTTGGAAGAAATCCCAGGTAGAGGCGATGATGATGATGATGATGTTTCGGAAAACTAGATTAGTCAGTTTGCCAGCCAACACGTTGTCAACACGCCAAAATAAAAAATAAAAAAAGTTTCCTTGAGATCAATTAACTTTTATGTCAGACCGTTGCTTATGTATGAGAGAGGGGTGGGGGTATGACGCAAGTGCGTGTGTGGTACAGAGGATGCTGAGTGCGAGACAAGATTCCCAAGAAAAACACAAAATATATGAGTGACTTAATTTCATGGAGCCAGACGTCTGTTCTCTGCATTGGGCGACAAAACAACAGACGTTTTCCTCTGTTGGAAACATTTGCGCGGTCAAAAGACGGGGAATTCCGATCACGAGATAATTTTCATCTTACATATTGCTTTTCGTTGTATATAATGCTTCCCAGTTCATTGACAACAGGTCTCTTTGGTACAAATGAATACTATTTAACATTATAATACTACTCTACTTAAACAACGGCAAATATTTTAGCTATTGGCAATCATTTAAAATTTGATCGCGAAACTCACGGGGAAACCAAATCCTGCTCTTGCGTTTGTGGATGGATACTCTAGCATTTAGCTGCTGGGGATCGAACTTCTGCTATCAAGTGACGAGAAAAGTGGACTAATGATAGGGTGAAGTAAAGAGAAAGGTCATAGGAAATACACGAGCTCTATGAAGGTGACGCTTCACATCAAAGATGTCCACGCTCGTGAATCCAGCGCTCGTAAGTCTGGGCTTGAACTCGGTGATTAAGCGCGAGCCCAATTGATGGAAATGAGCCGGAGCCCCATTGAAGGATGTGAGCCCTTCCTTCAATGTTGACGAACGAGACCAATGAAAAACATCCATATTTGCTCCACATACACAAGATAATAAATGTAGTCAGCACTACACTTGGCTGAGAGATTCCCCAGACACCTAATTTTCAGGGACAGAATAAACCGCTGAGCAGCACTGGGACGAAGCTACAGCAAGAAAAATCCCTTTCACTCCACCAAGGATGGAAATATTTAAATTCAAGATTTCAATGTATTTTCTTGTTAACCCTTAGACGTTTATTTCAGCAGTCAAACTTCCAGTGTAATCACAGCATGGAGACAAAAGATATCTTCTTTTAATTGTAATTTTAAAAATGTATCTTCCGTATTTCATTAATGATGGTTTAATATGACTTAATGTCTAATTCATCTTTAATTCGACAGCTACTAAACCAAAAGAATGTTCACTGTTTGCCAGTGCAAATTTCTTTCAACGTAACGCAAAACTTGACTTGAAAAGATTTAATAAGTTGACACAGCCATTAATTACAAAATAGCTACAGAATTCAACATGTTATACAGATACTAATAATAAAGATGGGCGCAACACGTCTTTCGCACGGGTAATACGTGCGGGGTGCATAGAACTTTAATACAATTTTAGGGAAAAGATCTTTAGGGAGACCAAACAAGAATGGGGGAAGGTTATTGAAGTCACAAGCAGTGAGAACAATCCAGAGAGGATGATTTGATAGAGAATATAATTCAATGGGAAGCCCTGTTTCTGCAGCGATGGATATTCTGCTTCATAAAGCCATGCAATGAGTTAGTTATACAGGTTGATTCAAAAAAAATGAACTAATTTGATAAAGTTATATTTTATTAAGGAAAAGGACTGGGATATTTCCAAAAATTTGGGGCTAAATCTGGGCTGTGGAGTGGGAGCGCCACAGTCTTTCACTGCATCTTTGGCAACAACAGCCCTGTGAGCTGAAGCACTCTTATGCAGTATGCAAGTTCAATGCACTGTGACTGCTTTAACTGACTGCCTCCAATTAACTTAAACATCTAGATAATAGAAACTGATACATTATTTCTTCCATAGATGGCACTGTATGCCATGAACGGTTTATTAAATGGCGCGATAATTCAATGTGAGGCCGGAAACTTTTGAAAATTCCCTCGTACTTTCACTTCCGAACCAAGTTACAAGTGTTAAGTTTTAAGTTTTCTGTGTGGTCACCACTTCTAGCGGAAGGCAAGGAGTAGTTTAGGGCACTTCTATTGCGAGCGGTCCCTGGGTTTGATCCTAGGCCATGTGAGTTTGTGGTGAACACCGTGTCCGTGGGCTTCCTCAGGTTTATCCCGTTTTCTCCCGCGTTCTCATTCCAACAGTTATTCTGTAGTCATTCAGGGCATAACCATAGGATCTAAAACTAGAAATTTCATTTCATGGGCAGAAAGATTATGTGAGAATTTTTTCCCAAAATGTGCTGCAGTACATCACAATCCGCTGAGTCAGTGGCGTACACAAAAATTCGCCAAGGGGTATTCAAGTTCCCAATTTCATATAATTTGTTTGTATACATATCTAATATGGTAAATACTTATTTTTTAAACATAATATCTTGTTCAAGGGGGGTGGTTAAAGCCCCAACCCTCACTTGTGCACTGGTGCGACACTGCGCTGAGTTAAATCGCGTACAATGTCTTTAAACTGTCGAATTCACAGTGGAATAATTTTGAGAGAGGGCAGAGTGTTGTAGTACGTATCACCTTGGGAAACACGTTGCACTATGGCAACCAAGCTGGCTTTTGCAAACTCAAGAACACCTTTTGGTGATGTGTCGCCATTCCGAACATCAAGAGCAACTGGCCTTTCGAAGGAAAATGGTGCATCCAGAGCATGCTACTGGCAACTTTCAAAATCTAAGAACCTGTTCTTTCAAATGGTCAGTGATTCATTCCGTAAAAATGCTTTGAGGATGAGGAAATAGGGCTTTAAAATCTGTTAATCCTTTTTGATTAATCCTGTATAACAGCAACTGTATAACGTTAAAGTTAAATTACGCTTTTATCACAAGAATTTCAAGAGCTTTTCCGTGATAACATTGAACTTTGGAAAAGGCAAACCACTCATGAAATCATCATAATTTAGATAGGAAGTTCCACCTTTATTTACATTAAAACATTCATGCGTCATTAAAATTGTTTGTCTTATTCAGCCAGGTTCCTTCTTCGCTGTGCGTGGTGTCAAAACACTCCTTTGACAGGTTTCTGTATCTAATCTCCTCTACGAGAACCTTCTTTGCCAGATAAACGCACACTTTTAACGTTCTGAATACCCGCATGTTACGTTACGTAACGAAGTGAAGATATGCATACACACATTTATAACGCATGCGCCACGTATATATAACGAAGTCGTGTGTACCTAAAAGTGTCAAATCATTGACAGATTTTATTTATGATGTTTTGTTTACTTCGATCGTAGATAAAGCCTGGTTGTCGTCTGTGGGTTTCTAAGTCGGTGTCAATGCCAGTGAGATAAAACACGCGATGACAAATTAACCTCTCTCTACATCACGACGATCGATGAATGGACACGGTTTTTACAATCTATTATCTAACACCGCTGATGAAAGGACCAATGCATCTTCTGTACTTGCCATGCATCTTTCAAAGTGTCATCGTGTTACAAATGTTATTCTGTGCAGTTGCATTTCCTCTGACCCACTCACTTGTTTCTTGTGAATGATTTATTGAAGTGAGCGTAAGGACTCCTACAACTCGACTCCATATGCATTGTTGTTTGTATCTGTTTGTTCCATTAGAACTTTCCGTACAAGTTATCGAACTTGAATGGACTTTGGCTGTACTTCCTTTGAAAATTGGAAAAATCTATCGATATAAATAAAAATGAAAGTGGGGGAGCGCGGTGGCTCGGTGCTAGAGCGTTCACCTCCGGTGCTTGGGGTCCCTGGTTCGATCCCAGATCGCGGCAAGTGGACTTTGTGGTGGACAAACACCGTGTGCGTGGGTTTCCTCGGGGTTCTTCCGTTTCCTCCCACTTTCTTTATTCTACCATTTTATTCATTTCCTCATAATCACCGTCTCCTTTAGCCTAACCGACATAACGTGGGACGTAAAACTTAAAGATTTCATTTCATTTCATTTCAAGAATGAAAGTGATTATGTTTGTGACTTAATAACCCTTGAACCACAGGACTAATCTCGATCAAATGTTCAACACAGTTGAGGTTCGGGCCTGGGATGGTTTTTATCATTTCACTTTGACAGTGCAACGTAGAGGAGGAGGGGGAGAGATATAAAAATGATTGAAAATGGCCAATATTAGTGTCGAATCTATAGTTTTCGTGGTCGCTGAGATGAAGAGTGTCACTTCCGATGCCGATTAAATCAAAATTCAGCCTCACAACTTGAGGGAGGGGTAGATATATAAAAAATGATCGAAAATGACCGATATTAGTGTTGAATTTATAGTTTTTGGGGTCCCTAAGTTGATTGATGCCCTTTAAGTGCAAACTGAAACGTATTCTCCCCGTGAGAAGATTGAGTATTCTGCTAGTAACCTATATAAATTAAACGAAATTTCTAGTTTTACGTGAGGGCAGAGCGCTTACTTTTGGTGAGTGGGGTCTCTGGTTCAATCCCCGGCCAGGTAAGCTTGTAGTGGACAACATCGTGTCTGTGGCTTTTCTCGGGGTTCTCCCGTTTCTTCCCACATTCTTATTCCACCAATTCTTCCATTATTGCTCGCTTGCCTAGACTCTTCATCCCGGCGAAATTAAAATACCGCTAATTTTATAGTAATTATGTGATATCTTCAAATAGATAAAAAGATAATTGAAATATGGAACAAGAGCGCTCTAGACAATATTATTTTGCGTGAGGTACCGTTATCACAAGTCACCTAGTGGCTTTCCGTTTTCAGCTGTTTAGAAACGCGAAAATAAATGCCGATTTTCAAAATGGCTCGAAATCGAAAGCAGATAAGTGAGCGGTGATAACAGTTTCTTATGTAAAATAATATTGTCTAGGGCGTTCTTGTTCCACATTTCAATTAGCTTTTATCTGTTTGAAGATATCACATAATTACTGTAAAATTAGCGGTATTTTAATTTCGCCGGGATGAAGACTCTTAATTCTCGTCTCTCTTAGCCTTAAGGGCATACTCGTGGGACATCGAACTCAAAATTTTCATTTCATTTTCATTTCTAGCTGTCACGTCCGACAATTATCCCCTTGTAGGCTGAAGAAGATGGAGTATTATTAAAAGTCTGAAATAATTGGTGGAACCAAATTGTGTAAGGAAATGGGAGAATCTGAAAAAAAAAAAACTCACTGACACGATGTTGGCCAGCACAAAACCACATAGCATGGAATCGAACAACGGATCTTTCGCACTAGAAATAAGTCATCGTGTCCCCCCTCCTAATTGTATAATTTGGAGTTGAAAGTCGTTGAGGAAATGGAGTAAAAGAGGATAAAGCCAACCCGAGTTAGCTGTTTCCACTGCTCTAGTGAGTAGCATGTGCGCCTTTAGTTCACCTAGTCTCAGTTTCAGTTCCCGGTGGGAGCACATTGAAATTTGAACACATTATGGTGGTTCGGATTGCACTTTAAATTGTAAATCTATGTTCCATATAGCCAGTTTTGTGTGTGTACCGTACACACACACACACACACACACACACACACACACATATATATATATATATATATATATATATATATATATATATATATATATATATATATATATATATATATATATATATATATAACTTTCGACTATAACTTTTGTAAAAACTAATTGATTTTCACGCAATACGATGTATATTTTCTTTAGGACTTCCCAATCAAACCCCTTTACTGAGATTTAAGTGGATGAAGGATAAGGGATGAACTTATCTCTCATATATTTGTTACACGATCAATTTCGTAAAAAATCTATGATTATTATGAAACGTAGCACTTCTATTGACTGAGACGTGAGACTTATCTTTCAAGTAGTGTATGTGCACAACTGTTAGTTTTGTGTATGTGTGTGTGGCACCGTCAGTAGAAAAACACAGTAATAGATAGTTAGATACAGCTTGTTAAACATTAAAAAAAAAAAAAAAAAAAACTATGAATTGCAACTGGAAAACGAAAACGCTCGGTAACTACTACTCGTGAGAATTTGCCCTCAGAGATATTATTTCGTTCAGTTCGATATGATTTATCGATTGGTATAAATGTCAGCTTTGGACAATATTATAGTTGAATAAAAATTAATATTTTATACTTAATCATAATTATGAGCCATAGATACCGTTGTTCTTGCTAAGGACGTATTTGAAGACCTTGATAATACTTTAGTATCAGTTTGTCGTACAGCGTATTATTTTAGGATTACAAAAATAAAATTATCGATTTTCTCGAAAACTACGCATGAGGCTATACACTCATCCATGTCATTTTGTTCAGCTCAATCCGATCTATTGATTGGTAGATTTTTTTATTTTTGAACACTCACCCCCTCCCCCTTATAATTTTGTGTAATTAATTGGGGTTGGTGCAAAGGCAGAACCAATAGGCAAGAGGTAATTTCAATCCGTTTTATTATAAACGTATTTCGTGAAAATTTTCCCAGTTTTCGTGAAAAAGCATGGAGACGATTTTCCTACGGCAGGGAAACCGTGTTGGAGTTGGTGCAAAAGGATGCTGGCATTGGAAGGGTATTGGTCCCTTGAGCACAGTGGAATTGTCAGAAATTGGGTCCGGGCCCCCAATCTTTGGGTTATGTCGCAAAACTTTGCTGTGACTTGATCTCAATACCTGATTGCACAAGATAAAGCCATATATATAGCTGAATTGATGGTTTTATCGAGGCCCGGACCCGATTTCAGACAATATCGTTATGCTCAAGGAACCAAGACGTTTCCAACATCACCCGCGTCCAAAAATTCCTTATTTAATAGGTGAATAGAATGGACCCGAGCCCAAAATTTCGGAACCTCATTTCCGGGGCTTCGAAGCCAGGACCTGATTTCTGACATTACTGCTGTCATCAAACGACTCGGACCTTCCCAATGCCACTACCCTCGTACAACAAATTCATATCTAATAAGTAAATAGAAGAGCCCCGAGTCCAAAACTTTGGAAGCTCATGTCTGGGCCCTCGGTACCAGGGTTCAGGATCGGGGCCAGAGACATCACTGCTGTATTCAGGATACCTTTTTAACGCGACCAGCCGCACCCGACAACTCCATCCTTAAAAGAGAAATACAATGGACCCAAGCCCAACATTTCGGGAGCCCATTTTTGGGGCTTCATGACCGGGTCCCAATTTCTAACATCACTGTGCTCAGGGGACCCGAACCTTTCCAACGCCACTACCTGCGTCCACCAACTCCATGTCTAACACGGTTTCCCTATCGTAAGAGGATTTTAATGGAATTTTCTCCTTGCTCTATGCTGTGTTTTCTATGAGTTTTTCCAAAGATGCCTAATACGTATTTGGCACTACCTAATACGGTTTGTAATCTGTCTGGTGCGAGGAGGTAAATTTCTTCGAGTGTCGAGACGGGACTTGCAGAGAATTTACGAGACGATATTATTTCTACAACACTGAGTCTTTAAGTTCCTCTGGGTATATATTTATTTGCTTATCTCTTTATTCAGAAACTCGAGAAAATAGGCTTTTTTCCGGCATTTCTATCCTTGCATTAATTTCCCATTTATATTTTATATCCTCTCTGCAGATAATTCTACTAATGTGATGTAAATTTAAATGTAAATAGTGCTTTTGTCGGAAGCCAATATCAAAGAAACTTATGCTAATTAATCTATTCTGGGAGCTTTTGATACATTTCAAGTTGTATCCTGTTTTTTTAATCGTCTTCCTTACGTTTATAGACTCTATTTTAAACTTCACTGAATATCTGAAGACAAAAAAAAAGACTATCCGACATTTAAAAAATGAGACAGATATACTATCTACAAAATGCTATTTGCAAAAGTAATAACTGTTGCCAGTTGTTATCTTAGTGCGCAGTTTATGACACTGTAATTATGAACCACTCAAATTTCTGCGTAAAAAATGTTTGAAAAAGAAGATGGAAATATGCAATTATTTCGTTTAATAGGCCTATCACTGTATTTTGTGAGCACTAAATGGCCTACAAACTACAACTGCCATATCGTTTATAGTTATTGAAATAAAACAAGAAAATGCTATGGAGAGTAGCTGACGTTGAAACCTCTGATGAATTTTAATTTTTCATTTGAAAGCATTACCATTAAATATCATTTGGTTCATCTTAAAATTACACTGTGTGTGTGTGTGTTTGTGTGGAGGGGAAAGATGTTGCAGCTGTTTCAGATCATAGCCATTGCATTCCATAGAGAAGTGCATCAAGCAACACCGGAAGTGGTGTAGTTTTCCATTGGATTGGATGTTATCGGAGTCACACCCACTAGTCCTATGACAGGGCTCAGCTCTCAGCATCCGTACATCAGCTACACCCAATTACGCTTAGGAAAAGCGAGTTTTTTTTTTTTCTGTTAGATGCTCTATTCATAGGATCTGTTAGAATTAACGTTTTAAAAATTTTAATATCAATTGAGGAAATGCCAAGTTCAGCTCTATACGCTAAAAACATTTACAAAATCGCAACATAAAATATTACAGTTTATAAATATATCTGATACAGTAATAAGGCAGTTTGGTCTGAATTTTAGTCTATTTAGACAACCCTTTCTGTCATTCAGGTATGGTTGTCTTAGAAACAAGAGTTCAATCCGTCTCATTTGTGCTCGTGCAAGCGCGCACCCCAATTTTTTTTATTGGGAGAGTTACAAGCTTTGGGGGAGTCCAACACGGTGATGAAAATTTTCCGAAAAATTTTGAAACGGAAAATTTTCCCATTCATAACAACATACTCCACTTATTCCTACATCGTTGTTTAGCTGTAAAATTTATTTGCAATAAATATTGTCTGAAAAAAGTTTCATGAAGTTAAAATCTAAAGATTCTTCATTTCTGCAAAAATGTTTCGAAAACTTCCATGAATTCTTCCCTCAGAATTCACTGTTGATCTCATAAAATTATATTTCGTCAGTTTAATACGCGTAAGACGAAGTTTTCTCACAGCTTTAAACACAATAAAATCTGTTACAAAAGTAATTTTCATAAGAAACTTTTTTGTAGTTATTTCATTACATAGGCAGGCGTATATGTGAAATAGTGGAATTTTCTGGTTTTGAAATAATTGATAAATTTACAAAGGTTTCTTTTCGAATTTTTATTACATTTTAAATAATGGGATGAGATATTTGTAATCTACGAACTCGATGTATGCTCTTTACACACCCACCCACACACCCACACCCACACACATACACACAGATTTACTTGCCAACTGGAAATATTAGAAAATTTTAGGGTTCCCGAAAGCTAATTGGAAAATTATAATTTTTTGGTGTCTGACCTTTTACAGGAATTCAATTTTATAGCTCAAGGTGCAGTTAAACATAGTGGATAATTTTCCATCTAACATCACTATAACATAATATTCAAAATTGTCCGGCTTATGAAAAGTTTTTTCACTTGTTTCTACATCGTAATGAAAATTTTCCGATTCATGAAAATCATTTTCACTTGTTTCTATACAGAGCAATAAAACTTTCCAATTCATAAAAAGTTGTTTTCCTTTTTGGTTCAAAATTATGAAAATTTTCTGATTCATAAAAAGTTTTACAATTTTTCCATCCACGACAGATTTTTTTTTTTTTTCGATTTATGAAAAATTGTTTCAGTTGTTCTTTCTTACATAGTACTAAAAATCGTCTGAGCCATGAAAAATTTTCAGATTCTTTAAACGATCTTTCATTTTTTAACATTTCTATACATGAATTCAATTAATTTTATGGTTAATGAGGGATTGTGATTTTATCACTGATATTTGTTTAGAAGGGAAAATTTTCCGGAAAAATATAGCGGAAAAATTTACGGAAAATTTTCCATCTCACATCACTAGTCCAACACTACAAGACGCTACGTCTATGTAGTAATGAACGGGTAGTATTCAGCACCCGAAAAGACGATAACCCACATAGCACAAGTACGTCCACGGGATGTCCGAGACTGAGCCCGCAACGGACGACGGCACATCCCGGGACATCCACATGTGCTCCTGAGACATCCACAGGATTTCCGCGGGAGATTCAGATGTCCGCTAATATCCCGGGATACGGGATATTCAACGGGACCACGAAGGGATGTCTATTGGTTTGCCCTCGGACCTCCTGTCCCATCTGGGACGTCCCGTGGACATCTTACATGGGAATCCTTCAGGACGTCCCATGCAGGACGTCCATGGGATGTCTTCTCATTGTCCCGATAATCCCGGGAACCGAATGGGATGATTGGGATCAAAATGGGACATCCCAGGGACGTAGTGTGCTATGTGGGAAGTAATTGTAAAATACTTCCACACATATTTTCAGGAAGAAAATGATAAAGCTAAATTGTTTTTATACGAGAAAAGGGTACAGATGAAGTGTAAGATCAAATGTTCATGCTACATCAATAATTTCCCTGTTGTATTGAAAAAATGTACAAATGTGTGTTGAGTTGGGAAGTTTTTTGAGGAGGGGTCGGGACCTGGTAGACCCCCCGTGCGTGCGCCACTGTATTCGGGAAAGCGACAGTGTATCTGTCTTGCCCACAAGACGAGACACCGCAAGTTCCGTTTCGTGGTTAACGTTACCTACCCTCAGGGGCTACTTGCATGGATAAGTCGTATATATATAATGACATTCCTTTATAAACAACATTTAAGAAACACACACACACACAGAGAAACAGATTCTACAGTGTATGCAATAATTTATTGGAATAAAGTGAATTGTTACTATAATGCTATTATTATCCCATAAAATTGTTTGAGAAGCTCAGACCACGTGGTCACTGGAATGCGCTGTCGTGTAGACACCTCTCCAGAAATCATTGTATTCGTCTCAAATAGAACTTGTAAAGTAAATATTTTGCAAATCATGCTATGGGAGACCAGCGCAAGACGTCGGAGACCTGTGAAGTGAAGCAAAGTGCTCCAGTTTTGATGATGTATCCCACGGGAATTAACCACCACATTCCATGATATTTCTCACCCACCCAGTTGAGAGACCGATTCCACTTTATAAAAGATAGTAGTAATAAGAAAAATAAGCCGAAGATCGTGATTTTTCCTTATGAATTGTGGATCAACGCACGAGAAATCGTGATCGAAGGGCGGTGCAACAGTTAGCACGTGCTCCTCAGCAAACAAGAAGTCTCCCGCAATTCATAAACTAGTTCCACAATTACTTTGGCTTTGCTTGCGAGCAGCTTCTTCAATCCTCTGACGGTTGGAGAAGATCTCGTGTCACTTAACTCTTTTTCTCCCTCTTCTGCAAATCGACTTCCAAAGGTTAAGCTGGGGGAGGGGTTTCATGTATACTCAATTGCCTATTATTTAGCTCTTTTTTGTTTCATCGATTTGAGGAAAGTTTTCACGCAATCTCTTATTTGATTCAGGAGCTGCCTAACACATACAACATGTTTCATAACTCCTATTACAGCGCTTAAGAGACCTCATCACTGCAAAATTAAGATACCGCTAATTTTACAGTAATTATGTGATATCTTCAAATAGATAAAAGATAATCAAAAAGTGGAACAAGATCTCTCTAGACAATATTATTTTGCGTGAGATACTGTTATCACGACTCATTTATCTGCTTTCGATTTCCAGAAATTTAGAAAATCGGCATTTATTTTCGCGTTTCTAAATAATAGCAAACGAAAAGCTACTAGGTGACTCCTGATAACGGTACCTCATGCAAAATAACATCTTCTAGGGAGGTCTTGATCCACTTTTCGATTATCTTTTATCTATTTGAAGATACCACATAATTACTGTAAAATTAGCGGTATTTTAATTTCGCAGTGATACAGACTCTTAAGGGTTGAAAGCAGACATGAAAACAACCCCTCATTACACCGAAGTCGAAAGCGGCGCCCGTTCTGAGTTATGAGCTCGGGAAAATGCAGAAAATTGAAATTTGTGCATTAATAGCGCAAACACTAATAGTGTTAGAAGAAGCGGTATGGTGAATTTCAGAGGAAACCATACTTGTATTTTCGCAAAAGAGCCATATTCAGGATGTTGGAAAAATTACCCAAAATTTCATTATTAAATCTTGTCCCATTCAATCTACAATTATCTATGAGACCTTGACTTAATTCTGAAATTCTGTATCTACTTTCCCAATTCTCCTGAACTTAGTATTTACTGATAACACAGGTGTGGTTTCCTCTGAAATCATCACACCGCTTCCTATTAGTCTTTGCAGGGGCGGATTAAGGCTTTTGGGGCCCTGGAGCCGACTATTTCAAGGGGACCCTATGTTACGAATAATTCCAGCGCTTGCTGCCTTCCGCAGTCTCATAGGCTTATCGAAACACCGAGAACTATGCTGTAATATTTTAATGTGCTCCAAATTTACAATAATTAGCTTAATTGCGTTCATTATTAATAGTTAAATGTTCATATACCGCACTGTATCACACAAATATCAAATACAAGACAAATGCTCAACAGTCCCTGTAAAAACGCTAATAGAGTAAAAGGAGGAAAATCATATACAAATAGGTGAAGCTGTACAAGGCTACATTGTTAGAAAATTTTTCTTCCTACATTTTTGATTTGCAAAGGATTCTATGTCATTAAACGACATTGAAATGACAGAGATATTTCAAAGGAATTGTCACCACAAGCTAATAAATGTATTTGTAATAGAGGCCCAAAATAACTCATTAGCTCACAAAATAAGTATCCTAAAGATGCTGATGAAGAAAGACAACTCTAGCGATACCGCGAGCGTAGCAACCGAAAAAAAAAAATAGCATGGGTCTGATCTGAAGCCCATAATATAAGTTGATTGCTATATCTTAATATTAAACAGGGGGCTCCCCCTGAGCCTGGGCTCCATTGGCTCCGCCCTTAATCCGCTCCTGAGTCTTTGTGTTATTAAGGTTCAAAATTCAATTTTCTACATATTCCCACGCTGATTACTCGGAAAGGACACAGCTTTCAAGTTCGGCGTAAGAAACTTTCTCGCTTGTTTTCGTGTCTAATTTCAACCCCTAAGCGCTGTAATAGGAATTATGAAACACCCTGTACTTACTGTAATGACACTTTGTTCTTTATATGTCTTTAAACAGATGTACAAGAAAAACATGTTTGAGGGGGGTACTTAGGGAGGGGGATTTATTGAAAGACAGAATCATTGAATAAGCTTAAAAGTGGTGTTTACTTTTGAAAAGGAAGTGTATCAGTGGAGTACATGGATAGACTTCCCAGATTTTCAGATTAAAAAACTCTGGACATCTCATGCAGTGGCGGATCCAGGACGGACTTCTGGGGGGGGGGG
Source organism: Thermobia domestica (assembly GCF_964235325.1). NCBI lineage: Eukaryota > Metazoa > Arthropoda > Insecta > Zygentoma > Lepismatidae > Thermobia > Thermobia domestica. Next base: position 5,892,279 of record NC_137462.1, read on the forward strand.
TTGTAATGCTGCTACTTAGAGCTACTTTTAAAAGCCCCAAACTCTGGGATTAGTTTCTTTAATTTATGTATAAAATAAGAAAGTTTACCCTTCTGGGGGGAGGAGATCGCCCCCCCCTTGGATCCGCCCCTGATCTCATGAAAGTGTACAGTATATTATAGTCATGTACTTGCCTTTTGGTGAAATATAAACTAATGTAACAATAAGTCGACACAGAGAATATTATTTTTATTCGTTGAGATCGTATCAGTGACTAATAAAAATGACATTTTTGAAGTTCGCACGAATGAAATCATCACATGTTTTGGAGTTTCAAACAATTTCTAGCAGAGGACAGATGCTATAGATTCAGGACTGCCCCGGCTACACCCGGACGTCTGGGAACTCTAATTATGGACATGGGAAAATGGGACCCCAGGAAGTGATATGAGAAACTGTTTTTGATTGAGTAACAAATTGTATCTCGTTTCTTTTGTTTATTGTAAAGGAACATTGGTCCATGAATTATATATGTAACAACCCTGCAATTGTGAGCTAGAAGACATAGACCATGAAGGAAAAACAAAAGCAAAATAAAGTGTTGTTAGTGGCTTCGAGACGGATGACTCAGTTGGCAATGAATGTAAATCTAACGCCCACGTATTATTAGAATGTGATTATGCAGGCGAAACACACCGCCATTAGCTGATCACAATGTAATTGAGTATGAACTATGAAGGAAGCGCGTGTTAAATATCGTCCATGGAGACAGAACAACACCGGAATTATCAAGTAACGTGATTGGGTCGAAGTGTTTGATTCACGCACTTTGTGGTGACTTCATTGGTTAGGTAGTGACGTAGTGATCATGACATGTTTAGACCTACAGGTTCAAAGACTTTGGTGTTTGGTATGACTCTTATGCATGTTATTAGTACTTGCAACGTTGTTTTTGTTCCTAATTTGGCTGTGCTACCTGCTCATTAAGCATCAATAGACTCCCCAGGTAGCACTCTACAACTGTGTTTACATGACGTCATTTCGTTGGTTAAGATTGGGCCACAAGAATAGTCCCTTCTGGCAGTTTCTACTCTCGGCTTTTTTTTTTTTTCCTTCTGCGATAATTTTCTTGCTTCACTTTTACACAACTATGCATTATCTGGTAGAGGAATAGAAAAAAAATAGTAAAGCCAAGGTAAACTCTTAAGGCAATGGAACACTTTTCAAGCCACATCGAGATTGCGGAGTTCCTACTCCCCCCTTTTTTTCTAATGTAGTTTATTCAATCGCAAAATGTTAAATATCTCCACTTGTAGATATTTTCTCTAAATGTTTTACAATTATTTGTTCTAAATGTTAACAAGATTTTTTAAAAGACTTTTACAAAACGCAGTTTAGTGCGTCAAAGTAACTGGTTTATGACAGCGGCGCACTTACAGGGGGGTCCACCGTGTCTTGACCCTCTCGTCAAACTTCCTAACTCAACTACATTTGTACATTTTCTCAATAAAACTATGCTTGTTTAACAGGGAAATGATTGATGCAACACGAAAATTTGATCTTACGCTTCATCTGTACTCTTTCTCTTATAAAAAACAACGTAGTTCTATAATTTTTTTCCTGAAAATACACGTGGAAGTACGTACTTTACAATTGCTTACCGTCTATTCGGGTGCAGAATAAAATGAAATGAAATGAAATTTTTGAGTTTTACGTCCCACGGTTATGCCGGTTATGCTAAAGGAGACGATGATGATGAGAGATGAATGAAATGGTGGAATGAAGTAAGTGGTAGGAAACGGGAGAACCCCAAGAAAATCCACGCACATGGTGTTTGTCCACCACAAAGTTCACTTGGCGGGAGCAGGGTTCGAACCCGGAACCCCAATCGGGTGCAGAATAATATCCGTTTAATACTATATAGACATAGTGGCTTGGAGTATTGGACCCCACCCCCCAAAAACTTGGACCCCTCCCCACCAAAAAATCTCTTGATGCGCACCTGGTTTACCATGTGGAAAAATTATAGTTTAACCCTTACGCACCATTTTTTCCGATCAAACTGATTTTTTTTTTTTATTTGGAGTATCTTTTGTGTAGGAAACAAGGGATTTAAAAAAAAAAACAATTAATGCAAATAATATGTGGTCTATGGGATATTTTATAGTGTTTGAATATAGGGTCTATACAAAGTTGCGCGTTGACATCTGCAAAGTCCACTAAAACCAGATAGAACCAATAAAACGCGACGAATGTCAGCGTACTTGCACTTTTGCACTTATTACACTTCTGTCTAACACAGAAAAAATCAGTAGTTCAAAACATGTCCACATAAACGAGCAAAGAAAGCTCAAAGATGACAAGATGACAACTCCGCGTACAGCAAGTAAGACGACGAGTCCAACGTTGGCTTACTATGACATCTAGCGGGAAATTCAGAACTTCCTTAGTGAAAGGGTATCTTAGCTTATACGCAAAGCTGCTTTCCTATGTCCGAACTAAAAACTACATGATGCAATACAATTTCAAAGTAAACTTTGCATATATGCAAAGCTGCGCGCTAAAGGGTTAATTAGTTTACTTTCCGATGCAGGTAATTCGGTTGCTTCAAGCTGCTTTGCAACGTCCAAAAAGTTTATCAAATGATAAAAAATACATAATAAGATATATTTTTATCTGTAAACAATAAATAACTGTGTATATTAATTATTCCATTGGATCAAATATGATGTATTTATAGATACAGAGTATCAAGTAACACATCCATTGTAATAGATATAACAGTGTGATAGAGTGTGATTTTATTGATTCCACGCGTAAGTTGGACTTACTGTACGTAACATGACAGTCCAAACAAGATTATATCTTTTTTTTTTTTTTTTTTTTTTTTTTGAGGGGACCGAATGCAGGTTCTCAACAAACAACCATCTACACGGAGAAAAACAAAATGTTAACTCCAGTTATTTTGATCATGAATCAAATGAAACACTTTCTGAGTACTACAGCCTACTACAGTATATCTTGTTTCCATTTTAACGTGTCACAAGATACGCCATTGGATTACTTAGGGTAATGACAGAGAAAAGAAAAAGAAAAAGCAGTAAGTATTAAAGTAATATGAATGAGTGAAATGAATTCTTTACTTTACCGCCTCACGACATCTATTACGTAGGGAAACAATAGCGCAGAAGCAACATCTACTGGCGTCAGGTAGGTAAGCAATAGCGCAGGTAATGACATATCCTATCTTCAGGCAGGAAAGCAATAGCGCAGGTAATGACATCTACTTTCGTCAGGTAGGAAAGCAATAGCGCAGGTAACGACATCTACTATCGTCAGGCAGGAAAGCAATAGCGCAGGTAACGACATCTACTATCGTCAGGTAGGAAAGTGATAGCGGAGATTGCCACATACACTAGGGTCAGGTAGGAGAGCGATAGTGTAGGTAGCGACGTCTACTAGCGTCAAGTAGGCAAGCAGTAGCGCAGATAGCAACATTATGTATGATTGTTTCTTGTTAGGATTAACATTTATTATTATTAAGATGTTTCAAAGCAACTTTCGTTTTTAAAATAATAATACAATTCGGAATTTCATGAAACAAGGCTTACATTCGCTTTTGGGTCGAGAAGTATCCGTGTTGCTTAGACTTAAAGGGCAAGTTCGTTGAAATTTGCAAATTTAAAAAAGGAAAACAAAAATCTTTCACTTGTAAAGTACATTGTAGCACTAGTTATTCCTTGTAAGGAACAGAGCTGTGTTATTTTATTCCTGGTTCATTTGATTCCACAACGAAAATTCTACTTAATAGGATCAGGCGAATGAGTAAGGAAGAAAGCCTGGTTAGCTCAGTTTGACCTTTTGTGGGTAATGGACCTTTTGCCTTTACTCTTTGTTATTACCCTTTTTCTTCATGTTTCGCTGACTGATTGCTTATTAAGCTCTTCTATCGCCGGTGCATGAGTCAACACTCACTTACTCTTCCCCTTGCATAGAACTTAAGAGTGTTGTGTATAGAATGGATGTGAATGCAGGGGCAGACTCCATCCATCACGTGTGTAGGATGCTGATGCATCTGATATATGTATGTGTGTGCAAATGCGTGCTCCACATCTCGTTGTCCGAGGCGACATGCAAGTGTTCAGAAGACTGGAGTCTCACTTCACTAGCTGATGAATATTGTAGTCGAAGAATGTGCAATTTCTTTTTTTTTTTTTTTTTTCTAGCATATTTCATCTCCTTCGCTCAGCCTCTCAGAATATATGAGTCACACACGTCTCGCGTCTGTGTATGTGTCGTTCAGTCACTTATATGGATAAAAAAGAAAAAGACATCACATTTCCAAGAATATTTACGTTTTCATCTTTTCCTTTTACTTGTTCCAAGTGAGACAGATACGGATAGAACGTAGGAATGTCATTTAAAGTCAACAATTCGCTATCAATTATTTATTCTTCAAACGTATCCTGTCTTCTAAAAAAAGCAATTCGCCTTAAAAGTACAAAATTAAATTTCCCTTCCGTTAAGTCTATGTACAGAATCAAAAGATTGAAATTTCCTTTTGATGTATGCGCAAGTTCATTTAATGAAATAATCCACAATTCATTTATTCTTGGTATGTAAAATATACTTTGTATTAACCAAAATTTTAACGATTTCAACGGCAACTTCGTCTTCTTCAGCGGATGAAAATCTTTGTGCTAAATTCTTCTCACAGCCAAAATTTGTATAGTAACATCTTCACAACATATTGCAAATTGAGAACAGATGTAGACTGAGACCTCTGAAGCAGCAGGGACGCACCCACGGGGGAAGAGGGGGTCCAGACTCCCCCCTCCAAAAAAATCTTCCTAACTCAACATACATTTGTGCAATTTCTCAATAAAACTCTTCTTCTTTAACAGGGAAATGGTTGATGTAGCATGAAAATTTGACCTTATATTTCATCTGTACACTTTCTCTTATCTAGTTCTATGATTTTTTTTTCTGAAAATATAGGTGGAAATATTTTGCAATTACTTATCGTCTTTTCGGTTGCACAATAATACCCGTTTGGTTACGGGCATATAATTTGAAGTATTCACCAACTACCTCTATAAAAATTGTTCCGTAAGTAACGCAGGATTCTGAAACATGAATATTTGGATAGGACACATACAAGTTCCTAAGTGAAGTCTTGACCCGACTACGGTAGGTAGGCCTACCATAGTATTGGGGCTATGGATCTTTGAAATTCATTTTTTCATGTTTTCGGCGGACTGTAACTCCGAAATGTCTAATTTCTGCACGCAGGTTGGTCAATACTGTTTCTTATCTTGGTGCCAGGAATCAGCTCCCAAACGTTGTCGATGTTGTTTTGAAACACCCTGTATACTACTAAATAGGGAAATTTTAATTAAGCCATTATCAGCTCTTTCCAGCATATAGACCTAGATCTCAGCATGTCTTGCCACTCTCCTATAGATTTAACTCATAAGGCTGTGTGGTTTGCTTTCCTCTAAAATTGTAGACATCAGGTTTTGCCATCTTCGTATAAATTTTAACTAAAACATAAGATACTTTCGAAGCAAAGATACCTCAAACAAAACCCTAAATGATTTTTATTTTCATTTGATATCTATAAACGTTTTTTTCATAAAAACACTTACATTAGAATAAAAATACAGGGTGTTTGAAAAAAAAAACTCCCTAGTTTTAAGTATAAATTTGATTGGGAAATGAGATGGAAAAAAGCCGGCTATTTTGAATTGGTGTTTTTTTCACATAAAAAGCCGGCTTTTTGGGAAAAAACGAGAATTTTGGAAATTTTGGCTTTTTTCATTTTCATGATTATTCTATTTAAATAGCTTTCTTTTACTATATTCTATAGTTAGATAAGATTTCCATGACCTAGATGCCATATTTCAGTCTGGAATTCACCATCAAGATGGATGGAACACGTTTTACGAATTAAAGCAAACATAAAAAAAATGTAGTATTTGAGAGCAATTTTAGAGGTTATTTAACTTTATTTTAACTTTTGAGTTATCAACATTTTTCTTTTCTTCTCTGGATCATTTCAATTTGTCATCCGTGTTTCATTTCTAAGAGCTTAGTAATCTAGCTTCTAGCGCAAAAGTTAAACTTATGTTTTTCTATTTATCCGTCAAAGCGTACGTTTTTCAATATATTCGTCAAACCGTACTTCTACATTTCTGTTATACTGTAGCTATGCAATGATTTAGGAATAATTTTCTGGATACAACCTTAAATACCATTTTATACAAATAATCAATAGCGGATTTAGAAAAGTACTTTGGGAGGGGTTTCTCTGATTGTTTCATTTTTTAAAAAAAATCCTTAATTTTTATTTGGGAGGAGCTTGAAGTTTATGAGTATCGGTAACTAATATTTCGTTTTGTTTATATATTTAGCAATAATCTTCCGGATACAACCTTGAAGATCATTTTACACCGAGAATCAGTGGCGGATTTAGAAAAGTATTTTGGGAAGGGTTTTTCTTTTTAATATTTAGTTTCTCTAAAAGGTCCTAATTTTTATTTGAGGGAAGCTTAAAGTTTGTGAGTAAAGGCATAACTAATAGATATTTCGTTCACTCAGTCATGTTTGTTGTGCAGTTGTGTTTGGAATATATTTAAGTTATAACTTAAATATATTCCGTATTTTTGGGGAGGGGAGGGGTTCCGTAAAAATATGAAGGGTGTAGGTAAGAACTTGGTAACCAACAATGCTGAGTTATGCAGCACCAGATAAGAGAGCAACCCATACCGCTTCGTTTAATCCTTCATGTATAGTCTTACGTAAAAAATCATCTTTCCGACTTTGAAATGAATTGTGCACCAGAAAAGCTCTAATTTCTTAAAATAGTAAAATTGTGGGTTACCATGTTCTTGCCCTTCTATGTTAAATTCTTCTTGTTAAAAATTCAGAAACCTTGAGGACTGGGTAAACCATGATGGTGGTTATATAAAACTTGACAATAGAATTTCAAGAATATACAGGACCACCCAAAACAAAGCTCTAGATATGCGACCTTTAAGCGTATAATATAACTGTAAGTATTTCTCTTATGTTTTCTTTTATTTTGTTTCAAAAAGAAGGTATGGAATATTTGGAAGTAAAAAAACTACATACAATTTTGCTAGTTATTTTATTATTATTATTATTATTATTATTATTATTATTATTATTATTATTATTATTATTATTATTATTATTATTATTATTATTATTATTATTATTATTATTATTATTATTTTTAAGATTTACTTTCAGGATTGGCTGGTTTACACCAGCTGTTTTTCTTTTTATAATGGTTCAAACCAAAAAAATAAAAAGAACGAAAAATGTTAATCGTGTGAACTTCATGGTGACGTTTCCAAATATCAAACCATCTGCATTAGTTTTATCCCCTTTTCACGTTTTAATCAAGGTGTCTCATGGTCAATTCTCGGTCGAACAAACCAAGTAGCGGTTCGGATGTCACTTTAAGCGAAAGTCTTCTCCTTGATAACCTCGGTATTACGTAAGGATGTTAAGCCTAAACATACGAAACGAAACCAAATTGTATATTTCTGCTTGCCTGAATGTCTGTTGTTTTATAAAGAAGCCAGGGTTGCTTAAATATATTGATAGAAATTAGCAAAATTTATCGACTGCCTACGTAGCTTCCAACATCAGCTTGGATTCGACTTTCAATGATATCTACATACTAAATTTGTAATTTAATACTTCAGTTTTAGCTTACTGATTATGATATGTTGACCTTTAAACTTTACATGCAAAACAATAACAGGATTTTCCCTTTTTTTTTCATTTAAAGTAATGACGGGATTTTCCCGATGGTTAAGGCGGGAGTTTCCCAATTTAAGAAATTTACTGACCGGATTTCTTTAAACTTATGTGACCCCTTCCAGTATAACCCTGTTGTTGCATAATAACACCAAGGCAAAAGAAACTTCTTCCTGTCAATATGTAATATAAATACATACAGTAAAATACTTAAACCCAAAAACCTGGTTTAAAAAAAAAAAAAACGGGTTTAACTCCTTCCCCAAAAAAGGGTTTTTGGCTTTTTCAAAAACAACCATGGTTCTTGCCAACCCTGCTTACTTTTGTATATAAGAGGTTAAAAAATTCTTACTATATACTTGGTTAATCCTTTGGAATTCATAATGCAAATATGTTAAAAATTTAAATTGTTTGAAATATCTTTTCGAAATTCATTGTTTATTTTCGAGGTTTTATATTATTATCGGCATCAACCACTAATTAAATGAGTTTTTGTGTTATAGAGAAGCGAAACAAAGTCTACTGTATCAATTTAAAGCAGAATTTTGAAAAAAGCCCAAAATTTCCCAAGCAAAAAAGCGAAGCAGAAAAAACCGAGTTTTTTTTTTAAACAGTCTTTTTTTTTTTTTTTTTTTTTCGAGCACTATCATCTCTAGTACATAGCTAGCAGGAAAGAGAACTCCTTCACGTTTTGTTGATAGACTTCAACGGGGGATCCATTTGTAGCCCTGCACACGTCGAGACGATATTCCACTTCTCGTCACGTATTCACCAACATTTCAGGTGTAACTGTCCCAACCGCCCGTAAACGGTGTAATTGTCCCAACTGACGATTCTTTACTGTAAATGATTGATATCTCTGATCTTTTCACTGTACACAGTTTTCACAAGCCACAGCGCTTTCTCTTGCGGAGTACACATTGTTGCTGATTTGCTCTGCACTGCACGCCTGCCTGGACTAACTGAACTAAGGAAACAGAGGGAAAAAACTAGGGATGGCCACAAAGTTCCGGTTCTAGGAGATCCGGCTTTCAGAACCGGTTCCGGACCTCGATTCGAAAACCCGGTTCCAAGAACCGGATCTTAGGAACCGGTTCCAGACCTGGATCTGAAAACACGGTTCCAGAACCGGATCTTAAGAACCGGTTCCAGATCTGGATCTGAAAACACGGTTCCAGAACCGGATCTTAGGAACCGGTTTTAGACCTGGATCCGAAAGCTCCCAAAGACCCGTAAAGGAGGCAGAAAGTTCACCTTTAAAAAAATGCAAAGAGGACCATGCACTTGTGCCTTCCCCGCCCAGACCCGCTTGTGCCCCCGGAAAAAAATTTTGGTCCACCAGTGGGTGTTTAGCCAAATGAGTTGGCCAGTTTGCCTGTTTAGCCAGAAATGAAATCTTTAAGTTTTACGTCCCACGGTTATGCCAGTTAGGCTAAAGGAGACGGTGATAATGAGAGATGAGTGAAATGGTGGAATGAAGAAAGTGGGAGAAAACGGGAGAACCCCGAGAAAACCCACGAGCACAGTGTTTGTCCACCACAAAGTTCACTTGGCGGGGGCTGGGATCGAACCCGGGACCCCAAGCACCAGAGATGAACGCTCTACCACTGAGCCACCGCGCCCCCTTTGTTTAGCCAGAGTTTGCCAGTTACCAGTTTATTTAGCCAAATGAGACAAGCTGCCGCTGCCTGGGCGCCTGCCTGTCGCTTCCACCATTTCATCTAGCATACTGTTCACAGCCTGCCAGCAGCTCGGGTTTAGCGTAGGGATGGTCACAAAGTTTCGGTTCCAGCGGTGGAACCGGTTCTTGGAGATCCGGTTTTCAGAACCGGTTCTGGATCCGGTTCCAGACCTGGATCCGAAGATCCGGTTCTAGACCTGGATCCGAAGAACCGAATCCAGACCTGGATTTGAAAAACCGGTTCCGGAACCGGATCTTCTAGAACCGGATCCGTTCAGACCCGGAAACCGGTTCCACCAGGTGTGGTAGTCAGCGCCACCACATCATCCCAGGCTTCTGAAACATCTCTGGATGGTTCCCAGTTTTCTCGCCAGGTGGCAGCGCAGGATCCGGCCAAGGGGGCTGTATACATCAGAGTGAGGAGAGCCTTCTTCTTCACGTGGGACCCGAGTAAAGAACATCAACAGTGGCAGCAGCGGAAGGGTCGGAACCCGTACCGAAGGGGCACCGGAGACCAGGCTCTGGAAGATGAAGTGCATGAAGTGAAACCAAGTGCAACGAGAATTATAGACTCAGTTATTTTTTGTGAAGTGCAATGGACAGCTGGATGTCATGATAAGTATCCTATCTACCTTAGTATACCTGCAGAGTCTGTATCCGATACTCATAAATATTTTTATAAAATATATATATGAAATATTTAAACCTTGATTCTTATTTAAAAATAATATTGGATACCACCTCACCACTCCACACGCCATCTGCGCAACTAAGGAATATGCACCCTCACATTTGCTCTAGCGTAAATGCGACGGTGACACAGGAACCGGTTCTGCCCATCCCTAGAAAAAACAGCACTGGTGCCGTCTCAAAGTCAAGCAGACCTACCAACTGCAGGGGAGCCAAACTTAGAGAGTTTATGAATCAAACACCACAAACTAGAATAATGTATGCCACTTTGTACAGATTCTAGGTCACATTAAAACTAGGGAGTTCTTTTTTCAAACACACTGTATAATAAACTTCTTTTTAAATAAATTTATGCACAAAGCCTATTACAAATAAGTTAAGTTTGCAGGTGTATGTATAAACGCCATAAATGAGAGGGAGCTCTGAACACAAACCACACCACTGATGTCCAAACTTGCGAGCTCGACGCTCGCGAGCTCAGCACTCGCGCTTAACCAGGCTCAATAATTGAGTGCGAGCCCGAGCCACAATGAAATAAGTGCGTGTGAGCCTAGTTTAGAAAAGTGAGCGAGAGCCCAGTCGAGAGAAGTGAGTGCGAGCCCTAGTGAGCGCGAGCCCAGTTGTGAGGAGTGTGAGCCCGAGTGAGCATGAGCTCAGTTAAGAGAAGTCATCACGAGCCCCGTTGGAAGAAGTGAACGCGAGCGAGCCTTGTGCAAAATGGTCGTCATGGTCCACACTTGCCTGGGGTTGAATTTTGCTGAACAGTTTACATTATTCTTTTTAGCACCCAATTCATTTACTGCACTACATATGTGTGCTACAAGTTACTTTGTAGATGGCTATTCTTATCTTAATTTTCCTTCTCACCAGTGCGTACTCGTGAACTCTCTCGTTACGTAAACATTCTTGACAAGTTGTTATTAATTGCAAACATCGGAATTTTGCCTTCAGTCCCATGATTCACTTCTTCCGTGATGAATCACACGCAATGTGTTCCATTTTTCGTTCGTTATTAGTTGACATATTATTTTAATCTCTTCTTTTTTTTTTCAGTAATTTGAACGTAATTTGATTACAGCTTAGGTAATGGTTACGTGTTTGTGTGAACGTATATCTTTCTCATGTATATCTTGTAAATATATAGTTTTCAATGTATGAATTGCATGAGGTTTCACGATAATACAGGGTGGCCCAAAAGTAGGTATACACCCTTGCATTGATCAAGTATAACATTCTAGTTTATGGATTTATTTGCTTCGACTATTCCGGGCTTAAATTATAAAAAGAAACTAGGTCGACCTGTTTGATAACAATAAGAAATGATATAAAATACAGTGAGCTGATCAGTACGGGACTATATACCTACTTTTGGGCCCCCCTGTATTGTGTTCTTTTGTTACATATTTTCTAATTTATTAACTTGTGCAAATATCAAATTTATGAGTAAGGAGTCCAGTTTATGAGTAGCAAAGCTTAATTGTGGTGTTGACTGATAGAATTTGTAAATCCTTAACTATGGAAGAGATATTCGTGGATTTAGATTTCATTCTCGATTGGATGAAAATCAACATTCATCTTTCCTGCTCTACGGAAGAGAAACATGACACTAAAAGATTACCATTTTTACCAGACTAGTAAATTTTCTGTAAATTGCTATGCTCAGGGGTAGTCAAATAAAATCAAATTTCTAGTTTTGCGTCTCACGTCTCGTGCTTCTAATTTTATGTCACATCTAAGGAGAGATGATTAATCAATAATGAATGATTATGAAATACTTCGTGGAATGAGAATGTGTGAGGAAACGGAAGGACCCCGAGTAAACACACGGATTACCGAGCAATGGGAGATGACGTAGTTGGTAGGTGCGTGTGCTCTTGTCTGAAAGCTTATTCAGTGGCACGTCTGCTATCGTAGAGAACACGTTACATTTAGTCGTGAGAGTTGAGATATTTAGTATGAATCATGGCTGTCTCAAACTCAGTGATTAGGGCTTATTTACTCCATGAGTTCAAATTCAGTACAAAAGGTACTGAAGCAGCAAGAAAAAAATTGCTCGGCATTCGGAAAGGCTATAGTTAGCGAACGAACCGCACGTAAGTGGTATAAGACCTTTGCGATTGGTGATAAGAGCCTTGAAGATAACTCTCGATCTGGGAGACCAAAATCACTCAATGTGGACCCAGTGTTGCCAGACCGATCAGTTGGAAAAGCAGAAGATTCGAACACAAAACACAGGAGAAAGCAGTAGACATAAAGTTGCGGCATTTCTGTGCAAATACAGGGGGACCAAAAATTGCCATTATTAAGGGGGCAGCGCTCAAAACAAGAGGTCCAGAATTCATTATTACTTTAATTTCAAAATAAAACAATACATACAAAACATAAATTTGAATTTTAATTACTTCAAAATAAGAGCTGACAATCGTGGAGAAGTGATCTAAGCTACTCTTCCAACCAGGGGTAAAAGTGGTTCTGAAATAGTAGGATGACGCATGATAGGCCGTAGGCCGTCCTCCTTGCCTATGTTTATTTACTGTAATTTTTAGGAAGTGGGGGACGCTATAGATATTTTTGGAAGTGGGGTAACGACGTCCCCCAGCATACCCCTCACTTGTACCCTGCTTCCAACCCAAGTCCCAATCTAAACAAAACACTTACTCGTAAATCTTACAGTAAGTCATAAAGATCGCCAACCATCATGCATATAGAAGATGACGTACAGTTGTATCCTTGTATTCATATTATATACATCAAAACTCTATAACTATTTGCACTACAGAGCTTTATGTATGGATGCAGAGAAATATTCCTCTTTTTATCTAAGAAAAAATGAAAATTCAATATTAATAATATATTTCTGTAACTTCTCGAAGGAAAAAGCAGGAGATTGTACACTTTTCATTTTCTTTCATAGTAGATCAGTAGAACGTAGAAAAAGCAGGAGATCTCCTGCAAAATCAGTAGGTCTGGCAACACTGTGTGGACCAGCTGAATGCAGCTAGCGAAGAACATTCGAGTCAGACCATGGGTGATATCAATAAAAATAAGTAACTACTCCTGAGAAGTCCTGCTCGAGAATCGGAGTAACTACACCTGGAGTAATCTCCTCCCTCAATTTCGTATCAATGGGTGATATCAATAAAAATAAGTAACTCCTCCTGAGAAGTCCTGCTCGAGAATCGGAGTAACTACAGCTGGAGTAATCTCCTCCCTCAATTTTGTATCAATAAAACAAGCCACTACTCAGGTCTAGTCTGCTCCAGATTTATGAACGTTTTCTCGCGCTTCCTCTGCACGTAGCACTGAGTCGTATCAATAAAAGAAGTAGTTATTCATTTCTCCCTTCCGTCGCGTGGTCATTTCGTTGTTTTTAACTTATGGCGTAATATCCTAAACGCCATGGAAGGGACAAGTAGCAACGACAGTTTCAATTAAAATGCATTTGTGGATATTATAAAAGTTCCAGTGGTACTTTCAAAGTCACAGTTACCAGAAAGTAAACGAAGGAAAGCCGAAGCTTTGAAGGCAATTACAGTGAAATGCAACGAAATATCAAATACATCTACAAATGAGACACAAATCCAAAAGAGAATCTTTAATATCCGAGCGAGCATTAAGAAAAAAAAAAAAAAAACTAATTTGAAAAAGAAAACGGGAAATAAGAAAGTAATACTGAAACCACGGGAATGAACTTCTTGGAACTGATGGATGTTGATTGGAATCCAGCAATATCAAGATTAACACGACAAGCGCATATCACGTGTTGTCCAAGGTCTTTGTAGATTGTTTGGCTTTAAGAACGAAATCAGACACTTGGCTCCTTTGTTTTGTTTTTAAAGAAGTCCAGCCACCCACGTCATAAATCACGTCCATTTGATTGCTTTTTCCACACCATACGTGTCCCCTTTCGCCTTGACATAAACAAAATACATTCTCATGTATACACCCTTTCTATCAACGTTGAGTTGAGTTGATTATTAGTTTAACGTCCTTTTCAGTAGCGTGCCTATATGAGACAGAACCCACTGATTAACGTGGAATCTAAACCACATGAGCTCCTGCCGGGAATCGAACGCGGTTCTCCTATGCCAAAGGCATGTACGCTAACCGCTTAGCCACGAAATAGCTTTTCCTATTAACGTATTACTCTCCAAAATACTAGGTTTCTTTAATGCCACTTGTGTATAGTCAAGTGTTCCGATAGCACCCGGAAATGTATATTGTTCTTGTCACTGTGCCTTTGCTGTTTGTATATTACGCACACTTCCGGAAACAATCCATTTTCAGGTAGTCATAGACAGTACTTTGAGCCACACCAGAATCCCCTGACACTCCGACCTGGAATCCCAGATCACTCACGTAACGCAAGAAAACCAAGGGCACCGATTTCTCTGTAAATTTGGGGGGGGGGAGGGCATTCAGATGCAGAAGGTATATATATCAGGATTTTAAGACAAATTGCACTCTAATTATGCCAAATATTGTATATTCATAAATACAATAGGGGGCCCCTTGAAGAAAACCCGCATCTTTTCATCATTACGTAGTCCACCACCCCGAATTTCGGTTGATTCTCCTTAAAAAATGTTGTGCTAATCACTACATTTTCTTTCGTAAACTTATAATGCTTTTTATAATCTCCATTTCCAACATTTCTATGCAGTTTATAAGTTTTTCTACGTAGTAAAACAATCATATTCTCTGCCATATTTCTCACGGAGTCACCTATTTAGCTTGCTCCACAAATTTGGAGAAGTTACTAGCATCACAGAGGAGTCTTTGATTTTTATTGATATCAAACGCGGAGTAGTTACTCGGCTCGAGAATAGAGGTGTGGTTACTTCAAAAGGGCGGGGCTTCTCCGAGGTCAGCCGAGGCGACTAGTGCTCAGTTCTCTTTTTATTGATACCAATGCGAGTAACTACTTCAAAATTGGGCGTAATGAGTAACTTCTCCGTTTTATTGATATCACCCAATAAAACAAGCCACTACTCAGGTCTAGTCTGCTCCAGATTTATGAACGTTTACTCGCGCTTCCTCTGCACGTAGCACTGAGTCGTATCAATAAAAGAAGTAGTTACTCATTTCTCCCATCCGTCGCGCGGTCATTTCGTTGTTTTTAACTTATGGCGTAATATCCTAAACGCCATGGAAGGGACAAGTAGCAACGACAGTTTCAATTAAAGTGCATTTGTGGATATTATAAACATTCCAGTGGTACTTTCAAAGTCACAGTTATCAGAAAGTAAACGAAGGAAAGCCGAAGCTTTGAAGGCAATTACAGTGAAATGCAACGAAATATCAAATACATCTGATCTACAAATGAGAGACAAATACAAAAGAGAATCTTTAATATCCGAGCGAGCATTAAGAAAAAAAAAAAACTAATTTGAAAAAGAAAACGGGAAACAAGAAAGTAATACTGAAACCACGGGAACGAACTTCTTGGAACTGATGGATGTTGATTGGAATCCAGCAATATCAAGATTAGCACGACAAGTGCATATCACGTGTTGTCCAAGGTCTTTGTAGATTGTTTGGCTTGAAGAACGAAATCAGACACTTGGTCCCTTTGTTTCCTTTTTTAAATAGTCCAGCCAGTCACGTCATAAAGCACATCCATCTGATTGCGTTTTCCACACCATACGCGTCCCCTTTCACCTTGGCATAAAAAAATATACATTCTCATGTATACAACCTTCCTATCAGCGTTGAGTTGAGTTGATTTTGAGTTTAATGTCCTTTTCAGTAGCGAGGCTATATGGACGGATGAGTAACTTGGAATCCGAACCATATGAACTCCCGCCGGGAATCGAACGCGGGTCTCTCATGCCAAAGGCATGTACGCTATCCGCTTAGCCACGAAGGAGCTCTTCCTATTAGCGTATTCGTCTCCAAAATACTAGGTTTCTTTATTGCCACGTGTTTATAGTCAAGTGCTCCGATAGCACCCGGAAATGTATATTGTTCTTGCCACTCTGCCTTTGCTGTTTGAATATTACACACACCTCCGGAAACAATCAATTTTCAGATTTCGCAATAATCGCATCCATTACACTTGTAGTAGTCATAGACACAGTACTTTGAGCCACAACAGAATCCCCTGACATTCAAACCTGGAATCCCGGATCACTCACGTAAAGCAAGAAAACCCGCATCTTTTTGCCATTGCGTAGTGCACCATCACAAATTTCCGTTGATTCTCCTAAAAAATGTTGTGCTAACTACTTTACATTTTCTTTCATGAACCTATGTTTTTTGTAATCTCCATTTGCAACATTTCTATGCAATTTATAAATTTTACTACATAGCAAAACAATCATATACTCTGAAATATTTCGCACGGAGTCACCTATTTAGCTTGCTCCACAAATTTGGAGAAGTTACTAGCATCACAGAAGAGTCTTTGATTTTTATTGATATCAAACGCGGAGTAGTTATTCGGCTCGAGAATAGAGGTGTGGTTACTTCAAAAGGGCGGGGCTTCTCCGAGGTCAGCCGAGACGACTAGTGCTCAGTTCTCTTTTTATTGATACCAATGCGAGTAACTACTTCAAAATTGGGCGTAATGAGTAACTTCTCCGTTTTATTGATATCACCCCATGTCAGGAACTTGCTCAATAGTTTGGAGTAAGTGATGAAATCAATCGTTTACGTTTACATGAACTTGGACGATCGTGGAAGATGAACAAGTGGGTCCCACACGAGCTGACTGCCGCGAACACATTCCAGCGGCTAAACATTTGCTGATCCTTGCTGAGTAGGAACAAAAATTGTCAAATTTTGGACGTGTGATGAAAAGTGGGTGATGTATGATAAGAAGCGCTCGTACCATTGGCTGCTACCTAATGATCCAATGCCTCTGTTTGCTAAACCGAATATTCATCAGCGCAAGGTAATGCTGTGTGTATGGTGGACTACTTCTGGGATAGTACACTTAGAGTTTTTGGAAAGTGTTAAGACCATCACAAAAAATGTTTACTACTCAGCACAACTGCAAACGGTAGCTAGCAAACTCGTCCAGAAACAGCCAGCACTCGTGAACAGAAAAGGTAGTTCTGTACCACCAAATCAATCCGAAACCTCACACAACAAAGATGACCCTGGATGTGATCTCGTCACTTGGGTGGGAAATTTTGCCTCACCCTCCTTACTCCCGAGACGTCACTCCATCAGATTACCATTTCTTTTTGGCCATGGACAATTATATGCACAATCGGCGGTTGAAAACTCGGGAAGCGAAAACGTAATGGCGCAGTTTTTTGAGTCATGGGATACAAATTTCTACAAAATGACATCTATGGACTTGTTCGTAGATGGGAGAAGATTGTAGCAGCGGATAGAGACTATTTTCCTGAATAAATATTGTGTAAACCCCATTGTGTGCGCTTGTTTTCTTTTCTATGCTCAAACGGCACGAACCTTTTTGGTCACATAATAATATACTAGAGCAGTGCTTCCCAAACGGTGTACCGCGAAGTTTTAGAATTTAAAAATTATAAAGCAGCTAATAATAAGTTAAAATTAATTTTCAGATAAACTGTACGAGTCAACGTCTCCAGCGGCAGCAATTACATTCAGAACTATGTACAATCATCATTTTATAGAAAATTAGTACAATGTATGTTATTAATAATAAAAAAATAAACAAGTGTACCACGATCTCGTATTCGTTGAGTAAAGTGTGCCGTCAGCTGAAAAGAGTTGAGAACTATTGTATTAGAGAAGTAATACAGTAAAATATTTATATCTAAAACCAGGGCGGATCCAGGATCGACTTGTGTGTAGGGGGGGGGCGGTGGGTTGTCATACTGCTACTTTTAAGGGCTCAAAACTTTGGGATGGGTTTTGTTTATATATATATATATATATATATATATATATATAATAAGAAAGTTTCCTCTTCTGGGAAGGGGGCGATTACCCCCGATCGCTCCCTGGATCCGCCCCTGTATAAAACAATAATTAGAAAATTTACTTTTGTTACACTCTCCAGTCATGTAGACATTTGGGCCACAGACGAAAGGCTTGTTATTTCTATGATGTAATCTGCACCACACTGCCACCACTATTACATCCAGGTTTCTCGACTTGACCATTTGACCATTTGTCTACGTAACCAGTGAGCAGTATTTCTTTCAGAAACAATGTTCCGGGGGGCACCTTATTATTCCGGGAGCACTGCTGGTACTGTTCTATTTATTATTATATTAAATACGTATTATTTTGGTCTCCTCCGGTGGGCACTCTCAGAGCTTGGGGGGCACTGCCCCCCCCAAAAAAAAACAGTATGGAAGAAACACTGATTTTGAGGAGAGTAGAACTTGCAAATAAATCTCACCTCACCAGGGATCAAATCTGAGACGCTTTACGAACTACGCCACTGCAACGCTGTGTAGACAATGACTTTGCGAAAACGGAAAATAAACATCCGGGTATAATCGGAAATTTACTACCTTCGATAAATGACGTACTGTCTCTATTGAAGAAATCGTGATTATAATGCATACACCTTTTTCGCAGTATTAACTTTTTTTTTTTTTTAATAAAAATAAATGTCACTTCCTCCGTTGTTGTTACACAAATGACTAACGCGTAGAGGACAGTTAAATAGGGGAACTGTAAATGAAATTAAGTGAAATGAAACACTTCCGTTTAACATCCCATGGTTATGCTCTTTTATGCTAAAGGAGACGATTATTAAGGCTTGAAGAATTGGTGGAATGAGAAAGTGCGGGAAACAGGAGTACGGACACGGTGTTGTCCACCACAAACTTACTTGACCGGGGTTCGAACCAGCAACACCATACACCAAAGGTAAGCGCTCTAACACTGAGCCACCGTGCCCCCGAGACAGCGGTGCCTTAATGGTAGAGGGCTCACTTCTGATGCCTGAGTTCCCACTTCGATCTGAGCAGTAACCAAACTATTCCCTGTTCAGCGTAAGCTCTAAACTTCGATAAACAAAATATTTGTATCCTTCCGCTTGTTACAAATACGATTGGCTAGTGATGTATCACTCCCATTTCTCACGGGAAGGATCAAATTATACACGTGCATTTTGACAATACTCTCTCGTGTTGTCCAGATACTTACAGCAGCAGCGAAAAAAAAAAAAAAAACCTCGAAAGATTAAAAAAGAAATATTTGAATTTCGGTGGTAAACAATTGTTGCTTAGTGAGTAAAGGTTTACCTTGTTGATGTTTCACCACAACACTCGCTGAACCGGGATTCATGTCAGCCACCTTTCAGGTTTGAAAGCAGAACACGCCTTAACAGTTGAATTGGCGCCATAATTACTGCGCATGCTTAGTGTTTATTTCTATTGTTTCATTAACCACACTCGATTGCAGCATTATTAGATAATCCGTATTATATTTTTGTCATTTATAATAATGTAGCAGGTTTATATGGATCTTCATAGTGAACGTAATAATCAAATCATATGAACTATTTTGCGGAGGAGTACAAGCGTCGGTAGGCTAACAGCAAATCAGCGAGATTTAGTTTCACGTGGCTTTGTTTATCGCAGTTTAGAGCTTACGCCGAACAGGGTTTTAGACTTTGTGGTGGACAAACACTGTGCGTGAGTTTTCTCGTTTTCCTCCCGTTTCCTCTAATTTTGCTTATTCCACCATTGTGTTCATCACCACATCTGCCTTAGTCTAGGAAGTATAATCGTATGTGATGATTAATAAATAAATTTGGTAGAAATTATATGAAAATATTTTTTAAAAATATTGTTGATAATAATCAAAATGATGCAATAACAAAAGTTCGGGCTTAAATCTGGATTTTAAAAAGGCGACCGTAGATTTCCTGCAGAATTTGATCCTAAACTCATGTATTCCTCTAATTTAACTTATGCATTGTACGTTCCGAAATTGAAAAGTCATTAATTTCTATCAAGTTTTCCTTATACCAGTTTTCCTGGTCGATTTTCTTGAAATCTTCTGTGTTCTCAGAAAAAATATCAGACACACACAACTTTAAATCAATCAGTTGTGTATAAGAATGGAGGATATCAAGAGGCACCATCACAGCGAAATTAAAATACCGCTAATTTTACAGTAATTATGTGATATCTTCAAATAGATAAAAGATAATCGAAAAGTGGAACAAGAGCTCGCTAGACAATATTATTTTGTGTGAGGTACCGTTATCGCGAGTCACCTAGTAGATTTCCGTTTACGGTCATTTAGAAAATCGTAATTTATGTTCGCCTTTCTAAATGGCTGCAAACGGAAAGCTACTAGGTGACTCGTGACAACTCTACGTCATGCAAAATAATATTGTCTAGCGATCTCTTGTTCCACTTCTCGATTATCTTTTATTTATTTGAAGATAACACATAACTACTGTAAAATTAGCGGTATTTAATTTCGCAGTGATTAACCCTTTGCTTAAGGATCCGCTATAAAAGTAAAACTTTTTATGGTATTTTAGAATATAGAGATATTTCAACACAGTTTTCTGTTGATATGACAAAAATAAATAAATAAATAAAAAGTTATTTTCTCCCTTGAATGAATAATGAATTTATTCATCTTTTTAATGATATGGCCACGTGATAAAATGAATTTGTTGATGAAATAAAAACCAGAGAGTTTCCAGCACAATCACTGCGTTGTTCCAGCTTTATAGATTCTGTCCACGCCCTTAATTGCGGACGAGTGCCTGGATAACTATCTATCCATCATTCCGCCACTGAGAATACAACTCGACCTTTATTAAGGACACCAGCTGCTCACATTATTACAAAAAATCCGTAAAAGAATCCGTTTGTAGATGTAAATTTAAAAATAAAAAAAAAAATAACAGGAAATCCTTAATATGGAATTCAACCACAAATAATGTAAACAAACTTGGACTGAAAATCAGGATGCAGCGTAATCTTGTTGCTTTTATGTAGATGAGTTGGTTAGAAAGTGTTATGAGTTTAACACGTTTGTTTGTTTGTTTGTTTGTTTGTTAGCTTGTACATACGTGAAGATGGCGAATCCTGGTTAGAATCGCAAGACACAACTGTGCGACTTGAGTTTATTCATGATTGCGAAAATCACTCTCCTTTTTATGTTGGCTACTTCTTAAGCAGGTTCATGGTGTTTTTTTTTTTTTTAAATCTTGTCTCCTTATCTTCGTCTGTTATCTCTTGTCGAACGGAAGAACATTTCTTTCGACGTCAAAAACGAGGCGAGACTGATTTTGTTTTATACTTCTTGGAACGAAATAAGTAAGTCATCGTCTTTTTACTAGCATATGTAAATTCAGTTTAAGAAAAAGAAATTGAAATTCGGAGACACGTGGCCTACAAGCTTACCTCCTTGTTTCTGGTGTAGCTCTGGTGAGTTACCAATAGAACAGAGACTCCAAACTTTTCGTTACCCTTTTAAGCCCGACAAACTCTATACTACCTCGTAGCCTAATACGTATCTTTGGTTTATGATATCGTGGGTTCGACTTTTCTGCAGATGCATTGAATATTTACAAGTAGGGGTAAAAGTGGAACTGAAACGGTAGGGGGACGCATGACGTCATGCCGACCCATGAGCCTATCTTTGCCCATTGTAATTTTTAGGAAGTGGAGGGAAGCTATAGATATTTTCCGGAAGTGGGGGGGGGCGAAGTTCCTCCTCGCTTTTACCCCCTGTTTACAAGGAGTATGGTGTCACCGTTAGGAAAAAAACAGAGTGGCGGATCTAGCCCGGGGTCTGGGTGGCCTAGCCCACACAAGTTCTTTTAAGTAATAAAAATAATTGAAGCTATTACTTATATATTTTTGAAAGTTTGAGGTAAGCGTTGCCTTTTATTCTTTATTGGAAAATCTTTGAAACATTAGATATAGTTTCAGTTGATTTTTTTCTGTTACGCAATGTGTAAAACAATATTTGACGTCCACAATGTGAACATCCAAACTGCCCATAATATCCATCGGGAAAGAATCAAGTTGGAAACTTATGCAGGACCCATGGAAAATTATGAACTCATAACTTACCTATCATAGTCTGCGTTTTGGCTGGCCTCCAAGCAGGCCCGTAGCCAGCCCAAAAATGTAGGGGGGGGGGTTAGAAGTTGGGGGGCCGACCCAATCATATTATACTTCATCACCATATTATAGTTCATTTGCAAGCCTACCGTGAAATTTTTAGGGGGCCAGCCAAAGTTTAAGGGGACCCGGTCCCCCTTGCCGCCCCCGTGGATACGGGCCTGCCTCCAAGTATTGACCTCCTAGATCCGCCACTGGACCAGCAATAAATACAATTTGTTAGTTAAAAATAAAATTTATATAGTACACGCAATAAATACATAAGACTTTCTTCCATCAGGTGCCGCGGTGCGTTCACTTCTCCTGAATGGGGTCCTTGGTTTGATCCCTGCTCACGCCAAGTGAACTTGGCGGTGGGGAAATACCGTGTGTGTGGGTTTTCTCAGGGGTTCTCCCGTTTCCTCCCACTTTCTTCATTCCACTATTTCATTCATTTCTCATCATCATAGTCTCCTTTAGCCTAGTGGGCATAATCATGGAACATAAAACTCAAACATTTCATTTCTTCCAGCAAAATCAAAAGTATGAATTGTTATTGGTAACACAGGACATGCTTTTTAGCTCCACAAAAGTTCATTTTTTTCTTTTTCTTTCTTTCTTTTTTGATTTTCTCCCTGGTAAACTTATCTAGGAACATGTCATTTTGTTCAAGTCAATCTGATGTATTAACTAATAAAACGTGTTATGTTTAAACAGTATTTTAGTAAAACAGAAATTAACCGAACAATGTATTTTTGCTGTCTTGTATTAGTGTGATAATGAAGAAGTTCATGAGGACATATATATGTATGTATCAGTTTCATCTCACTAAATGGCATACATAGTTCTTGTAAAGCAGCAGCTTTAGATTTTGCAAAGAAGTTAATTTTCCTCCATTTTTCGAAAACTACGCATGACGTTGTTACACACGCATATCGTTTTTCTTTTCAGCTCAGTAAGTTGTACCAATTAGTACGTGACTCTTTTTCGGACATTTTTATTTTCGTTGTAAGCCATTAATATTGGAAAATTGCTCATCATCTTTAGCCTATACTGAAAGTGGAGCATTGAATAAATGAATAATCCAATTCAAGTTGTAAGATTAACTATTGTGCTGCCAAAATGTCTTGAGCCGTGGCAAAAATGCGAACTAAATCTCACACCCTCACACACCCACGCGTTGAGCCAATAAGGGTTCAGCTGTTGCTAAGCGAGAGAAAGCGAGTGGAATTCCTTCAGCCGATAGCAGCGCTTGCAACGTAAAACTAGGGATCAAGTCAATGTGGCATATCTTTAACTATCTTTATGCTTTAAGAATCATTGAAAAATTGAAGTTGAAAAAGGCTTTATTCAAGCGGGCGAAGTCCAGCATATTGCTGCTCTTCCACCTAACCCTTGTCGAGGAAATACATTCAGTCATTGTCGCAGATACCATCTAAAATTTAATACTAACAACAACTTTATATATAAAGGGTTTCCCATAAAGAACACAACTTTTAAAATGTCCGCCATTTCTGTTCTAGTAAGTTGGCAGCACTGCATGTTACACGATTTTCATCTGTTGTCTTTGTCCTTATCGCCTGATCGTTACCTGTTTCTGTACGGGTAGGAATGGAGCAGTGGCATAAGGAAGGGGGGGTCCAGAGGGGCCGCTCCCCAAAGAGGTCCGACAATGTACTTTGGTACTTTGATGTTTGTATTTTTTTATATATATATTTTTATGTTTGTAATTTTTCTATATGTACACTCATGTCCAAAACTATTGTCGTATATCTATAACTGTCTTTTTTTTAAGCATATAATTGGATAATGACTTTGCAGAGTACTTTTAATACTGATACTATGTGCATAATCGGGAAATGTATATTTGTGGTAAATTTCATAAAAAAAGACATAATTACGAAAATTATGACAAGTAAAATAAAATGTTGCAAAATGGACAAGAAAATTTTATTTTCGTTTTACTGTTCTTATTTACTGCTCTTTTGACTTGAAATTTGCCACATATATGTCTTTGCCGATTATAAACATACTAACATTATAAGAAATAGTGGATGAATTCGTTATCAAATTATGTTCCTAGAATAATATATTTATAGATATGCGACAATAATTTTGGACATGAGTGTACCTATAACAGCACTTGTTGCCCTCCCCCCCAAACACACATCCTGGCTACGCTACTGGAATTGAGTGCTTCACGATGGAATAGTGTGTTGACATCAAGGATGTTATAAAATAGAGGATCTGCCCTTACAACAAAATCATGAAGCCATACGTCACAGTTTCGCCACCCCTACTCGGCCCACTCCGCCCAATAAGATTGCAATATTTTGAGCCAACAATCATGGCGGAAACGAAAGTAGCCAATCAGACGGTGCCGAAAACGAGAGTAGCCAATCAGAGTTGCCGATGCTCGGGTGTTTTTTTGGCTTCATTAATTTAATAGGATGAAGATACATATAGGCAGATCCTGTATTTTATAACATCCTTGGTTATCATAATGAAAACTTATTAGGAATGTGGTGAGCGGTGCGTTCTTAATCGTACAGAAAACAGATGACGATCAGGCGATAAGGACAAAGACAAATCATGTAACGTTCAGTGCTACCAACTTACTAGAACAGGAAATGGCGGACATTTCAAAAGTTGCGATATATATTTAATTTCTACATAAAATAATTTTATCTCAACTAAAAATGTTAATACTACAATAGAGCCAATTGATTGATTTTGAGTTTATCGTCCCGTTCAGCAGCGAGGCTATATGAGACGTGGACCTACTGATTAACGTGGAATCCGAACCACATGAGCTCCCGCCGGGAATCGAACCCGGGTCTCCCGCGCCAATACAATAGAGCCAAGTTTGAAAGCAGGATAACTTCAAGAACAGTTAATTAGAGATAAGAAACCTTCAAAAATAACAAAAATTTGTGCACTATCAATATCTTACATCTACGTCACAGGACCTAATAACAGTAACAAGACAGAACAGGAAAACGAAAAATTCAAAACAATCTATAGAATAGTCAAGAGGTCGTCGCTAGAGTATCAACGCAAAGATCTTTTTGATTGGCCAAAACTGGAAAATGTCAACAACAGGTTTGTTTGCGATTGGCTGAGTTGAATATGTAATTTACTTATTTTTATCACATTAAATCTCTTTATCTAACCTATTATTATAGCACTCTTGTCTCCATTACGGATGGAGTGGCATGAAAAAGAAGTTTCTATGCAGGTTTTATATCTGTGATAGAACGAACGATTTCGCTTTTGCGCTCTTATCCACTATTTTTGGGAGAAAAGACAGCAAGGAAAACGCCATGCAACGGTTATGTTAGGACCAAAGTTACCTTGAAATTTTATACAACAGTGGTTCCCAATCCAAAGAGACGACCCCCTTGGTGAACAGTGAGCAAGTGAGGCGCAACCTACTGACAGGAATAAACTACATTCGTAATTACAAATGGTGTAACAACGAGGCGATAAATTAAATGTTAAATACTGTAAAAGCACAAAATAACTGTGACTGCACTAAGAATAACTACAATGGAAATGGTATGCAGAAATCGTAATGGAAATAATAAGAAATTAGTGAGGATGTAGTTATTATTATTACAGGAGAGTCCCTAAAACTCAGCACTCGATAATCCGGCAGTACGGATAACTCGATGACCCCTTGGTAGGATGAAAAACCCCGCGCTCACACCCGTTCAAGGTCATTGCCTGGTATTTTTCTGAGGTCTGTCTTATGTAAATTACTATACAGTGTGTATTCATTAATTTTCATTTTCATGTATAAGGCTCTATGCCTTCAAAAAGTACGTACTTTTCCTTTGTTTAAGAGTCTTCATCCCGGCGAAATTAAAATACCGCTAATTTTACAGAAATTATGTGATATCTTCAAATAGATAAAAGATAATCGAAATGTGGAACAAGAGCGCCTTAGACAATGTTATTTTACATGAGAAACCGTTATCACGACTCACTTATCTGCTTTCGATTTCGAGCCATTTTGAAAATCGGCATTTATTTTCGCGTTTCTAAACAACTGAAAACGGAAAGCCACTGGGTGACTCCTGATAATGGTACCTCACGCAAAATAATATTGTCTAGGGCGCACTTCTTCCACATTTCAGTTATCTTTTATCTATTTCAAGATATCACATAATTACTGTAAAATTAGCGGTATTTTAATTTCGCCGGGATGAAGACTCTTAAGGGTAACTGGGCAGATCAATCTCTGTTGTATTCTCAAGTAACCAATACATACAAGCAGAGTACTTTATTTTCTGAGGAAACACTCGTACTTATTCTCTTTTAACCCTATTCCTGATAATCCGGCATTTTCACAAACACGGCTACCCTTTGGTCCATATTAGGGCAAGTTTTCGGGACTCTACATTATTATTATTATTATTATTATTATTATTATTATTATTATTATTATTATTATTATTATTATTATTATTATTATTATTATTATTATTATTGAAGATTCGAGATTTTAATCCTGCATCTAAAATCGCTGTAGGTGTAGGGGGCAGATGAAAAGCACATATAACCAACGAGCGCGGCTAGGAGAAGGAAAGGAGTGAAATATACGGGGTTTACGAAGAGGACGCCAGGTAAGCAAGATTGGGAACCACTATTTTATAAGACCAATGTTACTTATGGATTCATTACACAAGTAGTCACTTGCAAACGAGAACCTTCACAAGTGGTACATTATTAAAATTTACATTAATCCTGTATTTTAACAAACGAATCCTTATTTGTTTTCTTACGTTATATAACGAAACATGTTGACCGAACTAATAATAATTTTACTTCTTAGAAATAACCCAGGTAAATCTAGGAGGTGAACTTTGTTTTTCTTTCCAACCTCGAGACGTTTGAGGAAGTTCTGCTGGACAGCAGGAGATGGGAAGATTTCAAAGAAATGTAGTTATATTTGCAATGTTCAGACGGTGGAACAGAAACAGGGAGAGATGAGTTCGTTTCTTATCGACTCGAGTCCGAGCGTCAGCTGGGGCAGGTGCCAAAGGCCCTCCCACTTCCACTAACGCTAGAAATAAACTCAAGTGAATCACAAGAAGTTCCCTTGAAGATTTTTCTCTTCAGAACTGAATTAGAGCCTCGGGGACACCTATATGTTTCAGATTCGAACGAACACAGCAGTCAGTTTTGTGTTGTTTGGGAGCGTCGTTAGCTGCCGTCCTCTGGTTCTTTAACAAGGAAGACGCCGCGCTGTCGTCACTTCAAGAACCTGGATGCCTCCTTAGAAAAAAAGAGTGCATAGCATATCTGTAGATCTGAAATCCACGTTACTTTGTTTTGAGCGGATTGTGTGCACCATTTATATAGCTACCTAAAAGAAGAGGATTCATTAGCTTAAACTATGCCTTCGCAGGGCAATGTGGTCGGCCCACCGCCGTTTCTCAGACGTCAGGTATGGCCAGCTCTTCTGGTTTATTTCTTTAATTAACGACTGTTCAATTTTCTTTCTTGTAATTATGCTCTGGGAAGAAAAGGGGTGGGGATTCAATTGTCACCAGTGTTACCTACGACATAAGACAGAGCTCTCCCAATATAAATATATATATTCTTTTCGAGATGGGGGGGGGGCGGTGGCTCAGTGGTAGAGCTTTCACCTCTGGTGCTTGGAGTCCCGGGTTCGATCCCAGCCCCCGCCAAGTGAACCTTGTGGTGGACAAACACCTTACTCGTGGGTTTTCTCTGGGTTCTCCCGTTTCCTCCCACTTTCTTAATTCCACCATTTCGCTCATCATCACCGTCTCCTTTAGCTTAACCGGCATAACCGTGGGACGTAAAACTTAAAGATTTCATTTCATTTTTCTTTTCGAGATGATTATTTATTATTTATACATATTCCTTCGACATTACGAGGGATGACATCTCTCGGCGAGCATACTGTTCGGGGAAGGGGAAAAGAAGAAAAGAATCTGAATATTAGGTACCATACCGTCATTTGTCTGGCGTGCATGAGGAAAACAAAGGAAAAACCCCATTCAGGATAGCTGGTTTGCAATGAAATCTTTCAGTTTATTGTCACACGATCATGCTCTTTAGGCTAAGGGAGACGATGACTAAGGCAAGTGAATGATAGCAGAAGAATTGGTGGAATGAGAAAGTGGAAGGAAACGAGAGTGCTCCGAGAAAACCCACGGACACGATGTTGTCCACCACGAACTTACTTGGTCGGGGACCGAACCAGGGACCCTATACACTAGAGGTAAGCTCTCTATTACCGAGCCACTGTGCACTCCAGTTGACCTGAAAAAAGTTACATCTTTCTAACCGAGTGTCCGCACCACAAATTGAACCCGAAACCTCTTGCAGGAAAGGCGTTGCGTTGCGATCAGGCAACACGGGGCCACAGTTCTTTGAGACAACATAGTGGTAAATTACGTCTCATGGGCAACTCCACTTATCATGTGTACTAATTATGTTTCCTTTCTACTGTTGACAACCCTTGCAGAGTGGAAGCGTTACGAGTGTTATTATTACAAAGCATGTATTATTATAGAAAAACGAGTAGTTTTCTATTGTATTTATTTATAGTCAGCAAGTTATACAACCTGAAATAAGATTATACATATCGAATTGCATAGGGTGACCAGACATACTCTTTTTAAGAGTATTATACTCTTTTCGAGGTTCATATACTCTATACTCTTTTTTCTTCCCAAAAATATCGAATTATACTCTTTTATGGCATTTTCAATTTCATTTAACGTTTAATGCATTTTCCCATTGAAAATAGCATTTTTTTTCTGTAAAAACTTCGACGTTGACAGCACTGTTTAGTCCTTCGTAGTAGCAGACCCGCTGCACTGTGCTGCGTTTCTCGTCCTCGTTGCATTGTAGGGTTCCTAGATTTTCTTTTTGCAAAAGAAAAAAATAATATAACTAAACTGTTTTTATTAGTTAGTACTAAAACTATAATAAAGACGGCAAAATTAAAGTGATTGATTTATCCAAACTTTCAACGTTTTAATTATTAAATTGTTAATTAAATTGATTGAGTACCTGGAATGATTTATATTTTCGGAATTTATATCTGGTATTCGTACAGTTCATGGCACAGGATTTTGTTTTCCCTTCAAAGTGAGTCAGTTTTTGGTAGTGGGAATCGCGCAGTGATTATTATTCTAATTAACGTGCGTACGTACACTCAATCAATTACATTATTCGAGGATTGGAAGGATTTATTTTATTAACAATGTCGCGAGGAAAATGTCAGTATAATCAAGCGTTTGAAATAAGCTATCCTTGCATTAAAAGGGTCCGCAGTAACGATGTTTACAAAGCATAGTGCACGGTATGTAAGGAGTAGTTCTCTTTAAAAAAAAATAAAAGTAAATGTGATATAAACAACATATAAAATCTAAGTCGCACACTGAATGCTAATCAACTTCCGAAACAGATAAGTTGGATGGTTTTTTCACCACAGAATCTTCAGAAGAGCTAGATTTAATTCGACTAGAACTTGTGTGGTCATACCATAATGTTAAACATAACCACTCTTTTAGAAGCATGGACTGCACTAGCAAACTTTTGAAATCAACAGTGAATAAAAAATTTGCATGTGCGAGAACGAAAACGGAGGCTTTGTTAACAAATGTGGTGTTAGTGTGGTCAGAAAATATTTTAAGTAATAGTGTTAAAAAGGCTCTTTCGTTGTTGTTGCTTGTGATGCTTCCAATCGTAAAGCAACCAAACTCATGCCTGTTTTAGTGCGGTACTGTGAAGTAGATACTGATATTAATGTAAAAACATGTCTTCTAGAAATTCATAGCATGTCAAATGAAACCTCGGAAACTGTGTCGAACGTATTAATGGGTACATTACGTCAGTTTTGTTTGGAAAATAAGGTCATCGATTTTGTAGCTGATAATGCACCAGTAAATTTTGGAAGCATAGAAAATAAAACAACAGGAAACGTGTATAGCGAACTAGAGTGCAGGTTGAAGAAAAATGTTTTGCCTATCGGGTGTGGGGCTCATATTCTTCACAATGGAAATTCTGTGGCGTGTTCGAGAGTAATACCGATCGATGTTTGGAATTTGGTTTTTAAAATATACAACCATTTCAGTATTTTTACTGTAAGGACAGAAAATTTGAAAAACTTTTGTGAGTTCATTGGCTATCATTATGAGAGTCTTTTGTATCACTCAAAGACGAGATTCTTGTCTCTGCTTCTGTGTGTATAAAAAATTATACGTCAGTATGAACCACTTAAGGGGTACTTTTTGAGTGATGAAAATGCTCCAATAGCTATAGTCAATTTCTTTCGAAACGAAACAAGTGAGTTGTGGCTGTATTTTCTGCATGCTCAGCTAATCTTGTTCAGTGAAACAATTACAAAAATTGAAAGGGAGGATATAACAGCGACTGAAGTTTCTGTTGAATATTTTGAACTTCTGAGGAAATACAAAGATAGAATTGAACAAAACTTTTTTTCTGTTTTCTACTAGAAATTTACTTACGAAACTTGTAAAAGAAGGGAATATAAAAGAGGAATATGTCTACTCAGTGTCAAGAAGATTTTACTTTGAAGTGATAATATACTTAGAGATGTGGTCACAACGTTTTTTCGGAGAAGTAAACAAGATGAAATATTTACTACCTGACACATCAGTTATCTATGAAGAATTTCAGGAGTCGTTTGCATATTTCTATGAGCAGGTAAAACATGTAGACAGTTCGTTGGAATTCAGTGATAATGATATTTTTGACACTTACTGTGCAATATCCAGATGTGTTCAAGAACACCTTGAACAATGGGGAGAGAAAAGAGAGACAATGATGGGCAAATGGAAAATAGTGTACTAAGATTTAGTGCGGGATGGGTCAAATTAAAAAGTGATTGTGCCACTCGTGCAATTCTTGTTTACTTTACCGGACACTAATGTTAATTGTGAGAGGCTCTTCAGTGCTACTAACACTTACTGGAGCGAGGAAAAAAGTCAACTCACAGTGTCGACACTGGAACAAGTGATGAAAGTGAAGTTCAATGTAAGCATGACATGTGAAGAGTTCAGACTGGCAATAAAGGATGACATTAACTTACTCAAGAAAGCAAGATCGTCGCAGAAGTATGAATGATAGTGAAGTATTTAACTCATTTGCATGCGCATTGGATAAAATACTGTAATTCATCTTGTCTTTATACTTACTGTCAATTTGTTTTTTTTGGATATACTCTTTTGGATTTAAAAAAATCTGGTCACCCTAGAATTGCATAATGTATCAGGCGTATATTCAATTATAGACATCCATATTCATAGTTAATGAATTAATTAAAGGTTTGAATATTTGCAAGAAGTCGACAGTTCAGACTGTCAAAGAAACAATTTCCCCTCTTTTTTTAACCCACGTGGAATTGGGATTTCAGGAACCCCTGCTGACCGATATTATTTTGTTATAACGAAATATAATTTTGTTATAATATTTTAAATGTATTATACATCGCTACATCACATTTTCCCATATGTTTACAAGTTGTACGCGCGTAACTCATACAAGTATACAGGGTGTCCCATAAATCCGTTTACATAGGCCATCTCGGTAACTATTGAAGATACGAAAAAATAATAAATAGAGCGATGCTATTGGAAAGTATTTGTTTTCAATCTAAAATTTTGGAATTTTCCGAATTGGACCAACCGCTTGGGCTCTACACTGGTATAGCGCCCAATGGTAAAGAAAAATGCAACGTTGCCATATCTTTGTTGGACAACAATGAAGGAAAGAGTGTGTACTTTGAAGTATCCTGGACCGAGGATAATAGAAGGGACGACCACAATGAAGGATATGAACAATGATCACACGCGATGTCAATCCAAGGCAGTTGGGTTACCATCAGAAGGGGGGGGGGCAGGTACGAAAAAGAAAGTGAATTGAATTTAGCCCTTTCTAATTTTATTCAATTGCACTCTTGTCTTGTCTCGTTGAAATCACTTAGCCATTAGTACCAGTTTGCCGTGAATAAATTCAATTCAACTTTTTTTGTACCTGCCCCCCTCCCTTCTGATGGTGACGCCACTGCCTTGTGTTGAAGTCGCATGTGATCCTTCTTCATATCCTTCATTGTGGTCGTCCCTTCTATTCTTCTTGGTCCAGGATACTTCAAACTACTCAGTCTTTCCTTCATTGTTCTCCGATGAAGATACGGCAACGTTTCATTTTTCTTTACCATTGGGCGCTATACCAGTGTGGAGCCCAAACGGTTGGTCCAATTCGGAAAATTTCAAAATTTTAGATTGAAAACAAATATTTTCCAATAACATTGCTCTCTTATTATTTTTTCGTATCTTCAATAGTTACCGAGATGGCCTATGTATACGGACTTATGGGATACCCTGTATGTCACTGTTAGAAGCATCAGTGTCATTCATTAGGAAAATACAAATAACAATAAATATAATGTTAGTTAACAGTGTATTTTCTTTAAGATATACATATATGTATTTTCTTTAACATTTATTTATGTATAATAAATACATAAACAATATTTTGTAACAGAATGAATTTTTGCAATTAATATTGACATCGAGCTGTTTACTTTTTTAGAGCCTTAAATTTTTTTCGATTTTTTCGAAAATTACTCATGACCTTTTACACTGACATTAATTTATCATTTTGTTCACTTCAATAAGTTCTATGGAGATTGGTATAAGTTATGTGTGGATATTTTTCTCCGCTAAACGCTAATGATGTTTCTCTTTTGCTGTTTTGATAACTGTAAAAGGAGTTTTTTTTTATATATTAAATTATTTATTAATATTAAACTTCCAGATATAGCATGAAACACTAATTTATAGTGTAATTATAAACATTGAACAAGAACAGTTGAAAAGGAACTGAAAGATGTCGGTCAGGGCGTATGGTTAAATGGTACCATCCCGGCATTCGTCTGGTAGGAGTAAAAAAAACAGTCATAAGGTGGCCGAACGCCGAACTTAAATCGAGCTTCCTCATGGCTAAGCGTTTAGCAGACACTCCTTTGACGTGGGAGATTCGAGTTCGATTCCTAGTGGGAGCTTATTGTAATTCGGATCCCACGTTAAACTTTAGGCTCACATCTGATATAACCTCGCTGCTGAAAAGGACTTTAAACTCAAAATCAATTCAAATCAAATCGAACTCAAATCCTGTTGTCCAGATTGCAAAGCAAGAATACTTAACTATTCTGAATTTAAAAATTCGCCCCAATCGGGACATTTCGTCAAGTATTTGACGAAGGGTCGTATCTCAAAATCTCACTTTTTCAGACATAAAGAAAGAAATATAATTCCACAGAGGAGAAAAAAGATCAATATGTAATAACTGATCATTTATTCCACATAATTATTATCTGGACGAGTTATTACGTATTCAACTCTTTTCTCTGTGTACTGAATTAGTGTTTCTTCCTTTATGTCTGAAAAAGTGAGATTTTTTAGATACGACCCTTCGTCAAATAGTTGACATCGTAGTCTTCTAATTAAATTAATTACCTTTTTTAAAAGAAAGAAAAAAAATAGTCCAGTAATGACAGGAACACAAACATAGAAGCTTCAAGGACAGTCAACGAACGCCCATACTTTTTTTTTTTTTTTAGAAGAATTCAAACCACAAATGGGTTTTGCTACACAATTCTCACAACGCTTCAGACCACTTGACTGGACTCACACCAGATAAACATTAGTTTACACCCACTCGCGGATTTAGCTAATGTATAGTCTTGTTTGAAAAGAAAATCTGGCCAGTCACCTCTCTTTGAAAAACCTTGCATTCTTATCCATAGAGGAAAATTATATGAAACAAATGCTCATCTTTTGTAGCTAATGGACATCTTCAAACCAAGCGTTATAATTGTCTACGTTGAAATGATTTTATAATTTATACTGAATCGTACGATTATGTTCAGATTCATAAGATTTATTGATTCGTAGACGTCTCATCTATCTATCTATCTATCTTTCTATCTATCTATCTATCTATCTATCTTGTTATACACTAACAATGTTATAGAATTGAAAAGTGACAGTCAAAACATAGGAGGTAACTCACTTTTTGTCCCCTTTCTGATTTTTTACTCCAGTGGGTGATCACACTGAGATTTATACGCTGTGTGAAGGACTTGTGTAGTGGTGGGAGACAATAGATAATAATAATAATAATAATAATAATAATAATAATAATAATAATAATAATAATAATAATAATAATAATAATATTGTTGTTCTATGGAGAGAGGTCCTGTACTTTGACTTCCCTCAAGAGCCACCACAGCCTGAAAAAGGCTCTATCCTTCTAGCATAACGAAATATCTTATCTCAGGGTATGTTAATTTTAACCATAATCTCTAGTTAATACCAGCTAGGCTAATATGTAAGAGGTAGGAGGTGTCATAGGACAAATCTCAACGAAAGAAAGAAAAAAACAAGCTAACTCTACAGCCTCCGTTGTGCAGAATCTGAGAAGGTACCATATGATGTAGAAATCTCAGAATTCCTCTTACCAACTAGAGATATGACCTGGTTCTATGGGCATCAACTCCTCCTAGCCCCAACTAGAGGAGGCAGCAGTGATTTCTGAAACCTGATTCGAAACTCACACCATCCTTTCTGAAAGAGAAGTACATGTATTTATGGCAGAGATCATTTTATTACTTACCACACTGGGATAGAGTAACATCCAAACTGCTAATAATGGTTTCATTTATTTCCAGAATGCATGAACACACACACACACACACGCAAAATCCTGATCTATTGGTATACACACTCAATTAGGCGGTGCACCACTTACATAACACCCTTAACTTTTACGATTAATTACAGCATTAAAAAAAAAATTACTACTTTGTAGTTGCAATATATGTTTCCACTAAACATACAAACTATTTTTTTTTAAATGCACCCTCCGATGCACTTTACGAGAACTGTTAGTAACATTTCTTGCTTTTCAGAAAAAAACTCGAAAAGAAAAAAAAAGTTTTTTTTTTTTATTAATTTCCTCTATCTAATTATGACACAAGTTCACTGTCCACCATTCCTTGTATCCGGTCTTCCACTTGAACAAAGCTGTAGAATACTACACTGTGTATGCAAGATGAAGCCGTTCATCTAGGTGTACAATTTGTGGCTGTTCTGCTTCCGTTACATTAGACATCTAAGTCTGTGTTTGAACTGTGTAGTCCTGCATACAGTCTCTCCTAGCGAAGACCCACTGTTTTGAATTGCATATGCTAGTTTAGTCTTACCACGAACTACTTCCACTGGAAAGGAAGATTAAGTTTTCCCATGTCACTAGTTAACTATCATGGATTGATACCATTGCAGGTGATTATTTTCGTCGTCTTGTTATCTTGGTCGAGACGAGACACTTCCCGATGCACTTCTCACCTGATCGGTAGAAATCAATACTGTATGTTTATTATTATTATTATTATTATATGTGGTAACCACGAGAAATTCTGAATGAACATAACGAATAATCTTCAGGCGTTGTTTTCACAGAGTAGTATCCCTCAGTCCAGTCACTACTATCACAGAGATTTGAAGTCCCACTAATAATGGAGTTTTTTCTAGTAACTCAGCACTTGATACTATTTAATGTAACTTGTATATCTTGAATAGGTTCGTATTCTTTCCATCCGCTACATTAATTACACTGCAACACATGGTAGCGGTAATCCTGACTGAAGATACAAAAAAACAAACACACACACAAAAAAATTTCTCATGCCGTGAGGAAAAGTCTCAAAAATTGAGGACAATACACCCGCCGTGGTGATGTCTTCAGTCGCGAAATTTCAACTGTCTTTTCTTCCCCCGCTCTTTACAAGTCTCTTTTCTTTTGGCCACCCACGTCAGAGCCACGCTATGCCGCTCCGTCGTTCAAATATCCACCCCTACCAGAGGGGTTCCCTGTGGGTGGCTTCTTGCCCTTGTGGGACAATGACATTTTAAAACATACAAATATATTTAATTGTAACTTAATCCACATTCATCGGAGAGTAGTGCCGAGTAGATCATGTAACTCCTCATTCTTTCTAGTTTACAGAGATATGAAAAGTTATTCAAAACACTGAAAATTTAACCTAGAAAATTTCATTTAATTACAACCCTATGTGCAAAATTTACTGATGTAGCTATCTCCTCCCAGCACTCTCAAGAGGTGCTGCCCTCTGCCTAGAGAACGGGGAAAAGGAGAAACACTCCTCTAGCCCGCTGAAGCCGCAAAGTTTATGTACAAAAGATTATTATAACAGGTTGAGGAAACATAATCCATACTATAATATGATCAAAATAAAGTATATACACATTTAACAAGATAATTGAACAATATACAAAGCATGACATCCCTTTATTTAGCTGCTAATATAATATTTCCCGTTGACAACAAGTATCGTCTGCCCTTTCAAAACATGGACACTCCCCCAAGAGAGAGATGATGAGAGGTTCTGCAGCCTGCAGAAATAATTTTGACAATAGAAGAATAAAATTACTCTAGCGGAAGGAACCACGATAATAAATAGTTGTATGAACTTGCGTACTAGTTCCAAGAACATGTCAGCGAGATACGACAGTATTAATATTTTTTACAATAAAATGATTCAAATTGTAATACAAATTTTCAAAGACGCAGTGCATCCTGGGAAAAGGAAGCCACGTTCCGCAACCCAGCTAGAGTGGTAGTTACTTGCACTGAAGATATGAGTGCAGGAGAGGGGCCACATTGTTCCGGAAAAGGTGAATGACCCTTCAATCCAACCCCAAAGGTTGAGAAGTTCTCTGCTAAAATATATATATGTAGGAAACAAAGCATAGAGCAAAGAAGAGAGAAGTGCTCACAGCCCCTACTCCTTTTCCTTGCTGCTGTCCCAGTATGCTGAAGTATTTTACTCTTCTTCTAATCTACAGACAACCTGGCTATCTGGTGAATTCATAGTCAGAAACATTGATTTCAGATGTTCAGAATAAACTGTACGCCAGGGAAAGAAAAAAAACTGTTTCTAGCTCTCTGTAGCTTTCCCGTTCTATCCTGTATTCAATATCCAAACTTAGGTTTCATTTCGTATACTCATATACTCCTTAGTCTTCTTATTGCTGACGTAATATTCAAATCCAATCCAGATTCTTCTTCATTAAATGTCAAACAATTAAAAATGTACACATCCAGGGCGAATAGCAAAATATAAATATATATAACAAAATAACAATTTAGTACATCTACATATTATAGTAATACTGCCGTATGTCACTGTGTGGTACCTAACTAATCCTTTAAATTATTTAATATAATAATTTAATTAATTAAATCGCAATAGTTTACAGAATCAAATTTACATTTTGATAGTCAAATGTGCACGTATCTGCATATCAAAATGCAGATGAACAACAGAGGAAACTCTGCTGTTCACAATTCCCCCCTTGACATTGTGAACTGTGGTAGCTAACACAGAAGCACATGTCAAACTGGAGTGCACCTTCCTTCAATTTACTAATAAAACCCTTGTAATCACAAACAGAAGAAAAAGAGATAGTACTATTAGAGTACACTACGGATTCTATAAGTCCTTGTATATGCGAGACATATATATACCACACACAAACACAATAACTTTTCACTTAATAATTAACAAGAATAGATACACTTTTTGTAATACCTAACACAAAACTAATCTCAGGCATTTCATCTAACTTGAGCTAATTAAATTCTTACAATATAAATCAATTGATCTAAATATATAACTATAATATAGAGAATCTAGTTTTCTGTCTACCGTCTACTTCAGTACGTTACTTCCGTGATTGTCGACCACCTGAGTCACTGCTGTTTCCTCCCTTTCTACAAATTTCTTCAAGAGATAGGCATTTCTTTTCATTTTGATCTCATTAGAAACTGGGTCAGCCAGTGTGTACATGTTTTTCCCTGACGATTCCACAACTCGCCAGGGCCCAGAAAATAACAGCATCATTTTCTTCGAAACACCTGCTAACGCATCAGATCTAGGAAAAATCCTAGCCAGTACAAGCTCACCGACATTGTACACCGTAGTACGGTGTGTCTTATCGAAGTACTGTTTCCGTGCAGCGGCCCTTTTTGCTAGGTTCTTACCAGCAATGTCTATGTAATATTGCACGTCATGGCATCTCTCTATCTCAGGAATCTCGAAGATTCTTGCGATGTCTCGAGACATGGATTTTCCAAAATGGCATTCGTATGCCGAGACGCCAGTCGTCAGGTGTTTCGCTGAGTTAAGGCATCTCTCAATTTTGTCCAGATATTTGGGCCACATCTTTTGGTTGTCGTGACAGTATTTGCGCAGCAACCGCACAGTTGCTTTTACTGCCACTTCCGCCATTTCTCCCTGGGGATAATATGGGGTAGACATGATGTGTTTTATGCCCAAACTGGATAATTCTCTCTTCCACTGCTCTGCTTGAAATTGAGAGCCTCTGTCCGTGAGGACTAGTTCCACACTAGGACTCATTTTCAGGAACTCCTTGAGTTTCCGTAGAGCTGTGACAGTGTTCGCCTTCCTGCAAGCATACAGTGCTACCAGCTTCGAGAAAGCATCATAGAATACTAAAATATAATTGACACCGCCTGTACCGCGTGTCAAAGGACCACACCAGTCTACGCACACCATGAAACTTGGTCGTTTCACTACTACAGGGTTGAGAGGTCCTGGAAGGTAGCAGTGGGGTGGATTTGCTTTCTGACATATAAGGCACGATGCGCAAAACTTCCTCACACACGCGCGCATCTTGGGCCACACAAAATACTCTGACAGAAGTGGTAGTAGCTTACTGGCCGACATGTGCCCCCGATCTGAATGATAATAATCGAGCAGAGGAGCTACTATCACTTCTGGAATGCAAATGCGGACTCCCTCTCGGTCCCGTTTACAGAGACGTCCGTTTAATAACTCGTAACGATGACGGTCTCCTCTCACTTTCTGTGAGTCCGTGTTATCCTCAAGATCTTTCTTGATCTTCCCATACGTTGGATCTGAGGATTGCATTTCGGGCAAAATTGCGATAAGCTTGCGCAATTCGCACGGGACCTCCGTCAGAATTGCCATTAGTGATTCCTGTAGTACAGGTTTCCTGCACGCACTCAGATCTTCCTGCAAGTGCGGAGGATACCGTGAGTGATAATCACTTATGTTATCACTCGACTTTACAAATTCAAACTCGAATTCAAGGTTTGAGAGCGTAATCACCCACCTTGCAATGCGTTGATTAGTGAGTCTACACATCAAAATAAACTTCAATGCTTGATGGTCTGAACGAATTTTAAATTTGTTGCCAATCAAGTATTGTTTAAACTTTATGACCCCATCAATAAGTCCTGCAAATTCCTTTTCTGTTATGGAATAATTGCGTTCTGCGGCGTTGAACACGCGCGAAGAGAACCCAACTATTCTTATGTCATCTTCCTCATCTCTCTGGTACAGAAGAGAGGAGCAGGCAAAATCACAGGCATCGCATTCGAGTATCAATTGTTTGTCGGGTAAAGGTTTCTTCAAAACCACTTCCTCCTGGAAAATCTCCTTAATACGTTCCATTGCCTCCTGATGACACGGCTCCCACTTGAACTTCGTGTTTTTCTTCAGTAGGCTGAACAATGGAAATAACACTTCCGCATACCTCCGACTGAAGCAACGATAATATTGGCAGTAGCCAATAAAAGAGCGCAACTCTTTCACATTCTTGGGTGTTCTAAATTCCATCACCCTCTTCACTTTCTCTGGATCTTTTCCAATCCCCTGCTGAGAAAGCTGGTACCCAAGTATGTTGATTTTCTTGCGAGCAAATTCACATTTCTTCAGCCTGAGGGTTAGGCCGCCTTTTGTAAGAAGTCCGAGCACTGTGTCAAGATGGTGCATGTGATCATCAAAGGACGAATCACCGATCACAAGGTCATCTACGTACTGTCCACAGTACCCTCTCACCTCTGGACCGAGGATCGAATCGAGAGCACGTACGCATGAGGCCAGGCTTTGCTTCGTTCCAAAAGGTAGTTTCTGGAAAACGTACGAAATTCCCTCATGAAGGAATCCGAGATATCGTTGGTCGCTTTCCCTCACTCGTATTTGGAGAAACATTTCAACCGCGTCGACAGAGCTAAACCATGATTTGTCACACATGTCTTGTAGCACAGACAGAGGTGGAATTGGTCTGTCACATTCTGTATTCGAAATTCTGCCTAAGGCACGCCCATCGATACACACCCTAATATTGCCATCACTTTTGGCCGTGACCACTAAAGGATTCGAGAAAGATGTTGCTTGCTTGCGTATTATTCCCCATGCTAGCCACCGATTTATATGGTTACTGACCTGGTTCCTGTACTTCAAGGGGTACGGGTACATTTTTGCCTTTACTGGACGTTCGTCCGTTACCTCAATCTCGTGCACATAATTGGTTATGCAACCAGGCTTGACATCAAAAAGTGCCTGGTGCTTCACTAATACTGATCTTAATTTTTCTTTTTGCATGTCAGTGAGATCTGTGTACTGCGCAACAAAATCTTCTATATCGGCGATGGATGCTTTTGTCTTAACTTTCAGCCACTCAGACGCTGGGAAAACATATTTTGCCAGTTCCTGGGCGCTTGGGAACCTACCATCATCCAAGCTCAGCGCAGGGATTGCCTCCTCTCTTGAGGTCTTACGTTCCTCTATTGCAGCTATTACCGCAGGCATGGCCTTCCGTCCTTCCTCTGACGGGAAACAACTACCAGTATTTTCTTCCCCAATCTCCCCTATAGGGGTAAATGCACCTTGACAATCCATCTCCCATTCTAAGCTACGTACCAAGAGATCTCCTGTGTCGCAATCTACTGTTCTAAAGCAAATCTCCACATCATGTGGGTTGTTGAGATGTAGAGTACCTTTGTCATAATCCAATATGGCACGAGATTCAGTGAAGAAGTTCGAACCCAAAATAAGTGATCTATTGAGACCCGATACTATAATCCCAAGTGTGTGAAACGTCTTCCCTTGAATTATTAATTCTAGCATGGTTTGTCCCACTAACGCAGCTGACTTCCTGCCAAACGCAGAAGTAACTCGAATATTGTTCGCACGTAGAAATGCAGGAGCAGGGTGGCAATCCTTGACGGTGTCCCACAATTCCTTAGACAATGCGCATACGCTAGCTCCTGAGTCAAGTAAGGCATCTACCGGTTGTGCAAAAACTATGACATTTATTTCCGGGAGCGAAATTATATTGTTACAGGGCAGAGAATCCTGACTAGAGTCCAAAAGGTTTCTAAAAATAGAATTAGCTTCCTCAAATATGGTTCTATCAATATCTACGCTATGCCCATTTCTTCGCAACAATGAAATCTTCCCACTCTCTCCCTCATTAAAATGCGTGCGATGGATAATGGATTTACAAGTTTCACAATTTTCCTCATCTGCGTTACTCATCACTAA
This sequence comes from Thermobia domestica, assembly GCF_964235325.1. Classification (NCBI taxonomy): domain Eukaryota; kingdom Metazoa; phylum Arthropoda; class Insecta; order Zygentoma; family Lepismatidae; genus Thermobia; species Thermobia domestica. Next base: position 5,933,914 of record NC_137462.1, read on the forward strand.
AAGTTCTTTCACTATGGTCTCATGCTCGTTAGTAATATTTCCATTTTCAAAACTTACTTCCTGATTACGCACATACTTGGGAATTAATTTAGATGGCTCAGCCGGAGTGTGTTCTATTGTGTTCAGCCTACCGCCCTCACAAGTATGCGCGGACGCATCTCATTGCCTAGCCGATGGGAATGCTCGACTAGTCGTGTCAGGTTGGTTGTTTACATTTTCGTTACTAGGTGACCTTCTTCCCTCGTACGTCTCCAATACCTGAAGGGATTCCTCCCCCCTATAGGCATTTCTTTGCGGTACATAGTTTCGTGCACCTCCCCTCTGTCCTCTTGCTGAACGGGATGAGTTGTTCCGGTAGCTATCATGGCTACCACGTGTTTGGCCCGTACCTCCACGGCGGTTGCCATTGTTACGAGGCGAGCTGGTCGGTGCGTTTTGGTCATTATTTCGTCTCTGGTAGGGAGTGTCGTTGTCTCGATTTCGCCTTGACTGCTTTCGAGACGAACGCCTACCACTAGGACCAGAGGGGTTTTGTCCCCTGTGTTCTAATTCCACTTCCAACAGGTTCACCCCTTTCCTATTATTTTGATGGAATGTCTCACGATCTCTCATAGAAGTCTGTAACTCCTGTACCAATGTGAGCAATTCCGAGATATTTCGTGGTCGAGACGAGACGACCGATCGAAATAACCAATTAGGAAGCTGACGTGGGAGGACCTTGAGTAATGTCTCCTCTGGCATGCTAGGAGACAATATGCTGTTCTTGTGCAGCAAATCTAAAAGATAATCTCCTGGAGACTTGTGTATCCTGGCATCATAGTGTGATGTAAGTATTGTTGCCCGCAGGTTGGCAAGACGCTCTTCGCTGAGATAATTTTCACGAAAAAGAAGAACGAACTCTTCATAAGTCTTAGTCTTTGCCCCAGTAACCTGATACCACTGGCGTGCCATCCCCCGGAGACACTTGGCAACTAAGCTAAGTCTCATTTCATTTGGCACCCCAGTGATCTCGAAATACCTGTCGAGATCCACCAGGAAAGCGTGAGTTTCAGTTTCGCTTTCATTCCCTTGATAGGTGGGTAGAGTTAGGTCTCGATGAAGAAAACCTAAAGCTGTTGCCATATTCAGTCTCGTTGTCTCGTGATCACAATTTCGAGACGATGTTGGTTGCGTAACAGGTTCCGTCTCATGGGTGTTTACGAGGTTCCCAGGTTGAGAACCCTGCAGATCGCGTCCCGAAGAGATATTTTGTGAACATGATGGCGAGACAGCTCTCGGTGACCCAGCTGAGATGGTGGCTAGTCTCCCATCCACAATCTCAGCTGTTTCTCGCTGTACCGACTCCTTCCACTGTGCCATCTTTTCTTCGAGTTTCTCACAAACATCATTAACTGTTTCCTGAATACGCTGTATGCTACCGTTACACTCCGATCTTATCTCTTCGAGAGGCGTCTCCTGCTGGGTTTCCCCCCTTATCCGCACAATCTGAGAAGCGAAGTCCACTTCCATGCGCCTAATATTTTCATTCAACTGTGTCACAGTAGTCTCAACGCTGTCTACCCTTTCGGTGACACAAACAACGGTCTGTTCCACCCGGGACTCTACCTGGTGCAACCCATCTGTTAGTTCCACATAGTGTTCCTCGACTACCTTAGCAACCCTGTCGGAATTCTCTTGTATCTGTCCTAACTGCTGGTTGGTCTCACAGATGTGAGCATTTAACTCCCCCCTGGTGGCCTCTAACTGGGTTCGCATCTCGCTGGTTGCGCTATCTAATCGCCTAGCGAGTTGTCGTTCACTGTTCTCCAGCTGTTCAGTAACCAGTTCTAGTTTCTTTTCTAGTCTACTATTACTAGCCTCTAACCGTGCCTCCAAACGCTGGTTAGTAGCCTCTACCTTTTCTTCGAGTTTCTTATTGCTTTCTCGCATCTCGTTACGTGCTTGCTCTGTATCTTTGCGTACCTGCTCTAATTTCTCATTATTTTCCCGAGATTCCTGCCGGACTTGTTCTATGCCTTTCAGAATCTGCTCTAACATCACAGTTAGGTTTACGTTGCCTGTATTACTCAATTCTACTTCCGAGTTATTAGTTTCTTTTGGTGTTGCCACTGGGGTCGATCCCGCAACTACCAGTGGTGTCTCGCTGATGCTCGAAGGGGCATCATTTTCTCTGTGCTCAGAACTATTATTTTCATCTTCAGAGAGCACAGCAGCTCTCTGTGCAAACTCTTCGGTTATAACCTTGCCTTCCATTTTCCTAACTTGAGCGCGAGTTAAAGGCATTAACGTAATAATATAACAAGTTTTTTAAAAATTCTCCCCCCAAACTCTATATGCCTGAAACTCTAATGGACACAATACTCTAATACATTTGCAAAACACATAAATATAGAAAAAATAAATGTTCTTGGAACTACTTGGGGAAACAAACATACGAACACCGAAATTTTACAACCAAATGGTTTCAGAAATCTGTTTCATTTACAGTTGACAATAATACTTTGAACAGCCAACACATGAATTACTGCTTTTCACGTTGAGCATTTTAAGTTTCCGTAGCCCCAACGTGACTTTGCCCTTAACGCTGCGGCGCCAAATTTTTATGTGAAGGACTTGTGTAGTGGTGGGAGATAATAATAATAATAATAATAATAATAATAATAATAATAATAATAATAATAATAATATTGTTGTTCTATGGAGAGAGGTCCTGTACTTTGACTTCCCTCAAGAGCCACCACAGCCTGAAAAAGGCTCTATCCTTCTAGCATAACGAAATATCTTATCTCAGGGTATGTTAATTTTAACCATAATCTCTAGTTAATACCAGCTAGGCTAATATGTAAGAGGTAGGAGGTGTCATAGGACAAATCTCAACGAAAGAAAGAAAAAAACAAGCTAACTCTACAGCCTCCGTTGTGCAGAATCTGAGAAGGTACCATATGATGTAGAAATCTCAGAATTCCTCTTACCAACTAGAGATATGACCTGGTTCTATGGGCATCAACTCCTCCTAGCCCCAACTAGAGGAGGCAGCAGTGATTTCTGAAACCTGATTCGAAACTCACACCATCCTTTCTGAAAGAGAAGTACATGTATTTATGGCAGAGATCATTTTATTACTTACCACACTGGGATAGAGTAACATCCAAACTGCTAATAATGGTTTCATTTATTTCCAGAATGCATGAACACACACACACACACACGCAAAATCCTGATCTATTGGTATACACACTCAATTAGGCGGTGCACCACTTACATAACACCCTTAACTTTTACGATTAATTACAGCATTAAAAAAAAATTACTACTTTGTAGTTGCAATATATGTTTCCACTAAACATACAAACTATTTTTTTTAAATGCACCCTCCGATGCACTTTACGAGAACTGTTAGTAACATTTCTTGCTTTTCAGAAAAAAACTCGAAAAGAAAAAAAAAAGTTTTTTTTTTTTATTAATTTCCTCTATCTAATTATGACACAAGTTCACTGTCCACCATTCCTTGTATCCGGTCTTCCACTTGAACAAAGCTGTAGAATACTACACTGTGTATGCAAGATGAAGCCGTTCATCTAGGTGTACAATTTGTGGCTGTTCTGCTTCCGTTACATTAGACATCTAAGTCTGTGTTTGAACTGTGTAGTCCTGCATACAGTCTCTCCTAGCGAAGACCCACTGTTTTGAATTGCATATGCTAGTTTAGTCTTACCACGAACTACTTCCACTGGAAAGGAAGATTAAGTTTTCCCATGTCACTAGTTAACTATCATGGATTGATACCATTGCAGGTGATTATTTTCGTCGTCTTGTTATCTTGGTCGAGACGAGACACTTCCCGATGCACTTCTCACCTGATCGGTAGAAATCAATACTGTATGTTTATTATTATTATTATTATTATATGTGGTAACCACGAGAAATTCTGAATGAACATAACGAATAATCTTCAGGCGTTGTTTTCACAGAGTAGTATCCCTCAGTCCAGTCACTACTATCACAGAGATTTGAAGTCCCACTAATAATGGAGTTTTTTCTAGTAACTCAGCACTTGATACTATTTAATGTAACTTGTATATCTTGAATAGGTTCGTATTCTTTCCATCCGCTACATTAATTACACTGCAACACATGGTAGCGGTAATCCTGACTGAAGATACAAAAAAACAAACACACACAAAAAAAAATTTCTCATGCCGTGAGGAAAAGTCTCAAAAATTGAGGACAATACACCCGCCGTGGTGATGTCTTCAGTCGCGAAATTTCAACTGTCTTTTCTTCCCCCGCTCTTTACAAGTCTCTTTTCTTTTGGCCACCCACGTCAGAGCCACGCTATGCCGCTCCGTCGTTCAAATATCCACCCCTACCAGAGGGGTTCCCTGTGGGTGGCTTCTTGCCCTTGTGGGACAATGACATTTTAAAACATACAAATATATTTAATTGTAACTTAATCCACATTCATCGGAGAGTAGTGCCGAGTAGATCATGTAACTCCTCATTCTTTCTAGTTTACAGAGATATGAAAAGTTATTCAAAACACTGAAAATTTAACCTAGAAAATTTCATTTAATTACAACCCTATGTGCAAAATTTACTGATGTAGCTATCTCCTCCCAGCACTCTCAAGAGGTGCTGCCCTCTGCCTAGAGAACGGGGAAAAGGAGAAACACTCCTCTAGCCCGCTGAAGCCGCAAAGTTTATGTACAAAAGATTATTATAACAGGTTGAGGAAACATAATCCATACTATAATATGATCAAAATAAAGTATATACACATTTAACAAGATAATTGAACAATATACAAAGCATGACATCCCTTTATTTAGCTGCTAATATAATATTTCCCGTTGACAACAAGTATCGTCTGCCCTTTCAAAACATGGACACTCCCCCAAGAGAGAGATGATGAGAGGTTCTGCAGCCTGCAGAAATAATTTTGACAATAGAAGAATAAAATTACTCTAGCGGAAGGAACCACGATAATAAATAGTTGTATGAACTTGCGTACTAGTTCCAAGAACATGTCAGCGAGATACGACAGTATTAATATTTTTTACAATAAAATGATTCAAATTGTAATACAAATTTTCAAAGACGCAGTGCATCCTGGGAAAAGGAAGCCACGTTCCGCAACCCAGCTAGAGTGGTAGTTACTTGCACTGAAGATATGAGTGCAGGAGAGGGGCCACATTGTTCCGGAAAAGGTGAATGACCCTTCAATCCAACCCCAAAGGTTGAGAAGTTCTCTGCTAAAATATATATATGTAGGAAACAAAGCATAGAGCAAAGAAGAGAGAAGTGCTCACAGCCCCTACTCCTTTTCCTTGCTGCTGTCCCAGTATGCTGAAGTATTTTACTCTTCTTCTAATCTACAGACAACCTGGCTATCTGGTGAATTCATAGTCAGAAACATTGATTTCAGATGTTCAGAATAAACTGTACGCCAGGGAAAGAAAAAAAACTGTTTCTAGCTCTCTGTAGCTTTCCCGTTCTATCCTGTATTCAATATCCAAACTTAGGTTTCATTTCGTATACTCATATACTCCTTAGTCTTCTTATTGCTGACGTAATATTCAAATCCAATCCAGATTCTTCTTCATTAAATGTCAAACAATTAAAAATGTACACATCCAGGGCGAATAGCAAAATATAAATATATATAACAAAATAACAATTTAGTACATCTACATATTATAGTAATACTGCCGTATGTCACTGTGTGGTACCTAACTAATCCTTTAAATTATTTAATATAATAATTTAATTAATTAAATCGCAATAGTTTACAGAATCAAATTTACATTTTGATAGTCAAATGTGCACGTATCTGCATATCAAAATGCAGATGAACAACAGAGGAAACTCTGCTGTTCACAGCTGGAAAGGTTGATAATGGATTAATCCCTATTAAGTAGTACATGCTTTTTGTCGGGGGTATAGTGGCTCAGTGGTAGAGCGCTTATCTTTGGTGCACGGGGTTCCTGGTTCAATCCCCGGTGAAGTAAGTTTGTGGTGAACAACATTGTGTCCGTGGGTTTTCTCGGCGTACTTCCGTTTCCTCCAATTTTCTCATTCCACCAATTCTTCCATCATCATTCACTTGCCTTAATCATTGTCTCCCTTATCCTAAGAGGCATAAACATGGGACGTTAAACTCAGAGATTTCATTTCATTTCATTTTCGTATTTCGTCTTCACTAGTGAAATGAGAGTGTTTTAAAATTAATTCATAATGTTGTAATTTGCTTGCGATATGCCTGGATAAATGTACATACCGCCGCTTTATTTCAAGAGTGACGTAACTCAAAATTCCTAATTTTTCATGAGAAGCGTTTGAAAGTGTCGAAACACCGTGAAAACAACTTGGCGCAAGAACGACATAAGTGCTCTCTAGCGCCCAGTTTTGGATGCACATCTGTGAACTTTTACCAGCGATAGACATCAAAATTAACTTTTATTTTCTGCCCTTAAATCAAATAGGGAGGTTTTTTGAGTTATGTCACTCTTCAAATAAACAGGCAATTATGTTTTCCCATCCTTGTATATACAGGGTGTTTCAAAACAACACCGACAACGTTTGGGAGGTGATCTGTGACACCAAGATAAGACAAAAAGTATAGACAAACCTGGGTGCACAAATGCTTCCTTTCGGAATTATAGGCTGCCGAAAACATGAAAAAAAAAAAACGAACTTTAAAGGCCCTTACCTCCAAAACTATGTGACCTTCCGTAGTTGGGTCAAGACCACTTAGGAACTAATATGTGCCCTATTCAAATATCCAAGTTTCACAATCTTCCGGTAAATCCGCAACATTATTATAGAGGTAGTTGGTGAGTACTTCAAATTATATGCCCGTAGCCAAACTCCCTCTATAAAAATTGTTAAGTCAGTACCTTAGGATTCTGAAACATATATTTTTGGATAGGACACACACTATTTCCTAAGTGAAGTCTTGACTCGTCAACGGTAGGTCCCATAGTTTTGGAGTTATGGATCTTTAAAGTTCATTTTTTCATGTTTTTGGAACATTACTGGAAATATTTACCAACGTTAAATAACCCTTTCGAAAATTCTCATGTTTGTTTGTTGCTGTCGAATTATCTAGAGGAAAAAGAAAAAAATGAAATGAAATCATTAAGTTTAACGTCCCACGATTATGCCGGTTAGGCTAAAGGAGACGGTGATAATGAGAAATGAGTGAAATGAAGAAATTGGGAGGAAACGGGAGAACCCCGAGAAAACCCATGAGCACGGCATTTGTCCACCACAAAGTCCACACGCCGCGAGCTGGGATCGAACCAGGGATCCCAAGCACTGGAGGTGAACGCTCTACCACTGAGCCACTGCGCCCACCTTTAGAGGAAAAAGAAAGTTACATAGAGTTTTCGGCTTAATGTTCTGAGTAACAACATTTTGGACTAGAGTGACAACAAAACCTAATAATAATATATGACATTATTAGCATATTGGTTCATGATATGAAGCACGTACGCATTGGTGATCGTGCAACGCAAATGTCATCGTGATCTAACTGGAATACCAAAGAAAAACGGGAATTTTCGTATTTCTCCCTTTATATGGCAACTTCCTATCATTTGATAATTCCAAGAATACGGAGGAAAATGTCATGGAAAGGGAAGGAAAAATTATCCGTATTTGTTGTGACAATCTGTGGAAGTGAGTGAGTGGAGGAATCATACGTGTTGTGTCTGCATCGGACTATTTTGCGTGGGAAGGAAAACACGGAACAGACCTATTTTTATGGTCGGTAGCGGATTTCCGGAAAACAGTTCTTTCTGCTAGAGGAAATGTCACGCTCCTTTTGGTGGACGAATAAGACTTCTGTCCGGGGAGCCCCAACGCATTCTAATAATAATAATAATAATAATAATAATAATAATAATAATAATAATAATAATAATAATAATAATAATAATAATAATAATAATAATAATATTAATAATAATAATAATAATAATAATAATAATAGCATAATGGGATAGAGAAGTCTGAACGAATTCAACCTTAGCTGGAAACAGACACGACATTACAGGGTGAGCACAGAAAGAGTACCTGATTTTAAAGTGCCATATAATTAACATTTAATTGAATATTTACATGAAATTTTGAGTTGAGTTGATTTTAGTTTAGCGTCCCTTTCAGCAGCGAGGCTATATGAGACGTGGACTACATGAAATTTTGTACAGAGCTCAGTAAACTCAGAGTATTTTCCCATCTATCTTTTCAGAATCATAGTTCTGACCAGGGCAGCTAGAGAGCAGTAACATCGAAAATGGCGTTCACCCCACAGCAACGAAGCTGGTGCGTTTTACAATTTGCAAAAACAAGCAGTTTTGTAAGAGTGCAGCGTGATTTCAAACGACAATTTAATGCTGATCCACCCACACACAAATCCATTGTGAAGTGGCATAGAACGTTAATTGAGATGGGGTGCATTTGTGATCAAAGAAAAGGACATTCAGGGCGACGTCCAGTCTCCGAGGAAACTGTGGAGCGCGTAAGAGCAGCCTTCGTACACAGCCCATAGAAGTCTACACGTAAAGCTAGCAGAGAGTTGCAGATGCCACAAACAACAGTAAGCAAGATCTTACGCAAGCGTTTGCGGTGTTACCCGTACCGACTGCAGTTGGTTCGGAAGTTATACCCATAAGACAAACTAAAGCGCCGGGAGTTCTGTGAGACTATGCAAAATTTCATGGAGGACGACGAAAACTTTCTGACGAAGATCATTTTCAGCGATGAGGCGACATTTCACTTAAGTGGAAGGTGAATAGACACAATGTAAGGATATGGGGAACCCAGAATCCTCATGCAACTGTAAATGTGGAACGTGACTAACCGAAAATCAATGTTTTTTGTGCAGTATCAGAGCGTCGAGTGTACGGCCCGTTCTTCTTTCAGGAACAAACAATTACAGTGAAAGTTACTTAGCATTGCTACGTAACTGGTTGATTCCGCAACTTAGTAATGCAGAAATATACGACTTCGTTCTACAACAAGATGGAGCGCCGCCACACTGGCATCGTGCTGTACGCAGGTTTCTAAACGAGAACCTCCCAAACCGATGGATAGGGCGCTCTGGAGTCAATGATCAAGTTCTTTGCAAGTGGCCTCCAAGATCACCTGACCTCACTGTTTGTGACTTCTTTCTGTGGGGATTTGTGAAGGACAAAGTGTATGCACCTCCACTACCCGCAACTCTGAACGATCTCTACAGAAAGTTCGCATCAGTGATGCTGTCAACTCCATCACACCGGATATGCTTCATAACGTGTGGTTGGAGCTAGATTACCGCCTCGATATTTCCCGCGTTACAGGTGGCGCGCACATCGAGTGTTTGTGATTTTCAATTATTGCTACAAAAACTTTTTGAGTTTATGTATCACTGTTCAAAATTTCAGCAAAATATTCCTTCGCATATTAAATTTGCACTAATTTGAAACCTGGGACTGTTTCTGTGCTCACCCTGTACTACAAGCCGCGTTGGCTCAGTGCTACAGCGTCAATCCTTTGGTGCGTGGAGTCCCAGGTTCGATTCCAGGGTTTGAAAAATGAATCTTGATGAAAATGGAGTTTTAGGTATTTCTGGGTGAAAATTGTTTCCTTTTTTTTTGGGGGGGGGGGTTTGAGCTTTTTTCTCACAATGGAAAATATTCTTGAAAGCGAGTGGGGGCGGCGTAACAATGGAGCTTCTGGGGTTCTAACTCTACTTAGTTGTTGTTAGTCCATTTTAATCGCTAAGCTTGGATTTACTGATTTTAAACGAGAAGAGCGGGATATGTGGTATAGCGCTTACATCTGAGGCATGAGGTCCCAGGTTCGATCCTGGGTAACTAAGTTTCTAGTCGACAACATCGTGTCCTTGGGTTTTCTTAATGTACTCCTGTTTCCTCCTACTTTCTCATTCCACCAATTCTCCCACCATCATTCGTCTCCCTTAGCCTAAAGGGTTTATAAATTGTGGGACGTTAAACTGAAATATTTCAGTTATTTTCTGTTAACGAAAAGAAAGCAAATGAATTTAGTTAGATGGAACAAAATTTATTTTTGTGTAATTAATAACAATACAGAAAGCAGCAGCTATATAATGTCCCCATTTTTTTCCTTTCTTTTCTCTTTTCTTATTTTTCTTCTCTCTTTTTAATGTGGATACTAAGCACTCCAACAATAATTCTGGTGATTCTCGAGCATCAGAATACCCCCGGAGCCGGTGTCTCAGCTCCTGACAAAACATGCAAATACAAATCAACCAATCAATTTCAAAAGGTTGTTTTTGCGGCAATAAACTTTGGATTTCTTTAAGCAATAGTGTTTGTGAGTGGCGTACGCAAGGGTGGGTTCGGGATTTAACCCCTTTTTGAATAAGGTATTACGGAAAAATAAACATTTAGTATGTATACAACAGTGGCGGATCCAAGTTGGGCTATAGGGGTTATAGCCCCCCTCTTGACGCTCAGATATACACAGGATAAAACGGCAAAATATGGTTTAGCCCCTCCCTTGATCATATCCTGGATCCGCCCCTGTATATATATATATATATATATATATATATATATATATACAGAGAGAGAGAGACAGATAGATACAAAAATACACGTATGCTGAAAGGAAATGAAATAGAGTGCTTGAACCACACCTGGACGAATTCTTCGAATGCCAATGATGTTAGCAGTGGCGGATCCAGGGGGGCGATCGGGGTGATCGCCCCCAGAAAAAGAAACTTTCTTATTTTATATATATAAATAAAACCCATCCCAGAGTTTGGAGCTCTTAAAAGTAGCTCTAAGTAGCAGTATTATAACCACTGCCCCCCCAGAAGTCCGTCCTGGATCCGCCCCTGGATGTTAGTTAATTCTATAGGCAATTGGTAAATAAAAATGGAACGAAATATTTAATTTAATGTCCCTTGATTAAATCTTTTATGTTAACAGAGAAGTATGATTAATGGTAGAGAATTAATTGATGGAGTATGATCTGGGAAAAGAAGGGAGAACTCCGGGAAAACCCACATGATAATGTCCATCACAAATTGACATACACTGGGATTGTTCGGTTAACCTCACACCAGAAGTCACCAATTTATCCTGAAATGATAAAGCATTATTTTGTTATTGCAGTACTCTTCAAGTACAAAACAACTAACTACATATAGTAAAACTCCAATTGTTCGAATTAATGAATTCTAGACGGAATCGAGATATGGATAAATCTCGATAATTGGAGGAATAATTTTAAAAAGATGATAAGATAAAAATTAAATTATCTCCAATGCAAACCAAGGACTACAGGACTGCTGCTGGGACGGATATTGACGGAAACATACTAGTAAACGTATACTGTAAAAAATCGTTGTGTTACTTCAACGACATGCCTATGTGTTAACACAATTGTGTTAAAATATAACACTAACAGATGGTTAGAACAACTCACTCTCCATTTGGAGTTGTGTGTCAAATGTTGGTAGTTGAAATGTCACACAACCTGTGTGTTAAATTAACAGAAGTGTAGAATCTTCGGTGTTTTTTTTCTGCGTGATTGCCAAATAAGCTGGCCATCTAATTATAAAGGCTTATGTCTGAAGCTACAGTCAAACAGAGTAGCAAGCAATACTTAAACAAATCCAGGTATTCGCAAAATTTCAACGTGCGAACTACATGATGTGTTCTCAATTGTTTTACATAATATTTCTGAAGAAATGTGTCAACAGCGAAGAAACAACACCGTATTACTGTCACTTCTACACTGAACTAGAGCTCACCAGTCAATATCGGGGAATGTTTCAAACATGGAGGAAAACCAGTAGTAGGGATGCGCACGAGACAAGATTTATGGCTGTCTCGACTCGAAAATGTGCTGTAAAAGTGATGTCTCGACTTGAAAAATATATATTTTTCTATTGGAAGAGCCGTGTCTCGACTCGAATTTTGTCAGGAAAATCCTGTCTCGACTCGTCTCGTGCGCATCCCTAACTAGTAGAAACACAATTAAGAGGCAAACATACTATAAGAATACAGGTAAGAGTTTCCTATCATTCTTGAACAAATTGTTGCTGAAGGTTATGTTTCGAACAATCAAGAAATACTTCACAATAAGTGTTGGGGAGGACGACAAAAAAGTTTATAAAGATTTTCTAAATGAAGTGTTCTGTAGTTTACTTTTCTTATTTTAAAATTAGAATCTTCGGAAATCGTAAGCATGCACACCACAAGCTTTTCCAACACAGAATAATGGTTACATCAACACCGCACACGGAGTTATTTCAACACCGAAATAGGTGTCGTAGTAACACAGAACTGGAGTCGAACTAACATCAAAAACGGTGTTAATCTGGTGGTCTGACCTTGAATTCTAACACAGAGAGTGTTGATTTAACACCAAAACAGTGTTACTTATACAGCTTTGACTTTGAATTATGACACGGATTGTGTGTTGAAATAACACAGGGACTGAGTTATATTAATACTTGACATGGTGTAATATTAACACAAAATAATTAACACACTACACACTATGTTACTTTCTTCGTTTTGGTACAACACCGCCACAAATAACACTCAACACTTTTCTCCACACTACCGACATTGACATGGTGTCGAATCAACAACGAAAGTACTTACACAGATCCAAATTTAACACCGCTCAACACCGGTTGTGTGTTAAAAACGGTAACACACCGCCTGTGTTAAACGCTAACACCGCCACAAATAACACTCAACACTTTTCTCCACACTACCGACATTGACATGGTGTCGAATCAACAACGAAAGTACTTACACAGATCCAAATTTAACACCGCTCAACACCGGTTGTGTGTTAAAAACGGTAACACTCCGCCTGTGTTAAACGCTAACACCGCGGGGTCTGTGTTGAAGTAACACCGCATAGTGGTAGTCACACTGGAACTACTGCCCTGTGTTAAATTTGAGTTGAATTAACACAACCATTTTTTACTGTGTACGGACGGAACTGAATAACCGTTTCGATGTATCCCGGGTGACCAAGAGCGCACACATTCAACATTTGTAGAATGTACCAGAAACTTGGTGAGTGTATGTATCTTTTCATATATAACCCATCTTTGTATGTCGTATACTTGTAAACAACGAGTGCTTTGAAACTCGATGAATCACTTAGGGTAACCCGTATAAATTTTATCGTTGGTTTAAGCAGGAATTTCAACAAACTAGATTTTTTAAGGAATGAATACATACTGTCCACATGTCATTGTTTTTCAAGATGCTTTTCCGTGACATCGGTCTAGGTAACTGAACTTCGGCTAATTCTGAAGTTCTACACTATATTATTAAATCTTTATCAGCAAGGTTTTTAACCAACAGTTCAAGTACATATGTAAATTTAAAAAAAAAATGGAAAATAACTGTAAGTTTGCATGTTTAGCAGTGAGCATGAATCCCCCTCACCTTGTTGATTCTCTCTCTCCTGTTCCATTGAATGAAAAATTGCTTCGAGTGGTAAGAATAGTGAAAGTAAAAGATTTTTTGTTAAAGAAATCTAAATGAATCCTCCCTTTGAAGGTCGACGTGGGTGTGTTGTATTAAAGAATGTTTTCCTTATTAGTATTCAGATTTCTTGATGTGTTTACAAAGAACAGAAAGCGATGATTATCCAAACTGATTAAGAATTAAAAAAAAAAAAAAAAACTTCAAAACACTTTTGTTTTAAATCTTGCAGCCTACAACGCAAATACGCGTTGGAATCATTAAAAATCAAGAATTAATAGTAAAAGAACCAGTGGTGGATCTAGAACGTAAAAACTGGTGGTGGTGGGGCAACCATAACCCAGATTATAGGTGTATCATGAGTTTACAGTTTTTCATACGTCCTGCAGGGGACAGATAACATTTCGAAAATTCATTTGAAATAGGTAAGTCGTTTCTTCGCAATGCAGTTGTAAACAACAGACGAGTATAAAGTTTGAATATGGTGAAAAAGTATAAATATTCTCCCCTACCCTCTCCCTAAAACGGAAAATTTCAAAACGCTGGTGCACGGGATTTCTTATTTTTAATAAGATGTTTATATACCGAGCTTCATGTTCCTATCTTGAAGAGCTCGTTAGACACTTTCCGCATACATTTGATCTTCACATGCCTCCCTTAGGATACGTCCTCGAATCAAATTGACACGATAAAAATCCAGTTCGAGGTAGGTTCAATTAATGAATTTCAAATGATTTCGGCAGTTTTTCCGTGATTTGATCACCCACAAGATCAGCTTCTGTTACCATGATTTTGTTTATTTATTTCTAGGCGAAAAATATGTGTCAGTACTTTATGTCATAATTTCCGAGTTTCTGTATTACATGATAGGTCTTGAAAGTACCAACTAATTCATTTAATACACAGTAAAAAATGAGGTGTTGATACAACACAAAATGACTACCACTTTAGCGTGTTACTTGTGTGTCAATTCAACACCAAACACATCGCCTTCAGAGTATATCAGAAATACCTCATTATTGGCTTTGAGTGTTAGCATTATTTTTTATAGTTTGGTATGAGCAAAGCTTTGCGAAACATATTTCGCATTTCGGGCAAGCAGCTAATAACATTCTATGTTTTCTGTAATCTGTTAGAATAATATTGTTGTAAACCTGTGAAACATCTAACAACAGATACACAGATAGCAGTGCTACCATCTATTTTCTTTATCTGTTATACTTGTGTCTTAGCACGTATGAACAGAAGATGGTAGAACTGTTGCCTGTGTAACTGTTATCAGTCGATTCACAGGTTTACAACAATATTATTGTGACTGATTACAGAAAACATAGAATGTTATTAGCTACTTGCCAGAAATGCCAAATATATTTCGTAAAGCTTTGCTTATATTAAACGATAAATACCAATGCAAATTCTCTCAGGTAGTACCGAGTTTTTCCTGATATGCTCGGAAGGCGATGCACTTGGTGCTGAATTAACACACAAATAACACGCTAACGTGGTCATTTTGTGTTGTTTCAACATCTAATTTTTTACAGTGTAGGACTTTCTAGGTACTGAATGATGTACGAGGGTAAATCAATAAATATGGACACTCTTCTTCTAATTGTTTGTAGTCTGATTGCACGGGTTTCTGTGCTCGCCAGCCGATAGATGACACCATTGTCTTAGCTTATGGCATGTTTCAGCGTTATCATTTTAGTTCGTTTTGCGCTGTTGTGAATTAAATGCAACTGCATCACTGTTCGTTTGTACCGCAGAACAATATTCTGTAATCCGTTTTGTTTTCTTTTTCTTTTTTTTTGCGTGGTCTAAAGGTATACGAGGAATTAAAATCCGTAGAAGGCATTCAGCATAATGCGGGGGCAAAAGTTTACTACGACGAAGTGTTTACCAATGGATTGAAAAGTTTGAATACAGTCGGCTCTTTTCTTGTCCTTCAATATTGTTCCACTGCTTTTGAACTAATCGTGTGGAGTAACGGACGTACGGAGGTATATGTTAACATTACAATCTTCTAAAATCCTTTAGCATGAAGCTAATAAAGAAAGCAAATAATAATAAAACATATTTTCTCTATGCAGATAAATATTGAAGCACCAAGTGCTAATCGTATTTCTATCGTTTCCTGTTTTAGTACAGGTGATAAGATAAGGTGCACGAAATTCCGGGGTTCGATTCTCGATTAGAGAACACTAAACTCACTACAGTGGTTCCTACCCCCACTTTAAACTGTATGCATCGTCGTATATAGCCTCGCTTCTGACAAAAGGTGTAAATACAGATAAATAAATACAAAAAATAAATAAATTCATAAAAAAGATGTAATTCTATTTTCATTCTATTTTCTGATATATAATTTATATGCCTTTAAATATCCGTCAGCGTCCTAGCTGCACTGAAATGCCGTACCTCGTGAGATAAGCGAACAGTGGGGATCTAGTACAGGGCCAGAGGCCTGTCAAACCTCCAGTTTTTTGGGTCACAAAAATAATATATATTAAAGTTTATAGTAAACTCATGATATATCTATCATAGTTTGGATTATGGCTCCCCCCCCCCAATTTTTTATCTTCTAGATCCGCCACTGTCAGCTAAGTCACGCAGTTCCTGCTCTGATCAAAGGAAAAAGATGGATTCTCCCCTTCATACACCCCGGATGGTGTTACTATTGCGGTGTGCACTCAGCGTTGTGGGGACAGTTGAGGAGCTATTTGAAAGAAAGAGCTGGCAAACTCCGGTCTAGAAAACCACTATTAACGCCCAAGGGAGTCGATGTGCTGACCGTACATAACCCCAAAGACATGTCTCCTACAAGTTAGCTGGTAGATCCCGAGCTCCTAAAGTTTCTTACGCCATTTTTTTGTTTTGTTTTGTTTTTTAAATGTACGGTAAAGTAATATGGAGAAGGGTTTTTAGTAGTTGATGTTGATTGTGGTTGACGCCCGTTCATCTGTCAAAAAGGAAACATTTCTGCTTAGAATAATAATAATAATAATGAAGTGAGATCCATATTTGGATGGCTTCCCGTGCATTTGCTTTGATGAAGGAAGCGAGGTGCTCATGGGTGAGAGAGGTACTATTACAGCAGAGGGCAAAAAGCATTTGAAAAAAAAGAAAGAAAAAGAAAAAGAAATTACTTCAGCGTACCATATTAGGTACGTGTCAATGACCCTATTTTAAATTTTTACAACCATATCTCTTATTATCCGGAGGTGCGAGGGGAGAGGCAGGATGCAAGGTGTTTCTAGGCCAAAGACCACAGCATAAACTATTACAAAAGCCACGAATGACTGTATTTCTGTGTGTGTGTGTGTGTGTGTATTTGTGCAACAGGTATCAGCCGAGGATGCTCACAGTCAAACAGGAGACAGGCGAGTTTTTGTCTCTCACCTTTGTAGATCTTGCGAAGCACTTCCCAGCCAGGGTTGCCAATTCTAATTTTATATATATATATATATATATATATATATATATATATATATATATATATATATATATATATATATATATATATATATATATATATATATATATATACAGTGGCGGATCCAGGATATGATCAAGGGAGGGGCTAAACCGTAATTTGCCGTTTTATCCAGTGTAAAGCAGAATTGAAGCCCATTTTATCCAGTGTAAACCTGAGCGTCAAGGGGGGGGCTATAGCCCCGTAGCCCCCCCCTTAGATCCGCCCTTGTATATATATATATATATATATTCACTGACAGCAATTATCGGCTGAGTTGTAGCGAGTAGCCATTGCCGAGTGGTTTGAGTTGTTCGGCTGCAGAGCAGATCGCAAGGGTTCGTTGTAAGTTCGAGTGCAACTGAAAGACATGGAATCCTTGGAGTTCCTGAGTTCGTGTTCTCGTCGGATTGAAATTTAATTACATAGAATTTGACATAAACGTAATTTAAGAAAAGATCATCATCATAGGTATTTTGCCATTATTGGCAGGTCACTCGCTGCAACTGAGGAGCTTCCATCCTCCACGGTCTTCCGCTGACCTCTTCATCTTCACGTACGTTTTCTGTGCTTTGATATCGTACATTAATTATACTTTCCTTCGCCCCCTCCCTCTCATTCCTGCCATTATACCCTCTAGCACGTCCTCATGATACAGCTCCTTAGCCAATGTCCCAACTCTTTTCTCGCGCACCATTTCTAACACCCACATTCGTATTCCGCTCGACCCAGCTAGTTTTCTCCATTCGTCTTCACATCCACATTTCGAAAGCTTCCAGTCATTTTTTCTTTATCGTTTTTGCGTTACGTCCATGTTTCTGCCCAATACGGTACAATACTCCACACGAAGTATTTTATGAGTTTTTGTTTTTGTTTAGGGGCCGCTGTAGCTCAGTGGTAGAACGTTCACCTCTGGTACATGCGGTCCTTGGTTCCATCCCAGCTTGCGCCAAGTGAGCTTTGTGGTGGACAAACATCGTGTGCGTGAGTTTTCTCGGGGTTCTCCCGTTTTCTTCCACTTTCTTCATTCCACCATTTCATTCATTTCTCATCATTACCGTCTCCTTTAGTCTTAGCCGGCATAATCGTGGGACGTAAAACTTACATATTCCATTTTTTATGAGTCTTTTTCTCAACATTTTATTCAAAGACCCACAAGGAGTCTTCAAAGACAGAATATAAATACGAAATTATAAGGCTTTTATTTTACTACATGAATAGTAGCAACCCGTATGGAATGATGAACTTAATTGGCTAAGAAGGTAAATCTATTGAGGGAACGAAAATACGTTGGACGAATGGAAGAGATTTGGCAATGCTGCATTATATACGACAAGATCACCAGGGTGAAAGAAAAGAAAATGAAAAAGTCAGACACGTGACGAGTGTATTCATTTGTTTTCAGCTGGTAATCACGTTTAATGTTATAGGTATAAATATGGTAATAACCATTGACACTGTTTTCCCAGTAAAAACAGATGCGAACATTCTGTAGAACTTAAAGGCAATAAATTACCTGTAAATTACTAGAACTGGCAACGTAGCCTGGAGGTGAGGAGTGTGTTTTTATTTTACTTTTTTTTGTTATCCGAAGTCTTGTCGGAGGGAAACCCACAGACAACAAGTACCGTTGTCTCGTCTGATGTACTTTGTTGCGTTGTGTCCTTTTTGTGTTATGGTCTGGTTCACACTTTTCAGTTTGTGTTTTTATTGTTTCAGTGATGTTAATTTCTTTTTTCTTTGCACGCGGTACATGTTATAAGGTCAAAGGGAACTGGGAGAGAACCGCGTGGAACGTTTATAGTTACAAATCTTCATGAAAACGTTTTTAAGCGCAGAAGAAGGATGTTCAGTGTGTTTTGGAATTAGAGCTTGTCGGAATGAACACAAATCCAGTTGCTACACAGTTGGCATATCGACACAAACACAAGTGCTGGTTTTATTCCTTGTGTTCGAATTTCTGTGCCTGATATGTGATCTATCTACGTTTATAGATACAAAGAGGCACTCCGTGTGTGTGAATTGTGTGTTATGGCTGGGTGAATGGAAAGCTAAATATGTATAATGACGCTTTATAATGAATATTTTTAGCCTTATAACTAATCATTGTAAGTTTGGAGTTTTCACCTTGAAACTAAATGCTCCTTACACATGGCGTATAAGCGGAAAAGGTGGGAGATAAATTAGCCTGATGTGAAAGGTGAGTGGATATATTCTAGCATTTAGAAAACACAGAATTAGATTTCAACAGGTAATCCATTTAAGTTTCAGTGGCGACTCGTGTGATAAGTTACATCGTTAAAATGTACAGTCGTATAGCTACACGTTATGGAAATGACATCGAATGCTCAATGGCGTATTTAGGGGGCTTCCGGGCTTAAGTCCCCAAAATCTTACTAAAGTATATGAAGTATCTTGCAGAATTTTTACATTTTCAGGCAAAGCCCCCCCCCCCCGAAACAAAATCGTAAATACGCCACTGCTAATGCTTATATCTTGCATACAAGTACTAGGGGGAGGTTCTAGAATGCTGTTCCGCACCAGCGGCATAAATCTGTCTTCAACAAAATATTTATGAAGATTAAAAATATTGCTATGGAGGCTCAGGGGAGCTGAGTTGTCTTCAACATTGGGAGGCGGGCAGATTTGAGGCTTATTCTAGGGGAGAGATGAGACTCATATTACGGTAGATGGAGCTGATTTCTGAGGTGTTGTATATTATATATCAGGCGATGTAGATGAAATGGCAGTTTAACACAAATCATAACATTTCTCCCCGAAAAACACATTTCAAACCGGATTATTGGGAGGGACAGTCCTCCCAGTTCCAAGATTGAGGATGTCACCTTTATCCCCCCGGTATTTGTGCCAGTGGTCCGCACATTATGTGAAGGTGGGTTAGGAACCAGGTTGGTTCCTTTCTTTATCAAACCTAAAAACTCAATTCACATAGTAATGCCGAGTAAGCGAAAGCGAGTAAAGGCGGGTGAGTAGCTAGGTTGATTAATTTCTTTATTACAACTCAATAGGGATGTGGACCAGTGTTCTAGAATCCTGCCTGTAGCAATAACATTGTAATTTGTGTGATTTCCCTCAAAAGCCACCTCTGGCTGTCTTTAAAGCGACAACATTGAACATTCATTGCAGTTCATGGGAGCAGACAGTATTTCTTCTGAGATTATAAGCTTTGCAATTAAAAGTAAATATTATCATATAATTTTACACAGAAACGTACATCAAAACTTCTTCTTTTTTGTAAGAGAAGATGCGAAGTTACACCAATGCTTAATTATGTTCTTACTTTTTAATCTTGCAGTAGATCATGTCGTGTTTATAGATAGAATAAAATAAGTAGATGCAATTTCGGAATAGAAATAGAAAGCGGAAGTTTATTCAGTCAACCTATAAAACACAAGAATATACCTAGGTAGTTCCAATGGACTATAATCATAATTAATTATACAGAGTCCAACCAGCAACGTCATTTCACACTTTGCCTGGAGTAGGAAGGGGAACAAAATTCTCCACAGCGCATAAGGATTTCTTATTTTTAATTAGTACATTAATATACAATTGTTTACCCCTCCTCTTCTCAAATGATGCCTCTAGGTACAGCGTGGGCATCTAACCCTTTTTGAAACCATGCTGCAAGGTTGTAATTGGAAACAAAACAAAATGTATTATTTTTACTTACAGTAAAGGAAGTGGCCTTTATCAATCTGAACTGAAAAAAGAAGAAGAAAAAGAAAACTGAATGAAGAAAGACTACGTATTGAAAATGACGTCATCCAAATTAGGGGTTAAATTCCAAAGTTGGGCGTCCGTTTCCAGCGAAATTTCTAAAATTTACAGGAAATATATGGATAATTTGATCGTTTGTGTGCTTGATAATATATAAGAGTTTCGAAAAATCTGTTTATTTGTTATATATAAGCGGTTATAAACATGGGACTATATGGCGGGCGGAGGGAACTACTTGGCGCAAGGTAACCGAACAGTTGCATTGTGGGAAAGAAACGAGCATTTATGTTACCAATATGGCGAATGTACAAGGGCAATGAACTAACAGTTTTAACATTTGTGAAGAAATACGTTGATAACGAGCAAAACCTTTTAAAGGAGTGTGAAGAGCACGGGTTAATGAACCTAATAACAAATTGCAGAAAGTGTGGAAAGGAGATAACAGTGAAAAAACTTGACGAAAGCGGACGCCCAACTTCGGAATATATGCCCAAATTAGAATCAGACTTACGATCACGCGCTCGTAACCTGTCACTGAAATTTCACACAGCACGTTGAAATTGAACTATTCCTCACGAGTTGCGTTTAAGTTCATTTGTAAAACGTAATTTGTTCGTGAACATTTCTCTTTAGTGGTAACTTCATGGAAAATAATCGCACAGCGAAAGGTCTGGTGAGTCAGGTGTCCATGACGTGTTGCCTCGTTGAGAGATAAGGTGTCCAGGGAGCATTTGCTTGAGAACAACAGTCGATGTCTTCGATGTGTGGGTAGTCGCGCCATCTTGTTGAAAACAATTCCTCTTCAAGAAGTCCTGACAAGAGTAAGGTTTGCAACATGTTAATGTAACGTTGTCACTGAATGTTCATCTTTAAATACATATTGTTCAGTTATTCTGAAGTTGGGTTCTTCACACTATTTTGTAACGACAGTGATTATTACTACAATTTTTGATAGATATTCGCTGAACCGTTTTTATAAATGCAGTGGAAATTTGTATCCAATGGGATTCTAGTAACTTTAAAACCTTCCTCTAGTGGAAAATTTTCATGATCTTCCGGTAACACTGTACCTGTACTCACTACCGTTGCCAATCGTGAAGTTGCTCCGTCTGCCAGATTCCTTCCAGAATCGAGATTAACTTGTACAAAATTTAAGAGATAAAAGGAGAAAGTACGTGTTATTTCTCATCTCATCTCGTCTCGGTTCGCTAACAACACTAAATGTGACGATATATATATATATATATATATATATATATATATATATATATATATATATATATATAGGCCTATATATATATTTTTTTTTCGGATATATTCTAATACTTAGAATGTTAGTACGGTATAGTACGTACACTCAATAGAAGTGCAGTTCGGTATTTTTTTTTTCAAGTTCCCATGTTTATTTTTACAACAGCATCCCTTCCTCTCTCCATCTCTCTTTTGACTGCATTTGCGGGGTTGGACTCGGAAAAATGCGGAATTCAGAAAAAAATCGGATTTTTCTGAATTACGGGATCTTTTCGAAATCTGGAATTTTTCGGAACTCCGGAATTTTTCCCAATTCCAGATTTTTCCAAAATTAGGAATTTTTCCGATTTTACTTTCCGGATTCCGGAAAGTAAGTATTCCAGAATTGTCTATCCCTAGTATTAATTATAAATATTCTGTCCTTATTGGTAGATCACTTGCTGCAACTGAGAAGCTTCCATACAACATAGTCTTCAGCTGACGTCTTCGTTTTGACATTAAAATTTTGTTTTAACACTATCCATTTATTGCAACCTCTTTCGTGCCCTCCCAATTTTTCCTTCTACCTTATTTTCTAGTACGTCCATCAAGATACAGTTTCTTCTCAGAGCCCATTTCGTTCCGTTTTTCTCCCCGTCGTAAGACAGTTCTTTTATCTCCTTTTATTCCTAACATTTGACAATCTTCATTAGCGTAATGGCTGAAGAGCGGCCTTTGGTATATGAAGTCCCGAGTTCAGTCCCCTGTGGGAGAGCAGAGAACGTGTTATAGTCAGTGGCTGATCTAGCCCGGGGTCAGGCACGTAGCCAGGATTTCGTAATGGGGTGGGGGGCGTGACGAAATACTATGATTATCACACCAGGGGCTCAATCATTCTAAACTATTTTACTAGCAACATATATTGGTTCGTTTAGCCAAAATTTCGTAATAGAGGAGGGGAGGTCCGTGATGAAATACTGTGGTTATCACACCAGGGGCTTGGTCAATCTAAACTATTTTACTGACAACAATACCCATAATTATTGGTTTATTAGGACAATAAAATGAGGATATGTTAGTAAGTATTTTAATAACAAACTATAAAGAAATCTCCAGTAAAATAATATTTTTAAAATATTGAAAAAGAGATAGTCTTTCGAGGTCATTCGAACTCGGTTTTTCTTGTCTTCTTTCTTTTCCTCTTATCTTCGTTTAATGCCGTCAAGGATAGCAACGAGATCTCTTTTGGTAGTAAGGATGTCCTATAAAATGGATTAGTGTTGCCGCGAAACTGATAATTTCTTTAATAAGTGTAACTGGAATCAATGTTGCCAGGCTCAAATTATTGGTGATTGTGGACATTTCTTACGTTCTATCTGAGAGTCTATCTTAACCGAACCGGTTTATCGATCGTCATTTGTAGTCCATAGGATTAGAATGGAGCTAGATGGAATTCGGAATACTCCGTTACAATAGTAATAGCTATCCATTTTCAACGTGACTCCCCTCCCGTTTTCTCCACACAAAGCTCCTAATAAGAAAGAGTAACCAAACGCTTGCTGTAGCTTCATATTTTAAAAGCTGAATCTTTTTTTTTAATTCTCGTTCCTTTATGTTTCATCCTTCCCAAATAGTTTTCATTTCTGGTTCCGAAGGTGGAGGAGTCCGGACTACGTGCCCCTTTGCTACGTGCCTGCCGGGGTCGGCCCCCAATTGTAGGGCCCCAATTTTTTGAGAGAAAAATAATTTAAGCTTTATTTATATATTTTTGAAAATTTATAATAAACTCATGATATGTCTATCATAGTTTGGCTGAATAGTCTTCTCCACCAGTTAACTTTTAGATCTGCCAAATAACTTCTAACAAAGAACATAAATCTAAATGAACCAATCTCCAACACTTTTGTATTAAATTTAGTGTTTTCCGTGCCTCCATCTACGGTACTTCGAGTCGAGTCATGAGAAACAAAGCTGAGCATGCAGTACACTTCACATGATATCATGATGAGACTTGTTGATGACGTCGATAAATTAATGACGTTTCTCTCCTGCTGTGTGACGTTCACCATGAGTCACTCATGAAGTCAAAGGTTACAGTCGCAAAAGAAGAGTTTCCTTTTCTTCTTCATCTTTTTTGAAAACTCTCCCAGCATGAGCTGTGATATTTATTAAGCGTTTCTCTCTCTCTCTCTGTTTTTTTTAATGGTACACCCAGTCATCTTGTATCCTTCGGGACAGGAAATGCTTGTGGAGAAAAGATCGGATCCACTGCTGCCCCGCCCTACATTCTAACAGGTGGCATGTGTGGTTTTGGTTTCCAGTGAACACTTATGTTACGACAGAGAGAAAATTGTAAACTAGCGGCACGTGTTGAACTAAACTTATTCATAATCGTAACTTTCAATAGCAAATAACCTATTCGTTTGCGATAAAACTGTTGAATACAAGTTATTAATAGCTATACAACGCTATTAAATCAAGTAATAGTATTTTTTTTAAATCATGTAGTTCAGAAATAGAAATGAAATGAAATCTTTCAGTTTTACGTCCCACGCTTATGAAGAGTAGACTAAAGGAGACGGTGATGATCAGAAATAAATGAAATGGTGGTACTGAAAATGTGGGGGGAAACAGAGAAACCCCCAAGAAAACTCGCGCACACAATGTTTGTCCACCATAAAGCCCACTTGCTGCGAGCTGGAATCGAACCATGGACCCCATAGAGTGAACTCCGTACCACTGAGCCATCGCGACCCCCAGTTCAGAAATAGAAATTTGGGTGTCATCAATAACCCTAATCCCCTTGAAATACCCTATAGGTTTTTGTTCTAAAAGAAATCCTCCGGCACAGTTACTTAATTTATTTAATAGCATTTGGTACATCTGTTTTGTAAGTTTCAAAGTTTTAGATATTCTTCGTTATCTTAAAGTTACGAATAGAATTCCGTCTCTATTAACATGACGTATCAGTGTTGCCAGGTTGAACTGCAAGTAGCGAATTGGACAATTTTTAAAATGCTCTCACTTCCAAAATATCAAGTTGGTCGACACGCTACTTTTTGGACTTCTTTTAATTAAGTGCGGGCTATAACTGTTAAAGAGTACGCGAGCTTTTTATTTTCATGTACAGTATAAAATCACAAATCATTATTAGTTTTGCTTGTTGAATATTGTAGTCACAATGACAATAGTTTAACTCAGATTAACATGCTCAATACTATTTTAATTTTTGTTTCAGTACTTTTTAATGTTCAAGTCGTACAAAACTAGATTTTTCTTGCGTTTGCAGTGTTGCAGTGTCGCTGATCGTGTTGCTGTCTCAGTTGAAACCAAGGGCGGATCCAGGGGGAGACGATCTCCCCCCCCCCAGAAGAGGAAACTTTCTTATTTTATATATAAATAAAACCCATCCCAGAGTTTGGAGTACTTAAAAGCAGCTCTAAGTAGCAGTATTACAGCCCAACACCACCTCCAAAAGTCCAAGTCCGTCGTGGATCCGCCCCTGGTTGAAACCTAGAGCTAGTGGTTGAATGGAACTATGAACGTGAACATTGCAAATGTAATTGTTTACTGTATCATCCATATTAACATAATGAGTATAATGAAAACTTCTAAAATGCATGACTCGCTGATAAAGAATTCAGGTAATAAATTGAAGAAGTGAGAGATATCAGTCAGAAAGCTTGCAGTAAATTGTTTGAAGTGTCGTCAGTTGTGACACTTGACGTGCGATCTCTGTAAGAATAAGATTGCCTTGTTTTACTGTGTAGTGATTCAGTAATCAAAGTATGACGGTACCACTTACAGATGATAATTTTCGGCCTCCAAGGCTTTTCCTGGTTACCCCATTCGACTAGAACACTATGAGAGAATAAATCTCAACCTCATCAAAGACAGAAACCGGGCCTTACGATTGATAGACGTTTTAACTGCAAATTGACAGTAGCTATAATGATTCATTTGGTTATTTTTATATCTTCGTCTGGGTTTAAATTCAGGGAAAGCACCAGACGCACGAAATGTTGTCATAGGAAATTGTGTTGGTTACTCTAATAACATTGTTTATTAATAAAGCTTGAAATAATCTCCAGTCCATGAAAGATGCACTACTAGCAAGTGTGCGTGAGCGTGATACAATGAATTAGGAACTACTACGTATATATTTTTCCTTCCGCGTTGAGCCAGTAATAGCGGTGTGACTAAGTGCTTTATTTAATGAGGGGATTTTCACGCTTGTTTTTTGCATGGCGTAAAAAAATGGGAAATTCGCTCTTCCACAGGATGTACTTGGATTTAAAAGAAAATGTGTTAAAGATTTGGTCCAGTGAACGAAACAAAATCGTTAACTAACGTGTTTTATGTGCGAGTTGTGAATGGGGAAGCCCTCAACTCTACTACAAGGTCCCAAACTACAAATTTAAGCCTTCTGCATCTCAGAGTAACAGTTGGAAGGTCAATTTCGAATGTCATTCATTTGTTACAAGCAGATTAGTTGTGTAACAGATCATTACTTGTTATTTAATCGTGTTGACAAAGATATTTGTTAAAAAATATATACATATTATTCGTATGTATGGTGAGAGTTTAAAGTGGAAATCGGTGATACAAGAATTCGATAATGTTAAGGAAAAGTTAGTTGAAATTTTGTGGACTAATGAAGAAGTGTTTGAGAAAAATACTGAGACAAAGCACTGTGTGGAATATTGTATTTTGCGAAGCAGAGATATGGACTTCGAGAAAATCTGACGAAATAATTTTCAAAACTATAAAAATGTGGATTTGGAGAAAAATGCAAAGTTTTAGTTTTCTAGAACAGGTGAGTGAGTGATAAGGAATGAATCTTTGTGTAGCGTACCTTGGATGTAAGCATAACTCATACATACGCCGTAAGATTTTAAACCCAAGTTACATTTGTCAGAATGTTTGCTAATTTTCAGAGAAAAATTTGTTCTGCTTATGTCAGTAATTCGCCAGTGATGGTGTAGTAAGATATTTTTCAGTGTTTCAGTGTATGGGGGTTACTTTGGCTTTCCTTTGAATTAATTAAACGCGAAAATGACCAAATTTTACCTATTAAAGATATAGCACATTGACTTGATCCCTAGTCTTCCGTAGCAAGCGCTGCTATCGGCTGAAGGAATTCCACTCGCTTTCTCTCGCTTAGCAACAGCTGAACCCTTATTGGCTCAACGCGTGGGCGTGTGAGGGTGTGAGCTTTAGTTCGCATTTTTGCCACGGCTCAAGACATTTTGGCAGCACAATAGTAGGAGTCATTGAGATGATGATGATTTGTGTTAATAAAAATCTCAAGTACGTATGTGTGTCTTGAACTTTAGGAAAATATTTGAGCTCAGAAAGTGCCAATAATTTGCATCATTGGTTAATTGGGAGTTGCTTTTCCAGCTCTCAGGCTATGGAAATGGACCTACAGCTTAATGTGGGATCCCAACCTAAGATGTCCGTTATTGGAATCGAACCTAGGGTTTCCTGCGCCAAAATAATGCTCTTGAAAATGAAGGTATCATTTTCGTTTGCAAGAAAACGATCTTAACTTTAAAAAAAAGGGGGAAAAAAAAAGAGAAAAGTAATTTAGTGGTAGTTTAACACAGTGCTTTCCTGACTGTCACAGTCAACGATACACTTTATTTACTGAACGCTTACAGTATAGCGACACATATTAGGTGAGGCTAACCTACAAGTGAGATTCGTTTCTTCTGGTCTGGCTGTAGGCCGGTCTGTTGCCATCTGTCTCAAAACTCACTTTAACTTCTTATTTAAGGCTTCATGATATAATAATAATAAAACAGGGTGTATCATAAAGAACTCAGCCTTTAAAACGCCCGGCTTTTTTTGATCTAGTAAGTTGGCAACACTGAACGTCAAACAGGATTCAGCTGTTATTTTTGTGGTTAGTACTCATGGGGTGCCGAACAGCGCATGATCGTCACCTGTTTTCTGTACGCTGTCACTGTTCCGTCCTGAAGCGCTCCATTCCTAACCGTACAGAAAACAGATGACGATCATGCGCTGTTCGGCACCCCATGAGTACTAACCACAAAAATAACAGCTGAATCCTGTTTGACATTCAGTGTTGCCAACTTACTAGATAAAAAATGACGGGTATTTCGAAAGTTGCGTTCTTTGTGGAACATCTTGTATATAAAATGAAGTACAATAAAATGTGGCGTATAATGTGAAGGCTTTCTGCATAACATAAAATTTATTTTTAAATTCTAATATTTCGCGACAAATCTAATAGAGTTGCGCGGCATACCGGTTTAGAAAGCCTGATTGAAGATGAAAACTCAAATGTGTTCGATAATCTCACTCATTTGATATTCCATCTCAGATGCGATTCCTGGTGTCAGCGCATGAGTAAATTTCGGATGTTCAATTGTGTTAATTGGACGTACATTCTCGTCCAGATGCTGTTAGTAATGAACACTTATACTCTGTACTATGCACGTACATTTTCGTCTATATATTGATAGTAATGAGCATTTGAACTGTGTACTATGGACACATATTCTCGTCCAGATACTGTTAGTAATTACCATTATACTCTGTACTGTGGACGTACATTCTTGTCGAGATATTGATAGTAATGAGGATTTGTACCCTGTACTATGGACGCACATTCTCGTCCAGATACTGTTAATAATTAGCATATGTACTCTGTACTGTGAACGAGCTCCTCCGTGGCTAAGCGGTTAGCATACGTGCCTTTGGCGCGGGAGACCCGGGTTCGATTCCCGGCGGGAGCTCATGTGGTTCGGATTCCACGTTAATCAGTAGGTCCACGTCTCATATAGCCTCGCTGCTGAAAGGGACGCTAAACTGAAATTCATTCATTCATTCATTCTGTACTGTGAACGTACATTCTCGTCTAGATACTGTTAGTAATTAGCATTTGTACTCTGTACAATACAAATATAAATGACTATTGGCGTCACAATCATGAGTAGAACTTCAGTTTTACCCTCAAGCAATTCAATTTTGCGAAGGATTGCACGCAACATAAAGGAAAGAATGATCCTTTAAAAAAAAAAAAAGTAATAACATGCATCTCCAATCATTAACATACGGTACTTTTTTATATTCTTTTCATGTTGACTATTTTCTTATTTGCTACCAACAGTACATGTGCTTTATCTTCATTTAGATCAATTTCTTTAAACACCACCAGGAAGATAATTTATTCGCCTTTTGCTATAATCATCTTGTGTCCACTTGTGGTCAAATGGCAAATCCAGGCTAGTTAATACCAGAAATGTACGTGTGGTCCCGGGTTCGATAACTTTTTGATGTACTTGCCTGGTATTCAATCTCGAGTAGCAGTAGGTCACACCTTACGAATGTCGTTGCTGAAAAGTGATGTAAAACTAATGAATCAGTGGATTCAGATCAGTGACGTATCCAGAATTTCTCCAAGAGGGGATCGAACATTCAACCCTCCAAGTTTATATCGTTTCAGGTTTTTGATTGCATATTTAAATGTTTAATGTTTATATCGTAAATGTTTATCTTTTCATTCAATCTTCTTCAGAGAAGAGATTAAAGCCTGGAACCCTTTGCGTACGCCACTGACCTACCGTTCATTAAATTTATTTCCTGCTTACTGTGTACATCACCCTCGCACAATTAGCTATTGTAAAGCTTGTGACAAACATCTTGGCGTTTCAGCTAAACGAATAAAACGCAAGCTCTGACGCGACGTTGCCAAGTGGTAAAGGGGTGCAACTATAAATTGGCTAAGCAGACGAACTACAGA
This sequence comes from Thermobia domestica, assembly GCF_964235325.1. Classification (NCBI taxonomy): domain Eukaryota; kingdom Metazoa; phylum Arthropoda; class Insecta; order Zygentoma; family Lepismatidae; genus Thermobia; species Thermobia domestica. Next base: position 5,963,612 of record NC_137462.1, read on the forward strand.
GCGATCAGGTGGCAGGGAATAGACTGAAGTGAATGTGTACAAAATAAAAGTGGCAATACCGCAGGCCTCTCATTTGCTATTGTGCTGCCAAAATGTCTTGAGCCGTGGCAAAAATGCGAACTAAAGCTCACACCCTCGTGTTGAGCCAATAAGGGTTCAGCTGTTGCTAAGCGAGAGAAAGTGAGTGGAGTTCCTTCAGTCGATAACAGCGCCTGCAACGGAAGACTAGGGATCAAGTCAATGTGGTATATGTATAGCAGCATTTAAAGGTAACTTGGAGCGCCACCTCCGAATGCCAAGATGTTTGTCACGCCGTTTAGTTCAGAGGAAGCAATTCAATGCTACCCTGTCGAATGCTATCTTTAAATTTCGAAATCGCATTTAACGGTGATCCTGTATGAAAGAAGGTAGTTACCATGTTATTATACTGTACGGCTCAGTTGATTTGATTTCCATTTCTCCTCTGAAATTCCATTATATGAGATACACCTGTACCTTTGGTTAGTTTAGAGCAGGGTTTCTTAACCTGGGCGTCGCGAGAGGATTTTATGGGGGCTGCGAAGATAAGTGGAAGAGATAAATATAGTTAGAATCTAATACCGAAAAATATTTTAAAATATTATTTTGAATTTTGTTCTGATAGGCATATTTTTATTTTTATATATATACTGTTAAGAACAACAAAAAATAGGTCTACTACACATTTGTAACAGGTGCAGAGTTGTTTAAAAATCAATTTAAATGAAAGAGGTACGATATAAAACTAATGAGAACTAAAAACTAACTAACTAACTCTATGGCCTATGAAACCCGGAGGTTCAATGCCGCGTTCACAAAAGCTCTCCACTGACTTCTATCCTTAGCTAACTGCATCCAGTTTCTACTTTGTATTCCAATCTCTGCGAGATCCATCTTAATATTGTCCTCCCATCTGCGCCTAGGTCTTCCTAATGCTCGTTTTCCGATTGGTCTTCCAGTCAAGACTTTGAAAGCGTTTCTACTTTCTTCCATTCTAGCTACATGACCCGCCCACTTAAGCCTCCTAGACTTGACGACCCTATAGTGCGTCCAGTAAGAGAACGTGTCTGACAGCTCGCAGTGACATTGCCATTACTCGCGTGTCAAGGTTTTTTTTTCGGTGCAGTTGTAGTGGCAATTTAATTAATGGTATAAGACAGAGTGATCGTAGTTGGTAACAGTGGTATCAAAGTAGGGGCTGCAATGTCCTACCGCATGTGGTAAGAAACGTCAGAGACCATCTCTTGTTGGCTGTGCTGTAACAATGAGAACCATATTAAAATACAAGAAAAATACGAATGCAACAAAACCTGCATATTGAAATACAATTAAAATTGAAAGCTAATGAGATGCCTGACCATGATATGATTTCACTAGTGCGGCAATGTTCGGTTCAATCTTCGTGACGCACATTATCAAGTCATTTAAAATACTCAATAACTTTTTTAACAACTGTCCAAGTTTTTTTAATACCAAAATTAGAAATCATTTTTTTTTATCATATGACCCAAAATTAATGGGGTTATGAAGTTCTAAAATTTTCAAACGGCCTCCATTTTACATCGGATTCGTTAGAAGTAGTTTCTATTATTATAGAAATAGATGGATATCGTGAGATCTCCACAATAGGTTTATTAAAAATCCCACACAAGCTTATTACAAACCAGAAATTATTAGGGGTCGCTGGCAAGAAGATGTGATGGTTGAGAACCACTGGTTTAGAGCTTAATGTTCGAAATTGTGAGACGTGAACCTACTGTTTAATATGAGATCACAACTACATGAGTTTCCACCGGGAATTGAACTAGGATCTCCCACATTGAAAGGATGTCCCCACTAACCACATAACCATTGGAGATTAGCTGTATCCTGTGTGTGTAATATTTATAGACAACATTTGTAGATGAGGAGTTATATTTACACTTGTGTGTTCCGCAAAGGATGTTATGGCTATGATTGTAGCTGTTTAAACACAACAAAACAACGAAACAAGGATGATTCATGCACAGATTGAAGATTCGCGGATGTAATTATTGCGTAAGAAACCGCACAGCGATAATTGCGTGGGAGGAAGAGCGGATTGTAAAAAAGCTTAAATCGTCACTTGTGACGTCATGTGAGTGTGTGAAGTAGACACATACTATAACAAACGTACCGGAAATTGGAATTCCCGGGAAAAATTCCCCCCTCTTCCCTCCCATCACATTTGTAAGTTTTTCTTCGATGATATCACTTGATTCAGAAACATTTTCTTTTTTTAATTGGTTATGTTCACCAAAGGAATCACCAATCAGGGGGAAGGAAACAGGGAAGTGTGTGTCACGTGTTTATTATTGCTTCAGGGTGGCAAACGCTTACAGAAATTCAATGGGAACATGTATTATTATTTTTTTTAACTATTATAATTATGTGGGTCACCTTTTCTTCCTTCAGAAGATTGTGAAAAATCAGCGTTTCCAACTCAGGGTTATTTGCACTAATTTTTAAATTGAAATTCCCACCACTTAATATTATCTGTGCAGTATTATGAGATACATTCTTACGAATTTATATTTAATTCATAAGAGCTGCGCGTTCGAACTTTGAATTATTAAAGTCCAAATTAAGATCTACATTAGAGCTAAAGAAGCATTAAACAAGAAAAGATTACTCTTAACTAGCAGGCTCAGTATTGGACTTAAGAAGAAGTTGGTCAAGTGCTATATATGGAGCATTGGACTGTATGGTTCAGAGACTTGGACATTACGGAAGTTAGAGAAGAAATATTTGGAGAGCTTCGAAATGTGGTGTTGGAGGAAGATGGTACAGATAAAATGGACAGAGAGAGCAACAAACGAAGGTGTTTTAAAACGGATAGGAGAGAAGATGACACTTCTAGCCACCATTCTTTGTAGCAAGGCCAATTGGATTGGACACATCTTGAGAAGAAATTGTCTTCTTCGTATTGCCATAGAAGTAAAGATGGAAGGGAAGCGAGGAATAGGAAGAAGAAGAACACAGCTAATCGACGATTTGAAAGATAGGAGAAATTATTGGAAGTTAAAAGAGGAAGCTGAAGATCGACAAAAGTGGAGGAAACATTTCCAGGCCCAAATCTGAAATTGAAAAAAAAAAATCCTCATTAGTCCCAGGACCTGCCGAAAGACAGAATACCTAATAATAATAATAATTAGAAATAAATGAAAAGAAAAGAAAGTAATGTGTTCCCATATCCAATGTATATCGACATTTTCAAACGTTCTTTTACAATGTTTTATTAATTATAATAAGGTAATAAAGGAGAACGTTCTCAAGCTTATTATTAAACAGCAATTTTAATTATGAAACAATAATAACTATAAAATCATTTAAACAATACACGTAAATATCTTACCTATATAGGGCTACAATGCTTTCTTTAAAAAAAAAATCTCTACTTCGATTATTGGAGATCCCTGGGCCGATCACGGCTTCTGCTAAGAGAGTTTTGTTGGCAATAAACAACGTGTGCGTGGGTTTTCCGTGCTTCTCTTTTTTTCTTCACATTATCTTCATTCCATCATTATCATTCATTTCATCATCACCGCCTCCCTTATAGCCTGGGTGTATAATCCCAGAACGTTAAAAAAAAAAAAACTTTTTCTGTAGATATGCAGTACCGGTATTGTACTTTTCTGTAGTTTTTCCTTTTTTAAAATATGATTTCCCTATGCATTCACTTATTTATTAAATGAATTACTCTAATTTAAATCGATTTGAAGTGTTGAAGAACAGTATATTTCATGCATTTGAAAGGTGAGTTGCCAAAATTACAATACGTCACTTGTCTAAACACATTAAATGGAATGAATTTTCTGAAATTTGGTATATTAGCAAATCAGAAAAATATTTTTTCTTAAAAAAAAAAGAAAGAAATATATTCCGGGAAAGTGGACAAGAGACGTTGTGGAATTGTGCAACTCATATGATCAATGCATAACGTAGCTTGCAGCGCCTGCTAATTTCTTCCATTTGATTGGATTTAGGGACGCTTAGCTTTCCAGCCACTATGACTTTCTCGCTTAGACAACTCGCTATCAAGGTTGTCCCACGCTTTGGGTCATCCCTACTTGTACGGACACCCAAATTTCGCACTTGTTCACTGGCGTTCATTAGAATAGTAAGACCACCTCTTACACACTTCAATCCTAGCAGCCCCGATATCTTCATTCTGCAGTTGCTACCAAAAGCAAGAAGCTATCTACGGGCGACGAGGCGAGAATATTCTACTGAAGTGGAAGTTGCTCTAACAACACATTCATAGAAGTATCGGCCCTTTTCCTTTGCATGCAGAAAAAAAGTTAGTCGTATCCTACAAACTATACAGCCCATCGAATCACTAAAGTAACGCGGGGTGCATATTTATCAGGCATATTTACCCATACGAGTATGTGGAGAACACATTTTTTATTGTTTACATCTGGAAATCAATTAGATATATCACTTGCATCAACGAACTTAATTTTAAACTTTTGACTCTCCACATTCTAGATAAAGTTAATGGTGATCCATCAGGCAATGATTGAGATTTTTCTTGTCTCGCGAATGTACGGACGGACGGACGGACATAAGGTAAGGATCTTGTCTCTGCTCCTTAGCTGGAGTGAAAGTGTCAGTTCATGATCCCTTTTTTTCTGTGAATAACAATCCCACGAGATGGAATACTAGTTTCTGGTGGTTACGTTGTTTTTCAAGTAAGCGTTTTATTTCATTTTGTGCACTTCCTAAAATTAAGTTTATTATATCTATTTATAATTTGTCTTTGATATTCAGATAGTTTTAATGGAATTATTTCCTTGTTAAAGGGTGAGATAACCTACTTTCTACATCAATTACGTTTTTAGTGGCATGCTTTGCCTAATATTTGATTAATTGTATCATATTTTTTTTCTGATACACTATTTATACCTGTAAGATGTGAGATTTTGCTCAGAATTTTACATTTCATATATAGGCTCAAAATTTAGATTTTTGAAAGAGCACAACCACGGGGAGGGGGGTCCACCGCGTCCGGAATCTCTCAAAACTTCCTAATTCAACATACATTTGTACATTTTTTCAATAAAACTATACTTGCTTAATACAGAAATTATTGATGTAGCATGAAAATTTGATCTTGCACTTCATCTGTAATTTTTTCTCTTATAAAAACAGTCTAAAGATATACCACATTGACTTGTAGTCTTCCATTCCAAGCGCTGCTATCGGGTGGTGAAGGAATTCCACTCCCTTTCGCTAGGGCTCTCTCGCTTAGCAACAGCTGAACTCTTATTGGCTCAACGTGCAGGTGTGTTGAGGGTGAGAGTTTAGTTCACATTTTTGCCACGGCTCAAGACATTTTGGCAGCACTATAGTTCTATCATTTTCCCCTGAAAATATAGGTGGAAGTATTTTAGAAATTATTTATAGTCTTTTCGAGTGCAGAATAATGACCTTTAATACCACATAGACGTAGTGGCTTGTGGTATTGGACTTCTCCAAGCATGAACCCCTCCCAGTGGCGTAGCACACTTTTGCGGGCCCCCCCGCAAAGTATAGAGAAGGGGCCCCACTTGTAAAGCCGACAGAAGTAAGATTGAAATTCTATTTCTTTAAAACTTTATTCATCGCAAGACTTTGGGGCCCCCTATACCTCGGGGCCCCCCCTCACTGCGGGGGTTGCGGGGGCAGCTGCTACGCCACTGACCCCTCCGGACAAAAGTTTTGAGGTGCGCTCTCCGGGTACTTACGAATACTTTTGCGTTGACAGCGAGTTTTATTATCGTTTGAATCTATACATAACTCATTAGAAAACTTTGATATGTATTTGTTTAAATTAATGGTAATCAACAGTTATCCTTTATTACTAAATATTATCTTCTCTCAAGACTACTATTTGCACTACTTCCAAAATACAAGCAATGTACCTGTATGTATATATATTGACAGGAGACGAGAAGGTTTTCTAGAATTGAGACGAGACAAAACGGGACGAGACGAGAAACGTTTACTTCTCATCTCGTGGGGGAACAGTACTAATATTTCAGAGGTACAAAAAGCAGAAGCTGCTAAATCCATTTTTCAATTTTGTTCAGGACACGAAATAAAAGTGACTTTCTTATGTTTCAGAATTGTTGAACAATTGTTTCTCTTTAGTGGTAGATTTCACTTATCTGCATTAAGTAGTGACCACTAAACAAACAAACAAACGAAAAAAAAAGGTTCAACAACTCTCAAACATAAGGGCGTCACTTTTGTTCGTCTTCTGACAAAATTAAAAAATGGATTTAGCAGGTTTTGCTTCTGTACCCCTGATTTGTCTCCTTGGATTAGAGGTGACAGTCCTTTTCAGCATCGAGGATAGAAACCACATGAACTTCCACAGGGAATCGAACCCGGGTCTCTCAAACCAAAAGCGCGTACGTTAACCATATAGCAACGAACTTTCTAATGTTGTTTGGGTGCTAGCACATTGTCATCGGAACTTTTCAACTGCAAACACTAATCAACGCTGCTATTTGTTGTACTTCGGATTAAATGTCAGCGTTCAAACTTTGAAACGTCCCAAGTGTTCGAACTTCGAAACACTAATGCACAGGGGCGGCTTTAGGATTTTAATTTTGGGTAGGCCTCGCTTATGAATACATATACCCATTTGATTGCTTAATGACAGGAGGAAATAAATTTTACAGTAATGGTTGATGCTATTTGTTAAATAATTATCTACCATTAATATAAAAAGGGCAAAATATATTTCCTCTTTATTGTATCTTTTAGCGTTTATATATTTTTCAAGATTTTTGGGTAGACCCGTGTCTACCCGTGCCTACCCGCTAAAGCCGCCACTGCCAATGCAGTTACAAACAAAAGATGAAAATTCTGGTTTTACGTTCCGCGATTAGGCGAAACGAGACGGATGAGTAATGACAGAATTGATGGAATGAGAATGCGGGAGGAAACGGGAAAATCCCCAGAAATTCACGGATATGATGATGACTAGCACAAACTCAGGTGGCCAAGGATCGAACCATCGACTCTTCGTACTACAAGCGAGCGCTCTACCCCTGAGTCATCCTACCTCCACTTGAAAAACAAAACAAAAATAAATCAGAGAGCGCTCCTTATGGCATAGAATATTATTGAGTGGGTAGTCAAAAAGCTTCGAATTGAAGCTCCATGGAATTTAATCATCAAAATATTATTTTTGGGGTCAGTTACCTCTCGATTCGATTGGTTTAAATTAATGCAGCTCTTCCTTATCCTAAGCCAGACGTTTCATTTTCTTGTATTTCCTTTTCCTCTACTACTAAATAATTATAAAACAACTTTTATAACTATTCCACGAGTAGAACTGAAGAGAGGATTTTTATAAACATGAAGGCGAGGAATTAAAAAAAGAAAAAAAACGAACTATAAAACAGTTTGGTTATAGCTAAGAACATAAACCATCCTTAGTTGGCAATCTTGTTTATGAATGGAAACAGTGTGCTGATTCATAGTCGGTGAAAGAGGTGTGGTCAGATTGTGTTGTTGAAACCCGCCCCTTGGAGGAGACCAATTGAGAAAGTATGACAAACGGACCACCCCTCCCCCCTTTCCCCTTCGAAGAGATGACTTCTCGTAACAAGTTGACGATCATAAGATCAGGCATTGTGCATCGTTCGAGCTCAGTTGACATTGAGAAATTGTGCTGTGAAGCAGCAACTAGGCAGATGCTCTCTCAAAGTGCTCGGTCAAAGGTTTCCTTACAGTAATCTTTATATAAAGATAGTTCAAACAAGTTCTTTTTTTAAAAAAAAAAAAAAATCTTATTTATTCTACGGCTGCCAGTGGTGTACTGTTTCATCGTTGCTGTGCAAGGTTTTTATTTTGATCGTGTGAACGTTTGTTGCGTAACGTGATCTGCTACAGGAGAGAATTGACATACACCTTCAACTTGACTGAGACTAGATCATCTTAGGTGACTGCTGAACGAATTTTTTTTCCTTTCTTCAACATGTGACACGTTCTCAATGTAGTGTTTGTGCGTGTGGTAACGTTAAGGATAACTATATTGAAAAAATAGTAATAGTAATAATAAAATACAAATTTACAGGTCGAAAACTTTATTAATTTTGAAGTAAGAAACTGTTAAAAAAAGATTAGTTGTTGGAGAAGGTGATTCTGTGATGGGGATCTTGACACTTCCTCAGCTTCAAGGACGGCATCACCGGGTGAGTTCTTAAGTCTTGAATACAGTTTTACAATTACTTAACGGGAAGTGGGAGCAGGCTTACGTTATATCTACCAGAAGAAACTCTTATTAGGTATTTCTTGAAATATTTTACTTTTTATGCTTTAAGGAGTTGTTCTTAATAAGCGATCTTACACTCTCTCTAGCTTTGATTTTTCGACTTACATAAACAGTCGCACAATCTCATTCCTCGAAATAAATATGTTTAGGTTAGATTACGTAAGTTAGGTCTGTTTAGGGTTGGAAAGCTTAGGTTCCATTTTGGTTACCTAAGTATAACTTAGATTAGGTTGTTGGTTTCATAAGAATCAATTTAGTTTCTGTAGATAAATGTAGAAATATAGCTTAGTTTACCTTTGGTAAGCGTAGCTACGGATTTTTTTTTTTAAAGATAAACAGATAAGTTAGGTTAATGTTTCACTAGTTTATATTGATCCAACTTCTTTTTGTAGTTCAAGGTAGTTAATCGCATAATGTAAGTGAAATATTACATACTTTGTATTCTGAAATAACCAGTAGACCTCCTGTAGAGTTTGCATGTAGTCGAGAGCTTAATGCATATGCTTTTGGTGCGACTTGAGTGGGGTTCGATTCCCAGCGGGAGCAACATTTACAGCACTGGCGTCTCAGGCATGTAAGATTTGGCGGGGGGACATCAAAGAAATTGATTTAAATGATACTTCCTAGTCCAACCTGTTTATTATCTTCGATTCCATTTTTACCTTCTGCTTACTTTCACGGATAATTAAAATAATTAAAAGTAAATAATTAAAATAAAATATTCAATATTTTGTACTTCAAAATATTGGGGGGACGTGTACCCCTCGTCCCCCCGCCAGAGACGCCCGTGATTTACAGTATTTATCTAGTAGCGTGGAACAATTGGGGGACTCAGGGAATCAAGACGAAACGAATTCAGGTCTCTGAGGTGTTCTTTCCCTCATCTAGGTGAAATATTTGTAGGAAAAGTGTTAGAACCAGGCCCGTAGCCGCCCCCAAAATGTAGGTTGAGTCGAATTTGAGTTTTACGTCCCGTTCACCAGCGAGGCTATATGAGACGTGGACCTACTGATTAACATGGAATCCGAACCATATGAGCTCCCGCTGGGAATTGAACTCGGGTCTCCCACGCCAAAGTCCCAAAATGTAGTTGGGCCCGATCCAACCATATTATAGTTCATTTGCAAACTTACCGTGAAAATTTTAGGGAGATGTCCTCCCCCGTGACCACATGGATACGGTCCTGGTTACAGTGACGTAACTAACAAACAAACGGACATTGTGTCCCGGACGCCAGATTCGGAGGGCGCAAAATTGGGCAAATATTTTGGGAGCGTTTTGGTTTGCTTTGTCAAGGGGCGCTAAGACGAGTTCTCGCCCCGGACGACGACTAGCGTAGTTTCGTCGTTGCCTGGTTCGAACCGTATTTATAATATACTGCACTACCACCTAGGAGGCGTGGTGGCTGTAGTAGAGCACGCACCTCTAGTGCCATGAGTCCTTGGTTCGATCTCCGGACACGCGAATTTGTGGTGGGGAATATCATGTCCGCGGATGGATTTACTAGGGGTTCTTCCGTTTCCTCCCTCATTCTACCAATTCTCACATTAATCACTGTTTCATTAATCATAATATTCTTTTATTTTAAACGGTATAGGAATGGTTGGTTAAACCAGAAAAAATATTTGAATCATTTAATAACAAGTGCGGCGTATATAAACGTCGAAACTTACAAGAAGGAAATAATATAGCATACTGAAATGATGAGTCACACATTCATTGTTATGTATTACTGTTTTTTAATCATAGCAATGATTGTAATCTATTAACATAACATGCCATATTTATTATCTTTAGGCTGAGAGGAATAAATGCTGATATAAGCAAGATAATGTTTGGTTGATTCCTGAAATTGAAGATATTAGAAATACTCAGGCAAAAAAAAAAAGTAGGGTGATCGTATTAAGCCGATTAATTATAGTTAAATGAGGAACTAAATTCTGTTGTTTCTATAACAAAAACATGGCTGTGATGGAGGTAAAGAATGTAGGTAGAGCTTATAAAGACTACAGAGACCTTGAAATCATTCAAGAGGCTGTGCATTCTCTTCACACTTGTCGCTCCTTTGCCTCACTAGTATTTAGGTCTTCCAAGTAGTGAAGGATCGTGGATTACGTGAATACTGCTGCCACCTGGCAGAGATTTCTGTGATTATTTGGAATCTTTTAAGCCCTGGACGCGTGTGTGAGAGTGTGTATGTGTATGTGTCATCCTTTAGAAACATCTAGAGAGACATGTTGTGCAATGCTACGTAACTAAAGACAGGTCAAAAGAGGCGAAACATTTATTTCCTAACACGTTAATCCAATACATTCTTATCAAAGAAATACAAATAACGCTGTAAACAATTTCGTAGGAACAAAGTATAGTGTATAAGTTGTTTCTTGGACGATTTTGATTATTTAGAAGATTTTTTTTCTAAATATAATAACTGTTAATTGCAAATTAAACTTCTAACTACCTGCTATTGTTGTAATGAATAAAAAAAAAAGTTTCGCTGGCCTAGTACATTATTTTGTGTGTTTAACAAGAATTTTAGGAATGATCCAGAAAATGGATCAAAAGATTGCGATCTTGGCCAATAATTCGTTTTGGATCAAGGGCCACAAAATTTTTGAACGGCCCCTAAATCAAGTTTAAGTATTTTCCACACAATAAGCACATCATATCATGGTAAATCTTTCATTTTGCAAGCGTCCTTTTAGCACCAAGATAATATGAGATCTGAACATGCAACCTAACGTGGAATCCGTACCACGGAAATTCTAAACTAGAAATTGTCTCAGGTTTTCTGCATAATATGTGGGGACACTATTGATCTAGCCAAAAGGTAAATGTAACGTAGGCTATATAACATATTTATAAATTCAATCATCTCACATATGCGCCATTTTAATAGTTTTTTTTTCTCTGTAAAATTATATCGTAAAAGTAAAATTGCCGTGAACTTTTTATTCAAACCATAACATTTATAGCCTACGTAATTGAAATTTTATGTATTTTTGAGGATTGTGTGTAGTAAAAGTGATCTTTATTTTCAACATATATTATGCCTATTTTTTTTAATTGATGATTTTAGGGAAAAAAATACAGTATAACTCTTTTATTTGCTCAGCTATCCGGATTTCTTCATATTTGGATTACGCCGAACTCATTAGCGCAGATGGCGGCCGCGGTGGCTCAGTGAGCCACCGTTTGCCTCTGGTGCACGGGGTCCTTGGTTCGATCCCAACTCGTGTCAAGTGAACTTTGTGGTGGACAAAGATTGTACGTGGGTTATCTCGGGATTTTCCAGTTTCCTCCCACTTCTCCATTCCACGATTATCACCGTCTCCTTTAGCCTAGCCAACATAAACGTGGGACGTAAAACTTAAAGACATCATTTCATTTTTTTTCTTTAGCCCGGATACTTGGAGTTTCAATGTGTTAAATAAGTTTCTTTCGCCACACTAATAGCTAGATATGTTAAGTGCATTTTTTGTTTTAATTCTACTGAAAGAATTAAATATAAAACTTAGTTGTGTTGTTTTATCCAGGTAGTTGTGGATAATCCAGTATTCTTAAATGAAATACAATTTACATAGTTTTTGATGTACATTTAATGCTTTACAATATCTAATATATTTAATTAATATTTTACAATAACATTTTCAAGTTTTGTGTAGAAAATTTGTACATTTCTGAACTTATGTTGAGCAGCAGATATTTAGTATGTTTGATAACAAATAAATACTAAATCAGTGGAAACGAAAGTATACTTTAAAATGAAATCGTTTTAGTTTAAAGTCCTAGGAATGTACCCTGTTAGGATAACGGGGACATGATTAAGGCAATTGAATAGTGACGGTAGAATTGGTAGAATGAAAATGTAAGAGAAAACCGAGAAATCTCACAGACACGGTTTTCTACCGAGGGGTGTGACTTCATCGAGGGAGTCGAGAGACTCATCCGAGAATCGAACCAGGGATCCCATGCATCAGTGGTAAACGCTCTACCACTGAGCCATCCTGAATGTATACTTAGTAAGAATTAAAGGAAAAGCGGCTACTTTTCTGCTACTGTTTTTAAATAAATATTTAGACCTAACAACTCTCAGGAACAGAGAGTGTACTGCCGTGTGCAACCACTGCATCTTCAGACTATTTAACACTGCTGACATATTATTCGCTCTGATCTCATGTATGAATGCCATCATTATCATATAATTCAACTCAATGACCAATATCCGTGTGAATCTCTCTATAAAGAAAGCGTTGCAAACAGAATTGCGTAATCAAATTTTGGAGTTGCGTAAGAATATTATATGACTGACAGGGGGTCTCGGGGCCAATGGTGTGGAGGTGTAATTATTTAACTAACACCAAAAAAAGTGAGCCGATAGAAAGATAATGATAATTAAAAAGAACAACAAAGAATCTGCTAATGAAAGAAGCTAATTTAAAGATTGAAGGATTAATATCTCGTTAAATTGACGTTCCTGGAAGTATTTTGTTGTTACGAAACAAAATGTCAAGAGGTGAAGGAACTCTCAGCGACAAATATGGAGACTGTTTTTGTCTGTTGAAGCAACGATCTCGCAATGCGTAACCTTGTAATGGTGCAGAGATCTTCACAACTAGTGACAATGGGATAACTCCAGGAGATAAAATTAGTACACACGAATTTCTCAGTAATTTCGAACATGTTACTTTAAAAGTGTTATAACTTTTTAACTCTCAACTTCCCACGATTATACACAGACGCTAAGAAGGGGGGGGTTGTGATAATGAGATTGAATGTAATGGTAAAGCGGCAAAAGCGGGAGAATCCCGAGAAAACCCACGCACACGGTGTTTCTCCATCACGAAGCCTACTTGGTGGGTGCTAAGATCGAACCAGGGGCCCCACGCGAAGGAGGTGAGCTTTCTCTCTCTGAGCTACGGCGGCCAACTTAAGTGTTACACCTTAACCGGTGGCCTTTGATTAGACCTCGAGTTCGACGTCAAGGCAGAATAGTTATATTACTACTACTACTATTACCCCTTGTAGGATTTTATGGTACAATTTGTACCATACGGGTGTTTCCTGGCACTTTGCGTTATAACTCTCCTATTTGAGCTTTTTCGTCCGTTTTTTTCAGCTACATACTATTACTACTATTACTACTATTGTTACTATTACTACTACTACTACTACTACTACTACTATACTACTACTACTACTACTATACTACTACTACTACTACACTACTACTACTACTACTACTACTACTACTACTACTATTAGTACTAGTACTACTACTACTACTACTAAATAAAGATAATGCGCTCCTACCACTTGTGTTTGTCTCTTACTCCGTCCTGGCTGTTTGGTTAGAATACGAACCTTTGGCACTGGAGATTCAAGTTCGATTCCAGACAGACTCGGTGCTAAAAGGAAGTTAAACTACCAACCAACCCACACTGCAACAATTATAAAGATAACCAGTTAATACTCATAAGGTGCAATTAAACATAGTAATAGCTATTTTCAAGGTATCTCATACTATAGCGGAGAAATTTAAAAATAAAATCTTTAAGTTTTACGTCCCACGGTTATGCCAGTTAGGCTAAAGGAGACGGTGATGATGAATAATGAATGAAATGGTGGAATGAAGAAAGTGGGAGGAAACGGGAGAACCCCGAGGAAACTCACGCACACAGTGTTTGTTCACCACAAAGTTCACTTGGCGGGGGCTGTGGAGAAATTTGAGTACAGGACAATGTCTTAAATTGCGCCCTACGATTCCGTAACTGTAAAAGAAAATGTAGAAATAGTAGGTTATTCAATATATTTTGAGTATGATATTTGTCCTAATAAGATTTTGATTTTAACCGTCTTTGTAAATTTTTCATTGAAAGTCCAAAGAATTTAAAGGAGTCCCACAATGTCACACAATTTTTTAATTTCCTAAATCTCAGATTCTATACGAAATCCAGTAACAATTATGTATACTGAATACAAACTTAAGTTCCACAGGTGCAGCAGATATGAAGTCTTGTCGAAGCGTGCATATCGATATGTAAAAACAATAATTTGATGCACGTAGCGTTTTATAGAATTCTTCTGGGTTCCGTCCCCGATCTCTTTACCATTAAAAAAAAAAGATCATAATGTTGTCTCTGTGAGGTTTAAATCCCATTTCAGCAAACAAGTACGAAATACGGATTGTACCGTAGTTTAACATGACATTTAATTTATGTGGTCGTCGCCAGAAATTGGATTCTGGGTACGCTGGGCACAGAACGTACGCGTACCACATTCCATTTCGTTTCAACAACTAGTGGTACCATTCACTATAGAATTAAACAAGTAGCTAATACTTTAGCCCTAGCGTTGGTTGAAGTTGGTGTCCCTTTCAGCAGTGAGGCTATATGAAATGTGGCCTTACAGCTTTAACGTGGAATCCGATACATATGAGAACGCACCGGGAACGAAACCCGGGTTTCCCGCGCCGAATGCAAAATGAAAATGAAATGAAATTTTTGAGTTTTACGTCCCACGGTTATGCCGGCTAGGCTAAAGGAGACGATGATGATGAGTAATGAATGAAATGGTGGAATGAAGAAAGTGGGAGGAAACGGGAGGACCCCGAGAAAACCCACGCACACGGTGTTTGTCCACCACAAAGTTTACTTGATGGGAGCAGGGTTTGAACCCAGGACCCCATGCACCAGAAGTGAATGCTCTACCACTGAGCCCCCGCGCCGAAGGCGAGTCACACATCATGTTTAATGATAATCTCTATATAACCCCTGTGGGAGGGGGTAAATTCACCTCATTGCCCTTGCTGACTTCATTCTAATCAATAGGTTCATTCGGAAGCATGAAAGAAAGCGCACGCAGTATTTTCTGAAAACTGGGTAATTTTTATGAAGTTTACTGTGCAACAGGCTTTCTAAGGTAGGGGTAAATTCACTCATTTATCCGTGACCAATTTTACCCTCCGCCACCCAAAATAGAGATGGTTACAAACCAAAGGAAATGAATAAGTGAATAAAGGTCTTATTGCGACAAAGTTGAATATTTCAATGAAAATTGACGGGAAAAATTATTTCCCTACTAGATGTATATGCGGGAATTTCCAGATTAGATTGAATATACCTTTTTTACTTGTCTATGTTTGACAGATTTCAATCTCAATGAATGGAAATGTTTGAGAAGCCTTAAAGTAACCAAATTACGTCAAAATCCAATGATTTTTTTTTTTTTTTTTTTTTTTTACAAAAGTTATTGAAAAAATTTGATCACATAACATAAGTGTGCGTAATTCTGACTTGGAATTATTTCCCCTTCTTTATTTTTCTTGAATTTCAACCCCAGGCTTTGTATCCAAAATTTGAAACAACAGCACAAACTACGTTTCATTAAAATCGAATAAATTTGAACATAGTTATTTAGGAGCAAACAACGGATGTTGAATCCAATGGCAGAGCTTGCTTTTACTAAACTCGGTGGCAAAAATGAAATGGAATCTTTATCCCATTTAGGCTAAAGGAGACTATGATTAAAGCAAGTGAATGAGGATGGAAAAATTGGTGGAATTAAAAAGTGGGAGGAAGCGAGAGTACCCCGAGAAAACCCACGGGCACAATGTTGTCCACCACAAACGTACTTGGCCGGGGATCGAACCAAAAACCCCAAGTACCAGAGGTTAGCGCTCTACCACTAAGCCATCATGCCTCCCTAAACTCGGTGACGTTAGAGCGTATGGAATCTATAGTTTGCCAGTTTGGGTCAGCATATCAGTTTCCATTTACTTGTTATTTTAGGTTTTCTTAACCAGTAGCGTACCCAGGAATTTATTTCGGGGGGGGGTCCAAACTAAATATGAAGCTATTTTATATTAAAATTGCTAAAATTGCCCCTAAAATTAGGCTAAATTTTTAAAAAGTCGAAATTTCGGGGGGGTCCGGACCCCCGTGTCCCCCCTTCCGTACGTCCCTGTTCTTAACAACAGCTCTCGTTGCTGCTTCTTTCAACTGGTTCGTTAGTTGCTTCAAGGAAGGTGATATTAAAGAAGGAACGTGGAAAATAAATTATTATGGAAGAAAGGGTGAAACGAGAATATGGGGAAGGGGGAGAAAACCCACGGACATGGTGTCCGCCAAAAGTTCACATGACTGGGATCAAACAAGAAATCTTAATACTAGAAGCGAAAGCGTATCGCTGAGCCTAACAGTTTTCTTTAATTTTTATTTACTTCGCTATATTAATATTGCCAACCCAACACTTTCTATTGTAACCACTAAAAAAAAAAGTCGCTCACTCTTTATCTATTCGGCAAGTGAAATTGTGAAGTTTCAAGTGGCAATCTGGTAAGGATCTAACAACTACATTTGAATATTCAAAGGGTGGAGGGAAATCATCTTTCGGTGAGATGAGGAGAAGTTGCATGAGACGAGTATCGGCATTTGTGTTTTGAGGAGGAGGAGGAGGAAATGCGGGGAGGGGAATGGCGCTATCATCGTGTTGTGGCCAGCCCCATCGCATCGCCAAGCGAACAGTCTTCCACTGCCTGTTGCGGTGCGTGGATTATTAATCTGTAGTTTTGGGAAGAAGAATCGCGTTCTATGATCATTCAGTGAAGTGGAAATATTCAATACCGTTGATCACCTTTCGTTGTTGCTATATTGTGTGTGTGTGTTTCCCAGAAGGCAGGGGATGGGATGCGGGCTCCCGGGGGAATTTCTTCACCTCATATGGATTATAAGGAAGCCCGCCAGGCTTTCTTAAAGTCGGTGAGTTTTTGACAGCTTTTACTTTTTAAAATTTGAAAAAAAAAATTCCTTTGTACAGAAGAGCGAAATATTCTTCACTAAGCTCTTCGCAGGATGTTTGTTTTTAGTGTTAAAATTCCTGAGTTCGATCTCAGTGGGACCTTTTTTTTTAATTTCAACAGATGAGAGGCGTAGTTTGGGAGTCACCTGTAAAAAGAATTATCCGCAACATTTTTTAAACGGAAAGCGGGAAGAAACGGCGAAATGAATTACACATCACCTAGTATATTCTATCTACGTTCCCAGGTTTCAGTTTCCTGTGGGGGTATTTGATTTGATTTTCAATTTTGCGTCCTTTTCAGCAGTGAGGCTATATAAGATGTGGACGTAGAGCTTAACGTGGGGTCCGAACATGAACTCCCGCAAGAATTGAACCCAGGTCTCCTACGACAATGGCGTGTACGCTAACTACTTAGCCACGAAAAAGTTCGTGGGGTATTTGGTTCATATACAAAGCAGAATAGTGATTCGAATGCCACTTCTGAGGAAAATATCGTCTCATACAGTCTGGGTTCTCGAAAGGGGCGTTGAAATACTTTTTTCTTCATAAGAATACTCATTGTACCTTTCTTTCAATGCGCTTTTGTGGTTCACCCTTTCTCTGGAGAAGTAAAGAGGTTGGATGGTCCTCATCACTCCTCTATAAGTTAAGTGCCAAAATAAACAAAGTGCAAATTCCTTACTTCTACATCAGCCCCTGGGTCATCATGGACTGTCCCGAAAGGTAGGGGAAAGCTTTATGTTTTACGTTTTCGTCAGCGATATACGTAGTTGAAGTTCGTTCCGGTGGAATTTCATTGGTTGTAGTTTGACGTCCCATTTTAGTTCCGAGGCTATTTGTGACAAGGCCTCCTGTTTCAGATATAACCCGGACCACTACTTGGATTTGTGTTCGAGACAAGTGCTCCCATCAGGAATGGAAGCCGAGACCACATATATAGAAAGCAAGCACGTTGCTTTAGGGATACGTGTGTAATTGATTTTCTGACATGTTGCGGCAAGTTTTGCCTGTGTTGCAACACAGATGATTGACTTTTTAAACTTTAAAATTGATTAAAGAAATTTTCTTGCTTTCGTATTTCTCTCTCAAGATTATTATGTGACTCAGATAAATACTCTTTAAGATTAATGATAGTTTATTTTAGTTTACATGTGGAGGGGGCTACGAAAACCATGTTGGGGGTTATGGGGGTGAACCTCCATGAAATTCTCAAATTTCCAATGGATAAAATGGTATTTTAAGTTATTTCCACAAAACTCTCAAATAGTTTTTTTTTTTGTTCCATCTGATTTATTAATAAAAAAAAATTTCTTACCTTTATTTCCGACGCAAAATAGTTAATATTAGTTCATATTCATTCCTCGAAATGTCTGTAAACAACGAACGAAGTGCATGACAAAATAATATCTGTGTATCTTAAACACAGAACAAAGGCAGTATTATTTGTTCTGAGAACCAGGTATTCGTCAATACCAAAAGCTTAAAGCAACTTTCGTTGGAGCATGAAAAAGTATTTAGGGAAAATCATATATTGAATAACTGAATACTTTGAACTGTGTTTAATCATGTACTTATCATTATAAAGAGTCAACATAATAAAGTATTAGTAGATAAGATTAAGAAAAAAAGATATCATGTGTTAAGGACGGAACCTTCATCAAACAAAACTACATTCGAAGAAATTCTTTCTCTAAGGCTTTACATAAATAAAACGTAAAAAAAAAGAAAAAAAAGAAAAAGAAACATATTGTGCTTATGTTAACAAGCTAATTAAAATGTCATCAATTAGATTTCTTTTTTGTTTTATTAATTTAGAAAACAAAGAAGAATCTGCTTAGATTTTTTTTTAACGTTTTGCGTCACTTTCAACAGCGAGGCTATATGAAACGTGGACCTACAGCTTAACGTGGGATCCGAACCACATGAGCTCGAGCTACCGCCGGGTGTCGAATCCGGGTTCTCTCCGCCAAAGGCGCGTAGATTAATCGCTTAGCCACGACGGAGCACAAGAATCTGCTTAGAAATCGTATCGCATGACAGCATTATGAATTCTTGAAATATGAAGTTCGTAAATGCACAGTGACTAAATCAGTTGAAATGAAATGAAATCTTTTTAAGTTTTACGTCCCACAATTATGCCGTCTAGGCTAAAGGAGACGGTGATGATAAGAAATGAATGAAATGGTAGAATAAAGAAAGTGGGAGGAAATGGGAGAACCTTGAGAAAACTCACGCACACGTTACTTATCTATATTGGAGCATGTTTGAACGAAATAATGTTAACAGCAATCTTTTTTTATGTATAAAGGGCTAGGAAGAAAAGCATGCTGATAGTTGTGTTTGTTTTTTAATCGGATAATTTGCCACACTGCCGAAAAAATAGTATGGAATGCTGTTTTATTATAATAAATCTATTATGTTTATTATATTTGCTATTAAAAAGATAAAATATTGAGATTTTTTCGCACATTCACACAAAACTTTTAGTATCTTTAAACTTGCACTTGTGCCATGTTTTTTTTTCCCCTAGGCCTTCATAGACATACGTATGAATAGGGCTTTTATTGTAGTTATGTATGTTCTAGCATAATTGTATAACGCCTGGAACAATTTGAACCAAACGGTTCAAAAATATGACGTAGAATCTTAAAAAAAAAAAAAAAAATGAGGGTAAGACACCCTCTTAGCATCCCTTAACAGTAAGCAACCCTTCGTAACATTAAACAGTGTTGGTTGCATATACAACAGGGGTAATGCTTTCATTGAAAGGCCTGTCGTACAGGGGGGAAAAGTGTTTAAAAACTTTCCATAAACCTGTAGCCCTTGCCGGTCATTATTATTTTAATGAGTTCTTTATTTTCAAATATTTTACACAAACATTATTCTTCCCTTGTTGAGAACGTGCATTCCAGCTAGTTGTTCATGTTTCAATAGCCTTCTGCTTGGAATTTTATTTCTGGAGATTCGCGTGACCTAGCTCTCTTCTCTTCAATGGTTATGGTGTCGGGTTGAATCCTCCGTGGGTTCAAACAATTCGTCGTTGGCTGTGGGATCAAGAGGGAAGCTGATTAAGTTCGTAGAGCATCGAACTTTGGGTAGAAAAGTCACAAATAATGTTGATGCACTGACTAGTTGCAGTCAGTGTTCGAAGTGAAAAAAAAAAAAAAAACAGGCGGTATGTTTTATTATGATTTTCACTCAACATACTGGCTATTTAAATATTGTCTTGATCACTGAAAAACCAGAGACTGTATGTACTCATTACAGAAAAACCAGAGGCTGTATGCCATACCACCGCATACCGTCTCACTTCGACCACTGGTTGCACTAATAGCAAACATGTTTCGAAACGTAAAAAATTCGGCCCGCTGCAAGTAGCTAGAATTCCAACGCTTTATATATACACAAAATTACAAGATTCTGTCTTTTTTTTCTGTCTTTATAAGTAGTTTCGTATTCAAGTGGTTAAAGTGTGCGGATGGTTCCAGGTCCAATTCCCGGTGGGGTACTTATACCGAATATAAACGAGTAGTGCTGTTTGTAACATTTGTGCTGCAAAGAGACGTTGATGCCCTTCAATCAATTCTTTTTTCTTTTTTAACTACAGCATCGACATTAACACAGCGCAATAAATGATACATACCTCTTTTCGAACAGATATTTTAATGTAATTGTATTTAGCATACAAAATTCAGCGTTGTGTCACAATTTTTTCAAACAGGATGACAACGAAACTTCAAAACTTTAGATGTTATTCTTATTACATCTGGAGAAGACGTTATAGTGGATGTTCGCGAGAGAGTGAACATCTCAATTTAACTTCGCTTCGAGCTATGCAAGAGAGGCAGAAAGTTACTATTCATTAAATCTCGCCATTCACTTTTACTAGAAATAGGGAAAGCTTTAGTTCATGAAAACCATGTTTTATTTATTTATTTATTTATTTATTTATGCAGGGGCCGCGGTGGCTCAATGTAAGAGCGTTCCTCTCTGGTGCGCAGGGTTCCTGGTTCGATCCCAATTCGCGGCAAGTGGACTTTGTGGTGGACAAACACTGCACGTAGGTTGGCTCGGGGTTCTCTTGTTTATTCCCACTTTATTCATTCCACCATCATTTTCATTTCTTATCATTACCGTCTCCTTTACCCTCGCCGGCATAACTGTGGGACGTAAAGATTTCAAAAAGATTTTTGATTTACTGTATGTGAAGATTAATATATATTTTCTTTTTGTGTTTAAATAGGTATTAATTTCAATGGTTCTTGTAAGATTGCTTAAGTCAAGCAGAGTAGACTCTGGCCAGTTTCGATGGGTAATTATTGGGTAAAATCTCATGATGTTAACAATGTGTCGTTCACCCAGCGTTGTTAGATTGGAGTTTACTGTTCCTTTTAGTTCAAAGACCATATGAGATATGGACCTACACTAACATGGAATTCAAACCAAATGAGCCCCTATCGGGAGGCCAGCGTCACGTCGTGAGAACAATAGGAAGCCATCTGCCTTTCGTAGCAGGAACGATAATACTTGTTAAAATAGAATAACTTCTATGAGGAAATAATCGAAAATGACATATTTAAAACAGAAAGGTCTCCTTTTCCAGCAAAAAATTTACATAAAGGTTTGGGGGCTTCTTTAACCTATACAGCATAATCGTAGTCTGTAAAATAAGAACTTTATTTCAATGAAGCTTTGGTAAGGGATAGAAATCTGAATCTCGTCGAACAATGTATCTTAAATGGCGTGTAATTTTGTTTTCTAATTTTCCTTCCGGGTTCATTTGTTCCTTGTCTCCATTGTTGCGGAGTGTCCATTGCGTATCGAAGTTGCCGTGTGACCTTTCACCTCCCACACACTGCCTTACCTGGCCAAGGTCAACGTGTTTGCGTTCATCCGGCCAGGTGGCGCACAGGTGTCCTCTTATACACAATGGCTGCTGGTGCTCTCTGAAGATGTTTTACCTCTTCCTTCAGTCAGCATTGTCATCAAAGTGTCTGTACAGTAAACAAATGCTCCTGGGAATGGGAATGAAATATAAGAACAGATAAAGTGGTGACCTAACTTTTGCAAGGATCATAGAACAGCAGAAAATGAAGCAACGGCTGTGTTTGCTTAGACAGGTGAAGTTTTATTTCGTTCAGCCCAATCGCAACGATTGTGGACAGCAACGAACAGCTTTCGGTTATTTTACAGAATTGTCTTATAGTAAAAGCTAAGATAACTAATTAATAACCCAGAGGTTCAATGCCGCGTTCACAAAAGCTCTCCACTGACTTCTGTCCTTAGCCAACTGGATCCAGTTTCTACTTTGTATTTCTGCGAGATCCATCTTAATGTTGTCCTCCCATCTGCACCTAGGTCTTCCTAATAGTCGTTTTCCGATTGGAATTCTACTTAAAACTTTGAAAGCGTTGCTACTTTCTTCCATTGCTACTGGCTACATGACCTGCCCACCCTGAGTCTCTTAGACTTGCTAAGCAAAGCTAAGCAATAGAGAATAATTAAAATTCTGGGAGTAGGGTATATCCATCTATTGCACACACATCTTGATAAAAGAAAGTGATGAAACTGAAATTTACTTTCGGTACCAAATTTACTTTCCAGAAGTGGAGATAGATCATCCCTTGGGCACATGCAAATCAACTCATCTTGATGAATGAAAGTAATCAGTGGTGAAATTGGACACTTGTGGTTGCATGTGTGCAATTGATGGATATATTCAACCCTGGAAACTAAATTAGATCAGTGGTTCCCAACCTTTTCTGACTGACGACGCCCACGGCATCACGACATACGTGTTTGATTCTTATTAATAATATAAATTATAATAGTGCAAGACTCAATAAAAATAGTTATCTGTGTGTAGTACTGAGCAGGCCTGTAGCGAGTCCAAAAATGTAGGTTGGCCCGGCTGAAGTTAGGGGGGGGCGATCCAATCATATTATAGTTCATCACCATATTACAGTTAATTTGCAAGCCTACCGTGAAAATTTTAAGGGGGGCAGCCAAAATTTAGGGGGTTCGCCCCCTCTAGACCCCCTGGATACGGGTCTGGTACTGAGCATTGTCGCTGCTCCTGGTGGCTTTGACTGGCACAATATGTCTCAAAATTGATTTTAATTAATTATTAAATGTTTCCACGATTTTTAAATTTTCGCGACCCACTCTATAGGCCTGCGTGACACATCAGTTGGGAGCCATTGCATTACGTATAGTGTACCAGAAGTATCCAAAAATTTTCGTACCGATCGCTTTCTTTCATCAATGTGAGTTGATTATGTACGTTGTGAGTGTGCCGTAAATGAGTATACTTCCTCCAATCCTGAAAAAATATAAGGTACCGGGTACCGGAAGTGTTTAATTTCGATACCGATCATTTTCTTTCATGAAGAAGAGTTAATTGATATATAAGTTGCGTTTGCACAATCATTGGGTATACTCCCTTCACCGGTATATTAAATTATTCCTCCTTTAAAACTTAAAAATGTCAGTACGTTCAAAAGTGTTTCTAAAAAAATCTAAAAAAAAAAAAAATATTACAACAATTTCTCAGGATACTGTTTGAGAAGTATAGTGAGTTCGCCACTGGCGCCATCTATGTGCCAAATAAAATACTTGTTACCCAATTTGCCGATGTGGATCTTAGTTCTCTGTGGTTATTTGTATTATGCGTCTGATAGGCTTGTGCAGACGGCAAGATTGCGAACTAAAGCGTGCGACACAATGGATGGCGAACGAAACGAAGAATGTGTGATAGAGGGAGGGGGTAAACAGACGCACTACAACATGAGCACATGACAGATACACCTCGTTAATTGCTTTAATAAGGTAGATAACATCATGGTAACAGGGAGTCCTCTCATTCGCTAACAGCGTTTAAAAAGAAGTCGGAGCACCGCCTACAAGCGCTGCCATAAACAGTGTCCCTTATCATATTTCATTTTGTATGACGTCAGACATATGGTAGTGCTGTCAGAAGAACTACTTTCACGTGAAATTTCTTGTATGTACTTAAGCTTTAAGAAAATAGAGATAAGTTGAACTTAATAAAGTTTGTGTGAGAGCAAGCACCACAGAACGAATCAACAAAACAAATGCAGTAACTCGCCAGATATATTCAGTAGTAAAGCGTTTACCTCTGGTGTATGGGGTCCCTAGTTCGATCTCAGCTTCCACCAAGAGGTTTTGTGGTAAAAAGAAAATAATCATGTACGTCTGTTTCCTAATTTCCTCCCTCTTTCTTCATTTCACTATTTTATTAATTATCACCGTCTCCTTTAGCCTATACGCCGTAATCACCATAATATATGAACTCAGTGGCGGATCCAGGGAGGCTGCGATTGGGGTGATCGCCCCCCCCCCCCAGAAGTAGGAAACTTACTTATTTTATATATAAACAAAACCCATCCAAGAGTTTGGAGCTCTTAAAAGTAGCTCTAAGTAGCAGTATTACAATCCACCGCCCCCCTAGAAGTCCGTCCTGGATCCGCCTCTGTATGAACTCAAAGATTTCATTTTCGTCAAATATATTAAACTCCAATAAGTGACCTAAGTGGGTGTGACACTGTCAATGGATATTAATCTGTGTATGGCTAGTAGACGAGAGACTTCGCTTTTAAAACATAGAGTTTAGACTCAAAATCTTTATGAGTTATGGCTAAAACAACAGCTGCTGTCTGGACTGCATTAGTTGCTCAATTTAATAGGTTCTTATGGTTTTGCTGAGATCCACGACAGTACGAAATTTACGCAATGGAAATTGAAAACTGCAAAGTAAGATCAAAATTAACGAGTTGCCTTCTGCATGATCGATGATTCTTAGTCGTGTAACGACGTCTTTATAGGCAAAACGTAATTACAGGGGAGTAGATGGGGGGGGGGGAATGATTGTACAGTGTGCAACATTGAAATATGAGTCTCTTCGTATGATAGGCGGTTGTTTGTTTTCGTCTTCTACTACTGCCTGGATCTTTTAACTTAACAGTAATCAATTTTACACTACATATGTTTTCGACACTTCAGTGTTTTCATACAAGTAAGAAGTGCTCTTTCAATGCAGAAAAGGGACTCCAGTGTTAAGTTAATGCGATACATTTGGAGAATTTATGCAGAGAACCGTGTCGTTCTGAAACATGTAAATACATTCATATATTCATTGAATTTTTTTTTTATGTATGACAGTTCATTTAGCATGTTTTTAAATATATTCAATGAAAAATCAGCATTAGGCAGTGCCGTAACGTGAAGCCTTTTCTGGGATGTTGGTTCATAAGAAAATATGAATTTTCGTCCCTTCCCCCAGTTGAAAACCTTAATAAGTATTTCAGTTACTTCTAGGGGCCCCAGGGAGTTTTACTGAAGTAGCACCCAAATTATATTTGTACTTCACTTTAGGAAAACTTTCTCTCAGGTTATGAGCCAGGAGTAGCATTTAAATTGATTTTTTTTGTAAAACGACGTCAGAAAAAAAACAAGTTTTGAGAAAAATGAGAAAAACTATACAGCATACTATAGTTTATCCAAAAAGTCTTATTTATTTATAATATACATAGTGTAGGCAACAGCTTGACAAGTGCAGATATATCACAAAATGTGTATCTACGCGTAGCAAACACAATATTGTCCCTAACTTCGTGTCTGACAAAACTTGACATGTGTAGTTTCACACACAGAGAGATTTTTTTTTTTTTAAGTTCATTTTGTAAATGGTACGGTGGGCCTATTACGTGGTTCACAGGTTAAATTGAGGGGGATAATATTTGACAACTTGAAGCTTTAAGAAATGTATCATATCCGGGGAACCTTTACTGAAATGACATTTTACTGAAATGGTCTCAGAAAGATTTATCAAACAACAGGGAGCTTAAATGGAAGGATAGTTACGGTAAGTTTAATGTAATAACAGTTCATCGCTACATCGTGTATGTCGCGTGGCCTTACTTCTTAAAATAATTCTTTTAGAGTACTGATACACATATATATTATATAGTATATATAAAATGAGGTTTTCGAAAAGGAATTACTTTTAAGTAAAAGCACAAGTGGAATATATTTGATTTATTTATTTTAATTGAATATAGAAAGAATCGACTACAATTAAATATAAAACACTATGCCATTAAAATGCCCATGATGGTTATGTTAACATGAATCTACACGAACATTATTATCATTTGTATGACATTTTCGATGATTGCTTCCTCGATCTCTTTTATTCGTAAAGCTCGGATGTTACTTTTTTAAAGTCTGAAATTATGTATGATCTGTTGGTGTTACACTTTTCAAGTTGCCTCAAAGATTGTTTTTCTTTTTTTCTCTAAATTTAGAATTTGTTTAATATCGGAGATCGGAGATTAAATGCTCCGAAGGAAAAAAAAAAAAAAAAAAAAAAAAAAAAACGAAATTTGCGATCTTTCTTTTATTGAAGTCCATTTTCATAATACTGTAAATTCTAAGCATTGTAATACGTTGTTATTTTGAAAGGGATGCCATAGTTACCCTCCTATTTGGCTTGAATTGAGGTAACTGAAATTCCACCTTAAAAAAAAAAGCATTATATAATTATCGGTATCGAAATTCCGTATATTTACATAAATTTCTCATTCGTAGTTAGTGTCTAACAATTGAAACTAATATAATGAAATCATAAATTTAATGAAGCACCATTATTCAGTCTAGGCTAAAGAAAACAAATGAATTATGATGAATTGAAAGAGAAATTATCATTAAAGTGTAAAGAAACTATCTCCAATCGTTTCCATGGCTGAGATGTTTGTCTTCAATTCTGAAGCATGTTATAATCTGGGATCGATGTCATGACCTTCTGTTGCAGAAATGACCATTACTAGTGGTTTCCGGCTTCCACACTTGGTTATTCTTTTACCGTACTCCTTCGCCTTAAATTGTAAAGACGCTTCTACGTCATACATTGACAACTCAGAAAGACCTCTATACGTTCACATGGAGCAAAATCCCATTCAGATATAGAGATAGACGCTTCGTATGTGGCACGTCTGTGCTTCCAAACTTCAGACTTCGCCAGTTTGGTAGAATCACAGAGTGGGTCTTATAACATTGTGCTCTTAGTACGTCCGTTTGTCCGTTGCTCCACATGATAACGTTTTCTTGTAATAGACAGCTAGAGCGATTCTCTCGGCCGAATTCGTTAAAGAGCCAATCCGTTAACATCTTCATGGATAACGGTGGCTATCCATATCACGTTTAAAATTTATAACAGCCCCTACGTGTCAGGCAACCTGCTGAGAAGCAATGAAATGTTGGTTGCCTACAATAAAGGATATGAAAGAACATGATTCTCTTTATTGTTAGTAAATTTTATCCTGTATAAGATCTGATTTGTTGGTCTGCTGCTATATTTCAATATTTCTATTTGTGTTGTAGATGTCGGAGTTCTCTGCGGAGGGTTCGGAGGACGGGGAGATGGCGTCTGTTATGGAGAACTTCCAAAAGAAGAACCGCGTCGTCAACAGACTCAACAGCTCTCAGGCCGCCTTCAACAACGAGCTCAGCTCTTCATCTGCACAGGTAACAATCCAACTCTCATGTAATGTAGGGTATAGCAGCGATTCTTAAACTGTGATTCGCAGACCCGTGGGGTCCTTTGAGCGTATAGTTGGGGCTGCGCAAGTAAAACTAAATTTTATTTAACTTCATTATGAACAATTCAAGTATAATAATCATACTGTGCAATGTAATAGTGTTTGAACCTTTTTATTGTTATTAATGAATTCATTATTAATTTTGGCAATCATTGTAAAGCATGCACTAAACTTGAGATTGTAACAATTTGTATGGTAAAAGCAAATTGATCGTATGCATGAAAATATATACATATATTTTACTTCTATTAAAGAAATAGTTAAGGGTTCCGGTAAGAGGCAGTCACATCAAAGCGATCTTTGAAATCACGAAGTTTAAGAATCGCTGTGGTATAGAAGATAAAAAAAAAAACACTATTCTTACGTGCTTAAGAATAAATTCAGAAAATATATTAAGTAATTGTGCCTATTAGAAATTCTAATAATATAATAATATGGGTGGAATTTAGTAGAAAATGAAATGAATTCTTTAAGTTTTACGTACCACAGTTATGCCGGTTAGGCTAAAGGAAACGGTGACGATGAGAAAGAATGAAATGATGAAATGAAGAAAGTGATAGGAAATGGGAGAAACCCGAGAAAACGCACGAGCACGGTGTTTGTCCACCATAAAGTCTACACGACGCGAGCTGGGATCGAACCAGGGATCCCAAGCACCGGAGGTGAATGCTCTTACACTGAGCCACCGCGCCCCCACTAGAATTTAGTAGATATGGACATAGGATTTATTTTTTCTAATATCCAGAGTTCGAGCGCTGGTTGGCGCTGAGAGAGATGCAATAAATATACTAGCGAGTACACTCTAGAAGAGCGTAGTACTTTCTTCTTCCCCCTCTGCCTGTGCTAAGTTCATGTGATAACTACGAACTGTAATCTGTACATAGAAATCAGATTTTAAAGAGGCTCGTCTTTGTTCCAATGTAAGCAATCACGCACGCATGAAGTATAGTTCTGTTGGGAACACAGCAGGGCAAATCTGTCTTCAACATTAGGGGGGGGGGGGCGTAAGACCGTTCCCGTAATCTTTGTTTTTTTTTTTTTTAAGCGACGTTCAAAATTTTTATGAAGTTGAAAAACAAACAATACTGTGGGGGATCAGGGAAGCAGAGTTGTCTTCAACATTGGGAGGCGGACATATTAGAGGCTTGTTCTGGGAAACATCAATTTTATTTCACTTTCCTTTGTGGCAATCGGACACAAATCATCACATTTCTAAAAAAAAAAAAAAAAAAGGATTATTGGGGGGGACAGTTCTCCCAGTTCCAAGATTGGAGTTGACATGTTCCCCTCACCCCCTGAGTTTTGCGCCAGTGTGGGAACAGCTTCTTATGAGTTGTGTTTACCGCCACAAGAATAGATGAAACTTTTTTTCTAAATCTTCTATCTCAGCCTCTTTGCTATTTGACATATGGTTGGGGGAGGGGTATTGCGGGAATGTCGTTCCTCGAAATATTTTGATTTTTTTTTCTTGTGTACATACAAATCAACCAAATTGGAATACCTAGTTTATGTAAATTCTCTCTGGGCGAGTAACAAACGCACGTGGTCCTGGGTTCGAGTTTTAGTGGAGATACATCAAATACAAACTGAGGTAGGTCCCGTCTCAATCAGCCTCGGTACTTAAAAGGAACATATTAAATTCAGATCTATCCACTCTTAACACGTATATTATCTAATATCATGCCGATATTTGAATCCAGTCAGTTAAGATAGGCGGGACATAAAGA
Source organism: Thermobia domestica (assembly GCF_964235325.1). Taxonomy (NCBI): domain Eukaryota; kingdom Metazoa; phylum Arthropoda; class Insecta; order Zygentoma; family Lepismatidae; genus Thermobia; species Thermobia domestica. The sequence continues at coordinate 5,993,065 of NC_137462.1, forward strand.
ACACCGCAGAGTTTATGAAGTTCTGTTTGGGATTTATTTTTATTTTATTTTATTTTTTTTTTTTAGAAAGATAAGGTGGGCCAAGAAGATGAAAACAGTTCTAGCTGAGAGGCATATATATAAACTGTAGCTAATAGTGTCAATATAAAGTAATATAAGTGAATAATACCTCACCAGAGAAAAGATAATACAACTTCATGCAATAACCTACTATAAAATGCAAAGTTTAGCAAACAGCTACATTGCCGCAAACTTTGCATAAAGAGAGAAAAGGAAAAAGCATTTGGAAAGTGGTGTAACTAAATATGTTTAACGTCCCACGATTACGTACCGAGGTTAAGGGAAACGGAGATGATGAGATGAATAATAATGGTTAAATCACGAAAATGGGAGGAAACGGGAGAATCACAAGAGAAACCATGTACGCGGTGTTTGTCCACCACAAAACCCACTTGGTGGAAGCTAGAATCGAACCAGAGGCCGCACGCAGCAGAGGTAAACGCTCTACCACTCCCTCACAATAACTGCATTTATTTTTAGCGCTCCTGCGTGAAAAGTGGTTAAATTGCATGCTTTCAGCGAAGTGGTCCCAGATTCAATTGTCGGCAGTGGTTCAGATCGCATTTTAAACAGAACGTCGCGTCAGTCCCATTAGTGCTGAAAACGAACATTGTCCACCTTTTGTGTAACCTATTTGCCAAATACTACTACTACTACTACTACTACTACTACTACTACTACTACTACTACTACTACTACTACTACTACTACTACTACTACTACTACTACTACTACTACTACTACTACTACTACTACTACTACTACTACTACTACTACTACTACTACTACTACTACTACTACTACTACTACTACTACTACTACTACTACTACTACTACTACTACTACTACTACTACTACTACTACTACTACTACTACTACTACTACTACTACTACTACTACTACTACTACTACTACTACTACTACTACTACTACTACTACTACTACTACTACTACTACTACTACTACTACTACTACTACTACTACTACTACTACTACTACTACTACTACTACTACTACTACTACTACTACTACTACTACTACTACTACTACTACTACTAATAATAATAATAATAATAATAATAATAATAATGTTTTGTTAATGAAAAGAGGCCCTTTTACTCCCTCAACTAAACACCAGTTGCGAAACTATCGCAGTAAATTATGTTCCATTCAGAACGATACCGGAACTGGCTACCTAAAAGCTAGCGAAGTATTCTTCCCCTACCCGTACCCCTCCCGGCTTCCATTATTTCGTATGACGCAACGTGGCGGCGTTTCCGAGGTCACACCACGGCGAATGAATCAGTTGGGATGCTGGGAGAGACTAGTTTGTTACTAGATGAATGGTGTCCTGGCCTTGAACCAACGACACTTCCAACGGCAGAATATGGATCAGAAGGAGGAGGGTTTTCTAATATGTGCTTTTACCACTTCCAACGCCTAGAATGGTAAAGGAGTCTTAGAACTGACAAGCTTTACCTTGATGCAGTAGCGTACGCAGAAATTCGTCAGGGGGTGCTTCAAGATTCTAACAGTTGCAAGTTTACCGTCAAATGGGGTGAATAGAAACATGGGGGTGAATAGAAACAAAACTCCCAGATTAGTTTTGGATTTATCTGGACGATAAATTAATCAACAAAACTGAAATTTCTTAACATAGTCTTATATGGCTAAAGTGTTCACAGCAGAAATAAAATGTCATAGTGAGTTGGAAACACTGCGATAGAAGGCAGCAGCGTTAATATGTTACTGAAATCCTACATGGTATTTTGGCGCTCCTCAAACTTTCTTGGTAAGTATGACATTTTCATATTTGTTGCATTTGAACATATGCCTATTTTGTAGTTTGTTGTTTCATTTACTGACGTTCATAGTAAAAGCTTTCGTTTTGTAAATTATTTGTAATCAAAATTTAACTTTACTGGGTTATTGTTATGATTTTTAATTAGTGGGGTGAATAGAAACACTTCTTGAGGAGTGGAAAATCCTTGAGAAGCGGAAAAAAGGACCTGATAGGAATGAATCAACCATCTCTAAGAACAAATTTCCAGATCTTAAAAAAAAAAAAAAAAAAAAAAAAAAATCAGGGCTGGATTTGAAAAGTGTGGAATTTTTCCCCTTTGTCGAGACCAAATACTGAGGATGCTGCCAAAAAGAGACAATGAACGAGAAGAAACAGAACAGCAAAAGACATCTCAGACTGTAAACCGTTCCCTTATGGATCTTCTGAAGAGCATGGGAAAAGATGAAAAAATTAAACAAAGGAAGAAGAGAGTACGAATAGATGTTTCTGGTAAGAGTTTTGGTTTGTTTTCTGAAAATGATACACTTTCATCAAATCACAACGAAACTCAACCTACCCTTGTATTGTCGGAAGAGTAGAAAGACAACATTCCATACGATCACGAGCTAGATTATGGTTTTCTAAAGCTGGTGATTTTGCTGTGGTAAAGGTTTATGAGAAGCTAAAACTCGATGAGACTATTCACTACCCAATTGCGAAAATGTGAACATGATGGATATGTGGAAGTGTTTTGTAAGAGAGCACATAAACAATGAAATTTTCAGAAACTTCTGAAGAATCGTTCTTACTACATGAGGATATTGTTACGAAACTGTTGGGTTTTATTAGGAGTTCGTCAGCACGCTTTAAGTATATGATAAGTTTCGGGCTCCTTCGTGGCTAAGCGGTTAGCGTACGCGCCTTTGGGGTGGGAGACCCGGGTTCGATTCTCGGCGGGAGCTCATGTGGTTCTGATTCCACGTTAATGAGTAGGTCCACGTCTCATATAGCCTCGCTGCTGAACGGGACGTTAACCTCAAAATCAACTCAACTCATGATAAGTTTCCCTGGTGATTTCAGTGGTTTAAATCTTATTCAAATATCATCAAAACTGTATGGTCGTTTGTACCTATATTGTGCATTGTATTGTTTTATAAGTTTGTAACTTATGTAATACTGGTCTTATTGAACGTATATCTTGCAGGTATCAAATAAATAGTTCGTTTCAACAAATACGCTGTTTCTTTTTACCTTTCCAATAGTATAAAAGAAACAAAAATGAAAATTAAGTCATTGTTTCTATTCACCCCATGGGTAGGGGTGAACAGAAACATTAAGAAAAATCAAGGTGAAGAAAAGTGGAGTTGATAAATTAATATGACGTTTACTGAACTTCATTAGCATATTAAGACCTTTTTTTTGGAATAATCTGATACGCGAAATCTTTAACATTACCAGACTTATATACTCATATAGCCAAAAATGTGTTTCTATTCACCCCATTTGACGGTACATTATTTCGGGCAAGGGCGCCGATTTCTCTGTAAATTTGGGGGGGGAGGGGCATTCAGATGCAGAAGGTGTATATATATATATATATATATATATATATATATATATATATATATATATATATATATATATATATATATATATATATATATATATATATATATATATATATATATATATATATGAGGATTTTAAGACAAATTGCATTCAAATTATGCTAAATATTGTATACTCATAAATACAATAGGGGGGCCCATATAAACTTTAAACTTAGAATCGGCGCCCTTGATTTCAGGGAATTTGTGCACATATTTGAATATCATCATAGGTATTCTGTCATTATTGGTAGACCACTTGCTGCAACTAAGAAGCTTCCTCCGCAGCCTTCTGTTAACCTGTACGTCTTCACGTTCGATTTTCTGTTTTGATATCGTTCATTACTTGTAGTCTCCGTCCCTTCCCTCTTTCTCCTGCCACCATACCCTCTAAAACGTCCCTCATGATGCTGTTCCTTCTTAGGCATTGTCCCAACTAGTTTTTCGTCCTCTTTTCAATAATATCTAAAATTGTTCTTTTTCTCCTCACCATTTCTAACACCCTTTCATTCGTTTTCCGTTCCACTGATCTAATTCTCTCCGTTCTTCTCCACACCCACATTTCGAAAGCTTCCAGTCGTTTTTAATCATTTTTGTGTGATGTCCATGTTTCTAACGCACATAATACAATACTCCACACGAAGCATTTTATGCGTCTTTTCCTCAACTTTATTCAAGGACTCACAAACTAGTATTTTCTTCTTCCTGAAGACTTCTTTTGCTGTAAGTGTTAAAAGCACGTAATTTGTGTTCCATAAAAGAAGAATGATGATATTTTCCCTCTGCTGTTTTGTTGGTAAGTTACAAGTGGCGCATGTACTGTATGTCATCATTTGCAGAAAAGGAGCAACTATAAAACAATCTCTAGATCAGTGGTTCCCAACCGGTGTGTCGCGAAATTTTATTAACTACATTTTGAGACAGATTGATGGAGACAGCGCCTCTAGTGGCAGCAACAATGCTCAGCACTACTTAAAGAGTTACTACTTCATAGAATCTTATAATCTTACACTACTATAATTCACATTATTATTATTATTATTATTATTATTATTATTATTATTATTATTATTATTATTATTATTATTATTAACAGAAAAGAGCAGGTAAGTTTGTTCTTTCCTCAGAATTTGAAAAAAATCAAAAGAAATCTTCCAGTTCAACGCCCCACGATTATACCCTTTAGACTAAGGGAGACGGATGATCAAGGCAAGTGAATGATGATGATGATGATGATGATGAAATAATAGGTGGAATGAGAATGTGGGAGGAAACGAGACCTTCCTCACCAGAGATCAGCACCCTAACCAAGGGCGCCCATCAGGGGGGCAAGGTGGGGCGCTCGCCCCCCCCCCTAGGAGGAAATTGCACTTGGGAATATCGAAAACCCAATAGAATTTTTACATTAGTTACAGCAAAATTTGAAACTATATTTGAAACGTCGCTTGTACTTGTCCCCCCCCCCTTTGGAAACCACAACATGGGTGCCCTTTATTCTAACCACTGAGCCACCGTGCTCTCTCTCAGAATTTGACATTCAAAATATTATTATTATTTGCTGCAATTGTCTTCCACGAATTGCTATGCTATAAGCTTCCTTTATTAATAATCGGCAGTGTAATAAAAGTAAGCATTCCTGAAGGGCACGAGAGAGCTCTTATGGCCCATTGAGCATTCACCATCATAAACTTCATTTGGACATTATACTTGGTAGAACGCAAGTGCGTTGCATGTTCCCAAATAAAACTCTATATATAGGCGTCTTGTCTATTCAACAACTTGTTATTGCAGTCATTAACAAGTCATTGAATTTGTCCTAAGGGAGCAGTCATCGAGGTTGTTAAAAGCGTGGAGCGGCGAGAGGGAGTTTAATTGACCTCAATCTGTCATTCATTCCGCCATTCGAGTGACAAACTTTTTTTTTTTTTTTCATTTATTTATTTTGCGTAATGGAAAACGGATTATCGCCATTACAATCACGTTGCATTGGTTTGATTGCCCGTTGTAAGAGTCAGGACGTCTCAAGATGTCGCTCTAGGTCGTCCCAAGGGAAACACTCCAAATAAATAGAGAAGAGAGAGAGAGAGACCCTTAACAAGCTAACACTGACGTCACCATATTTCTGGTGAAAACGACGAAATAACCTATATCAACAGTAGCATGTCCAATGTACTAGAAAAATAAGCGCTATTCTAGTAAATTTTATATATAGAATTCAAATCGTGAAAATAAATGCCCTTCAAAAATTAAAATATACTTTTAAAATGGCCGATTTTCCTTTGTTTCAACTCTATAAATAAAAATGAAAGTGATCTTCTAACTGCATTTTTATTATACCACTTTCATTAAGAAGGGAAAGACGGTTCAAAATTTATGCGCAAAATAGAGTATTTAAGACTCTCCTCAAATTAGGAAGACGGAGCTTGATATGAGAATATATTTGACTGTTATATTTCTTAATAAAAATAATTGGAAGCATATCCCTTAATGGAAGAGGGGTGAGTAGAAGGAGGAAATTTCTGTTTTTTATTTTTTCATTCAAATCGAGACCACCGAAAATAATGCCTAACGTTTAAATCGAATTTTCGATTAATTAACACTTCGGTCGGGAACCAAAAGGAGGAAGGGGGTTTAAAATGTATACCAAAAAAGAAACCTTTTTGAGTTTAACGTCCCACGAGTATGTCTGGTTAGGCTAAGGGAGACGATAATTAAGGCAAATAAATGATTGGTGGAATGATAAAGTGGGAGGAAGCGGAAGTACCCCGAGAAAATCCACGAGCACAATGTTGTCCACCATAAACTTACTTGGCCGGGGATTGAACAAAGGGTCCCACGCACCAGAGGTGAGCGCTCTATCACTGAGCCATCGTACTCTATACAAAAAAAAAGAAAATCTTTGAGTTTTACGTCCCACGACTATAAAAAAAAGAGTATCTGACAGTTCCTCATATTAAGAACATGAATCTTGGTATATCAATTCCTTTTAAAAGTACGTAGGCATGTGGCCCTCCTTTTTTTTTTTTTTTTGAAAACTTTGACACAATAATGACCAGACCTAAAATTGAAGTAAGAACTTCTCGTACCGGAAGTGAGAGTTTCATCATTGAACCACATGTCCTCATTCCTGATAAACAAAACGAAAACAAGAAAGAAAGAAAAGTAAAGAAAATTCTGAAAAGCTTGCATTTCTAGCCTCCCCAAAACAAATCCATGAAAACTTTTAGCGTAGTCAATTTGGGAAAGGGCTGATGGAAACCCCGACTATGTTCTGTCAAAGATAACAATGGTCTTCGAGATTTGAACCCAGGACTTCTAGATTACGAACCAAGAACATTAACTATTCATCTATGTCTTTGTGTCAAGCCACTATTTTTTTTTAATTGACACTTATTGATGAAACCTCGTATTATTTGTCAGAGGAAAGAAGGAGTTGGTGTCACCCAGTGATACAATATTTCGGATAAGGTTCACTGCCAACGTTCGTGAGGTAATATTGGATGAATGATCAGATGCTGGTAGAAGTCGGTGAGTGAGTTGGGCGCGTATTTCTGGCAGTGGCGATTGGTTGATGTGTCAGACGGACTAAGAATAGTCAGTGCACGGAGGTTGCGTGTGTGAGGAGAGTAGGACATCGTATGCCAACAAAACCAACAACCCCCGCCGCGCCCCGCCCCACCTATTGTCTTTGCCTTCACCTGATCTTCTCTCTTCTCATACGTGCGAGAGGAGAAGTTGTGCTTATTATACATACATCAGTAGCAGAGAGCAAAGTGGAGCAGCTTCTATCTTCCACTCGTGCTGGCAGTTTGTAAGTACTCACTTTGCTTCCGTTTTTACTTTTAAGACGCATCTGCGAAGACAAGTACTATGGAGTGTTTTATAGTTCAGTGCAAGAAAAAGATGCGAAAATGTTTAGCTATATGTAAACATACACATTCCACACTCTGTGGTCTATACAGTAATACATTATATCTCACTGCATCAGTTCAATAGTAATTAATTAGCCCGTATAGGTTGAGAAGGTTCATTGCCACAGAAAGCTTTTTCCATTAGATTATATTCTTTGCCACCCAATTTTCTGTAGATTCGTAACATCCTGTTTTACATCTGTAGCGTTATTTCAGTTTTTGAAGAGTAGTTTAACGCTCATGTCTGGTGCGTGGGGTCTCTGGTTCGATCCGAGCTCGCGCAAAGTGAGTTTTATGATGGACATACACCATGTGTTCTCGGCGCTCTGCCTCGCGCAAATTACCCATGCGAAGGACGTGCCTTGCCCGTCTTTTAACCGTGCAATATTCGATGTTCTGTAGCAATTGATAAATCCAGCGTGGTTCTGTAGCAATTGATAAATCGATGTTCTGTAGCAATTGATAAATCCAGCGTGGTTCTGTAGCAATTGATAAATCCAGCGTGGTTCTGTAGCAGTTGATAAATCGATGTTCTGTAGCAATTGATAAATCCAGCGTGGTTCTGTAGCAATTTGATAAATCGATGTTCTGTAGCAATTGATAAATCCAGCGTGGTTCTGTAGCAATTGATAAATCCAACATGGTGTAGTTTCCTAAATCCCCTCCCTCTTCTCGTTTGTTCGTGTGTTGTCGCGTAAAATATAGTTTTTTCTTTAACTTTTCGTAAAGCCTCTGTATACGAGCAACCAACTTCCACATCCACACTATACAACAAGCAAAAAATTAGGGTCTTTTTTAAACTTCTAATTACATAGATGCGGGCGGTGTCAACATGTACAGTGTGCTGTCGAAAGTAGAGATGGAGAAAAAAAATAGTTGGAAAATTAGATTCAAACCAATCGTCAAGCAAAAGTTTGAATAAAAACTCAATACTTTATTCATAAAAGTACGTACAGTAGTATGTTATAACCAAGGCAATAACTAGGCAAGCCAGAATGGAGTAAATTGAAATTAAAATGACATTAGCGGGAAAGAATACCAGTTAGTTTAGAATGTATGATTAGTCATGGAAACAGGGTGTCATTTGAGAAGGGCAGGGGGCGATCACTCCACTGAATTCGAGAAACACATTCTTTTTAATAATCTATTTTAATAACTGTTTCACTAATAAAAAACGTGAAACATGTGGGTGGACAATCTTGCCCCCCCCCCCGAGACAATCCAAAATGACGCTATTGCACAGAGGGGTGGCCTCTGTTAGAAAACGAAAATATTAAGGCAAACAATTTATTTTCACTCACTTCATAGAATCTTCTGACTAATTACAACACCTATTACCAAGACTGTAGTCTGAGAGGACGGTGGCTCAGTGGTAGAGCGTGCAGCTATGATGCGAGGGGTCACAGTCTTGACTCCCGGCTACGTGTTTGTGTTGCATAACATTATGTTCCTAGGTTTTGTAGGTGTAACGTGTCGTCTTCTTTCATTTTGAATTCCAACGTTCTTTCATAATCATTAGTTTCATTAATCATCCGTTTCCCAAATCGTGGGACGCAAAACTTGAATTTTCATTTCATTTCATTTGATACTATTCTATATTCACTGATTACTATCTAATGTTAATGCATTGTTTTGATTTTGTATCCTGTACAATGCGTATTGTTTATGTGGAGAAAATTTTCCTTGTTAGAAAGAACATTGAAAAGAGGGGAGGGGGAAAAAAGGAGAGAAAAATGATAAAGGAAGAATACCCATGTCCTTGGGTCCGTTTAAAGGAAGTGATAATTTGTAGCAAATGCACAGACATCAACAATAACAAAAGAGTAACAACGTTCGTTCGAGAATGGAGGTGAAAATTAATTCGAATGACCACTTGGACGTCGGCCAAAGAAACTTTAGACCACTGTTCCAAGTTCATATTCTTCGTTGGTACGCGTTATGCTATACCAACACTTTGTCAGTATCAGCCCACAGGAGCCAGACACGAAGAAAGAAATAATTTAGTAAATGGACGTGACTATATTATCGACTACAGTTTTCAAATTTGTTTTAGTCTAATTTCCACTCTGGAACTGATGTAAAATCCTGTAAAGAAAACTATTAAATCAGGAACGCATAGAATGCGTCCGGACCCCCCCCCCCCAGAAATCTCGTCTTTTCTGTAAATTAAGTCTTAATCTTAGTTGTTTTACAATTTTTAGTGTAACATATCCCTATATTGCATTTGGGCCTCTCCCGAAATAAATTTATGTGAACATACATGCCGGTATTAAACTATGTAATTAATAGTACAGGTACAGACAGTACCCGATGAAAATATCTATGAAGGTTGCATCTTTGCACTTCTCAAATTAAGTTGCTGGCTGTTGATCTAACGCATCGTTGCATCTACGTAACTTCACAGGTACACGATCAAATTAAAGATGTGTTTAAATTATGAGAGTTTTATTGTACATCCTTATTCTTAAAAAAAAATGGTCACCTACATTTGTTTTAAAGATCATATTTGCGGAAGCATATATATAACAGGGTGTCTATCGGTCACGAAAGTCACGAATGTCACGAAAAAGTCACGAAATCAGAAAACGGTCATGAAAGTCACGAAAAAGTCACGAAATTTAGCTTTTGGGTCACGATTTTTTTTTTTAACTGTGCAAATGTAAGTACAGATTAGAAAATTTTGTTTTATAAAGCATCAAAATTCAACACCAAAAATGTCTATGGTCGGCTTTAGACGCTACCAAATCACAAGCAAAGTACGTTTGTATCGCATGGATAAAAATTCGGCCTAATTCACACCCGAATTCGCTCTTGAAAATGTTAGGAAATTTTATGATTTGTTAAAGAAAAGGTCACGAAAAAGTCACGAAATTTCATTGTGGAATTTTAGTAGACACCCTGTATAAGATTAGTTAGTGGTGACAACTTAAGGAGGTTCCAAAATTGTCGAAGAGATTATGTTCGTTTTTCATTACCCCTTCCCCCCGAAATATTAAGAGCCTTCACTACTGTGAAATTAAACTACCGCTAATTTTAGAGATTTTCTGTAATATCTTCGAAACAAATAAAAGTATTCGAAAAGCAGAAACGCAGTGAACTAGAAAATATGATTTTGCATGTAATACCGTTATCACAATTCATCTATCTGCTTTCAATTTGCAAATGTAGATTAAACCATGTAATTAATTCTTTTTTGCGGGTTCTGTAAATAGTGGCATACCAAAAGCAGATAGGTGAGTTGTGGTAAAGGTATGACGTGCAAAATCGTATTGTCTAAGGCCTGTGACAAACATCTTGACATTTCAGCTAAACGAATAAAATGCAAGCTCTGGCGTGACGTTGCCAAGTGGTAAAGGGGTGTGTCTATGGGTTAGCAGACAAACTACAGCGCGATCAGGTGACAGAGGATAGACGTGGATGTGTGCAAAATAAACGTGGCAATACCGCTGGCCTCGCATTTGCTAGCAGCATTTAAAGGGAATTTGGAGCGCCGCCTTCAAATGCCAATATGTTTGTCACGCCGTTTAATTCACTACGTTTCTGCTTTTCGAATATGCTACTTTTTATTTGTTTTGAAGATATTATAGAAAAACTCTAAAATTAGTGGTAGTTTAATTTCGCTGTAGTGAAGATCCTTAATCACAAAGACACTGTACCTACATGGTGCGAGTTCAGCCGAACATATCTGATTTAGATTATACTTTACATGGTGATAGAACTTGACCTCACATGCAAGTGTGTTACATATTATAGTGTAAAAATATGTTGTTCCTAAGTTATAAGTAAAACGAAAATCAAATCAAGGACAATGTCTTTACCGTGACACGGTGGCTCAGTGATAACGCGCTTAATTCTGGTGCGTGGGGTCCCTGGTTTAATCCCTGTGGGTTTTCTTGGCGTACTTCCGTTTCCTCCCAAATTTCATTCCACTAATTTTCCCATCATCATTCACTTGCTTTAATCATAGTCTCCTTTAGCCTAAAGGGCGTAATCGTGAGACGTTAAACTGAAGGATGTAATCTCTTTAGGATTCTGTGTAAGTTTTATTCGACCAACTATTCTCCGATTCTACGACTACATGGACTTCCTAAGAAGCCGGTACGCGTCTCTTCTATAGTTGTCACAGAATTTTGAGTAGGGGACGCAGAATTTCAAAGATGGTCGGGGTAGGGATTCAAATTCCGAAGTTCATACTATTTCAGGATTTTTGTATATTTATTTTAATATATGTTTAGTATCTTGCTTAAGAAGAATTAGAGCTAGGAACCCCTCTGCTTTGCGTACGCCACTGACCAGAGGTCTCTACTTTGACCCATCCTCGCACGCATCCTTGACCTCATGCTCATATCACTACTCTGATATTACGTTCACTCAACTCCATGTTCGCATCACCACTTCGTGGGGCTGCGGTGGGTCAGTGGTGGAGCGGATCCATGGTTCAGTCCGAGTTCTCGCCAAGTGGGCTTTGTGGTGGACAATCGCCGTTTCCGTGGGTTTTCTCGGGGTTATCCCGTTTCCTCCTAATTCTTCACTCCATTATTTCGTTCATTATCATCTGTTATCTCCGTTAGTCGCGGAGTATAATTATCAGTCATTAAGTTGAAAAAAAAACGTACATTACTCAATTTGACCTTTCACACACATCGTCAATTCAACAACATACTCCTGAACGCTGATTTCAATGGGGAGTATGACGAAACTACCAAAAAAAATTGACCCTCAGTATAAAGAGTTGACCCTCAGACCCTCAGTGTTATTAAAAAACAGTCAATTAGCCAAAGAAAGGCCACATTGGTTTATTAATTACATTTATGGAATTATAGAACTTTTTAAATAGGTGTGGGTGGCCAGTTTCTTGTCTTTTTAAAGCAAGACTATACATTGTTGACTTAAGAAATTAGTTCTACAAAAAACATATTAAATCATAAACGTTGGAGTGTCAACACTTGTCTGATTGACTTTGTGTTTCTGAGTACACGCCCAAAAGTTTGTATCCTGTTTCTATTTTAGGAATTTCAATCTCTTGGCGCCATTACACACATACGTAAAATTCTTACGTATTCTATCTACATATCATAAATATATGTATGTGTCTGTGTATCAAAAGGAATAGAAACAAACAGCTTATTGTTTTGTTACTTTCCTGATAAAATGTTATTTTGGTGTTGATGTATGATAAACCCATTTTATTTTTAAACTGAACGTTTTTTGTAAGACCTCCAAACTGAGCGACCTTCTTGGTGTGATAGCCAAACTGACTAATGCTCTTGCTACGTGGAACAAGTCTTTTAGGTATCACAGAGGATTCCGTCTTCGTAGAACTGGCGGATTCTAACTGGAAAAAGTACATTATTACCAAGCATACTCACATATGCGTCGTCACTATAATGACGTAATCAAACAGAAAGAAAGAAAAAACAGCTTTATGGCATTACGTAATACTTTAGGTTTGTTCTTTTCTGCCGCTTTATCGTTGTTTTTGGAGGCATGTGAAATTAAGAAAAAAAATCTTTGAGGTTCCGGATACCATTGTGAGATTGAGGGAAAATAACCACAATAATATTTTCGTACCATTTCATTACGCTTGCTTAAATGCAAATTGAATTTGTCTGTACTCAGCAAGGTTAGCGCACGGCCTTGAAGACTACAGAGCGATTTGTTTTCTTTCATTTTGCCACTGAATATGAATGCTACATAAATAATTCCAACTTCTTCAAGAGATTTTGCACAAGTTTCGACATGATGCATCTTAAAGAAACAAAGAAAAAAGTAAGGTTCATAATAATTATGCCTTATGACCATGTACACTCGAATTAGGATGCAGTCTTTGTATAATAGTGGAATAGATTTGTTTTGTCTTAATCATATTGCTCAAGGCTGGCTCTGTCCCAAGCTAGGTGATATTACAGGGTAGGGTTACCAGCTCCTTTCCTGTAATACGTCAGGTGGATATATGGAAATTAAAAGAACTGGAGTAGAGGAATATGTTGAAAATTACAATTAGAATGCAGCATAGACAAAAACTAAACAACTCTGTCTCGTTTACATAGATTTTCACTTGTACAGTCAGTGACAAAAGTTCTTCCTATTTGATAAAATTTATTTTGGGAATAACGTTGAGTTTCGAGGCTGGAACGTAGAGAAAATTGAATTCTTTTAATTTACCGAAAACAGTACTCAAATTATCCTCCCATTGGGAATTTATTTAGAAAACTAATTTCATCAAACGAAAAGAACTTTTGCCGCTGACTGTACACGTCTATTAATATTTCTCAGATATAAAGGGTACTTTGGCTGAGTGGCAGAGCGCTCATCTCTGGTCTGAAGGGGTCCTTGATTCGATCCTAAGTATGAGTTTCTGGTGTGCAACGTTGTGTCAAGGTTTTCTCGTTCTTCTACAATTTCATTCCACCAAATCTTTCCCAATAATTCATTAAATCATCCATCTACATTACATTGACATAGGGCGTAAACTATAGATTTCATTTTGTTTAATTTTCCTCCGACATAAAGGACTTTGAACTAATTAAGTATCAGAAGCGGTGGGAGATATGCAGCATGAGTAGAGGGCGCAAGATAAGGAACTATTAACTAGGGATGTCCACAAAGTTTCGGTTCCGGCGGAACCGGTTCTTGGAGATCCGGTTTTCAGAACCGGTTCCAGACTTGGATCCGTAAAACCGGTTCAGGAATCGGATCTTCTAGAACCGGATCCGTTCAGAGCCGAAAACCGGTTCCGCCGGGAACCGGTTCTGGCCATCCCTAGTATTAAGATCAAATAATCAACTCCTGTACGGTACCATATCTTCTAAATTCATAGCTCTGTAAGTTGGCTTCTGTTCAAGTTTGTCTCTGATTAATTTGACAGCATCTTTGAGGAACCAAAGCATTATCGAGAAATTGGCCATGTGTATATGTATATGTATTCATCCGGTATGATTGAAATGTTAAATAAACAGTAGCTCCCTCTTGGCTATATGGTTAGCGTACTCGCTTTCGGCGCCGAGACGCGGGTTCGAGTCTCAATAAAGCCCATATGGTTCGGAACCCACGTTAAGTTGAAAGGGGCGATAGTTAAATTCTAATTTAATCAACCAACCAATAATAGAGAACTTCAAGGTTCTGTCACCACTTTAGAACAATGTGTCGACGGTAATGTGTATTTAACTTCTCTCTATAGTTTTTTGTAACTGTAAGAGAACTTTAGAAACTATATTATGTGGCAGGTGAATTGACGTTTCGTGCGAACCAGAGTTAAACCTCCTGTGAGAAGTTATACAACAGCCGAAACACACTTCCACCTTAAATCCTTGGCAACATTGCAATAAAAGGTTAATTGGCGTGAAAGCAATACTTCAAGTTCAAACGTCAATTCGACTGCCGCGCACGAGTTTCTTTATAATGGTTGTAGTGTTGCTTACGAGACTAGATTTGTGTCTGTCTCGTCTCATATCTTGTAACGAAAATTGTCTCGTCTCTTCTCTTGCGCAACTCTAAATGGTTCGACCTTCACCCTGGTATTTTTATGTATTCATTTAGATTAGATAATTAGTAGGTAAAAGTTGTTAATAAATTTCTTCTTTCATTTGTTACAGATGCTTGCCAGTTCGTCGTCGCGCGTGGCAAAACGATCTCAGTTGATGCACCACGTGACATCCAGCGAAATGAAATCATCATCATCGTCGTCGTCCTCCTCCTCCAAAATGAAATCCGACCTCTCGGAGCTCAAGTCTAGCATCTCAGAGATGAAAAATTTGTCGGAAATGAAGAGCTCGGCGGCTCATCTCATGACGACACAGAGCGAAACTACCAGAAACTTCAGCAGAAGCGTCTCCGCGGCGTCGAGTGCGTCGTCCAACATGGCAGTCACCTCCGCAAGTAATATGGCGGTAGTGTCTACAGCGAACGCGGTGAATGCAACTAATAATTTCCTCCGAAACTCGATGGAGAATTTAGACATGGACGAAGAAGACATGCCGGAACCTTTAGTTACGTTTCCAGATCCAGACACGCCACCCGTGGTGACATCTGCATTAACAAGTCCGAATCTCGTAAACAGTATGGCACTGGCCACGAACCCAGGACTCACAGCTAATTCGACTAGCAGTGCTGCCGTGGCCAATGCCTCCGAAATGAAATTCGAGCAGAAGCGAGTGACATCGGCGAGTAAGACCAAAGTGGTCACTGATTCGTTCAGCTCGGAGCAGGCGACCGCTAACTCAGCGGAAATGAAGCGGATGCAAGCGGGCGAGATGACGTACGAAGAGAAGTCAGCGGCGTCGGCGATGAAAGCCAGGCTGGAGATTGACGGCGTCACGGCGGAGAAGGCAGCGGCCGTCAAACAGGTGAGTCACTTTAATTTTATCTGTTTGTGCATACAAATGTAACCATTATATTACTCGTCAATTGAACTTTTATGTCTGGCGTGTACCCAGTGACTGTGCAACTCCCTGTTGCCAAACCTGCAGTACTAGAATCAGCTTTAGCGGGTGAATATTGCACATTGCCAATCATTCGTCCCACGAACAACGTGCAGTATGTTACAAAATCATACTAGTGTTGTACGTGATACATAATGCAACTGTCTAGTATAAATGTGATATGAATACATAATTTATTTAGTTTGTTTTAATGTTCATATGATAAGTAAACCAATATAGAGATAGCTTACATTCCTTGGTATAGTTGCGTTCCTTTCCGATACCTTTGAGACTAAAACTTTTTTTTTTCGGAAGCCAATAACTACATTTTTTTCCGGAGCTGATATTATGTATAGTTGACTCTTTTTCTTAACCGGCCTCCCTTTAACTATCTTAATCGGCTATCTTCCAAGAAATAAGCATTTTTCGGTATTCTTTCAAGAAATGAGTCATTTTCGGTATCATCTTAGTCATTTCCGGTATCAGCTGCGCTCGATCTTTCACAACAATATACCGTACAAGTCCAAACGTGTTTTTCTTTGTTTAGTAAATGGTTTTGTAAAGTACAGTACTGTATTAATACAATAAAACTGACCAAGGCACAAAATATATCGCCAATGTAAGACCAATCCACGAATAACAACTTATATATAGGTGGAAATTCGCTCCACTTTACAACGGAATAATTGTAAAGGTGGTTAAGTTACTGTTGTTAGGGCACCAGTAAGCAAACATGTATTTTCAATACTGATTCCTGTCATTAACTGTCAACAGTCTATATTTTAAGAGTCTTCATCCCGGCGAAATTAAAATACCGCTAATTTTACAGTAATTATGTGATATCTTCAAATAGATAAAAATAATCGAAATGTGGAACAAGAGCACCCTAGACAATATTATTTTACATGAGAAACCGTTATCACGACTCACTTATCTGCTTTCGATTTCGAGCAATTTTGAGAATCGGCATTTATTTTCGCGTTTCTAAACAGCTGAAAACGAAAAGCCGCTAGGTGACTTGTGATAACGGCACTTCACGCAAAATAATATTGTCTAGGGCGCTCTTGCTTCATATTTCAGTTATCTTTTAATATCTATTTAAAGATATCACATAATTACTGTAAAATTAGCGGTATTTTAATTTCGCCGGGATGAAGACTCTTAACTACAATATTTTACTCAGATCTTTAGTCTGTAAGCGGTTTATTTAGGTTTGTGTAAAACAGTGGCGTGCGCAAGGAGAGTATCGGGGTTTTAACCCACGATGATGTATACAGGACCTGAAATGATATTAATTTGCAAGCTTGAACCCCCTTGGGGAACTTCAGCGTACGCCACTGATGTCAAATGCATTTTAAAAAACTTAAGAGATTTAGACGAAAATACAGTAATGTGTGAAACAGTTAGTTTTACTTAATTACATGCGAAAACGTGTGGTGTGGACACGTGTTGAACATTACAATAACAGTGGTAACTATTTTCCATTTTTCGAATAAAAATAGCTAAACATCTCGACTTATATAATTTTTAATGGATTTCGTAATAATACTATAGGTAGCAATCTGCTCATGAAAAGCTCTTTTCACATTAAAAAAAATAATTAAAAAAATAAGAGCATATTGCCAAGTGCATCATGGAAAAATACCAAGAGGTCTGTGCTTTTATAAGAAAACAGTTCATTACAGAAACTCACGCTAATACGTTGTAGTTGTCAGGATAAGACCTATGACGTCATTTAAGCCAGCAGTCATTTGTTTGGTAGTCATTAGATGCGTAAGAAAATTAGTAACGTTATCTCCTGACTAGATATCATGTGCTCTGTAAAACGGGTAATTTTCTGTTTATCCCAGGGGCGGAGGTGGAAGGGAAGGGGGTTCATATTTGTCTACCATTTATTCTGCAACTAATTTCCATAAGAGCACTTGGAACGTCTTTCTTCCTTTATTTTTTTTTTCTGTGAATATGCATAAATATACGAGGAATAATCAGAAAATAAGATTACAAAGCCTGCAGTGAAACATGTATATATTATTTCATACAACTAATACAGCCAACAAATAGTACATATTTAATACATTAGGTTATTTTTCGACATAGTCTTCATATCGATTGAGTCAATTGTCGCATCGTGGGATGAGTTTGAAAATTGCCTTCTGGTAAAAATCCTGTCCTTTCATGTTTAGCCACGTTATCAAGAAGTGTTTTATCTCCTCGTCTGAAGTGAAACGACGACGGCCTCCTGGGTGCTCCTTTAGTCCCCGGCTATTTGTAACGTTTCCAAAGCGTTTTTATTGCTCATGCGTATGCTTGGAATACTCCGACCATGTATTTAAATGTGGATGGCTAATCACAAACGCGAAACCAATAAAAACGTGAAGAAAACGTCAGCTCGAGCGTGTTTGGTGCGTTTCGGAATAATAGACCGCTTGCTGTTTAAAAAATGTCTAAAGGAAGGGGGAAAAAAAAAGGAAAGACGTGTTGCCAGGCAAGGGGATTTTAGCAAGAAACAGCTGCTTAGAAGATGCTTTGTGCAGAGTGGTGGAACTCTGCTATTATAGACCTGGAGTTCGCAAAAAAGACCTGGAAACCCTGACTGGCTCACAGTATGATTTATAACTCTGGCGAAAGTAAAGTTACCAAATAGCCGCCTTGGTCGCGTTCGCTCTAGGGGTAACGATGTCAAAACTGGATGACAAGGATTTACTGTTATTTAGGACGTGGAAAAATTTGTGGTGAAACATCTGAAATTGTTATGATCAACGCATATCTTCCGTTTGGTGGACTGATCATTAGTTGGTTGGATCGAGTAAATACAGAACTTGAATTATCATTCAATTACGACTTTTATTTTTAAATACATTAGTAAAAATGGTCTTAAATTTTAATCTATAATTATAATCACTTACTTTACTGGCGGTAGGCCTACTGACTTTTTGAGTTATTTCTCATTATCACAAAAATGTGAATAATCGAGTATCGTGTTATTTCACAATGCTTATTTAGAGACGACAACCTTTTTCTATGAGAAACCAGTACGCTGGATTTGAAACAATGCGTTAAAGACATAGTTTACGACTTTACGACTTAGCTGTATTGCTTCTAAGTTTCTACTCCAGAGTGCTTTACCTTTTAACTTTTAGGTAGCTCGCCATTTTCTTCGTGATGCTGAATCAACGCCGAAAAAATAACCACATTGGGAATCAGGCCCTCGATTACATGGAAGCGCATGTATTCGTACAACATATATACTACATTTGATTCTATGCCAATAAATATCCAAAATGGCAAAACTGTTTCATAAAAAAGAAACAAAAATAGTTTTGCAGCATGTTTCCTGTATATCTTCATAATGAATCCAAAATGTCGCAATGCAGTTGGAAGATGTCTATTATGCAAGTTCTAGCGTATTTCTTTTTCTTTTTCTGCATTTTTTTAAAACATCAAATGTTATCTTTGCCAAATATGATTATTACAACATGAAGAAAGGGAGAGTAAAAACAGCGTACAGTATAGCTGTGTTGTTAACCCTGAAAGAGTACTAAAGTCTTGAAGCCTCAAATAGTGAAGCATTTCTGGAAAATTCTCAGTCTTCTATTTATTTATTTAACATATATACTGGATATCTAACAAAAAAATAAAAAAAAAACTATGGAAAGGATTTGGGAAGGTATCGGCCAGAGCTTGTTTAGTAGGTACCATCCAGGCATTTGCCTGGTGGGATTGAGGAAAACTGGGAAACCCCAGTCAGGATGGTCGGCAGCGGAAATCGACCCCGCGACCCCCGAATGCGAATCCAGTGGTCTACCACTTAAGCTACTTCTATTTTTTTTAGCGGTAAAAGTAATATATCCTAAATGTCCCGAAATGTGAAGAAATATTTCCTAATTCTTTTAGATTTTCAGTGGCGGATCTAGCCTGGGGACGGGGGCCCTACGCCACCCAGTTTTTTGAGTAACAACAATAATCAATATATATATTGAAGTTTATAATAATCTCATGATATACCTATCATGACCTGGATTCTGGCTGGCTCCCCAGTTTTTACCTTCTAAATCCTCCCCTGTTTACTGTGGTCCACCACATTTTTTCTCGGCAGGAGATCATGTGGTTCAGACCCCACGTAAAGTTGTAGGTCCACGTCTCTTGTAGTCTCGCTGCTAAAACGGGACACTATACTCAAAAATGAAAACAAATCAAGAATTTCTTTGTAATGACTGGGATATCCACTGGCAGTTTTATGAAGGGTCACCACGGACAATTCCCTCCCGAGAACTTTGCTTTCCTCTGCTCCACTTTATGTGATAATACTGGAAGATAATGTCATAACATTAAATTATTTCCTTTTCTTCTTTCTTGCGTCTCAGTAGTTACTCTTATTAAAATTTCCGCCACTGGTACTCCTGGTTAACGGGGGAGGGGAGAACCATTTGTTTACCCTTACTGACCTGGAAGCATGTGGGGTTAATGGTGTGTTCCATCTCACCGCACATCTTTGAATTTCCCCAACCAGTTAACATATTACGCTGGTAATATATTGTGCGTATGATTTTCTGTAATACGTAGAAGGTAAAGGAAATTTCGACATTTTAGATGATTTGAGTTGGTTTAAATGTCCGAAGAACTCATAATACTGTCAGAGTGGGCAGTAATATAAATAGATCTGGTTGACCATAATTGCAGTTGACTGTAATGACTTGGTGGTGGCGTCCAGGTCCATACTATCTTCCTGAGGGAGAGTATTCAGAATATCGAGTTTATTGCCGGTGACTGAGTGGAAAGCGGTTTAGTTTGGCGCTTGCTAGCTGTCTTTTTGGCCTTCTTGAAGGGATGTCCTCTTGTGATATTTATGCGTTAAGAGGCCTCATCCCGACGAAATTAAAATGCCGCTAATTTTACAGTAGTTATGTGATATCTTCAAATAGATAAAATATAATTGAAATATGGAACAAAAGCGCCCTAGACAATATTATTCATTTTCAAAATGGCTCGAAATCGAAAGCAGATAAGTGAGTCGTGATAACGGCATCTCATGTAAAACGATATTGTCTAGGGCGCTCTTGTTCCACATTTCGATTATCTTTTATCTATTTGAAGATATCACATAATTACTGTAAAATTAGCGGTATTTTAATTTCTCCGGGATGAAGACTCTTAAGGAAGTTTCCTCAGCAGCCGCAGCCGGCAATGATGGCTTGTCGTTAACGGGTTGGGACGCCCAGTCGTGTCTGTTGTCACTAGAAATAGCATCTGGAGAATCATCCTTTGATGGAATGCTGGGTAGTTTCTTGCTAGGAGTTTCATGCCAGGCAAACTGAAAATCATCAAGACCAGCACGTGGTTTCTTCCACTCCCTCTGTAATGTGACTGCATCATGTGTGTTGAAATCCAGTTGAGACTACACTTTTTACATGGGTTCAGCTTCAGGAACCCGCTGTTGAACTTTCAGTGGACCCATCATCGGAACACAAAAGCAGGGCGGGGCGAGATATTTTTTTTTTTTTTTTTTTGGAAGGGAAGTAGGGGCTGATTTGAGTTCATCTTAGATTGATAGATTAATACCAACAAACAACAAAAAGTTTTAGGGAGGAGGAAGAATCAGGCGTCCTGGCCACCCCGAGCTACGGACCTGACTCCCAGGAAAGTAATCAGGGAAGAAACAGTGTCGAATGTAACTAATTTTGTCTGTCAATTAACAAATTGAAAGTTTATCTTAAGTTTGTAAAACTGGCCTTTAATTTTTTGCTATTACCTTTGTTTTACTGTTATTTGCAAACTAAAAACAAAATAACACTACTTATTTTATTTGGAATGAGTCAAGATATTTCCATCATGTAGTGTATGTGTCATTTCTTTCGTGGAATAATGGCTCTGAGAAACTTTCAGTTGACAAAACTGTGACGGTTCGGTTGTTATTTGTTTGGGTGGACACATAATAAATTCATCATCTCCTTTTACAGTAAGTAGGCTTGTAACATTTCTGCCTCATGTAAGCATATAATGGGTACGCACTTACTCACACATGGTTCTGTGTCGTGCATATCGCTTGGATCTTTCTCTAACTCACTTATCACCTACCAACTAATTTTGCGTCTGTTAAATGCGTTGGTCACGACATTCAGCCATTGCCATTGTCACTAGCATGCAGGACTGCCATCTAGGGAAATTTTCTTTCATAACTTTTATCGTATTTTCCCGACTATAGAACGAGGTCCACCCGCGAAAAAAATTGTCATTCGCAAAATACGGGGTCGTCTATTTGCAGATTAATCTCTGGACACTGGCGTGTCTGGCATGTAGAATTTGGGGGGGGGGGGCATCGAAGAAAGTGATTAAAATGGTGCTACCTAGCCCAACCTATTTATTATCTTCGATTGCATTTGTTACCTTTCTGCTTACCTTCACGGATCCCCTAAGGTATATCAAGAACTCTGATATAATCGTTCCACAGCCTGAATAATATATTCCAAATAAATATAATTATTTATTTATTTATTTATTTGTTATTTTGTCGTTAGTAAATAAATTAAATTAGAATGAAATATTGAATATTTTGTACCCCCTCGTCCCCCCGCCAGAGACGCCTATGTCTCCGGAAGTTGAGGTTGGCGTTTTTCGTTGTGTAATAGCTTATACTGAATGTTAAAATATACCACCATTGTTATAGTGATTGTTGTTTTGATTTTAAATACGGTAATATATACAAAAAATGGATCAAAAGATTGAGATCTTAGCCAGTAATTAGTTTTGGATGAGGAACCATAAAATATTTAAATGGTTCCTAAATCAAGTTTTCGTATTTTATAGGGAATAAACACATCATACTGAGTTAAGTGATAGTTTGGGTTTGGTTACACTGTATCTAGTTCTCCAGATATAAGGCCCACAAGAAAATTCAATTGAAATATATTGGATTCTTTGATCCAAAAATACACGTACCGTGAACTACCGGTACTTGTTCTTTTATTACTATACTTTAGGCAACCAATTATTGGCATAAGTTTACAACAGGTAATATTAGTTTTTGTATCTTAAGAAGTGTATCTTAACTTTTTTGTGTTACAGTAAAATAACATTTAACATCGATAATTCAGAAATAATAATAAAAAAAAAATCTCAAGAAGCCTCTTCAAAACAGATGGTCGTTTTATATTGAGGGTCGTCGTATATGGGTATCAGTTTGTCTTCTGATAACTCTGTTGATTAAAATTTTAGTTTTAAAATGAGGCCCTCTTCCGCAGATGGTATAGGCAGGGCTGGATTAAGATCCTTAGAGGCCCCATACAGTTAAAAGATTTTTGAGCCTCCATACATAAATTTAATTCAAAATATAAACAATAATTATAAACCATAATATAATATTTTTTTAATCGAAATTACACGAAACCTACTGTAAGATGGGAAATTTATATTTTAAAAGTTTTCTCCTACTTTTTCTTTTTAATTGCAACCTCTTCGATGAGATTCTCAAAACTAATCTTACGTAACACATCTTCTTTCTATACTTAGAGATAAGACATCTAGCATGCGTAGTTCCATATTTGTTCTGACTGAGAAAATGAACACTCAGCAGAGTAATTTGTTATCATTAATGTTAAAAATATACAAAAGCCAATGTCTACTCCACACACTCCATATTCTCTTCTAAGATTATTTTATAAAGTTCACCATGACTGAATCTTGTTTTTACATAATTTAATGCACTGAACGTATACTGTCTGAATGAAATTGCTGAAGTCCAGTTCAGAAGTGACTGTTGAAGTCGTGTGGGTAAGCATCAACCAGCTTTTGACAGCACTGACAATACCTCAATGTTAGTAGATGATGAAGTGACATTATATGGCATACATTACTTCTCTCTGCTATTTCTTTGCATATCTGTCCTCTTATTTTCATCTACTTACATCATTTTGAAGTTTGTCAGCAATAGTGTGATGCCCCTTCCTGTGATGTCCTAAACACGTGCTAATTTTGCTTAATGGTTAATCAATTCCTGGATACAGGAGTTACGATTAGCTACTAGGATCGTTACACGTAAGCAAGAATGATACAAATAGGATTTATAAGAGACTAGCGACAATTACCCGATTCGCTTCTGGAGCACTCTGATACCGATAAAACAAAGAAAATACAGGGTGTCTATCGGTCACGAAAGTCATGAAAAAGTCACGAAATCAGAAAACGGGCATGAAAGTCAAGAAAAACTCACGAAATTTAGCTTTTGGGTCACAATTTTTTAAATAATTTGTACAAATATAAGTATAGACTGGAAAATTTTGTTCAAAATTCACCATCAAAAATGTGTATGGTTGGCTTTAGGCGCTACCAAATCGCATGCAAAGCACGGTTCTATTGCATGCATGAAAATACGGCCTAATTCGCACCCAAATTTTCTCTTGAGAATGTTGTGAAATTTTATTGTTTGGTAAAGAAAAGGTCACGAAAGAGTCACGAAGTCTCATTTTGGAATTATAGTAGACACGCTGAAATATAATGAAAAATCAGAAAATAATAATTAATCTATATAAATAAAAAATAAATGTTACTATTGTGGGCTCAATTGGGATTTAAACGGCATCGAAGGTGTCATTGTTCATGTCAGCGACCCCAAAAACTATAGATTCGACACTAATATAGGACATTTTCGATCGTTTTTATATAAATATCTTCACCTCCTCCAAGTTGCGGGGCTAAATTTTGATTTAAACGGCATCGATATATATCCTTCCTCCAAGTTGCACCATCTAAGTGAACTGATAAAAATCCGTCCGAGGCCGAACCTTATCTATGTAGAAAATTTGATCGAGGTGGGTCGGGTGGTTTAAGATTTATTAAGTCACAAAAATGATGAAATTACCAGGACTGACTAGTTCAGATCGCACTTTTATATACTGTAAGTTTTATCCTATAGCGTATATAGTGCCTGAAACAGTAGCTGTGAGCCTGATATTTCACCATTTTTTCCGCACTGAAATTTCAAGTTAAGAACTTTTTAATGAAGGAGTTGGCAACTTTACCTGTAAACGAAGTTTCCTATGGTTTAATAGACACTGTAAACAAAAGCTCTGGCACTTGAAATGAGCAAAATTCAACCTTAAAGTATTTTAGTCTGGTTCGCAGTATTCTACTCTCGTACATTTGTTGATTATTGCTTGTAATGTCTTTGTATATATATAAAAAAGTCAATTTCCTTGAAAAGACTTGGATAAATGTCCTTTGGCATTGATTCCGGTAGGCCGACTGGGGGAGAGGTAAATAGATAGCCTACGTTTCTTCAAACTTATTCGCTGCCAACTTAAATTTAGAGGCGAATACTTGAGTTTTCGTTTTTCTCTCTTTCTGTTCAGAATCTTTTTTGAGTCAACAGAAATTCCCAGCAGTTACGACGAATTCACAAGTTGACTCAGTTCGTATACATCACACACGATTCGAACGATTTTCTTTTCGGGGGGAG
Source organism: Thermobia domestica (assembly GCF_964235325.1). Lineage (NCBI taxonomy): Eukaryota > Metazoa > Arthropoda > Insecta > Zygentoma > Lepismatidae > Thermobia > Thermobia domestica. Next base: position 6,018,297 of record NC_137462.1, read on the forward strand.
GGGGATCTTTTTGGCATCAAACGGGGGAGAGAGCAGGAGACGATGTATTTTTTTTTCCAGAAGGAAAAGATGGTCGAGTTTTGCGTTGACACTGCATGTTAGCTATTCTCGGTGACTTACTCAGCGAAGGTGGTTTCGAGTTTTTATAGTCGGTATCTAGAAGAACATTCCTCTAGTCTCTGCACTTGAGTCGTGTATCAGTGGACATTCAGTTACTCCTAGTGGTTCTCGGTTTGGACTTGCACGGGATTACAACTTCAACATGCGAATAGAGGTATTGTACCATTCTATCATTTAATTATTTCTTTCAAGGCTTTTCTATGATATCAAACAGTGGTACTTTTTCATAGGGAATATGCATTGTGTGATAAGTTCGAGTAGTTTCCATTTGGGTGACAGTCTGGTGAATAGACTGCTAAGTTTTACTAGTAGTGGCAATATTAAGGATTTAAGAATTTAGGAATTAGATTTCTGGGCTTTCGGTATCTATGACATGTTAACCCGTCACGTATGAGAGATGTCTCTCAGCGATCACACCCAAGGAAAGGGAAGCGGCCTGGGACATATGTTAGGTACCATCCCGGCATTTGCTTGGTGTGAAAGTAAAACCGACGAAAAGGTCACTCAGAATGGCTGACCTGAAAAAGGTTGTATACTTTTTCGACCGAGTGGCCCCACCGGGAATCGAACCTCAGACTGGGCAGTATCAAGGTATATACTAGTTAATGAGATACTGAATTTCATATTAGAATAGTTTTTGAAAAATATTTTTTGTACAAAACGAGTTTTCATGACAGAAAGTAAGATATATCCACATTCGGGAAAGGTCAATGTGAAAGCAAAGTAGGTCAGCCCTCAACTAATGTTGCTTGTCTCGTAAATTTTGCAGATGTCTTGTCTCGATTTTCGAATCATTCGTCTCGTCTCAATTCTCGAAATGTTTTTTTTTCTCTTGTGTCGTTTTGTAAATTTATGCCATTATTTTTCTCTATTAGAAGTTTCCAGAATTCTTCCGCGCCACAAGAGATCCACGAAGAGGTGATGAAACAACACTTCAACCATATTTATTATTGGAATATATTATTGAATCACTTGCGTACCTTTGAACGTTAATAAATGTCCTTTCGTTGTATTTACTTACAATCACTTGATTAATTTATAATTTTATACTGTGAATCATATGGCACTAAGACAGTGTTTGAGACCTAAAATTTAGGTGAACTAGTGTCGTCCACGAGATTAGTGAAATTTCTCGATTTGACTCGAATTAGAAAAAAAAAAAATCTTAAGGCACCCCCAGGTCCGGGTCTTTGGAGGGCTCATGCAAGAATTTTCTTATTTTTTTTTTCTATTCAATTGTAAAGTTTTCCAAGTTGGGGCTCTCAAATAAAACATCTGGGGGCCAGTGAAATCTTGAGTGACCCTGAGGCAGGGCTCCACACTTCAGTGACCTTTGTACATCTCAGATATAAGCACGAGCGTTAAGATCGACAGCGAGCCAAATATATACTTTTTTGAGTTTAACGTCCCACGATTATGCTTCGAGGTTCAGGAAAACGGTGATGATGAAAATGAACGAAATGATGGAATATAGAAAGTGGAAGGGAACGGGAAGCCTTAATAAAACTCACATATCGGCCTCCCCGAATGAGATTAATGAACGCGAGCACGTAATTCCATTGACGATAACGAGCCCGAATGAAATGAGGTAATTGAACGATAGATCGAGTCTACAGAAGTCGTATTGAGACCGCGGTGGTTCAGTGGTAAAGCGCTCACCTTTGGCAGTGGGATGTCTAGTTCGACCCCAGCTTGCACGAAGCGCGTTTTGTAGTGGACAAGTACTGTATGTATGGTTTTTCTGGATGTTCTTCCGTTTTCTCCCTCTTTCTTCATTCCACTCTTTTGTTTATTATCATCATCACTATCTCTTTTAGCTCCAGAGCATAATCGCAGGACGTTAAACTTCAAAAAACAAATGAGTCTCTTTGAGACTAGTGAGCGCGACCTTCCTTCAGTGATGCTAACCTGAAGCTTTATAAAGTCCCATCTTGAGAGGCAGAAATTCCCATTTTGCTCTTGAATTTCACACATTACATTAATTACAAAAATTTTTAAATTTATAAAACATTAAAAATTAAGCTACGGTATTCTATGACACTAATTTTCTTCAATATTTGAGTGTTCTATCCGTAAGCTTCGATCCTCTACACTTAGGAGTAGTTACGGAATAAGAATTTTCCTCACTTGAAAGAAGGAATTGAAAATGTTGATTTTGTTGTTAGAATTTAGTGTTACAATCTCGCCTGTGACCCATCGTCTTCTGCTCAACGTAGTTATAATAGAAACACTTTATTCTCCACTGAAGAATCCTAGTCGTTTCATGTGGGACTTCCTGAAGTTGATTGTTTCTTGTTTGCTCTTTTTTATTTAATTTCTTCCGTTAATTATTTTATTATTTTCTAAATACTAGAGCACAGTTTATGTTCCTTTTTTGTGGAGAATACAAATCACTGTACGAAATCACTCTCGTACTATCATGAATTTTCTCGGTAAAAAATTTTGACAATTAAAACTGGTTTCAAGCATATTAAAGAATCAATTTACTTCTCAACGACAGAGGATTTTAATACCGGTGGTGAAGTACGAAAAATCTCACGTATGCTGCTAATTTCAAAGAAAAGTCTCATGATCCTTTTTTTGAAATTAACGTCAGAGAAAATCCCACAAAATGGGATTTTCCCCAGGGGTTGGCATCACTGCCCCCTTTAACGATGCTAGGGTGAGGTTAGATTTACATTGAAGTTGCACCATCCGAGCGTGATGTAATGTCACGTGGTATTATCATGGGGCAAATGTGGAATAAAGTGAGCCCTGCGGGGCTTCTAACCCCCTTCGCTCGCTGACGCTTGCTCAGCTGTTTCGTAACGTAAGTAAATAACTTTTTATATCAATAAAGTTGTGTGTGCAAAGTGGACTAATTACCATGTGACATTACATCACGACCGGATGGTGAACTTCGATGTAAATTTAACTACACTAGATGGTGAGCATCAGCTGCAAAATCTCTCTCTACAACGTATAGATGTCTCTACCACGCTTTAGCCTTTTTCATTGTTTGGGAACATGTTTCTGAAGAGTTTATTGTTTGGGAGCATGCTTTTGAAGAGTTAATTCTATTAAGTGCTCTGTGCAATGCATAAAATAAAATAATAAAACACGTGGACAATGAATAAAACAAATAAAACATGTGGACAATAAATAAAACAAAATAATAAAACACGTGGACAATGAATAAAACAATAATAAAACACATGGACAAAGTTTTGAATACTCACCTCTTTTAACCCTTTAATTGGCAAGCACTGATAGCATTACCATTAAAATATTTAGTTTGCTTTTATGGTTGAACCATGTTTTCCTGGTCATAATTTCGTAATTTTTAGAGTATTTTTGTACTTTGATCACAAAATACAAGATGTTTATTTCAAAGCAACATTGTCATAAAATAGGTCTTATGTGTAGCTACTGAGCAGCATTTCTCCATTATGGTCAAATACCATAAGAATACTCTCAGTAATTAGCAGCAGTTTCGTTGAAATATTTTCCTACAGGGCAAGAGACCACAAATAAAATTAAAAAAAAAATAATAATAAATAAATAAAAACCTTTAGCGGAACGTAGGAGATAAGGCTTCTATAATACTATATTTGACTGTCCCCTGTTGACGAAGATTAGAAATATCTAAACAAGCGGCCCGCAAATCATGTATATGAATATTGTATGAAAGCAATAATGTCAATTAAATTATAACTGAAGTTATAATTCGTGCGAATAACGCAATAGAATGCGATGTTACTTGAGAACAACAGGGCCATATAAAAAGTTCAAGTTCATTCAACAATTTTGAATGTCGGTCCCTACAAAATGCATTGAAGGTGGCGAAAGTTAAACTTTTAAGACTCCCCTTAAGAACCATGTGCGTTCTGTAAATTGTCATAATTTGGCCTTGTATATAAATACATTAGTTCGGGGGGAGGGGTAGTTTTAAGGAGAGAAATCGATGCTTTAACAGCTGGGTTTAATTTTGGAAACTGCTTTTCCACTCCATGTGATGGTGGGTGGGGGTGGCGGAATTGCGTCACCAGAGGAAAGAACTCAGAAAGAAAAAGAAAAATGTGCCTTTTGATACTGTGTCAACGGCTCACATTTCACGATAAAAAAAAGAAAAAAGAAAAATCATTGACGTCATTAGGAGGTTGCTTTTAGTTAGTTAAGGTGAGAAAGCAGAGTTCGTGGAAATTATCCTATTATTTGCTAAGTGACCCTTGGACTGGCGGAAGAGTAATATAAACATTTTGCGAACAAAAATTAATCGGTTTCTCCCACTGTAATCTCAACTTTATTTTAAGTAAATAAATAAAATAGGAGAAAATGGTAAGTTTCCTTGAATCACACGTATTTCGTAAAGTTATGATTAGAACAAAATGATTTTTCTTCTACTTTAGTTACTTGAATATTGTTTGAGAGAGTGCACGAAGTTTCGCATCTTCTCTTTACGCTCATTGGTTGACATGTGAATAAAAAGTATTTTTTTTTTTTGATTGAACTCTGAGGGGTTGCAGTCCGCGAAGGACTTTGTTAGGTGATATGTGGTCAGCACAGCTCTTATTGGCATCATTTCTACGTACCTACACTGGAGCTCGCTGTTTATTAATCCAAGTAATTTCTAATTGTTTCACGATGCTGGATCGATATAGGAACTTACGTGTCATAGCTGGGAATCGAACCCGAAACCTAATTTATTTTGAGAGGTCCCATAAAAGCTCCACCCTTTCTCAGTTGGATCTAAATATTTGTTGAAATTTAGCGCTCCTTTTCAGCTCCGAGGCTATATAAAACATGCATCCACGGTTTAAGGTAGAATTCGAACCAGTCATGCGTTCAACTTTTTCAGTCGCATACCGGGAATCGAACCCGGAGCACATGCATGAAAGACATACACGGCAGCCAGTAGACCAGCGGAGAGCCTCCCCCCTCACTGCTTAGTTCGGAAAAACGACTGTTAAACGAAACGCAATGCTCGCCAGATCCGTTGTGCGCACTATATTTTTTTTCCCTACCGTTTTCTGGAAAAATAGATTTTTGTGGGTAAAGTAAATTTTGAATTAAAACTGAAGTATTTAATTTGTATTATCAAATAATCGTATTTTCGTAAAGCAAGAAACAAACAAATAAGCATTTAAGTACATCCAAAGAAAGAAATTACTTTTCATCATAATAACGAAAAATATTTCCCCATATTTATCATTGGTCCAAAACCAAAGTACTATTGAGAATCTACAGTCGTAAGAGGCGTTTAGAAGCCGCATCTTTCTAACTTTTTTTGAGAATCGCGAAAACATTATCAAATCTAATAGCAGCTTTTGGTTGCTAGCTACTTCGCTCTTTCAGAATGGGCGTTCAATCGTTCTTTAGTTCTTTGTATATTTTGTCATAATTTCGCAGAAGCACAAAGCAATAATGAACAACATCTTGTGAACGGTGTAGAAGACTGAAACATGATATTTACTTTCTAAGTCTAAGCTGTGGGTGTCCTATCTTACAACAGAAATGCTGGAGAATCCTGGAGCTGAGTATTGTAACCCCACCGAAAATGTTTATTTATGCCTACCTTGAGTTGCGTTGTTTAACTTCTGTGACTACTAAGCAGTAGAGTTCTTTCAGGTGAAGAGTCATTATTACTAAACTCTGTTGCAGTTTCGGCAATACATCGTTGCCTTCATCAGACACATCGTCAGAATGTCTCTGATATTGCCGAAACGTAACACATATTATAATTACCAGTATTTGCTTTGTTCAAATTTTATTTTAGTTGTTCGTTTTATAATTCATTTGAGATTAGATGTTAGATGATGGTTAAATAGGAGAACAAAAACATTCTAACATTAAAAAAAAATTCCTTCATTTAAATCACTAACGAGATATTATTTAGCATTTGTACTTGCACAGCCATTAAAACACCAAAGTAGAAAAGACTTAATACAGGTCCAAATAGAACTCTCATACGGAAAATCTGTAGTTTTGAAGGAGGAGATTTTTGACTTATTTTTTACTTTCTTATGAATGATAGGGACTTCTACCAAGGTCATAAATGATAGGAGCTACTTCTCAGCATGCACTTTGAACCACGATGAAGTTTGGGGAGGGTGCAGAAACTATATCATGTAAAATCAATACATCGCCATTCCCCACCACACTATCTCACCTACAAAAGGGCTGGATGATAGGACTGCATCATCAGCTATGGCGGTGGGAGTTCGGAGATACCCTCTACTCAAGGATCGCAGTATTTATCCTTACTTTTCTGCAGCCCACATGAAGTAAATGTTATTTTGGTTGCGTATGTTTCTGGCAACTAATAGTTGTTCAGGCTGTTCTTTAAAAAAAAAAGTGTTTCATTCGTGCCATTCGTTTCATTTGGCATTCGTGTGTTTCACCATCAAGGTTGATTCCCAGCGGGAGCTTATGTGGTTCGGAATCCACGTTAATCAGTAGGTCCACGTCTCATATAGCCTCGCTGCTGAACGGGACGTTAAACTCAAAATCAACTCAAAAACTCAATTTTAGGAACTTGATATGAAAGCAAATGTTAGTATTGTTTTAGTGTTTCAGCTGTTAGAATTAGTCAACATATTCTGCTGATTGTAATTTGTACGTGAAAGTAAGTCAGCTGATAAGTCAGTCAATAAAAATAAATTATTTCTGAGAATTTCTGAGGTGACCTTAGATCTATTCTTTCGAAATTAGGGTACAAGAAAATCGTTGCATGTTGGTTCTTTTTTTATACATATATATATGTCTTTTTTTTTTCTTGTCTTCGGTTGAGTGGCTTTTGAATCTGTGACGTCACCCAACCAAGTTTCGATCGAGCTGCGGTAAGAGAGTTCCCAACTGTCTCCGCTCAGTCTGGACAGGGACCCTGTGTTCGTTGTGCCTGACTACGCTTCCATTAACACATAAACCACTTTTCATTAGCATGTTTAATATTTAGATTTGTGTGTCAGTGATATTTGTAATGAAACAGAGCGAACGTTTCATTTTAAAAAAATGTTTTTCCAAAACAACAAGAACGGAACTCGGAGTGATATTTTGTTACGTATCTATTTTCTAAGTCGATCATCAAATATGTGAAGTTTATAAGAGGGACTACTATTTCGTTATTTTATTAACCTCTAATGCTTTTGATACGATGTGATTTTTTGATAATATGAAGTAACGAAAAACCATCGCAATGGGGCTTCGCCTTTTTCGATTAACGGCGAAACTATGCAGGACAAAGTCCACTTTTGCTTCAAGAAACTACGTTGAACAAAGGTTAAATAAAATGAGTGTACGTCTTACATTTCTTTTATTTATATGAAGAAAAGTATTCTTGTCTTTTGCCAGTTGCATGCTTTGCACTTTACAATGTATAACTTTCGCTAATGTTATGTTTCAATTTCAAATATGCCAAGAATCACGTCAAATGCTTCTTTAGCTTAAGTGTGTTGGTTGTTAATCTCTGCTTTTGCTTTCCTAATGAAGGACATTGCACAAATTTTACTTTTCATTAATTAATGTATGTGATGTCAGTCGGAAGTGAAATGTCGTAATGAAAATATATGTAAAGTTTAGAAAAATGCTTTAAGTATTGTATTAACGAAGTATGACATATACGTCCTTTCTGCGCGTAGTTTCCTGTTTTTAAAATGTTTTAACTTCATCGAAGGGATAATTATATTTCGCAATTGCCATTCTTTTACTGTTATTATCACCATGCACAGGCTACCAAGTAATTTATGTGCAATATATTATTGTTTACATTAACATCATCATAAATTTATGAAAATATTTTCTTTCACCTTTGCTATCGAGCATTCACTTTGAACACACCAGTTAAACTCAATGTAAAATAAAGAATTGAAACCCCGCACCAATGGCTAGCAAAGAAATGTCTCTATCGGAATAACAGTTCCTGACATTGTTATAGTTTCACATAGCTTTTTATATTCTAAGTGGTTGTCAATAGTTCAGTCATTTACTAATAGGATCTAGATTTTTGAGCTTTCGGAATCTATGACCATGTTAGTCGTCCGTAAGATGATGATGATGATGATGATGATGATGATGATGATGATGATGATGATGATTATTATTATTATTATTATTATTATTATTATTATTATTATTATTATTATTATTATTATTATTATTATTATTATTATTATTATTATTATTATTATTAACTAACTAACTAACTAACTAACTCTATGGCCTATGGAACCCGCAGGTTCAATGCCGCGTTCACAAAAGCTCTCCACTGACTTCTATCCTTAGCTAATTGGATCCAGTTTCTACTTTGTATTCCTATCTCTGCGAGATCCATCTTAATATTATCCTCCCATCTGCGCCTAGGTCTTCCTAATGGTCGTTTTCCTATGGGTCTACCAGTCAAGACTTTGAAAGCGTTTCTACTTTCTTCCATTCTAGCTACATGACCTGCCCACCTAAGCCTCCTAGACTTGACGACCCTAACAATGTTGGGTAAACCGTATAAACTATGTAGTTCCTCGTTATGAAGCTTCCGCCATTCCCCATTCTCGTTCCTCTTGGGTCCGAATATTCTTCTCAGGATCCTGTTCTCAAATACTTTCAGTCTGTGCTCTTCCCTCAGAGTAAGCGACCATGTTTCGCAACCATACAGAACAACAGGCATGATTATCGTTTTATATATTTTAAGCTTCAAATTCCTTGACAGAACTCGCGACGACAAGAGATTTTCAACCGAATAGTAACACGAATTCCCTGCTTTTAGTCGACATTTAATTTCTTCGTGAATATGATTTTCGTCTGTTAATGTTGATCCTAAATATTTGAAAGTATCCACTTTATCAAAAGTATTATTTAATATTTTAACGCCTCCACAATTTGCCGTATTACGGTCCCGACGCACTTCCATGTATTTAGTTTTCTCTGCATTTACTTCTAAACCCATGTCCCTGCAAGCGTTTAATAATATCTCTGCATTTATTTCTATTGTTCTCCTATCATCCCCTATTAAATTTACATCATCAGCATATGCCATAACCTGGTGAATGCCGTTCAACTCTAGGCCCTGGTTGCTATCTTTGATTTTCCTTATGGCGTATTCCAGCACAAAGTTAAATAATAATGGCGACAACGCATCTCCTTGTTTCAGGCCATTTTCGACGTGGAAGCTCGCGGACAAAAATTTTCCTACCCGGACTTTACTTTGGGATTCGCTTAAACATATCTTAATTAATCTAATTAGCTTTCTCGGTATTCCAAGCTCTGTAATTATTATTATTATTATTATTATTATTATTATTATTATTATTATTATTATTATTATTATTATTATTATTATTATTATTATTATTATTATTATTATTATTAAAATGGCAGTTTAGAAATATATCCACCAAAATACCCAATTCCATCGAGTGCAAATGAACAGTAAAATGTAGTAACCTGAAACTTCTCGTTCCTTCTCATTCCCAACATACGCATTAAAATTTAAAATTTATGTTTGATGTCATTGATAAAAGCTTCGTTTATCAACTTTTCTCAACTACTTCCGATCTTTGGTAAATGTTGTTTTGCTGTTTGTGTGTGTGTGATTGTTTAGGATCATTTGTCAGTTGTGAGGCTAAAGGGTGGAAAACAATCTGTATGTGAATTACACGTGACATAGTTCCGTTAGGTCCACACACCGCCATGACTAAAGAGTGAGTAACTAGGTGGCCGCCAGGGGGGCAAAGCGACTCATTTCATAGAATTTTCTTCACTTCTATGGGATGTAAACCAGTTAGTTAGTCGGTGGTTTGTGAGAAACACAAGGATGGAACACACACAATTCAACTACAATTAATTAATATATTATTAAATGTGTGAATTAATGTCATGAGAATGATGAGTAGATAGTAAGGTAAATAAATGGTTTGCCTCCTCTGGGTTCAGCCGTGGTGTGGAAATGAGATAGAAACTTTCCTCTCTGTCTAAATGATAAGTGTCTTGCAAATAACGCTAAACCCAAAGCTTAGCTTTTGTAAATAGATGTAGTTGCTTTGTTCTGAGTATGCTTAACTTAGAGTCATACCATACCGCCTTATGCAGAGTCGTTTTGACGTATGATTAGCGTCATACTAAAGGCCTGACTACTGCAGGAAACATGTTAGTTGAACTCTTTAGTATGACGCTAATCACGCGTCAGAACGACTCTGCATAAGGCCCATAATGTTGTTTGGTCTTACTTTATTCCATGAGATTCCAAAAGCCTTTGTCTGTAAGGATTAACACGAACTTAATTTATCATTTTTTTTTGCGTAAAAATCAATTATAATTTGACGTGAGCTCTTAGTTAATCCCGGGAACCAAATTCCTTAAAAATAAATGTAATTACTGTGGTGTTGATTCCATTTTAATACAGGTAATAATTTGAGGATTTTATCCATGGAATTTTTGGCTTCGGATGATTTTCCAGAATATTGGATACAGGGGCGTCATTTCAGACTTTGCTTTGGGGTGGGGGGGCAAGAGCACCACCGACATAAGAATTTCACGTTTTGTAGTAGTATATTAGTAGGCATCGACTAAAGTATATGCATTTCTTAAACTCTTGGGGGGGGGGACAATTGCCCCCTCCTGCCCTCCCTAAATGACGCCCCTGATTGGATATACCGTGACTCTGATCAAATGAGCGGTATAGAAGAGTTCAGGGAGTTCGGCCTCCTTCCAGGGTTAAGATATGTCTAAAAAGAAAAAAAAAAAATAATTAAATGTGCATTATCGACATGCCTATTTGCTACCGCAGTAGAGAAACGAATGAAGACCAAATGAAAGCCGAGACAAAGTGTCATCAAGTTCGGTAGATTACTTCCATACAGAAACTAAGAGAGGAAGCGATAAGAAGAGTGTTTCATTTACGCTCCTATTCATCAATATCAGAACAATAGATTTAAAAAAAGTGTTTGACCATATTGCTCAAGCTAAACTACGCTAAGAACTACCTGGAGATCTATTCCAAGAGAAATCGCATAGGCTATATAAACCTCTTTTTTCTACGCCTCTTAAGTAAATCTAAACTTACGAACGTAAGATCGCTTATCTTATCAAATACGGTTCCTAAAGGCAAAGGAATACCAGAACATTTATTATAAGAAATAGCACATTTGCAATAGATCTGCAGGTAGATAAATAGATAATAAATATTGTTTTCTATACAATGTTCCCTCTGATATGCGTCTTTTATCACCGAGTGCATGGTGAAATGCAAAAGGAATGCAAAAAGATGAGTCACGTGGCTGTGAAAATGTGCCTTGTCTCATTCTTTTGGCCTTTTCTGAGGAAAAAAGAAGCGATTGCGATGCGACGCAATGTGTTTCCCAGCCCAGCAGCTCTTGAAACAACCATCCGTGAAGGGCGGGAGGAACCAGGTTGGCACTGATCAAGGTCTCATTCTTTACAATCCTCAACCATTACTCTGACTTCATTTGTTTTAATTGTTCCAAATGGAGAATGGGACTCGCAACAGCAGGATGTCTTTCTTCAGGCAAGATTAATATGTTCGTGAGTTTACTTCCTGTTTTATCTCCCTCCCCTTGTTGTATAACCATAAATTATGTTTGTTTATCTGCAAGTGCATGGTAGGACTTAAAAAAAAAAGTGAAGACGGAATAACACTTAATGCTATTACTCGAATGCAGTCACATGTGAAAATATATTCCATCAAATAGTCTTCTCCCCTGAAAGTTTGAATGGTGACTCGCTTTTGGCAGTTATACTAGAACAGAATTTATGTGATTGGTTAATTCATTCATAAGCTATTGCAGGATTCCTACGGATCTGGAAAAATCTATTTCCCTGATTACTTCCTGACCTTTGGCAGGAAATTCCCTGACTTTCACGACAGGTGTCGGATGACCTTGACATATAAATAAGGAATAAATAACGGTGAATATTTATATATGACAACATTTATTCTATAGAGACAAATAATAATCAATTGCTCATACATACATTCCACTTACCACCCATGAAAATCTCTAGCAACGTTCCATACTGTGATCAGTAATGGTTGGCTCTTGGCTAAGCTGAAATTGGTGTGCAATTAATGTTAGAAAAAATATATTTTTTAAAATTTCCCTGACTTTCCCTGATTTCCAGTCTTTTTCCCTGAACTTACCTGATTTCCAGTCTTTTCCCTAAACTTCCGTGACCTGCACCATTTTCCCTGAGTTTTCCCTGACTTCCCTGACCAGTAGGAATCCTGTATTGGGAAATTATATTTTATGAAAGGAAATCCATTTGTGAACGTCACTGCCAATACGATTATTTTGAATTTGTTGCGATGCAGAAATACAGGAACAGCGCGTGGTGAAATGGTCAAGTTCTAATTATTTTATCTATCGCGTGTGGTTGGTTTACTTTCCACAAGTATAATGAATGGCAGAAAGTTTACAGATACATGTTTCTGAAATTATTTAACCCTTTGCTGACTACTGTATTTGTTTGTTGAAGTTTACCACCCCTTTTCAGTACTGAGGCTATATGAAACATGGATCTACAGATTAAGGTGAAATTCAAACCACCACAATTTAATTTTTTAAAAAAACTTCCCTAACGGGAATCGAACCCGGTGCCAGGTGCACCAAACGCGCACGTGCTATCCATTAGACCATCGGGAAGGGCTTACCAGGATTTTCTTTGAATTGCAAAGGTTTTTTTTTTTTTTTTTTTTAATTTTGTGTGTGTGAAATTTCTCACTCGGGCAGTGCCGTACGCAGGGGCGCCCATGTTGTGGTTTCCAAGGGTGATCAAGTATAAGCGACGTTTCAAATATAGTTTCAAATTTTGCTGTAACTAATGTAAAAATTCTATTGGGTTTTCAATATTCTGAAGTGCAATTTCCTCTAGGTGGGGCAAGCGCCCCACCTTGTTCCCCTGATGGGCGCCCTTGGTGTACGTGATTGTAAAGCTATCCTACTTTCTAACTCGGGCTTGCAACGTAAAATCTGACAGTTACAATATTCAAAACAGTCATAGTTTTTATGGAACATTTACGGGTAATAAATAGTACTTTTCTTTTTTGATGATCCTATACGCTCGGATAATGTAATAACCCTAAAGAACGGCTTACCTCTAGTTTTATATCTCCTTCTGAGGAAATAAATGGATTATTTTCACTTCTAAGATCTTTCCTGATGTAAATAAATAGTGAAGAAAGTATCACATGACCAGCGGCTGCCCTTGACGGAAGTCACATTTATAAAACTTAAAATTCTGCCTACAAACTAAGGAAAGAGACCCCACTTAATGCACTTATTCTCATATTCAGTAATAATTTTCTTCCCTTAGTGTGTAGCGATAAAATTTTAATTTCCATCTAGGTGACTTCTCTTAAAAGGCGCAAGCCCACATGACTAATATAGTGCGTCAACCAGTGGCGTAGCAGCTGCCCCCGCAACCCCCGCAGTGCGGGGGGAGCCGAGGTATAAGGGGCCCCGAAGTCTTGCGATGAATAAAGATTTAAAGAAGTAGAACTTCAACCTTACTTCTGTCGGCTTTACAACTAGGGCCCCTTCTCTATACTTTGCGGGGAGGGGGGGGGGACGCAAAAGTGTGCTACGCCACTGGCGTCAACAGAAGACTAAGGGTTAAAATTTGTGTTGTGCACGTTGTATCCCACAAAATAGTCAACCAAATATACTTTACTGTGGGTTCAGTTGCATATTCATCAGGTGCATCCTGTTTAGTATTATTATTTTGTTTTCCGTATATTTCATTAGAGTAATAACTCGGAAACACATTAAATGGGTACATATTTGACATATCAATTTCAGCGTCGTGTACAATTAACTACTCTTGGATTTTTTTTTTTTTTTTTTAATAACTTCCCTTTCTCATGATTTCAAATAATAAATTCCAATAGAACAATGTAGTTAAAAAGCGCAAGGCTAGTCATCATTTGATTTTCGTTTTCTGTTCTTGGGCTCAAAATTCTTCTTACGCCTGTACTATTGGAAATTCTAGGTTAATCAATAATTGGGTCTGATGTTATTATTATTATTTTTTTTTTAAGACACGATTATTCCTTTAGCGGTTATTCAACTGAATCCGTTTGGCCTTGAGTAATTCGCAAGAAGAATGGATCGATACTTGTCGGGAACTGAATTATTTAAACCAGTCAAACCGTGCCAGTGAATAAATCATTGAAATCCTCCACAAACTTCTTCCATTTTCTTCTGTTTTTCTTTCTAAAATTCGAGGTCAAATCAAGCCCGTAGCCAGAACACTAAGACAGAGGGGAGGGGGCGAAATGATTTTTTAGGGGTGTTAACGTGAGGTTACCTTACATTCATATACAGGGTAGCCCAAAAGTAGGTATACAGTCCCGTACTGATCAATTCATTGCTTTTTATATCATTTCTTATTGTTATCCATCAGGTAGACTTAGTTTCTTTATTACTTGTTCTTAATGTCTTTTTACTTATATCTTAAACTCGGAAGAGCCGAAGAAAATAAATCTATAAGCTAGAATGTTATACTTGATCCATGCAGGGGTGTATACCTACTTTTGGACCACCCTGTATAGCTACCAACAAACAGCTGAACGTTTCAGGGAGACGGTGGTCGCAGGGACTCAGTCCTCCAGAGTAAGCCTTAGCTACGGGGCTGGATAAAATGAGGAAATTTTGCAAGTAGGTGCAAAGTAATTTTCGAAAGCACAGAATTTGCAAATCTAGAGGCTTACTAACAGTACTGTTAGAAGCTGTTGAGTAAATAGCTTCATGAGTAGGGTTAAATGGTTCGGAATAACTGAAGGGGATTGTTAAAAGATTCAAAATATCTGAAGGAGGCACGATGGCTCAGTGGTAGAGCGATTATCTCTGGTGCGTGAGACCCCTGGTTCGGTCCCCAGCCTAGTAAGTTTGAGGTGGACAACATCGTGTCGGCAAGTACTCCCGTTTCCTCCCAGATTCTCATTCCGCCAATTCTTCCATCATCATTTACTTCTCTTAATCATCCGTCTCTCTTAGCCTAAAGAACATAATCGTTGGACGTTAAACTAAAAGATTTCATTTCATTTCCTTTCATGCATAAACAAGAATATGAGTATTTTTAATGAGTTTGCAATATTATTATGAATATTCGTTGATTTTTTTTTTTTTTTTTAAATGAGAGATGATTATATACAGTAGATGTTACTTATTTCCATTGAGCTAAATGCTGTGGAAATATTCCAGTATTCTCAAACAATATATACCCAAAGTAAGTTATTTTTTTGTTTTATTAGTAGGTTCCGCCTTTTCCTCGTAACTACGAGAACAAAATCAATTTGTGCTTCCATTTAATGACTGTTTTGTTTGAATTGCACTAATCCTTCATGTGTACTTGTCGTAAATATGTTATCGCCATTGGTAATTACAGTTCAAGATGTCTTTCATGGATTCAGCGTGAGTTAAAACGATGTATTACTTTCTTGTATTCAATAATTGTTACCCTGGTCGCAGTTACGCTAAAATAACACCTCTTGAACTTCTGCTCCGTTTCCTCCCATTACATTACTCTTCCCCCTCTCCTCGAACATTTTGATTCGTATTCTCTGTACAAGCACCAACCACTTCCGATCATTAAACGCTCTCTATCTTCGCCATCTCGCTCAGAAGATAAACAAGCATAACGTACGAGTCCAATACACGGACATGTGCATGTAACTTTCTCATTATACAATTCTTGATCAACAGCATATTATATTTGAAAGTACGTACGAAATGATGATTTTGTAACACACACAAGGTATCGTCAGAGACATTTGCAATGGAATTAACTAAGGAATCGTTGGAAGTAAGAAAGAAAAAGTTTCGTAAATTAGAAAGATTTTGAACTCTTTTTTTTTTTTTACCACACACGCCATTATTATTGCTTGTTTGGTCTAAATTAGCGTTCCGAAGAAAGGAGAAATACTACATTTAACTCTTTTAAGTTTTAGTGTCTGTTTTTAGGTAGTAACGTAGTACCTTCATTATTCGATTAAAAAGTACCCATAAAGCTTTTTACTTCGTTTTTTTTTTTTTTTTTTTTTTTAACATGGAGGCATTGTAGAACACACTATGTATGGTTTTACGCCTAGCTGCGTCGAGACGTAGGGTGTGATGATGTCATAATTTACAAAAGATAAAAATAGGTGCACAAACATAAAAAATGGATATTTTTTTTTTTAAAAATATCCCTTTCTTCACAATTTTGCCGCCTCAGGTACATGATGGAAATGTGAATGGTACCGTTTGAAAGGCTGTTCTATTCTAAAGACACTAATATATGAACCATGATCGTAGGGTAAATACTAATGTCCCAGGAATTTTTTACCTGAGATTCTGTTTTATCCGGGAATCTGGGGTATTGTGGGGATATTATTTTTTGGCGGGCTTACTTTTGCACCTAGAAAACTGAAATGTTGCACACACATTCAGTGCACCCCTCAGTATTTTCAGATTTTGTTCAGATCTCTGCGTCAAAACAGGGGGGAGGGGTCCAGAAGGGCAAAAAAAGCACACAAAAAAAAAAAAAAAAGATTTTTGTAACAAAAAGTCCCTTTCTCCGCGATTTTCCAGCCTCAGATACACGATGGAGATATGTGAATAATACTATCTGGAAGGCTGTTCTATTCTGAAAAGAATCAGGTACGAAGCATGATTCTAGGATAAATAGGGATGATGCTGTAGCTGCTAGACTGAAAGTCTATAATTTACTCAAAAAAAAAAAGACAATTTAAGAGTTAATAATTGTCTTATAAAAATACATAATTATTATTCTAATATGTAAAACTAATCGAGAAACAGAAATAAAGACTTTATCAGCTATTAATCGAGAGCAGAATTTAATAAAACTGAAATTGCAGAAGAATTGGTCATATTATCTACAGAATTTAGGAAAATTGAAGTCGTAAAAGTGGTGACAGAACAAATATTCCTGTTATCAGCTATTGATGGTGAGCAGGATTTCTGTTGCTGTAGTAGAATTTGAAAACCTTCTGTCCTAGTATTATGTAACTAAACAAAAACGTGCTGGGGAACAACTCGTAGGTTAAACACATAAACAGGGAGAAGCTGTTCCAGGAAGTCTTGGTATGTTTCTTCTCACCATCTTCCCTTCTCCACCCTCTTCTTCCTTAAAGGAAAAGCTTGTTTGTTGATACAGTATAATCAAGCATTAGCGGTTCTACAATATTACCAATAAACCAATCAAAAATTTTAACTGTTAGTCATTTAAAAAATAAAAAAAAATGCCAGTGGCAGGACACTTTTTTAAAACTTTCGGGTTAAAAAAAGATAAAAAATACAGTGTCAGTAGGGCCATGATTTTTTGGCTCAGCAGATGGTAGTTGAGAGCCAGAAGGGCGCCATCGTTTGGTGTAAATATAACATTGGTAGCAGTCTCAAGCTACCGGCTCGCAGTGCCAACTGGATGTGTAAACCAGTGGGTTATAACGAAAGCAAGTGCAACAAATAGTTTCTGCTGTGAGCGTATGTGTGTGTGCGTGAGACCTCAAGTTCATTTGCCGCCATTTTGTCAAAATACGATCGTAGTTTGTTTCTTCGTGATAATAGCAACATCAACATGACAGGTAGAGGAGCTCCTTGGCCGGTGCGCCGAGGTATTTATCGGAGAATTCCTTGGTGGGAAAGGGGACGAATCAAACGAGAAGTTACCTCGTATCTTTGTGAGGTGAGCCCACAATTGGTTACGAATGATACCCGTTTCATTCAAAAGCATTTTTTTTTTGACGAATTTGTGAATGAACTTTTATCTAATAAGGATTAATCTTCTATCAGCCATTATAAGAAAGAAAAACCCATTTTCTTTTTAATAATTTAAAACGAACTAGTGTAAAGGTCCAAACGTTGCGAATTACGTTAAATTTTTAAATTCCTCTTTTGTGGTCACAAATCTACCATTTGTTTCCATAGTATGAAATAAATGTATTATTCAATTCAAATTTCATGTGTTAACTTTGTTGAACTGTAACACTAATAGAAAAAACGTAATAGTAGCAGTTTACCTTTATAGATGTATGTTCATCTTGTTACTTTCCACTGATTTAATAATAATAATAATAATAATAATAATAATAATAATAATAATAATAATAATAATAATAATAATAATAATAATAGCAGTAGAAAGTAATTGAAAGTTCTTGATCATATTCCAGAATTGATCATTATTCTGACAGATGTTCCGTCTCTGTTGTTAGATGTACGTATTATCATTGTTGTTGATGCTAGAATCAAATAACAAATCAATCAGGAGTTACTTTATCACCGTTCTTTGCCTTAAGGTCAGAATATTGGTTTCAAGAAGTCTGTGTTCTAGATTTCCATCTGTTTTGATAATTTTAAACTTGTTATTATAGCGATTCTTAATGTCACGGTTTTAAGAACTTTTTTGATATGATATGCATTTTGACGGACCTCTTACCATTTTCGTAATAAAAGAAAATATTTTCATCTACACGATCTATTTATGTACAACATAATTAATAACTTGTATTTTTCATCCTTCGTGGCTAAGCGGTTAGCGTATGCGCCTTTGGTGTGGGAGACCCGGGTTCGACTCCCGACGGTAGCCCATATGGTTAGGATTCGACGTCAATCAGTAGGTCCACGTCTCATATAGTCTTGCTGCTGAATGGGACGTTAAACTTAAAATCAATTCAACTCAATTGTATTTTTCACAATGAAGTTAAATTTAGTTTTCATAATGAAGTTAAATTTAGTTTGGCGTAGGGACCTCCGAGTATATATATGTACTTAAGGACCCCCAGGAGTCCGCGAACCACAGTTTAAGAATCACTAATCTACGGTAATAATGTGTACCACATTTGGGTCTCTTGTTAAATTTTCTCGAACAAGCCATTGTGATTAGTGTTATATACTCTTAAATTAACATGTAAAAATCATGGATTGCCTAAAATATATACATAGTAGTTGTACAGTAGAGGCCGTTCTATCTTATACAGACTTCTACGTTATACAATATAGTACGTTATTAAAAGTCCCGATGGCATACAGAAATGAGCAACATTATAGGTAAAGCATAAGTGAGATAACTATTTTCATACATTCGTTTTATTGTTTTGATCTACAGCATTTATATCCTATAAAATATAATTTCTCTAGTTTCAATATGATATTTTTTCATTTTGTTTGTACCCGTTTCCATGTTATCCATGGCGTCTGTTTTTCTTCGTACGCAACAATCCCTTAATTATGCTCAAAGCCTTGATGGCTTCCTTTCTTCTGTTTTTAATTTTGGTCTCTTGAGCAGCTCTCTTTCCTCTTATGTAATGGCATGCACTAATATGGAATGATGAGTACGTGACAGTTGCGATGTAAGGTGAAGCAGGTAATTCCAGGAGTATTGTGGACAAAACCTCTCTTTATATCGAAACACAATTGAACAGTGTTCTAAAAGCAGGTGTGTTTTGAATTCGATTGCCAAATTTTAAAAATATTCTTGGACTTCGACATTCCGTTCTCAATGATTTGGTCATTTTCCAGATTTGCACTGACATATGTTATAGTTGGATATTGTTGATGCTGTATGCATTGCATCAATTGTTTACCCGTTTCATAAACAAGAACCTCTCTTTGATATTTCAATTCGGAAGAATAGACGCAGTCATTTCTAGTTTATTTTCTGTTATGAATGATGAACAGTATTTTCATAATACAATTATGGATAAAATTCCCTGACTTTTAAGGTTCTTTGAAATCATTTTCCTGATTAGCAAGTAGAACTTAAAATCTACTACGATGTAAACCATGAAAAAATAATTTAAAATTTGATATTCTTACTAATAATTTTTGTAGACTGAATATTTATCGCTGCAGAAAGAAATGCCTAAAGTTTCTTCAAGTGAAATGAAATCTTTAGATCAACGTTCCACGCGTATTCCGTAACTGAAGGCTACGGACGCAGGCGAATGATTATAAATGAATGAATTGGCAGGAGGAAACTGGAAAATCCCCGAAAGAACAAGGGACACGAGATGCTTTCCACCGAACCAAGTCTAGAGTCAAACCAGGAGCCTTTTATACTTGAGGTGAACAGTATACCAACCATAGACGTATTGATCTAAATTCAAAATCTCTTGTCGACGCGAATTCTGTCTTGGAATTTGAAGCTTAAAATATATAAAACGATAATTATGCCTGCTATTCTGTATGGTTGCGAAACATGGTCGCTTACTTTGAGGAAACAACATATACTAAAACTATTTGAGAACAAGATACCCAAGATGAACGGGAATGAAGAATGGCGGAAACTTCATAACGAGGAACTGCAGAATTTATACCGTTTACCAAACATTGTTAGAATCATCAAGTCTAAGAGGCTCAGGTGGGCAGGTCATGTAGCCAGGATGGAAGAAAGTAGGAACGCTTTCAAAGTCTTAACTGCAAGACCAATCGGAAAACGACCAGTAGGAAGACGTAGCGCAGATGAGAAGACAATATTAAAATGGATCTCGCAGAAATCCATTGGTAGAAATTGGATCCAGTTGGTTAAGGATAGAAGTGAATGGAGAGCTTTTGTGAACGCGGCATTGAACCTCCAGGTTCCATAAGCCATAGAGTTTAGTTAGTTATGATACTTCGGTAGCATATGCTACCAACTTTGTATTGGAAAATAATAATAATAATAATAATAATAATAATAATAATAATAATAATAATAATAATAATAATAATAATAATAATAATAACATATCCAAATAATACAAGGTGTATGAGTTAAAACGTTTGCTGCTACAGGAAGTTTTGAGAGTGTGAACCTTTGGTCTTATTATGTGCCTCAATTCTGTTGAACACTTTTCAAAGCTCGTCCTGAACGTTTGCCATTTCCTTCCATTGTTTGATTTCAAATTTTCAGCAAGTTGGTAGAGATTCATGTCTTTCATTTTCACCGTTTTAGCTAGAATCGGAAATCCTGAAATATATTAGCAATAAACAATTGTTTCAGTGTATAATGCTAGCCCACAGCACGATGGTTGAAAACCTCTGCTCTAGACTATACATGCTGTGCTCGCGCTCATAAAATATGGTACAATAATTTTTGATATTGTTAAATGTCACATAACACAAAATGTGGATTGTCATGCTGTTTCAAGATACAGCACAACCACTTTCTTTCTCTTCATGTAGCAATTTGTTTCCATGTAAGCAGACCCAAAGGGTGTTCCCGGATTTCCAGCCAAAGAAGGTGGAAGTCGATGTATTGTGTTGTGTGGAGACTCAAAAGGGTGTGTCTGCGCTGTCACATGTGATTTACCAACAGGAATGTAAACAAAAGACAACTCATCTCTCACATACTCATACACACATCTTCCCCTCCCCATTCCTTCTATATCTAATGTTCTTTTTTTGTTTACAATGCCGATGTTTGGCAACGATAAGATTAGTGGTACCTAAACAGAAAGGTGAAAAGTGATTAATATAGTACCTTGGTCTGTAGTCATCTACACCGAATTCTTTTAAAGTTTTTTTTTTTTTTTTTTAAGTTTCTCCTTATCTTCGTTATTTTTGGCCCAAAAGATCCAATATAATTTAATCAAAAAATTTTTTGTACACCTTATATCTGGACAACTACATATAGTGTAGCCAAACCCAAAGTATCACTTAACTCAGTATGATGTGCTTATTCTATAGACAATATGAAAACTCGATTTAGAGGCCGTTTAAAAATTTTGTGACCCCTGATGCATAAACTACAAGATCGCAATCTTTTGACGAACTTTTTTTTTTTTTTTTTTATTTTTTGATCATTCCTAAAATTCTTGCTATACAAATTTAATTATTTAACTCATTTTGTACTCGTAAAAATTTCCTTCATAATTATCATTGTGCTCATATAAACTTGTTTTTCTATAATTATTTCTATACATTAATGCTCAGAATGTGCTGTTTGGTTAGAGAAATGATCGCCAGAGAGCAGTTTCAATACTTTTTCTTCTTCTTCTTTCCTCCTTTCTCTAGTGTTATATTCTAATGCTTGTAGCCTAAGAGACAAAGGTTGATTGATTTTTCAAGTTTAGTGTTCTTTATAGTAGCGAGGGTATATGTGACGTGGACTTACAGATTAAAGTGGTTTTTCAGAACCACATGAGCTCCCGCCGGGAATCGCTAACCGCTTAGCCACGAAAAGCTCTAAAAGAGACAAAAAAAAAAAAAAAAAGGCGGAAGAACATGAAAGAATACTGGAATATGATCCTGAAGAAAATGAGAGAACTTCGAGTAAATCCACGGAGATGATGGTGTCCACCGCAAATCTAGAGTCGAACCATGGATTCAACGCACCAGGGATGAGAGCTTTTAATTTGTATTCTGAACAGTAATGAAAAATGAAATGAGATTTCTTTATTTTAAACGTCCCATGGTTATACCCTTTAGAGTAAAGGAAACGGATGATTAATGAAAGTAAACGATTGTAGAATTGTGCTCTCCCATCGGGAATCGAAGCCGGGACCATGTTCATCAAAGCCGCACGCATTAGGCAGCAAAACAGTGATACAGAAAGAGTTCTAATATCCGTAATGAAGCTTAAAACAATATTATCTTGGGTCTACGTTCATTCTATTTTCACACTTAGTAACTTTTCTACGCAGAAAAAAAAAAAAAAAGAATGGTATTACCTCGATGTAATTCGCGTAATTGAGAGAACAGAAATTGATTTTCTGTTTACTGATTGGGGCTACAGGTGAACGAATATCTTTCTAAGAGAGCGATATGAAAAGAAATTAATTAATCTTAAAACCCATTCTTATACCAAGAAGTGAGATAACTGAGAGTAGTGAATAGGATAGTAAGAGTTTCCTCTCGTAATCAGGCCCTTTTTCTTCTTCTTCTTCTTCTTCTTCTTCTTTTTTTTCGCAGACAGTAGTTTTATTTGATTCTTGAAGCTTAAGGTTATGGTTCCTTTACACTAGAGTCAGTCAGTGCAATCAGAATACTAAATTTATTTCTCTTCCGTTCCTGGGATTTAATTTTCAGTTTATTACAAAAATTTTTGAACAAGGCAAAATAAACTGGCCACCCTATCCTTTCTGTATTGATTTAGTGATCTCGCTTAGGTACGTTGGGTACTTCAGGTAGAATAAATAGACCTAGATAGACTACCTGATCTTCCTTCCCCCTACAGGAAATTAATGAACAACAGTTTATGATCCATTTAGCTTCTAGAGCTCCTTCGTGGCTAAGCGGTTAGAGTACGCGCTTTTGGCGTGGGAGACCCGGGTTTGATTCTCGGCCGGAGCTCATGTGGTTCGAATTCCACGTTAATCAGTAGACCCACGTCTCATATAGCCTCGCTACTGAAAGCGACGTTAAACTCAACCATTTAGCTTCTAGTTTGTGAGGTTACAAAGAAATGTGGTACACAGTCATCCCAACAACGGTTCTTGTTAGCCTTTCTCAGGTTTAGAAGAGCTCCGTCATCGTATCTCCAAATCAAACGAAGTTTAGGAGTGTTTGTTCTCATTTCTTCATACATTCAATTCCTCATTGTCGAATTCCTCATACATTTAAACAAAGAAAAAATGCCTGGAACTAATTTTCCCACTCTTAGTGGCTTGGTTCTATAAGATTGAGGTTTTAATTTTACAAAATAAATAAAATAAATTTATCTATACAAAAATGAAAGTGACTATGTTTTTGACTTTATAACTCTTGAATTACACAAACGATCTCGATCAAATTTTCAACATAGATGAGGTTCGGGCCTCGGATGCTTTTTATCATTTCACTTTGACGGTGTAACGTAGCGAAGGTTGTAGATATATAAAAATGATCGAAAATGACCGATATTAGTGACGAATCCATAGTTCTCTAGGTCGCCGAGATGAACAGTGACACTTCCGATGCCGTTTAAATCCAAATTCAGTCCTTTACGTCCAAAATGAAACTATTCTCCCCGTGCGAAGAATGGATGTTCTACTGGTAAATAAATAAAAATATAGACAAATAAATAATAATAATAAAAAAACAAAGTGAAAGAATTTCGGAAAAGCATGAAAGAGATATAACTGTCATTTTCTCCACCATGACTCACTTGTAGATGTACAAAGAACAAAGATTTAATGTGAAACTAAAAAGTAAGTCTTTTTAGTTACTTCTGCGTTGTATATTCATAAGGTTAGTTTGTTACTGGTGCGTGCATTTTTCTCCTGTTATATGCGTGTATTAAAAAAAATGTGCCAAATTCTAAATTTTCTATATAATTTAAATAAAACAAAAGTCTGGCCAAAACTTACAATGTGTCTGATGAAGGCAAACTACCGAAGCTTTCGGCATGATGCATTTCAGATTTAAGCTATACTTAGTTCTAAAGCTAGAGTGTTTTCTGTGTGAATCTATATTTTCAGCTTAAAAGAAAATTCCAATATGATTATTTTTTCTTTCTTTCTGCAGGAACAAAGGTCGTTGAAGTCTGGAGAAATTACACAACAAGAAACACAAAACATGGCGGCAGCTACTATGAAATTGCAGACTGATAGCTTCACGGCAGAAAAGGTATGCATTTTACTCATATTGTGTATGTAAACAGTAAGGTAAGAACACTTACCAATATATATAGAGTGTTCAAGAACTATGGGGAAAAACTTCGAGAGAAACTATAAGGACAGCACAGAGCGCCTATCAATATACTTCTGGCAGCAGTGAGTAACTTACGAATAAGGCTTTCGAAAGTACTTTTGAATTGAATTTTGAAAAAAACATGTGTTCGTGTACAATGGCGGCGCAAGAAACTTCCTCATAACGCAGAAGGTTTTCTGGTAATTCTTAAAAGTAAACGTCAGCAAAAATGAGCGTATATGGACCACTGGTCACCAATAAATGATAAATCCCGATACGTAGCGTGCATGATCTCGAACAACATCTGCATGGCATTTATCATTGTGTTTGCCATAACTCTGGGAACTTTGAGCAGGTTTACCATTCCATGCTAATGGTTACATTGCCGAGCATGGTGGTCACTTATAATTTGCTTTAAGAAGAACAATGATAGGTAAGCCAAATGATCAATATTAATGCCGATCTTCTGCGGTACTATGTATGTCGTCACTAGTGGTGGGCACAAAAACCGGTTTTTCGGTTTTTAGAAAAACCGAAACCGGTTTTTGAAAATTTTCAAAAACAGGTTTCGCTTTTTCAGCGAAACCGGTTTCGGTTTTCTCCAAAACCGGTTCGGTTTTTCACCCGATCCAGTTTCGGTTTTCTTCAAAACCGATTCCGTTTTTTTTCTTTTCAAAATTTGTTGTATTTCTGACCAGAATGGTGTTTCGCTGTTCTCCGGAAACCGAATCCATTTCCACAGAAATAGTTTTATGTGTTTTCGAAAAGTTTTTACCGAAACCAGTTTCGGTGAAAACCGAGCCGGTTTCGGTGAAAAACCAAACCGGTTTTGGAGAAAACCGAAATGTCGGTTTTTCGGGTTTCGGTTATTATAGAAACCGGTTTTCGGTTTTTATAAAAACCCGTTTTGCCCATCCCTAGTCGTCACATCTCTAGTTAAGTTCCTTTGTGTGTTCCGTGTAATATATCTTTGCTGCGTCTGAACTAAGAAGACATATCTTTATTGGCCCATTTCCCATTTGAAGCGAATAAATATACTTTCCCTTTCATATACGTGCAACCACTTGCGTCGGGTGGTTTTATACATGCTAGTTTAAGTTCGCGTTTACATCTCAGATTTTACAGGGATCGCTTCCTCCTAATAAGAAAATTTCTTGCGCCGCCATTGCAAGATTTTGAAATGTTCATTTCTGGATAGAGGAAATTCCGAGTCTGACATGGACACATGTTTTGATAATATTCAGCTAGAAAGTTCATTTACCCACAATTTCTGCACTCTTGAACTACTCCGTGCCGAACGTAGATTGATAGGAATTTATTGTGTCCGTATAATTCATGAACGTCGTCATAACTCACTGATCACTATACACAATGGAATATGTTTACCTGGACATTTCAAAGCTATTCGGTTCTTTTTATTTCCTTGTAATTTCTATCTGATGAATAGTTTAGCGAAAGTACTTAATGTGGCTTGTTTCCCCCCTACACAACCACACATTTTTTTTTTTTTTTTTAATGGTACGTTATAAGCACTTTCTCTACATTCTTCATTGGATAAGAATGAAAAGAAATAGGAAAGAAGCAAAAGAACAAAGAAGTGGCTTGGAAGCGTCCAGCTGAACATGTTCCGATATGTATATATCGATCAGCGAATTATGACTATTCCTCCGAACTCTGTATTCGATCGACTTGCCCCGTGACTAAATACAAGGTGATCGTGAACTATGGAGATAAACTTCAGGAGATGATTCTACAAGGTGAGCCCCCCCCCCCTCCTCCATTCTCGAACAGTAGATTCGAACGACTTGCCACGTTTCTTAATGAGGCAGTGTACACTCCGGTAGTTCATAGCTACGAACCAAGGTCTTTAGTACTGAGGGTTAGTAGAGGATAGGTAAATGCTAAGATTTATCAGTGTTTGAGAAAGATCAAACTGTACTTTGGTCTCTCAAACAGATGGATTAGTAAGCTTCCGACAGCAGCGGTTGCGAATGTATTGACTGCAGAGGACTGCACAAGGTTGATTGTCAGGGTGAGCGTCCCATTCATTGGCTGATACTGGCTAAGACGCAGCAGAACGGACCAGCTGACTACTCATACAACCGGTGTCAACCTGAAAAATCTCTCCTATATCTATGCGTTGTACACTCGTACGTATGGGCTATTCCGGCAGCCCGGTGTTAGCCACTTTTACTTGCCAAATGTAACCAACAGGCTAATTGTACTATAAAAGACTGGAAGAAACTCTGTTAGTTTGATGGTCTCAATTTTTACTCCACTTCGTCGATTAGCGTGTTTGTGTTTGGTATAAAATGCGATGAGGCGCTGGAGCCTTTTGTGTATGATACCAAGAGTACAGACCGGTGGAGTAGATGTATACTGAGAAGCATGTTTACATGGGGAGAACTAAGTCCTCTGATTGTTTTAATCGAACACATGACTGGTGTCTAGTATCGTAATTTCTTGGCAGACTGGGTACCCTCATAGTAATGATATCTTCCAAAGTAATAATGCACGTAGCTATCCTCTATGTCTCTGTAGGAAGAGTTCGAGGAACATATTGTAGACTTTTAGCATATCCCTTAGCATCTCTCAAACTCTTTGAATTTAAACTGTATTGACTACCTCTGGGACGATAGAACGGTACATCATCTCTCTCGAGACAGCCCCACCTGCCTCTAGATATTAAAGATTGCAATATACGAATATAATCAGGTCTGTTGGCCATCCAGTGGACCATGAGAGTACAGTTGTGTCCGCAATGCCAAGACCCGACGCAGCGAGCTCCTATTGTGCTTTACGTAACTTCAATCGTAGGCGTATACTGAAGATGGATGTTGGTTGTGATGTGTCTGTGGTCCACCGGTAGTGTACGCGATGAACACAGAGGGATCCCACCACAAGTATACTACTGTTGCCGTCAACGACGCCCCTGGGAGCCCCTATATAGAAAGATAATTTGTTCTAACTCAAAAGACAGTGACGTCACGAGCACTAGCGGGTGTATATATACGTTCCAACTTTTTTCTAGGACGATTACCGTGAAACTTGTTCATTGCCGAAGGTATCTTCAGTGGTTTCGGTAGAGACTGTATTGGGGCGTGGCGAATGGCGAATTCAGCGCTGAAAGTCGATTGCATCTCGGACACAGTGACTGTCGTAGTCATGTTCTTAGACGAGCAGAAGGAAAAATCCAGCATCTGTCCACCTCGCTATACAGAACCCACTCTTGGAATTCTGGTATGCGAGCAACAAACTACACATATCGTTGGCTTCTGGTCTTCATTTAGGGAAGTATGGTTATTGCATTATATATCACAAGATCAGCCCTGCCCTTATCTGGACACTTTATGGACCCATCTTCCAGCAGATAATGCGCGTACCCATACCAAAATCTACAGTGAGTGCGGGACACGATACCCTGGATAAATATTCCAAATCTGTGCTTGGCCAACAGCTCCTTTGTGGATGCTCAGAGTTGTAACTATTGTGGTAGGTATTTAATCTGATATTTTTCTTGATTCCTGATGGAAGAGCACAAAAATTCAATGCTACGATCATTTACTTTCATTGATCATCCGTTCCTTTAACCCAAAAGACATAATCGTAGGACATGAACCAAAAAATTAATTTCATTTCAATGTTTTTTTTTCGAACATCCTGTATGGTATAGTGAGATCACTATTTATTTATTTACTTATTTATTTATTTATTTGTGTGTGTGTACGAACTATTTTGTGTGTATTAATAGAAAAGATAAAGCTAATGCTGTATACCTAGAATTATAGTTATGGGTTGCTACACCACACTGGTTCCAGATAATGTAGTGTCTTCTTCGTGCATACACTCTTTTAAGACCTGTATACAACATTAAGTAAACATTA
Source organism: Thermobia domestica (assembly GCF_964235325.1). NCBI lineage: Eukaryota > Metazoa > Arthropoda > Insecta > Zygentoma > Lepismatidae > Thermobia > Thermobia domestica. Next base: position 6,046,876 of record NC_137462.1, read on the forward strand.
AAAAACCATACAATTTAATTATTTGTATGTGTTCATTGGCTGTTCATAAACGCATAGTTAAGATTGGTTCACAGTAAAATAAATAAATAAATAAAAAGACATTTGAACTCTTAGTCATTTGAATATCAATGTGTTTGAAACATAGCGAACGTCAATTGTCTTTTGGTGCCACGGTGGCTCAGTGGTAGAGCGTTCACTTCTGGTGCATGGAATCCTTGGTTCGATCCCACTCGCGCCAAGTGAGCCTTGTGGTGGGCAAGCACCGTGTGCGTGGGTTTTCCCGTTTCTCACTTTCTCCCGTCTCCCACTTTCTTCATTCCATCCTTTCATTCATTTCTCATCATCACTGTCCCTTTTAGCTTAGCCGGCATTCCATTTCATTTTATTTTCAATTGTCTTTTCTGATGTTCTGTTTCGCTATATTTCGTTTTTTGTTGTTTTCATTATAACAAGTTCTTACGGACCTGGAGGTATTAGCTTCGTAAGTTGTCCTTCAAGTTGGTTTAATCTTTCTTTTATTCTTTCGGAACCCATCGTAATTTTTAATTTTTAATTTTTACTAATGATACAGACAGTAATTCTTTATTTTCTTAGTACTTTTCGCCTTTGTTAGTTATACTATGTCCAGTTGTCACAGTGAGGAATTTTTTTCGACCTCTATACAACTTACATAGATGAACATTAGAGGAATTATTCCATTGCTTGCCAAAATTAATATATCACAATTTTTTTTAAAATTATTTTTGTAGTTATCTTGGTAAGCAGTGACAAATGTTAAAATACAGTGTCTTTCAAAAGTTCCTTAGCATCCCTTTTAAAATTCGTACAGATGTATTTATACTGAACTTGATGTAGGAAATATACAATAGGGCTAGGGGCATAACTTTTGGATGATAGTTCAAGGACGGCTGCCATCTTGAATTTCATTTTTTTTTTTTTTAATTTCAAATGATAGGTGGGTCATGTGATACATGACCTTAGGCTAGAATTTGCTCAGGATGTCAAATCCGAAATCAGATTTCATGTGTATTTGGTGAGAAGTTATGGACAACGACAGTTGATGTTTACCTGTTACACAATGTGTTCCACATGTTCTTCGTGCTGGGCAATGCACGTGTGCAGACGCCTTTCCCAATTGTAAAGAACACAGAGCATGGTAGCTGGGGAAACTTGCTCACAGGCAATCATGGTCGTCCACTACGTGGACTGTCCGTGACCGTGCCTGTCTCCTAAAATTTGGTTAGTGAGTGTGCCACAGCAACATGTGACACAGGGTGACGTTGTGAATGATGCTGATTGAAATCGGCTGCTGCTGCACGGGCACTTCTCCCGCTCCCCAGTTTGACGATCTGGATGTGTTCTTCAGTTGTTAACGGCATAGTTCACCACCTGTAAAAAGAGGAATAATCACATTGAGTTGTCCATAACTTCCCACCAAATAAAGATACATGAAATCTGATTTCAGATTTGGCATCCTGAGCAAATTCTAGCCCAATGTCGTGTATCACATGACCCACCTATCATAAGATGGCGGCCGTCCGCGAACCATCATCTAAAACGTTTGCCCCTAGCCCTATTGTATATTTCCTACATCAAGTTCAATATAAATATATCCGTACGGATTTTAAAAGGAATGGTAAGGGACTTTTGAAACACCCCGTATATATACCTGTACATATATAGAGAGAAAAGGAACACAGATCTTGGAACGAAATAGCAACTGCGTTTTAAAAATTCCTTTGTGTGCAATAATGCCCACTTCACTATTCTTAAAATAGTTCGACCACTAAATATAAAGCTCGGAATGTCAATGTTAAAACACAAAGATTAAAAGAAAAATGCGATTCGGGCAATTAATATCGAAACTGCAAAATCAAACAGGCAATCTGAAGTTTTAATAGAGAATGCTCATGTGACTAATTAGTGTCAACAACACAATGTACGAGAGTTTTTATTCGATTGTTTTGAAGGTTATTGCTCCACTTCGTAATATCTTAATTGTTTCTTTGACGCCATTCGTTGAATTTTGAAATATGCAACGGTGGAAAGTTGGCGACCTAAACAGTTGTAAAAGTTCCGTTCAATTTCACGTCAACATTAGAAGTTCCGTAAATCCTTCGAATATATAATTTTTATGGCTATGACGTTGTACTTTTTAAGCGTTGGAAGAAGTTATTTTAAAATGTTGTTTCATCTGCCAAAAGAATGTTGTGTTACACACAATATAGAACTCGACAGCTGCCGAAAGACTGATTTACTTAGTCTCTGGCCCAGTTCTCTTAAGAGGTGTCGTTGCTGATCTAATGCTGTCAGCATTCAATTTAGTCTGTGATTGATAATTGAAAGGGTGAAAGTATTACAATCTGTTTGCTTTGTGTTACAGAAAGCAATGGCGTCCCAACAACAGCGACACACAGTGACATCCTCAGGAATCTTTAACCAAGAACAACGTATGGCAGCTACCTCACAGTCAAATATTACTATTACCACGAAAGGTGTCTGCACAAAATCCTCGGCTTCCTCCATGGTATCGCAATCATCGCAGGTAAGACATTATTTTGCTTGTAACTTGTCATTCCTGACGTCATAGTTTAGATGGCATTATAGTGAGTACCCTTAAAGTGTGTCTTTACATTAAAATAATTAGAATGTGAGTATTTATTTAACATGAAAAGTATGATTTCTAAAATTTCAAGGTATAAAGCAACATTCCTAAATAGTTTTATGTTAATACCAGTTGCATATGACGTATAACATTGTTTAGGATTAGAATTAGGAAATAGATTTCTGGGCTTTCGGCATCTATGGCTCCGTTAGCTCCAATCACATATGAGGGATGATGGCCCCTCGCCGATCACACTGCCCCTGGGAATTGGAGAGGAAGCAAGGAATGGGAAAGGAAAGAAGCAGCCTGGGACAGTTATGTTAGGTACCATTCCGACATTTTCTTAGTGCGAATGAGGAAAATTCAGTAAAACCTCACTCAGGATGGCTGGTCTGAGAAAGCATGTTATACCTTTCCGACCGAGTATCCCCAGCTGGAATCGAACCCGAGACCGCTCGCACCACAGACGAGACCATTAGTGACTATGTTACGTGAGACCACGTACAATATTGTTCCAGGAGACATTTTAACACATTCTTGTCATGTTTCCATAGAGTAGAGCTGTGTCAAGCAAATGCAATTACTGTGTAGCTACGAATATTTTCAAAATGATTTTTTTTTTATATATCAGACTCCAGGCCCCAATGAGTCTTGGACTCACTTTAAGGGGCAATACAGTTACATTGCTTATACATATTGAAATAAAAAATTAAATTGCTGATACATAATAGATACACATAAACAAGAATAAAAGTAAGGCAATATCTGTTGAGTTTATCCTTCCATTTACTTGCTACTTTTTTTAATGCTGTTCCTTATATAATTACACTTCATATTCTTAGTTTCTGCCATTCTATATAGCTTCTGCCATTCATATTCTTAGATTTATTAAAACTGTTCCAATACGAATATTATAAAGCTTTCAGGCGAAAGTGTAACTACATATAATATAACGTCATGCATTATTTTGATAAGTTTAATGCTTTTCTTTGATCTTAAATTATGTGGCTTTGATAAGACCTTTAATTTATAAAAAAATCACACATCTGTACTTTCTTAGCAGTATTTTCGTGTCAACATATTTTAAACTGAAATGATGGTCGATGGAAAAAAATAATGTTTCATTGGGCGTTACTTGGAATATCAACTAATTTTGGAAGAATTGATGGCAAAAATTAAGCAGTTGAATTCGAAGTTAAAACTAATAAAATCAGTGCTTTCAATCATAATTAAAAACAACATGTTAATATTGTAAGTAGTCATCAAAATTTAAAATCAACTATTGTTTTATCTATATTATTAAGATATGAGGCTTTCCGGTTAGTAAGAGCAAATTTAACAAAAGTAAGTGCGATGTGGGCGCTGGGAAATTACATTTGAGATGTTCGACTAGAAATAACAAACTAAGCCAATTCTCATGCCTATATGTAGATTGTAGAAGTTTTTCCTTTTTACCGTTATACATAGATGTTTATTGTAACCATTCACAGTGCATTTCAGGAAACAAACCTTTGTTCAATAACACAAAGAGTGAAAAAAATATATGACGACCGAGACTCGAACCAGGTATCTCCGGCTTATCGTGTCGGAGATCCTGGGCTCGAGTTCAGGTCCAGCCATTCACTTTTTCCCGTCTGTGTGTTATTGAATTCGCATCTACATAAGATCTGGTGTGTAAAAATAAGTTTAAATCAATTGTTTCATTAATATATATAAGCCTTTGTGCAGGGTCTCTCTTATTACTCGGAACCCTCAAATTACACAAAGGAGGAATTGTACTTTGAATAATTGAATGAATGTCGCTGGGATTGGAAGTTGTGTAAAGTTCTACCGAATAATTATTAACATTCGCCTGACCGTGTGTTACTGTTAATTATGCACTGTCCAAAGGAGAAGTATATGCCAGACTCTTTAAGTTGTGTGCACATCAATTTCGTTGGAGTCCAGACAAAGCTTGTTATTAACTTTTTCGTAATAATGTCTAATAGACCGAATGTAATAAATATTACCAAATAAACTAAGTACTAACCTTTTTTGTATTCCTGATAAGATATCCATTATGTCCAGTATAAATATGGACACCGTGGTGCATGTATGTGGAAAACTGAAGATTACATCCAGAAACTAGTAACAATACTCATAGTGACCTGCAAAGAACACTAGTTGTAATATGTAAAAATCTGTTTGTGTTAACTGCTAAGCTTAACTCTCTCTTTAAAAAAGGAGAATGCATACACAGCCCTCCCCTCAAAACAGAAGGAAACAAATAAGCTATTAAAACACGTTACAGGTTAATGTATGTTACTTCTTTTATTTTTTTGAATAAAACAATCATTGAAGTCAAAGCTTTAAGTATGTGAAGTCCCTAGTGCTGAAAAGGTTTTAAGCCTCTACAATCTTTGATAATGGATACTCGACAAAACATCCGAAATATTGGATATTCCTTCCTCCACTCTTTCCTCAGAAATATAAAAAGGTTAGTACCTTTTCTTATTTCTTCGTAATAGCCGCATATGTATTGGCATTGAATGTGGTAATTATTAATCATGGAATAGGTGATTCTTTATCTTGTAAGAAGAAACCATTATTAATATTACAATTGTAACATGGATTAACTAAATGATTAACTTCAAACCATTTTTGTTGCAGATGAGTCAGCTGATCAATGGCACCGTGTTATCTATCGATGACGAGCATTTCAACAACGTAACGTTTGAAGACCTGGAAAGTCTAAACGCCGATTCCAGTCAGGTGGAAGTAGAGCGAGCGAAGGCCAAGTACTCTAGCTACTTCAACACTTACGTCCACAACTTAAAGAAACTGAACGACATGAAGGCGCCTCAGCTGCTCGACCAAATGAACGAAATGATTAGGAAGGCATGGTCCGTCCCAACGCATGGACATGAGCTGGGTTATTCCTTGTGTAATATCTTACGAAATCATGGTGGACTCGATATTTTGATCAAAAATTGTGTTGTGGACAACAGTGATCTTCAGTTTTCTAGTGCAAGGCTTCTGGAACAGTGTTTAACAACAGAGAATCGTGCGTATGTTGTGGAAAAAGGACTCGATAAGGTTGTGAGTGTCGCGTGCGTGTGTACAAGGAAACCAATGAATTCTGTGGACCACTCGAGGGTGGGAACAGGCATCCTAGAACATTTGTTCAAGCATAGTGAAGTTACATGTAGTGATGTTATCAGGTTAGGAGGACTTGACGCCGTTTTGTTTGAGTGTCGAAAGAATGACATTGAAACCCTACGACATTGTGCTGGTGCCTTAGCTAATCTATCGTTGTACGGCGGTGCCGAAAATCAGGAAGCGATGATCAAGCGGAAAGTTCCAATGTGGTTGTATCCTTTGGCTTTCCATACAGACGATAATATCAAATATTATGCCTGCTTGGCCATAGCAGTACTGGTTGCCAACAAAGAAATCGAGGCAGCTGTTTTGCAGTCGGGCACACTAGGGCTCGTGGAACCATTTGTGACCTCGCATAACCCTTCAGAATTCGCAAAATCAAATCTTGCCCACGCCCATGGACAAAGCAAGAACTGGCTGCAGAGGTTAGTTCCTATTCTCAGTTCGAAACGTGAGGAGGCAAGAAATCTGGCAGCTTTCCACTTCTGTATGGAAGCTGGGATTAAGAAGTCACAGGGAAACTCGGCGCTTTTCCATGAAATTGGTGCTATTGAACCTCTCAAGAAGGTAGCCAGTTGTCCGAATGCGGTTGCTTCAAAGTATGCAGCTCAAGCTTTAAGACTGATCGGAGAAGAGGTTCCTCATAAGCTGAGTCAGCAGGTACCGCTGTGGTCTTCGGAAGATGTCAGGGAATGGGTCAAGCAAGTGAGTAGAAATTAACACATATTTTTTCATTAGTAACTGCACTGAATTGATAAATGAATGCAAAGAACATCTATTATTCAATAAGAAAATGACCTAGTATGTTCAAAATTATAATGTTAGGAAATTTAAACGAAGATATATCATTATCTAGAATCTTACAACTTGTTTCTGTCACTGGCTAAACATAATTTTATAGTCTGTGACAAACGATTTTCTTCTTATAATCTGCCAACACAGATGATGATTTAATTAAGACAAAACGTAATTGTCAAACTGCTTCCAAGCTCATTAGTCTTTAAGTTTCATTATTTTAATAGACGTATTGTTTCATTAAGTTAAGAGCTGTCCCATTGATAGTGTCTAACGCATCCTTATTAACAGCTCAGGAGAACACAACACAAGTTTATGAAAGATCAGCTGCAGCAATAAAATTGAACACTAGTAGGTCCAATACATACATACTTGTAACATTAAAAAACAGCTTCAATTGTAATACTCTATTTTAGTTTGAATCTATTAAACAAGATGAATTTCCTATCAATCTTTCCAAACTCTTGAGCCTGCATTTGTAGGTGAAATTCAGAAATAAAAACAAGAAACGTCATTCGAATGTGTAGCGTTTGATTTTAGCTGCCAAGAAGAGAACCGAGGAACAATATAGAAGCAAATATCATTCTAGGCTCTTCATTCGATGAAACTAATTAAAGTAATTAATTGAGATCAAAACCTAAAGAAACATTTTCTGTAATAGGCATTATCCTTTTAATTTTATCTTTGACTTGCCTCAAGATCCAGACCAAGATGTTTGTCTGAGAATTGTGGAAAGAAAATATTTGCTTATGGAGACTTAACTGCAACTGAAAATGAAACCTGGGACAATGGGAAGGTACTTGGAAGTCCTCCATTTTGTTCATTTGAAATATAGCAAATGTAGATCTTAGATTACATCTACAAAAAGCTTCGTTGCATTATCATCTTCTTTACCTTGCTAGCATAAAACTTTTTCAATTGGAAACAGAGAACATGATGCTTTATAGTTTTTTCTTCTTTTGTCGCCATTTTCTACATTGAAATGTTTTATGTTTTGCGAAATGTCGAAGACTCTTCTTTATGATATTTGCTGAACGGGGAACATGAGGTATTATGGTGTAGAGTTCTCCATCATGATTAATAGATAACAAGTAATTACCAAGTGCAATGTTGTGTTGATATCCCCAACGAAGTGTCTTTAAATTCGATGTCTGTATTTACATATAAATGCACGGAATTATTTACTTATAATGCAGTGTATCTTCGAAAAATAATATGTGCGGAGACTAAATAGGAACTTCGTTGACTGTTCCTCAAATTCTTCTTAGAATTTTGAAAATCCACGCAACTTCTTCTCATAACTGTATATTAGCGTAATACAGAGTTGTAGTAAGTCTAAAATCACATACGTTTATCACAGAGTGTTTTTAACCTTCCGTTAATAGTCGAAAGAAGTTCTTGCTAATTGAGTTAACTATTTGAATGCTGAAAGCGATTTTGCGCTATAAAATAAAATTCATGAATTAGTATTAAAATAATAATAATAATAATAATAAATTTTATTCATATTAGGAAATTACAGACTCTCAATCCAATTATAGTTCCCAAGAATAGTATAAAAATAACAAAACAAACTTGCATACATGGGTGCCCGAAAGGGGGGGAGGGGAGGCTGACTCACAAAAATGTATACGTAATATAGCAAACCACGTCTATTAAATGGCCATGTAATTATATTTTGTAATAGAAAAACGCTTTCATAAAACTAAATCAAAATGATCCAATAAACAGTATTCGAGATTATTGTATTCAAGTTGACACTTTTGACAGTAGATATAAAGTATTTGTGTGGTCCCATCCCAAAACGGACTAACTACATTTGTGATGAAATTGAAATAGAGTAACATTTGTGTTGAGAACTGAAAAGTTCATCACAACAATTTGCTCCATCCCGTGGCAAACTAAAGAAGCTACAAACTTGATTCATTCTGGCAGGATAAAACTCTCAGTTCACAAACTGAGACCACCCATTTGTAATGACATAAAATTACTTAAAATGTAATATTGTCAAATTATGAAAAAAGGTACCGGTAAGTGGAAACAATAACTCTACGTTGATTGCGTTCGAAAGATATTTCTGTACGGATTCAGTTATTCATTTTGTAACCTTGTTTGCAAGGTGAAGTCACTCGCATCAAATAATATGGTCTTGAAATAATATTGACAACTTTTAAACATTAGTTGACTGCTACAGTTCATCTAAAAATTAAACTTTTTAAAGTTCTGCAATACTCAGGATTACCACATTCTGAAATGTCAAAGTGTGGAAACACTTCCATGTGTCGAACTCGTTATATAAACACAACTTTCGACATAAAAAAATAATAAAGCTTATCATTTTACATTTCTATTTTTACGTCTGATCCTTCTTAACAATTCGTTTTTTGAATACAGTCTAATATGTCTTTACATATGAAATGTTGAAATCGAGTTGACAATACACAACTGTAGAAAATGCAGACAAATCAGGGGGTTACGGTAAACGTATGCGGACGGAATTTTTTACTCACAAAATACGGACATGTCCGCATAAATGTTCACATACGTAAGCCTACAGTAATACTAAAAGTCATTTTATTTCTTTATTTGTAATCCAAAATGTTTAATCCCTATAGAATTTCCGTGCTCATTCGTAGAGATCTGTTTCAGATAATTGTTTTTCTTCTTTCGTAATGCATGTCCTTATTAACTGATGATATTTTCTAATATTTTTTTTCCAGATTGGTTTCGCAGAATACGCTGATAATTTCATCGAGAGTCGAGTCGATGGAGATTTGTTGTTGCAACTGACTGAAGAGAATTTAAGAGACGATATTGGAATTACGAATGGAATTCGCCGACGAAGGTAACAATTCTAAATATGATTTATTTTTAATAATCTATATATTAAAATGCTAGGAAAATATGTTTGTGGTCAGGGAAAGTTCATATGTTTGTGGACAATTCTTTTGATACTGATATCTCAGAAACCACAACCTCTAGAAAGATGTCGTTTTCACTGATCGATTGCAAATTTTGTGTAGATTGTTCAGTTCTAATTGCATATCTTAAAAACATGGCCATTATTTCTTTATTACATTTTTTAAGGGTACACTGGAAGTGTTGAAATTTAAAAAAAAAGTAAAGCATCACATCCTACAGGTTATACTTTCCAACACCATATAGATGTATACGGGGTTAGTACATCTCTCTGGCGTGTTTCATGGTCAAATGATAATGAAAAACGAAGAATAACCATTTCTCCAGTATGAATCTTTATTGTTTGGAGTATTTTGCCCAATGAACACCATATATCAGTGACATTATAATTAATTGTGTGTGTAATGTATTTGCTTTTACATACTGCATGCAAGAAGAAAGAAAACACTGATCATACATGAATTAGAAACTCCAACCAGAAGTAGGTTCAAATCGTGCAAACGGTGCGAGATATTGAAAAAATTTCCCCTTTATGATACCCCTTGCCGATTTTTATCAAGACGTCCTTCACTTGTGTCTGTAATGAGACATGTACAGATGTAAGGAATGACAAGAAAATTCATGCTCATATGAGAATGATGCGCTGTGTAGAGAGCGCAAGTTTACCTAGTAATAAATTAAATTTAAAAAAATCGTTTTATTTTTCGTATATAAGGTAGATGTATTATAACTCAAGGCTAAGTTTTTTAATTGAATTGAATTCATTTATTGCTTTTCTTCAACCTTATTTTGTATATAATGATTCAAGGTATGGAATAGAACATGCCAGTGTATAAGCCTAAGAAGATACATGCACAATATGAAATACAACGGAATCGTTATATAAACTTAGTTGTAATGAAATATGAAACACAAATGAAATGCACAAACTCATTTGTTGTATCAAAGCACAGCAAAGCGAAGTACACACAGCAAAATTTTTAAAATCTCACAATATGAAGTCATCCATAGTATAAAATGAATCTTTTAATACACCGTGTTTCTAAAAGAATCACCTGATTTTGGACAGTAATAATTAGGGAACATGGGACGTGTCGGCAAGGAAATGAGTATTGTTTGAATGGGCGTGGCCTAGAGTTTCAGAAAATCGCCGTTTTGTCAGTCAATGCGTCCTCTCAGTTTGCAGTCAGTCAGAAGTAGTGTTGTAAATAGAAAAAAAACGGTTCGTATTTTTTCAGAAATGTACGTTTTTTTTAGAAAAAAAACATTGCCTCTCGTTTTTTTTCTAAATTTCGTTTTTTTTCAAATGGTCATTTGTAATGCATCTTACGTCTATTTAAGTATGAAATATTTTTATGTAGGTGTAATCACCGTAAAATGCAACATAAATTAAACGCTAGATACTGATACGCTACAAATATTTTACAATTTACATGAATACCATACCTATTAACAATTCGAGTTTCAGCAGTTTTCATCAATATCAACTAAGAAATAAAAGTAGAAATGGAATTTTGTTTTTTCGTGAATGTAGGCCTTTAATAAGTACGAAAATAATGTCACGAACAGTATAAAATTCCAATAATTTGTCTAAAGGTAAAAACTAATACTAATTTGCCTAATAGTATTTTTCTAAATGTCATATATAAATAATACGTCGACTAGAGCCGGCTCTACCATATATGCAGTGGCGTATTTACGATTTTGTTTCGGGAGACGCTTTGCTAACTTTCGGGGGCATTTGCCTGAAAATGTGAAAATTCTGCAAGATATTTCATATACACTGCTCCACAAAACTTAAGCAACCCGAGAGAACGTAGTATAAGCGACGTGTGGGGCCCAGTCAACACTGGTTAGTGGCATGTACATACACAGAGACGCGTCAGAGACACACAGGCAAGGCGAACACACGTTCTATTGCATAAGCAACACCGTTTCAAGCGCAGTGAACAAATTATGCCATGAGGCGTACACCACAGCCTAGTAGTGTCCGAGGCTCCAAGCATTGTGTTAGTGGTTCTTGTGTGGGGTACACACCTTGCAATGACTGATAGACGACATTTGAGTGACTTTGACCGCGGGCGAATAATTGGGCGGTTGGAATTGGGTCGATCGCAAGTGGAAGCGGCGCAGGAATTCAACGTGAACAAAAGCGTTGTGTCAAGGCTGTGGAGTCGCTTCCAAAATGGAGATGAAGTCAGTAGACGTCATGGAGGAGGCCGTCCGAAGAAGACGTCGGCCGTCGATGACGCATTTCTCACAATTTCTGCCAAACGTAACCGGCAAGAGTCACGCTCTCAACTGGCCAATGAGTTGTTTCAGGCTACATAACAACGCGTGAGTCGTGAAACTGTTCGTCGTCGGCTCAACAGAGCAGGACTCTATGCAGGAAGGCCTGTGCTGTGTGCGCCATTGAAAGTGGAGCACAAACGTGCGCGTTACACATGGTGTCAGGAACACGTTGCATGGGGGAACACCAGTGGGCGCGTGTCATGTTCTCCGATGAGTCGAGATTCAGTTTGTCGTATGATTCTGGTCGGACTTTAGTGTGGAGAGAGCCAGGAACACGCTATCATTCAAACTTCACTGCTGAACGGCCTTCCTATGGCGGTGGTTCCATTATGGTGTGGGGTGGAATTATGCTGAATGGGAAAATGGACCTCCATATTGTGCAACATGGCACTTTAACAGCACAACGGTACCGGGATGAAATTCTGAATGCACATGTGCGCAATTTCCGCGGAGCATTTGGCCCAGACTTCCTGTTCATGGATGACAATGCCCGCCCACACCGTGCACATCTTGTTTCCGACTATTTGGAGAGCGAAGACATTACGCGTATTGCATAGCCTGCATATTCGCTGGACTTGAATCCCATCAAGCATGTGTTGGATGCTCTTGGACGGCGAATAGTGCAGTACAGTCCACCACCAGGCACTCTCCCTGACCTGGGAGCAGCTCTCCTGGAGGAGTGGCAACATCTGCCACAAGACTTGATCAACACTCTGATTTGCAGCATGGAGGCCAGATGTCGTGCCTATAGTTGTTCGTGGTGGTCACATACGAGCATGGAGGCCATATTGACTGAATATGCCCTCGCACAATCCAGCTTCACATGTTGAGGTATTGTTGTGCTGAACTTTTTGGTTACTCTGTACATCCTAACTGTATTGTTCGTCTTCACTTGTGTTGCATTGTGCATCTAGACCGTCGGTTTCTTCATTATACTTGGTGCAGTGATGGTGTCGTTTTATTTTCTGCCACTTTCTTCGAGTTGCTTAAGTTTTGTGGAGCAGTGTACTTTACTATAGTAAGTAAGATTTCGAGGGGGGGCTTAAGCCCGGAAGCCCCCTAAATACGCCACTGTATATATGCAACACGTGCATTTGCGTGGAATGGCAAGCTTGGATGGTCCGGCAAAATCTGTCATAAGTATATTATTTAAATTAAATATTTCTTGTTGGAAACAGACTTCATGATGATGGTAGTTACATTTACTAAGCTGACCTTCTATTTGAATACAACATTCATAAATTATGTTTAGGTTGCATTAGTTTAAGGCTACATGGACAATGCTAAAGCAAATGGTCGAATAAATCCGAGCACAAATTGCTTGATTGTTGTCAAATGCAAGAATTCAATTCTCGAATAGTAGTGAATATCTGTTCCATTTAGTAAGTTATCACAGTTTTGATATGAAAGTAGTCTTGTTTTTGTCAGAAGCAAGTTCCTTATCATTGAAGATAGAAACAAGTTTTTTAAAAAACGTTAGAAGATGTAGAAGAAAAATCAAAAAATAAAGATAAAAGAGCTAGTTGCACTGGAATTGCAAACTGATACATTGAGATTGAAGCTCGATAGTGAATTCTATAAAAAGGATTACCATCTTTCCTCTGCAGGTGTGTTTGCTTTATCTTTCACTATCTTAATAGATTAACATTTAAAGAAATAAAACAGACAGAACGGAATTGCATTTTAAGTAAGTATTTAAGCCTTTCTGAGTGCGACTGCACTTCCCTCACCTTTGTTGTTCATGCTGGAATAGCATACTTAAAATCATGACTTCTAAGATTTGTTCTTTCTGGAGAAAGGGGGAGGCTGCAAATTATGCCATTGCACGAGGCGACAAATTGACTAGGACCTGAATATAGGATGACTGAATTTGAAGTAATGCAGGGTGTTTCAAAATTAATATTAGGGTTTTGAAACTTTGTAGTATCTATTACAATTAACTTACAATTATAAATATTATATCAAATGAAAGAGCAACTCAAACAGTTTTGTACGCACGCATGTACATGCATTGTTTCTTCTGTCTGCCGTTAAAAAGAGCAAGTAGCAAAGATGGAGACTAGAGAGCAGAAAGCTTTTTGTGTTTTAATAAAGACAGAACCTGTACAGTGCAACCGTCTGTGTGAAGAATATTAAGGAGACGCGTGCAACTACGTCTTTATTATTTGCAGTTGCTACAAGTCTAAAGCCTACAGACTACGGTTTACGTGCCAATTTCGCAAGTGAAATATTCCTGCATAACAATGAAGATTTTCTGGATCGTGTCGTCTTCAGTGATAAATCGACTTTTCACCTAAGAGCTAATGTGAACACTCATAATGTTTGTATCTGACCGTCAGCAAATCCTCAGGAGATGGTACAATTGAAACGAAACTCCCCTAAATTGAATGTGTTTTGTGCCATATGGCGGAAATTTTATGGGCCTTTCTCGCCTATCGACTAGATGTGTGCCGTGTGACGAATGAATCTCAGATTGAACACTTGTAGCAAAGACTGTTTGAGGTGCTCTTTTACTTGATGCATTGCTTATAATTGTACGTAAAATGTAATAAGTACTACGAAGACTTAAAACCCCAAAATTTATTTTGAAACACCCTACATTTCTCACCAACAGTGTTGGAACTAAGATGTAAAAAGGAGAGAAAATTTTCCTTATAAAGTTATTGTTTACAACGATATTATTATTAGTCGAGACTATAAATACAACAACAACACCAGTTAGTAGTCAAAAAAGTGTAATCAAATGTATACTCGGTGGTCCAGGTGGCCAAAGTGGCACACACGGGTGTGTCACTTGTTTAATCCGCTCCAGTGTGGACACTAATTAAGATATCGGGATATTATTCTTGCAAAATGTGGTTGGACTATAGTTTATCATTTTAATTTCTTTTTCTTCTGGTGTCGAATTTCCTTCTCAAAAATCACCCCAGTCAAAAATTCGAGAATTTTCGAATTTCGAATTTCCTTTACTTTTTTTCCCTGTAGCTTCCTTCGTTGTACAAAGACATCCTTAAGACTTGCCAGGTAGATACCTCGGATGGATACCTAACTGTTGACATCAATTGGACGGGCCTGCGGGCAGTGTTGCCATTTAGGGAAATTAAAATTCTCCTATATTTGGGCAAACAATTAGCAATTTTTGTTTATAAATCCATACTTATACGTCCGAGTGCAAGTCAACTTACGCCAATCGAACATTTGTCCTTACTTAACAAAGAAAGTACAGATCGTTACAATGGGGTAATTAGGGGGCGCACGTAAAATTCGTATTTAGGTTCTAGCCCTTGATTTTTCTAGTTTTCCCTTACTTTTCTGTTTACCGTAATATATTTTTGGTAATTAGAAGCTTTGTTCCTTAAATATCACCATAATACTTGTAGGATATATTAGTGGTGTAAGAATGTTTAATTTAAGATAGTTTGCGTCTGTTTGGTAGCAGTGTTGCCAGGTACAGAATATTTTAATTCCAGATTTTAGGGGGAAATTTTGGAAAAAATATATGTTTTGTCTCTATTATTTCCCTCTTGTTGGCTATATCGAAACAAACGTACCAGTATCTGGAAGTCTAGTCTTTGCTCTACACAACGCACTATAGAAAGTTTTAATAGGATAATTAGGGGAAGTACAGTTGAGGTTTACAGTGGACCTTGTTCTCTAATTGGAAAGATAACTGTGATTTTTTAATGGTAGAATGAGATATTTTTAATTGGCATGCTTACTTTATTAGATATTGTCACAATACTTGTAGGATATATTAGAGGGATACCAAAGCTTATTTTAAGATAGTTTGTGTGTGTCTGATAGTAGTGTTGCTAGCTACAAAAAAAATTAAATTCCAGATTTTAGGGGCAAATTTTGGGAAAAATTCCCTTTTTTTATTTCTATTATTTCCTTCTTGTTGGCTACATTCGAACAAATGTACAAATGTGTAACAGCCTCATCCTTAGCCTACACAGCGCACCATAAAAAGTTTCAATAGAATAATTAGGGGAAGTACAGTTGAGGTTTATAATAAACCATGTTCTGGAAATGGTAAGAAAATGGTGAATTTCTGAGGTAGAATGAGATTTTTTTTAATTTCATGGTTACTTTGTTATATATCGCCATGATACTTGTAGGATATATTCTTGGAGCACTACGGTTTATTTTCAGATAGATTTCGTCTGTCTGATGGCAGCGTTTCCAGCCAAAACAATTAATTCCCGCTATTAGGTGAAAAATTCGGAAAATTTCCCTTTCCCCTCTATTATTACCCTCTCACTAGCTATATTGAAACAAACGTACCACTACCTGAAAGCTTCCTCTTTGCCCTATAGAACGCACCATAAAAAGTTTCAATAGGATAATTAGAGAAGCTGTACCCCGGCATATTTGATTTTTTCTTCTGAGGCGTAAAAAGTGTCAAAATTTCATGGGTATGACAGAATTTTTTTTTTCCCTCTTTGAATGGAAGCCAGCGAGTTCAGGATTTCACTTTACCTTGTCAACACACCAAAGAGTTGTTTAGGTGACTTGAACCCATATAGCAGCAGTGGTGCTAGATACAAAAAAATTTTGAAAATCGGTTAGGGATTTTTTTGTAAATTTTCACCCCTACATTTCCCTCAATAATTTCCCACCCGTTGCCAACACTACAATACAACTTACACCAAAAAATAGCCACATCTATTTTCTTAAAAGCAAGGCCTGATCCATATCAATCGAATGAATAGTTTTTGAGCAATAAGTCACTAACTGGAAATGTAGGAAAACGCCAAAAATGACCTGGGGCTGAAAAGAATAATCACACAATTTTGCTCGTATAGGTTCAAAGAAACAAACGATTTGTAAGTTACGAGGGCTTCGACTCAGGTTCTGTTGATTATTTCAATAATCTGCAACATAAATCAATAAATAATAGTTGCCAGAAAAAAAACAGACTTTTGAAAAAAAACATGAAAAAGAACGATGTTTTTTATTGAAAAAAAACTTCACAGAAAAAAAACCGTTTTTTTACAACACTAGTCAGAAGTAAGATAACGTCCGCTCAACAGAAGGCGCTTTGTGTGCTGCAGTTTGCCGTTTTGGCACTGATCCGCTTGCACCCGAAAGCATTCGTCGTTGGTATCATCAATTTGAGAGTCCAAGTCGGCCTCGCACTTCCTATGAAATGGTGGAATTTAGTTATCGTCTAGATATTTTTCGTGCTGCTGCTGGTGAACACATAGGGCATTTGTAATAGCATAGCTAAAACTTGAAGATTTTGAGAATATTTTGCAATTTATCCCATTTTTGTTTTTATCAATACATATGGGCTTTTAAAATTAGGTCATTCTTTTGAAACATCCTGTAATATTTCGGATAGCTCCTTTCTATGTTTTATTTTCATTTCTCTGTTTTTTCACCTCAGCTGGAAGACAAATATATATATGAATTCCTTTAAGCACGATACTTTTAAAGCAGTAAGAAAATTTTGGTGTGACTACAGTAAACTCATATTTGTATTATAGTCATCTCTATTAGAATTGTTTTAAAATTCGTTTAATTGTTCCTTAATTGTAGATTTGGATTGATACTATAGTATATCATAATCAGGTGGTGTTTAAGAGATCAATACAAATATTTCATTCTTTAAAATTTACTTGCTTTGCATCTCGTGCAACGAATGACTGACAAAAGAGGGTAACTGGAAAGCTTGCACATACTTATTTATTTATTTATTTATTTATTTTTAATGTATTTTCACAAAGTTCTTACATAAATAAAAATACAGTCACTACGTTTCGGATTGTATTGAAATCAGAATACACAATTTGTCCGTAACAACATTTTATGTTACGTGCTCTCCATTTGTTACTGTGTTCACAGTATCTCAAGGTTTCTAACGGAATGTTCCGAAAACCTTGTCCTGTAATTGAGCAATCCAGTTGTCTTGTAGCAGACACGGTTTCTATATGAGAGATAATATGTTTGATGGTCCTTGTACCCGCCAGTCAGCAGTATGCCATGTTCGAAATCCACGTGATTAGTAGAGCCTATTCTTGTAACTTCGGTGTTGCATAAGGTGAAGCAAAATCAATCAATCAATTGGAATTTTTCGATAATTAGAGCATTGTAAGTACAATAAAGAACGAAGAGCGACTTACTAAATATCACTATTTGAGAATTTGGAGTAACTAGAAATTTGATAAACTATTTTATATAGGACCAATGTTATTATTATTATTAGTCATTTATTCGTGTATTTTATGGTTTATTTTTATCTTTGTTACAGATTTACGAGAGAATTGCAGAATTTGAAGAAAATGGCAGATTATAGCAGTAGAGATACAACAAAGCTGAATGAGTTTCTTCAATGTATTGGTCCAGATTTTACTATTTACACATATTCCATGCTGAATGCTGGAGTTGATAAGGAATCACTTAGGTAGGTTAACTACATAAGTAAATAAATTAAAATAATTACACCTTTCTTATAGCAGGTTCAAAATCTTTGCGATGTGTTTTAACCAAAGTTCAAACTACAGTAGTTATCGATGGTGAATAGAGATATATTCAGTCACAGCTCGGGTTCATACTCCATATTCTTCACAGTAAACACTACACGCCACTGGAACAGTTTAACTCAATCAATACAGAGCGTATCAATACAGAGTCTCTCTTCGTAGACAAAGATCAAAATATGAGTGTTACACGAGAACTTCCCAAAATTCTTTATCATATCAGAATATTAACTATGAGTAAATACACCCCTTATCAGTAACAGACACGTAACTTACTTTCTGTTGTTCTCCATTGTTATGCACACCTCTATAGTTGTTTAGCTATATATACAGGGAGTCCAAAAGTGTGGAAACACCCTAATAAGTGATACATACAGCAAAGTAACAATGTAGATGGAAAATAGGAATTGGGGAGAATACTTAATTTCGTGTTTTTTCTTTTATTATTATAATTATATTCTCTGTTCGTGGAAATTCATATTGTTTTCGTAGCATTTAACTACTTTACTCACGTAAACTACACACAACAACACACTGAGCAAGGCTATGTGATATAAAACACAATCACGTAACAGTTTCAACACAATAACTGTGTCTTCATCAGACTTCCACTCCTCTGATTAGACTGAGGAGTGGACGTCTGATGAAGACACAGTTATTGTGTTGAAACTGTTACGTGATTGTGTATTTTTGAGTTAAGTTGATTTTGAGTTTAATGTCTCTTTCAACAGCGAGGCTACATGAGACGGGACCTACTGATTAACATGGAATCCGAAGCACATGAGCTCCCGCCAAGAATCGAACCCGGGTCTCCTACGCCAAAGGCTGTGTTTTATATATATATATATATCATCATAGCCTTACTTATATGTTGTGTTTAGTTCGACAATATGAAAACAAGGACTGATAGAATAATTTCTCACTTACTATCACATTGTTTTAAATATGAAGAATATGTAAATTAAAAGTATTTTCTTTGGTAATTGCTTGTATTTCGTGTATGTAATGTTTAAAAATACATCTATCCACGTTGTTACTTTGCTAAGTCAATTAAAGGGATTAGAAGATGGGTGATATGTTATAAATTGTGCATGTCGAGATCCCCTTGATCGTTTCTGAATCTCTTCATTCAGAAGAGTGTAGATGAGACGTTGTGTACCAAGAACAGCATCGGCGTATGTTTAGCAGAAGGGTTCCAGCAATTTTTTTTCGAAAAAAAAAATTTACAATTTCGGTAATTTCTGTTCACACATGTTACAATTTCGGTAATTTCTGTTCACACTAAGTTAGTTTAGTTCATGTGAGTTTATGTTAGATTATTTTAGTGTAGGAGTACAGCATAATTTTCCAAAAAGTGGTATAATTCAGCTTATTTCTACTAATATTAGGTTAGTTCAGGTTAGCTTAGGTTAAATTAGGCTAAATTTGGTTACGTTATGTTAGATATCTAAGTAGCCTACTCTCATCATCTATTTCTCCTGTAAATTTTGTATTTTTTACGTGCTTCTGGACCCCTTCTGCTAAACATACCTCACAACATCTAACACTTTCATCCACCACCAGAACTCGAAAACTGTAACATGACATTTTCATGTTCTAATTTTTTCAATTATTAGTGTGCTATAAACTTTATATAAGAGTAAGGTGACCACTTACATATAAATGATTTGAATTTAATCTTGGTTATCTTCGTATTTGTAATCTTGACTAAGCATAAACACTTTTATCCTACTATACTACTTATTTATTCGATGTTTTTTTAGTAGTATAAAGGCATACAAATTTTTACTATTGTTGCGTATTATTGTATTGCTTAAAGAAAACAATGGTATTATAAATAGAGGGGAAAGTTAGTTTGAATCATATTTTAAAAGATTATATTTCTTGCTTCACGGAAATTTTAGCTTTTAAAATTCGGCTATTTGAAGAAAATAATACTGACCTAAATGCTTTGCTCGAAACACACTTTTGTATGTCTTTGATTACTGAGCCTTTGTATGCAATTAGGCGGTAGGAATGTCAGAACTCCTGCCTTCACGTAGACTAATGATAGTTTCCACTTAGAAAGCTAACATAATGTAATGTTTGGCTGATATTTTGCGTGCCTTGTGTATTTGTCTTGGCCGCAAGACTTATTATTGTTTCCGATTGTAGATATCTTTTGGCATAAAGCCATTAGGCTTCATATTCGGATGTTATGAAGACAAATGAAAACGTTCGAGCAAAGCAGCATAAACTCAAAGTAACACAGATATAAATCAAAGAAAGTTATGTGGAAATCTTGACTCTCGTCTAAAAACCACATGGATTGTCAGAAAATTTAGTAAGACATAATCAAGATAAAAAATTGACTTTATTTTATTTTAAATACTTGAGCACATGCGATCTAAAATAATTAAGGAAAAGAAATGGAATATTAAATGTATTCCTATAACTTAAATAAAAGTATAATCTGACCAAAGTAAACATTTATTTATTACTAATACGATAATTTCAGCAATATATCACTGCCTTTATCAGACACTTTATCATTTCCTTCGCAAGCCACTTGGTCATACCGTTCGTCACTTTATTATACCTTTCGTCAAACACTTTTATCATTTTCTTCATAAGCCACTTTATCATACCCTTTGTCAGATACTTTTATCATCCCTTCGTAAGCCACTTAATTATACCCTTCGTCACTTGTTATACCCTTCATCAGACACTTTATCATTATCTTCGTAAGCCACTTAATCGTACCCTTCGTGACACACTCAGCTTTCCCAAATCTATGTCTGTTGAAAATCCGCCATATTGTACTATAATCTGTGTTAAACGTTAAAAAATAACTTAAGTAAGAATTACTGAATGTAATTTGTTTATTAATTATTTTTAATAAGACATTTTTCATTTTTTCCCCTTTTTTGGGTACAACTCTTTCATCTCAACTCTTATCAAGATTTTCCTTATCTAAGTTTAATGTTGAAATTTTTGTCCTTATATACTATGATTTATTAATTAATTTATTTATTTATTTATGTATGACGAACTCTTGTATTTGCATATCTTTAATATTTTGTAGTTGGTATTTTGCAAATGCCTTGACAATTCTGATGGGTGTTAATCACACCCTTTTGCATCACTCAAATGATCCTTAATCTTCGTTGAAATATTTCTGTTGGTGGTACCTTGTAAAACTACTCACAAGAACGTATATTCTGATAAGTACCTAAGAACAAAGCTTATCTATGGCATAATTCTTATATCTAGATAATGTTTTTTCTCTATATTATTGGAGTTTTTCAAACCAATTGTATTCCTGCATTATTCGCTTTGTAAGACACCCTGAGATTCCTTACAATCCAAAATAATATTTCGTAGCTTTTTTCCACTTTGAATAGCGCTTTTTTGTATCCATTTTTGGTTCTAAATTCAAAACTGAATTCATAATATTTCACTAACTGTTGGTTGTCAGAGATTAACCTAAAAGTTCTTAAAAACATTCTTTTAAATGTTGGTTTGACTCAGGTACGAATGTGCTGATTTGTTATGTACGAAATAATCACAAGCTGACGGTTTCTTCCAAATAGTTGTCTGAACTTGTTCGATCTGTAGATATGCACATCTAGGAAATTCAGGGCTTTGGTTGGTTCTTTTGATTAGTAAACTGGTAACGACCTGTTAATATTATTGAACTGTACTACTAAATTATTTATTTTTTGTAAATCAGAATTCCATTCTCAACAAATCTGTACCGGTAGTATTCCACTTACAGATTTCTGTAATTCCTGAATTTTCTTTAAAGTTCGAAGCTTTCGACTCTCCCCTGGAGTCGTGGTCACGGAGGTTACGAAAAGGAAGAAAAAGAATAGAAATATCAAGGAATAAAGTACGGTTCATTCCTGTTTATTCCTTGATGTTTCTATTCTTTTTCTTCCTGTTTTTAACCTCCGTGACCAAGACTCCAGGGGGAGAGTCAAAAGCTTGGAACTATAAATGTTCAGGAATTACAGAAAGTTGTAAGCAGAATGATAGTTAAAATTCCTGAGTGTAGTTTTGCAATGTTTGAAATCTGTAGTATCTGATAATTTTGATTTTCTTTTTCTTTAAATTTCGAATTTATTACTATGTTAACTGAGATAGGGAATAACCTTTTTGGCTATAAATTTTGTCTTCGAATCAGAAAAAAATTGAAGTCTAAATATGCTTCTAGAAATTTGATTACCTAAATGACTAAATTATTGTCTTTGAACTACTGTATTGCCAGATACGTAGGAATTGATTTATACATATCAAACTGCGTCTGTGGATGTTAATTTCGCTTGTCGGAGTTAACCAGTGAAGAAATATTAGGTGTAAGTTCTATACTTCTGTTGCCATGTATCTCAATTTTCGTGTGTTTCTTGAGACAAAATATGATAGTTAGTGATGGAGCATCCACTTTAAGGTATTTTGTTGTTTCGGAATCTATTAATCACGATTATGGTGACAATCTGTTCAGTCTTCTATTAATCTCATTGATTAAATTATTCACTTAACACTAAATGTCATTATTTAGTTTTTGATAGAACCTTTCCTTTGTAGCCCTGATTGCATATAACGATGAATGTATTGCCCTTATCTCATTTTAAACTTAAGTATTCCTTTTCTGATAGTCAACTTTTCTGGTCCTTAACCATTTTTTTAAATCCGATTTATGCGGTTTGAATCTACTCCTAGTCAAATAAAATTTTATTACATGTTTCTTATTTGTTATTTTCCTCCCTAACTTTATGGTCCTTAATTTTCTGAGCTGCTTCCCCCTCTCCCTCACACACAAAAGTTTATATAATGTAACGTTTTGACACTATAACAATATCTTCATCAGACAGAGAGATGCGTCTTTTATATCTGATGAAGATACTACGATACTATCGAAACGTTATACTATAAACTTATATTTGGATCAAAAGATCCAACATATTTCAATAAAAAATTTCCTTATAGGCCTTATATCTGGAGAATTATATATAGTGTAGTCAAACCCAAACTATCATTTAACTCAGTATGATGTGCTTCCGTAGAAAACACGGAAACTCGATTTAGGGGTCGTTAAAAAATTTTATGGCCCCTGATCCAAAAACTATGGCCAAAATTGCAATCTTTTGATCCTTTATTTATTTATTTATTTATTTATTATTTTGTTTGTTTGTTTGTTTTCCTAAAATTATTGTTGTTAAGTATGTGGATCGTTTCCAGAGTTATATAAATTTAATACAGTTTAATGATGAAAATTTATTAATCAAATTATCTTTGTGCGAAATTGTATGTCAGTATGTATTATAGGATATATGGTAAGAAATGTAATGAGTAAATTTTGGCGTTACACTAAATAAAATACTTTAAAACTACTGTTAAAGCTTCTTTACAATAGTTACGAGGTCATCGATATGAATTCCAACTAATCGGTCAAATACCGTGATTCTCTTATTTAATTTGGTTCCAAATTGAATGTCAAAGGTGAAAATATTTGAATTAGATACTATTATAATTAAATTAATTAGTTAATTGGAAGTTAAAAGCGATTTTTTATTTTATCCTAGCTGCCTTAGTGACGATCAGCTGCTCAGGGAATGTGGTATTTCAAACAGTATTCATCGACTAAGGATACTTGACTCCATACGAGGTAATGTCAAGTTATTTATGAAGATAATAGAATTTTAAATGTCTGTAATATTCTTGAAATACACACGTTATAGTATTATACATGTTTATAATTACCATAAAAAACTACATTACTTCTTGTTTAAGTAACTGTTACTAGAAAACTATACAAATCAATTACGTAAGATGCTTTATTTTTCATTCATAAAGAGAATATACAAGGGCATTTTCTTAATGTACTTTTCAAGTTTTTAGTGTTTCTTTTTTCATATAATAACTATTAATTAATTAATTTATTTGAGAATGCTAACATGTTTGAATCTGAATCATGAATTTCTTCGAAATTACAATGTTTCATATGTGTAAAATCATTAAAGTGTTAAAGAAATCGCTTTTAAGAATTTATTGTAGGCAAATAAATTTCTCTGGCTTTAATTAGTAGATGTTTGTAATAGATAACAACTGCATAAAATTAAATTTAATCACAGCGTTGTGAGTAAGTACAAACTTTGCTGAATAAAATGTTTCTTTGAAAGATTTCATAAGTTGTAGTGCATCTCAGTGTCCTGATGTTGCTGCGGTTCAACATTGAGATGCTTAAAGAGAAGATGTTCAATGAAATTTCTTATTTGATTTACTATATTCATTCAGGAAATTGAGTATGAATATAGGTGTACGAGGGTCAATCAAAGAGTTAGTTGCATTGCTTAAAAATAAAAAGGAGATAGAAATTTTACAATAACTTTATTTGTATCCTAAAGTTCCATTCACAATCTACTTTTCAAGATAATTACCTCCATTATTTAAGCATTTGTCGAGGCGTGGTACAAGCTTTTCCATGCCTTCTGCAAAGAATGCCCGACAATCATTCTTGGGTTGCAGCTTTGGCCTCGTCGTCCGAGTGATATTGTCGCTTTTCAAGTTCGTCTTTCATGGGACCAAACACATGGAAGTCACACGATGAAAGGTCTGGGCTGTAAGGAGGAGGATGATCTTCCCTCGCGCTTAGCATCGTCAATATCTGTACGTCCGTTCTCAAACATGTTGCACCACTTGGCGGTAGTTTGACGTGACATTGCATTTTCATCATGCACTTCATGCAACTGCCGATAATTTTTTAGTGCAGTTACACCTTTTCGCCCATAAAAAAACGAATCACTGTACGCATTTCCAATTTGGACGCCACTTGCAGCTGTCGACACACGTTTACGACTGATTATCAGAACACCTCCACTTGCCTCGTGAAACCCGCTACGTCACACGGTACAGCTACATGTCTGCAGTGTTGCCACACAGTTTCATCAAAATAGCCTTTGATCGAAAATATTTACGAAGGAATGCAACTAACTTTCTGACTGACCCACGTACATCTTACATAAACCGTTGTATTGCGTCGTTCTGTAAGTTTAGGCAATCACCATTCTACAGAAACAATTTTTCTTGCTTTCGTAGATATGAAAAGTGGCTTAGCAAACTCTTCAGAAGATAATTCGGGTAAAACATTGGACTGCTTTGTAAGCTACAGACGATCAAATGGATCACAACTTGCCAGGTATGTAAGTGTTGTTTTGTTCGCAGTTTTTCTCGTAGCTGCACAGGGGATATGGTAGTTGTATTACTATTTGTAACTTGTAACTGTTTCCACTTATTTTCTTGTTTCTTTTCACCCTTCTTTAAATTATATCACCTATTTTTAGGTGATGGGGTAGTGTCTTCATTTTTCGATTAAAATAGTATCAATAAAACTTTTTACTTCGTTTTTTTTTTCTAAAAAGCCTGGAGGCATTGTAGAACACGTTACGTATGGTTTTACGCCTTTCTACGTGGAGACATAGGAGGTGATGACGTCGCAATTTTTTTTTTTTTTTTTTTTTTGCCTACTTTTATTATTTTCTAGCGGCTTATTTTTGGGCTTGGAAGATTATTTTGCACACACACATTCAGTGCACCTCTTAGTATTTTTCAGATTTTTTTCAGATCTCTTCGTTAACTGTTTTAAAAAATATGTCGAGGCGTGCTATCTCAATTTAAGAAAATGTTCCCTACGTTACCAAAGGACATTGAGAAAGAAAGACTAAGAAAGCACTTTCATTGGTCCTTCACATATTTTCAGAAATGCCCACCAGGGGCAGAAGAATCATGACACAAATTACATCACTGAAATTTTAGAAGAGTCGAGAACAAACACTGAAATCGAGTTAAAATTTATGAAAAACAAAAATGAGAAGACAAGGGCGTATGATTTATTTAAGAGGAACATATATTAATCAACCCTTATAAAATAATTAAATAAATAAAAATTAAAAAAAAAATAGATGTGTTAAATATTTTAAAGGTCGGTATCGCTTTTGGGTGAACCCACATTACATGGGTGCTGCACAAAATATGTTATCATTCAAATTGTGTCGTTTAAGTTACGGAAGTTGAAAGGAATTTTTCAAATATTGAAACCAACTAGCATAGAAAAATAAAAGTATAAAACTATAATTTATATAGGATACCATGACCATGTGCGGGATCTCGTAAGAAGTAGAGTTGGAGAAAAAAAAATAGTTTAACATACTACGTTATGCCCTTTTGGCTAAAGAAGACGGTTCATAAATGGAAGTGTATGATTGTAAAGACTAAATTTTTGTGCTCTTCCACGGGGAATCGAACCCAAGACCACGTGCACTAAAGACACACGAGCTAGCCACTAGACCAATAAGCAGTACAGGGCAGTGGTGGAGATCAGAACCAGGACTAAGCTTAAAAGTGATAGTTTTTTTCTTGTGGAGAGGGGAAACGTCAGTAGAGGAATGGGTAAACGTCATAAATCACGGAGGGATAAACATTTCTATAATGAGACCACTACAATTACACATATTTCAGGTTTGACGTGTAACATGTAAACCTCGTTCTGTTTCTACACAATTCGACGAAAGACGGTCAAAATCACGCTTTCTTTCGATGTTCTACACTCATAATATGTAAAAGTGAGGCAGATTGGGAATTCGTATGTACTCTTATTGAAAACATATAAATAATCGTATTAAGAAGTATCGATAAAATGGTGGATTACGTTACAAAAATTGTAGCCAAAATAGTAATAAATTGCTTCTTCAATATTATTATCAAAATTTATTCGGTAAAATGGGGTTTAGAAGACTAAATAAGAACAGAAAACTGCCTGTAGGATAAGAAAAGCAAGTCAGTAACAGAACAAGCGCTCAGAAAGCGGAAGACTTCTATTCAATTCCTACTTGAGTATTTTTTTTTTTTTTTTTTTAAGTACTGTGTAATAAAATCAAAATTATGTGATTGTTTTCAAGAAACAGTATTACACTGATATGTTTATATTGTGGTGTTTGGTTCTGTGGAAATTTGCTTGTAAGTGTTTGTGCTTTTGTTCCTTTACGTCATTAGTCAAGTATTATAATTTTCGATGTTTTCCACTGCCTCGTGTTCTTCCTTCTACATTAGTTATAGAAAATAGTTTCTAACATTATTTAGAACTTGATTAAGGGGATCTTATACACTTTACACTGGTTTCTCTATTCTCATAAGATAACATTTAAATGTTACTTCTTGAATAACTAACGCAATGTGTTAAATAACTATTTAAACATTCCATAAGAATATAGAATAGCAAGAGAAACTGGATGATTGTTTCGATTTTACACATAGTACAGTGTTTAAGGCTTGGGACTTGTAAGGACTGGCCACTTCAAGGCAGTCAGAACAAACCAATGCCCTATCAAATCTGTTAGCAATATTAAAAATTCTACCCGCTGTTATCCATTTAGAAGTCCAGTTACAACTTCTAAAATGTAAGTGAATTTTTCGAATATGAGAATATAGTATCTCTGAAATTTGTGAAGATACCGACTTACAATTATCAAAAAAAGACTTTTTTAAATGAACGTAAATTTTAAGGAAATTGTTAATATATTTATGCGAACGAGTACTTACAGTCATAAGTTTTTTTTAAATGTACTTTTTTAATTTTCTTTTTTTGATATCAATCCGGATATTTGCGAATCGGATGACTGAAGTTCAGAATTGAAGTTACATTGTATTTGTTTTTAAGTTTTCCTTTTCTGTGTACTGCCTCTCTTACTTCTATGCAGTCGAGTTCTCTATAGCCTAGGTGGTTAGCTTACGCGCTTTTGGCGTTGGGGAACTCGTGTTTGTTTCCCAGCGGGAGTTCATGTGGTTCGGATCCAGTGTTGAACTGCAGGTCCAAATCTCACATAGCCTCGTTGCTAAATTCAAATCAAATCAAAATTTCATCTAGTCCAGGGGGTATGGTGGCTCAGTGGTAGAATGGTTATCTCTAGTGCATGGTGTCCCTGGTTCGATCTTCGGCTAACTAAGCTTGTGGTGGACATATGTCAGCGGAGTTTCCCCGCATACTCCCGTTCCTCCCACATTCTCATTCTACATATTATTTCATCATCATTCACTTGATTTAATCACCAGTTTCCTTTAGCTTAAAGGGCATAAACTGAAAGATTTCATTTCATTTTTTACTTTCATGTAGTCTGTTGGCTTTGTGTACTGTATATTTCATTTCCACTACTATAAATAGTCCTTTCTATCTATCTTTATACTATTACTATCATTTAGCACATATAATATTGTCGTTTGATAATAATAACACACTTTCAAATGTTAACAAACGTAATACGATCTACTTCTATTCTATCTTTCTGTCTTCTGTGTTGTTGATAAAGCTACCTCTTCTTTTAAAATGTGATTACAGCCTGTTGAAAGTTCATCTGCAGCTCCGAGGATTTTCCGTTTTCATAGATGTGGAGCGGCTGGAAGCTGGCAAGTTCGACAACAATCTCCTCCAAAGCATTCGACAGGCGAGAAACTTCCTTCTGGTTCTCACGGAAAACGCCCTTGATAGGTGCGTCAAGGATTTCGAGAGGAAGGACTGGGTCCATAGGGTAACTTCAATTTTCATTTATAATAGTGATTATTAACCTATTTATTGTAAAAAGAAAACTTCCAGATCCAAGTAAAAATAGTACTAATCGTGTATCTGTATGGAATGTAAATTATATGTAAATAATCTCAGTAATCTTTACTAGTTTTACCAGTAACTTCTCGAACTCCTGCACTAAAGCCATTGTAGATCTTCTCATGTAGATAGTTCTTAGATAAGAGGATTTATAAGGGATTTAGCGTACGAGTTCAAGAAGATACTGGTAAAAATAGTAAAGATTACTGAGATTTACTTTCTGTACGGATACAAGATCAGTACTATTTTTATTTACTAATATATCGGGCGTTCTAAAAATGGCGCCCACGGATCACAGAGCATTATTCTACAAGTCAAAATAAACCAATATATACTTGTATAATATATTTGTATACTTTTCAAGTCCTCATCTGGAGACACAAATTGCATTATGTGGCAGCGTCGCAGACAAAGAACTATAGATTAGATCTACCGGCCTATCAAATGGTTGTATCGATTCTTTCCAGATGGCAGCTAAAGTCGATATTGATTGACACTACTATAATTTATTAGTGTAGCAATGGACTCAACTGCTTGTTGTATTCGTAGAGTAATGCTAATGGCTCCAAGTTAATCTGCGACGTTGCCATATTGTGAAATTTTCATTTCCCGTAGCGGCTGAAGCAGGCCTCGGAGGGCATACTATCATATAACATTTTCGCTTTATTTTGGCCTGACTAGTAGTGCCCTGTGGTCCATGGGCGCCATTTTTAGAACACCCGATATATATATGTGTATCCTATAGGATCTATTAGCAAATATTCCAGATACAGCCCGCGATGCGAATTTTCGCTGACAATGACAATGGTTATACAATGTTACTAGCATTTAACGAAAAAAAAGGTCCAAAGAGACATATATCAATCGATTGAGCTGAACAAAATCATATACTTGAGTGAAAACCTCATGCGCAATTTACGAGAAAATCAGTTGGTTTTGTAAACCTAAATATTTATGCTGTACGATAACAAAGTGCACGCTGATCAACATTTTCATTGTGACGGTAGTAGGAACAGCCCTAAATGATGAGTAACATTTTGTCTCCTTTTCCGAGGTATTCTCGGTCGGATCTAACTTGAAAAACGAGACTACTGATATTTACACTGATAAATGGTTATTACTTAAATTTTAGAGATAAATATGAGAGCTGGTCAATAAAGAAAGATCATAAATGAATAGAACATAATTACCTGTACTAATCCTCCAGATGTTGATGTTTTTTTTTCAAAACAGTCCCCATTACATGCAATGCATTTGTTCTAACGTTTTTGCCAGTCATCAAAGACATGCTGGAAGCCAATTTTGGATACATCCTCCAAAATCACCTCCCTGAAGATGCGAAACGCCGTCCCCCTGAGGTGTTTCTTCAAAGTTGGAAAAAGAAAATAATCACAAGGGGCTAAATCAGGGCTATATGGAGGATGAGGTACACACGGAACGTTGATCTTTGCAAGATAGTCAACAGAATTTCTGTACTGCTCTTCGCTTGTCACTTCCATGTTGCCTTGTGCGAAACAAACTACGAAATTGTGAAACGGCTGTCAAGGTCACATTCCTGACGCCATGGCTCCCCAACTTGCTCGATCTATTCGCCACTTCTCTCACTACACAGACGTGTTTCGTTTTCTGTGTCTTGCTGTTGTATTCACCTCATATAAACAATGATGATCAGTCTTTAGTGATCTGCCTATGTAAAATAGAACTTTCCTCGTATTATGTTTATTTGGGAACACTTTTAATAATAATAATAATAATAATAATAATAATAATAATAATAATAATAATAATAATAATAATAATAATAATAATAAAGTTGCAAATTGTTATAGTTACAAATTGTTTCTGATTCAAAGATAATTCTTAAACGATAAACAAAATAATTCTCTATTTTTTGAAAATAGATTAACACTTCTGAATTGTAATTGAAAATCAGCATCTTGCGTTTTGTGTGTAAGATACAGTGAGTACTTAAATCAAAATGGATACAATATATTTTATCATTCTTGTTCAAATTAGCCGGACTCAATTTTGTTTGTAGGCTTAAGTTTCTCTAAGAGAATCTGGTAACGCTATTGATTGCAAGCATTATTTTCGCTAAGTTTAATGTTTTATTTTTATTACAGGAAGTGGTTGAGGCGTTGCAGTCGAACTGTAACATCATACCTATAATAGACAACTTTCAATGGCCAGAACCAGAGGAGTTGCCAGAAGACATGAGAGCCGTCTGTTACTTCAATGGAGTGAGGTAAGAAAGACCCAATGTAAAATCTCATTATTAACCCTTGTGGACCCGCGCGGGGTAATTTTTTGCCGCTACCGTAACAGTTGTTGTTGCTACTATATGACAGGTAATTTTTTTAGCAGATGGAAACTGTTGAGATTGATTGAGCATATTACGAATTCACTTAAAGATTGACGTGTGTGAATTTTTTTTATCCTGTTTCACGTCTGTTGTTATTTTTTGATCAAAAGATTCAGTATATTTCAACCAAAAATTTTCTTTGACGCCTTATATCTTCAGAACTACATATAGTGTAGCTAAACCCAAACTATCACTTGTGCTTATTCCGTAAAAAATACGAAAACTCGATTTAGGGGCCGTTCAAAAATTTTGAGGCCCAAAACTAATTATTAGCCAAGATCGTAATTTTTTGATTCATTTTTGTGGATCATTCCTAAAAGTCTTGTTTATATGTTAATAAACTTTTGAATTGCTTGTATATCGATATACACATACAGGTGTGAAGGCTGAGGTGATTTTAGAAGATTTAGATAATGAAATTTTGGGGAAGAGATATTTTCTATCAGTTGATGACCCAGTGGAAAATCTTAATGAAGATTCCAAGTCAATACTGAGTGCAGAAAATAATCTGAATGGCATAATGTCGGAAGATAAACAAGCCATCCCTCCCTCTGAGTGTCTTGAAAACACATTCTTCTACTCTACAACCCTAAGTCTATACAGGGTTCCTACTGATCTGGAGAAATCTATTTCCCTGACCTTTGACAGGAAATTCCCTGACTTTCATGATAGGTGTCGGATGACCTTGACATATAAATAAGGAATAAATAACGGTGAATATTTATATATGAGAACATTTATTCTATAGAGACAAATAATAATTAATTGCACATAGGTACATTCCACTTACCTCCAATAAAAATCTGAGCAATGTCCTATACTGTGTTCATTAATGGTTGGCTCTTGCCTAAGCTGAAATTGGTGTACAATTAGTTAGAAAAAATATATTTTAAAAATTTCCCTGACTTTCCCTGATTTCCTGCCTTTTTCTGTGAATTTCCCTGATCGGCACCAAAAATATATTTTAAAAATTTCCCTGACTTTCTCTGATTTTCTGTCTTTTTCCCTAAGTTTCCTTGACCTGCACCATTTTCCCTGATCAGTAGGAACCCCTCTATAAAAGGAAATATGTGTCAGTATGGTACAAAGAACCACAAACTGTAAGACACAGAACGGAACATTGTAATAGAGCAATTTAGTTTAAATTAAATAACGTAAAATTGTGAAAGAGCTATACAGACTGTAACTGGTTATTTATAGGCAATGTGATAGATCAGATACTAAATGCTTGCTTTTTATTTCCTACTTGACTTTGTCCTTATTTTGTAATAATAGTAATAATTCCTTTCTGCAGATGGATTCACGACTACCAAGATGCCTGCGTCGAGAAGCTGGAGAGGTTTATTAAAGGAGAAGGAAGCGTTCGTTCCGATGGCCTCCAGGGACGATTTCCAGGTGGAGCTCGAGGCGATGCAACTCCAGGCACACCATCGACGGTCGGTCGACACCCATACCAACGGATGCATAGTAATGAGAGCGGAAAGGGCAGCGCTTGCTCTGACAAAGATATCAACGGGAACTCTGGAGGAGGAGGCGGCGGGAGAGATTGACTAGATGGCCCTGCCTCAGCCAAGCACAGTAGGTAAGGCTACGCAGATGGCCAAGTTCGTTTTTATGCTAGCAAATAAGAGAACGCAACAGCCAGCACTCACCTCTGTATTTTTACTCTGACAGATTATTTGTGAAATATTTCAGAAAAAAAAAAAATTGTCTTCTGGCAGCGACGAACTGCATATTTAAATACTCTTGTCTTTGTACATCACTGATTTGTTGCAAATCCTTAAAAATGTGTAATTTCCTGTCAAATTTGAGAAAAAATCTAGTTTTATGTCTGACGATGATGCCCAGTTGATGAAGAACAATGAGATTGTGAAAAGTGGTGGAAAGAAATGTGGGAGGAAGCAGAAGGGTCTCGAGAAAACTCACGGACACGTTATCCACCACAGACTAGAAAAATAAAAGAGTAAACACAAAATTTGTTGGTAAACGACGTGCTGTCTCGTTAATTACTAATTAATATTTTCAGATAATCTAATAAAGAAAAATAATTACATATGTACGAAACTTGTTGATTAAATCAGTTTGTAGTTTCGTTTATAAATGCCCAGTACTTAAATTGAGCAAGAACGACCAAGCAGCAAATATTGAATCCGTCACTGTTCTTTTCCTTAATTACTATTTAAAATATCATAGTTCCTTATTCATAAGTAGACTGTTCATAACTAAGTACTTGCAAAATTATTTTTAGAGAGGCTGTTTGGGAGTACTTGATCACTCTCCACCTACACCCCTAAAAATTGGTGTGCAAGTACTGGAGCATTCATAAACATGGATATTTGGATAGTTCATATATCAGTCCCTCAGTGATGTCTTGACTCGACTACGACAGGCCCCATACTAGTGGAAATATCAACTTTTAATGTTCACTTTTATTTGACGTTTTCGGCACCTTATAACCCCGAAACTATCCACTTTTAAGCACATGTCTATATGAACTTGTTTTATTACTTTGATGTGAGGAATCTGATCTTACACCCTATATAAGAGAAGGTGTAAGCCAGAGAAGCATTTTTAAGAAAGGTTCTAGAGAGAACTGAATTGATATTTAAAAAATACTAATTATTATTTGGATACAGAGGTGTGTGATACAATTTATGTAGTGTTATGCATCCATAAGGCAAAATTTAATCGAAAATTCAGAACTGTAACGAAAATTAAAATGCAGACTGCAGGATGGAGTCGCTCTACCATACATCAATCAAATATAGTTTATAGTGCTGCTCAAATGTATTTAATTTTCTGCAGCATCTTACCTGTAGAATATATGATAGGAACCAGGTTTTTCTTTTTAATCTTGCGTCTCTCCTTGTAAATCATGCAAACTGCATGTCTTTCTCATTAACTATTACAATATACCTTTGGTTTGTGTTCGGTGATAGATCCATCCATGAAATAACTGCACTTTTTTTCTTTTTTCCCACCAACCTGTAAGTAGCCTGTTAAAATCTGCTAGTGCATAAGAACAATCAAAAATTAAGATTTTAACTTTATGTGGTTTTATTCAGATAAATAAAGCTCAAAATAAAGCATCTCAGTTGAAGGAATATATTATTAAACTTAACACAGTGTAATACTACAGACACAATATGTCGGAAAAATAATGGAACTTTTAAAATTAAACAAAACAAATTAGGTATTTTACCAATTGTAGTTCTTTTTATTCAAAATACGTCCCTTCCACATCAATATACCGCTGAGTACGTTCAACCAATGCTAGCATTGAGTTTTTAATGTCTTTTTTCCGAATCGTCTCAATGATCCTCGTCACGGCAGACTGGACGTATCTAACATTGTCATAATACGTTCCTTTCATGGCCAATTTTAATTTTGTGAATATGAATTAGTCACATGGCGATAAATCAGGCAAATATGGAGGATGTTGAAGCACACAGATTTATTTATTTATTTTTTAGCCAAAAAGTTACGAGCTGAGATGGTTTTGTGACTGGTGCATTGTTGTGCAATAAAGACCAAGAACCTGGCGCTCTATACTCGGGCCTGACGCCAACGATTCCACTATCCATCTCACAGTCAAATTCGCATCGTGGATGATCATTTCATGGACTTGTTCCACCAACTCATCGCGAATTTTGTTTTTCGATCTGCCTGGCTTTGTGTCGTCTTCTAAGGACACATGACCGTCCCAGAATAGCGTATACCACTCGAACATACGTGTACGAGATAAGCACTCATCACTATACATCTGTTTCACCATTTCCAATGTTTATGTAGATTTTTTTATCTCTCTCTTTGCGCCATCGTGCTTTTGTGACGAGGTGACACCGGATACATTCACTTTTCTTGCTATAACTTGACACTCCGTTAATCGGTTCTTATGATTGTGGTCTCATTTTGTTGAGCAGATATCCAGCTTTCCGATGATATGTTGCTTCGATAGATGGAACTAGTGGTTATCTGAA
This sequence comes from Thermobia domestica, assembly GCF_964235325.1. Lineage (NCBI taxonomy): Eukaryota > Metazoa > Arthropoda > Insecta > Zygentoma > Lepismatidae > Thermobia > Thermobia domestica. Next base: position 6,082,082 of record NC_137462.1, read on the forward strand.
AAGAATAAAAGTTCCGTTACCGTTCCGACATATTGTGTATATTCGACTGTAGTGCCTAGATTTATCTTGGTAATGAAGAGCTTAATTTCACAATAATATCAGCGTTCAACGGAAGAAAAAATGTTCAAAGATGAGACATATGAAGATCGATAAATCTGATTGAGATGAACAAAATGATTTGGAGATATAGGAGGTAGCTTTTTTTTTTTTTTTTTTTTTTTTTTAAGGAAATTAAGAACTATTTAAAAAAAATAAATCCAAAGATATATGCTATACGATAAAACCACGTCCTCTTTTAGAATGAAACGTACTCATTAAGCCCTTTGCCATGATGCTACCAAGATAGCAGTATACACCTGCTTAATGAGATATATGCTCCCGCCAAGTGAACTTTGTGGGGGACAAACACCGTGTGCATGGGTTTTCTCGGGGTTCTCCCGTTTCCACCCACTTTCTTCATTCCACCATTTCATTCATCTATCTTCATTACCGTCTCCTTTTGCCTAACCGGCATAACCGTGGAACGTAAAACTAAAAAATTTCATTTCATTTCATTTTTAATGAGATATAGTCCAAAAATACAGTCCATTTGATTTGTCCTTTCTGACAGTTTTTTTCCTTCCTACACGTGGTCATAACAATCAGGCAAGAAGAACTGTTTCTGTGGCAACAATTATAATGGCTCATTTCTCTCCCTCTGGAGTGGTAAACATTCCACCGTTTCCGCACGTTGCCAATTTGAATACAAACAAATACACATTGTTTTAGTCCAATGTCAACTTGAGTAGTGGACCTGCTGGTTATTGAGAACATTCCTTTTAGTTCTCTTTTGTGTCATTTAATTTTATAAAACTGAGATTCACTTGCAGTAAATAATTTCCGAAGCAAAAGTTGGCAACATTGAGCACCGCGTTCGCGCAGTGAGCTGTCAGAAGGGACAAGTAGTATCAATTGCAGTATAATTATTAAATTTTAAATTCTAATTTTGGCTTAAATATAATATTGTTCAAAGATAAGACGTATAAAACGATAGATCATATAGCACTGAACAAAATGACATGGTTTTGCTTGGATAAATTCTGATGCGTAGATTTTGGGATTTTTTTTTAAAAAAAACTAATTTTTATGACATTATTAAGCACAATGTTAATTCTTTCGATTAATAGATTTGTCGTTAATTAAGAAAGAAGTATTCCAAACAATTAAAAAGACTAAGAGAGGTATAACGCAGTTTTCTCAAGGAGTTCAACAGAAGAGGAATAAATAAATAAATAATTGTAAAAATATTTTTGCTTGTGTATCGGTATTATAAAACGAGAATGAAACTAACCCAAAATTCTACAGCTAAATGAATAAGTATTTATTTATTTTTTGTATGATACTTATAAGTTTATTGTTCTATTCTTTATATCTGATCAATTGTTCGTATTTTTTTCAATTTTTTCCAGGCTGCGTAAATCGTCGTCACCTCGTGCTCAGAGTCCCTCTCATGCATGGGAAGGGTTGAAAGGCAGTGCAAGGGCCCAAAGCCCAGCCAGGAGACCTCCAGCGAGCCCACAAACTCGTCTTCATGGTCCAGCGCGCCCCTCAAGCCCTGTGCGCCCACGACGCATCGGGGGAGGTGGGTTGCTATGCTCTCCTCCACTGCCCTCGGCTCTCCCACAGTCCAGGAACAACAAATCGTCTGCCAACAACAGCAGCGACGCTAACGGAGGGTTTGGGAGATCTCGCAGCTTAGATGGATATTTGGATGAGGCAGGGAACACGATGACCGCTGGTGAGACACCGGAGCAGGTGGTGAGTGAATGTGAACAGTACCTGAGTGCGAATGATCTTACTACTAGTAGTAATACTACCGATGGGCAAGTGGAAGAAGGGGCTAATGAACAGACTGGGCTTCTTCAAGTGTCGGGAGCCGGACTCCAGAAGTCCAAGAGCTGTGATGCTAATTTAGATGGTGGCGGACAAGATGATGATGACACCCAGTCTGTGTCCGAGAGTAATGTATCAGCAGAGGGTAAGGGTTCAGTGATGTCCCTTCCTTTGAATGCTGCTGAGCCGAAGAGAAAGAAGAACTTCATGGACCGGTGTGTTAACAAAGTGCGGTCTTTGATGCGGAAATGACGTCAACAGAGTAATTATTATTTTTATTTTCTGACGTTGGACACTCCGTAAAGACTTAGAGACCAAGATTTTGTTGCGTAATTGATAGTGTCTGCTTCTGTATAGTTTAAAATGAACCATGATCACTTTTATGAGCATCATCATCAAGGTGGCAGGATATTTCTCTCGTTCTGCACAGCAAGTGAGATTTTTTTTTCTTTTTAACTAAGAGACATCAGTGGTGAAAAGGAGATAAGGTCTGCAGCTTTAAGTGAAAAATGAACTTGTTTGATTGTAGCAGAGAAATCGTTGTTTTAATTATAATTTTACTTTAAAATAAAAATTCTCTACAGGGGTCAGGACAACATTTTTATTGTTTGGTCCCGTGCTTGTTAGTTGAATGGAATAGTGAAACCATTCTATACAAGACGTACATAGAAGACAATGCATAAAACAACGGAAAAGCACTGATAGAGAAATTGTATGAAGTATGTATGCATTTGTGTATATTAGTGTATATGACACGAATATCTGGAAGTGTGTGTGTGATAAATCTATCGTAAAATTGTGGCTTTCTTTCCACACCAAAGTATATTATATATATATATATTTAGAATAATTGGGCAGCTACCAGAAACAATGGCAGATGGTTGGTATTATTTTATCGAATTGTTAGAATAAGATTACATTTGAACAGACACCTTTCCATTGGAACATTTCTGGTCGTCTCTGCTAAAATAGCGTAAAATAACTGATGATGAGCTGTGCTTTTCAATTATTTTTTCATTCAGTCGAGCAGCAAAGTTTAAGAGCGTAATAAAACAATTGTTAAGCTAATAATAATTTATTTTATGAATATACATATATATTTTTATGTAGTTTAATGTCAGAAACACGTCCATTTGTAAACAGTTTTGTTTGTTAAATTTGTGAACACTGTATTGTGATTTTAGTTGGCGAGTAGATGGGACATTTTTCTACCATTGATGCGTTGTGCCAGAAACAGAGATCCTAACACTAGATTTTCTACTCAATTTTTATTTTACTTTGAATTTTAGTGTACAAAGACATTAAGGTTACCAGTTTATTACTATTTTATCGTTTAGCAAATGATAAAAAATAAAAAACAATAATTTATTTTCAAGTTTATACATTTTCTTTCGTGTAAGGAATGGTGTTCTTTCTAATATGGTATCACTAAAACAGTGACAAGGGACATTGAACAGAATACATTTGTGTCAACCATGTATTATATTCGAGTAAAATTAAACGATGTTAACTTGTAAGAAAGAAGGGAACTTTATTTTAACAAGAAATGAATTCCTTTTTGAAGACTATTTCTAACATATTTACGTTTTTTTTTTTTTTTTTAATTTGGTGAAATTAAATTATGAAATTAATTTAATTATGAAAAAATACATAGGTGTAATTTACTGTATGGGATGCGTTTTCTTGAACAATTTTCTCAATCACATTTCATAAATAAATGTATCATTAATAACCTAACAATATGACAACTCGTTCGTCCTGTAAACTTCCAGAAGGGATAGTTTACTCTTCTCCGACGATTTTCCCATTAACGCCTGACGCAGTTTTATTCATATTTCATAAATAAATGTTACATAAATAACCTAACGATATGGTATAATTCCATCATCCTAAAAAGCTAGAAGTGGTATATTACGTTTCGGAGCAAGTTTTACCCTACGATTTTCTCGAGAACGATTCAGGCAATTTTGTTCGTATTTCATAAATAGCATAACTCGTTTGTCCTGAAACGCGAGATATGCAAGGGATATTTTATTCTTGGGGATGACTTTTTTTGACGATTTTTTCAGAAAGTACTCAGACGGTTTTGCTCATACTTCGCATACAATTATTTCCTTAATAATTCTAATATATGGCATAAGTTATTTCTAACAGAAATATGACCAATGGGTACTTAATTTTGGACGTAAGTTGCTTCGAACAAAGTTTTCCAAAACACATTATTTTATTCGCATTTCCCAAATAAATGTTTCAGTAATATCTGCAGCATAACACGAGTCAGTTTAAGAAATTCGAGCGAGAAAATTCAGTGCGTTTCATCCGTACCCATTCTTAAATATATTTTTAAACGTTACACCTAATCACAATTTTCCTAACAAAATCCAAACTTCTTTTTAAATGTGTCTTGTTATGGCCAAATGGTTCAAGTGTATTGGTTCTGGACTTGAATCCCCGTGAGAGCTAGTGTATTTTTATCCAACGTTAAGATATAGGTAATAAGTAGGTGCAAAGAGAAAAGTGTTTAAACAAGCCTAACCAAGCTAATGAATAATACAAAGAAATAATACAATAAATATTACGAAATTATAGAAGAAACGTTGTTAATATTAGATATTTGCATGTGAAATGTCCAACCGATGACTGTCAACTCCAAAGGTAAGAAAGTGAAACATCCAATACCAGGTTAATCAGTGGTCTCTAGGTAAAGCTATCCTACTAGAAAGTGATTGAGATACCAAAAAATGTTATAATTGCTGGGAGACATGTTAGGAGAATACAGTGGGTGAGAAAGTTTAATACTGCAAGTCATGAATAGTCTGCACCTTCGTTGAGTATTGAAGTGCGTAGGCCTATATAGGTTTGCATTGAAATGAGCATTAATACACAATATCTGTTGAACATTACGGGGGGCTTGCGGACAGGTTTGCAGTGTATTTCACGGTTTTCAATATTGTAACGATCCTAGCGAACACTTGAGCCTTCCCCACTGTACACTATAAGTTAAATTCGTGTTTAATTAAAATTCACTGTTAACCGTTATCATCTGTGCACTACGGGCAACAATCCGCCAGTAATTCTTTATTTTTGCCCTTTGTTTTAGCGCCATAAATGTCTTCCTTTGTTGTTAGTCCCAACTTTCTAGACCGTGCAGAAAATACAAGAAAATATACCTTTCTAATACTATTAAAGTAGTATTCCCTCAATGTGATACTTGTTTGTTTAACTGTATACAGACAGCTGATCCGTGGAAGAATCGTTGATAATAATAAATAAAATAAACTCGACAAATATCTTGTAAATAATAGGTAAAAGTTTGCGTCACACTGTTCATTTTGCTGGGCACGCCAGCGTGCCGTGTTATCCGGTTGTGGCACACTGGAATGTAGAGTATGGCTTTCTAATTTTTCCCAACTATTTTAACTGCTTCAATTGAAATGAATCTATAATAATAAGAGAGTGAATTTACCCTTCGATTTTGAATAAGGTCCGCTAGAATTGTATATATAAAAAATAATAATACTTAGAATTTTATAGAGTAGTTTGTTTTATTCGAAATGACATACTTCCTGCAATTGTTTGGGTTGGAATTATTTGAAATCAAATCTTTTTAAGTTTTACGACCCACGGTTATACCGGCTAGGCTAGAGACGGTGATAATGAGAAATGAGTGAAATGAAGAAGGTGGGAGAAAACGGCAGAACTCCGAGAAAACCCATGCACATGGTGTTTGTCCACCACAAAATTCACTTGGTGCGAGCTGGGGTATAACCAAGGATCCCATGCACCAAAGGTGAACGCTTTATTACTGAGCCACCGCGGCTCCTCTGAAATTATTTATAGCAGAGAGTGACTACTTTGTGAAAACTTGATATCGAACACATTATTTAAAAGTACCTGCTTTTTGTGAAATATTGCTTAATATTCAGGAAAACCTAAGTCAATAAAATAATAATCTTAAATTAAAAACTCTCTGGACCTAGTGCATTGGCACAATTCCACGAATTAAAAAGAATTTGTTTACTTTTCATGTAAGTGTAGAAGGACTTAATCCCTGTTGCTTTCAATATACGAAGAAAGTGTCCAACTGTCAAATGATGTGCTACATAAAATGCCCTATGCAACATAATGTAGTATAGAGGCATCATTTCTAAGTTGTCTAAAGAACACTTTTGTTTTGGCAAGAAAGGGAGAAAATAGAAAATGCTCAGTTTTAACCAAATAGAAAGTTTGCACATTTAAGGGAAAATGCACAGAGTTGTTGGATATTAAATTAGTTCGGATTAATGGAGTAAGACACCGTAGTTTATTGTTTGAAATATACTGGGAGTGACCAAATCATTACCTATGGAAATATCGAAAGAGACACGTTAATGGTGTTAGTTGCAAACTATTGTAGAAATGAAAAAATTAAGGAAATCTCTAAAATTCTGAAATCACAGATCCAAATTGAGTGACTGTTAAGTAAAACTGCTAAATCTGACTAAAGCAAAAGAAAAAACAAAAGTATTAATGACCTGTGTTACAATTTCAGACATATCATTCTCATATCAAAACTACGAATGAAGTAAATTATGAATAAAGGTGAATTTACAGTTCTGGAATACCAAAAAATGATTTTGCTAGATGTAAATTTTGGGAAAACTTTTTTATAAGGCTTTAGGTTTATTTATTGGTTTGTTTGTTTATTAGCTTCCCGATGCCGTAAACGTCGCCAACACCTAGTGGCCCACTTGTCGGCAAATGGCGATCGTCGATATAGCGACGCGTCGAAGGATTGCCGCTAGTATGCCACTAATGGCAGGGATTCGTCGAGTCAAAGCAGATATCTAGAATCGGGGGTATTGAAGTTACCACCGCGTAACAGCGAGGACTTCATTTTGATCAGCGCTCCTTTGATTTGTCACGGAGAATCGCAAAGGGACCAACACGAACTATCGCCAGTCATGTGCATGCGGTTATTATTTTATATTAATTTTCCCTGACGAATTGTTATTATAAGGACAAAATACTTGAGCTCCGGGGATCAAGAGTAACTTCTGCCTTTACATCATGAAGTGAAAAATCTTGAGATGGGTGCGTATAATTGTATTAATTTAGATGGCAACTGTCGCCGATCACTAGCAAATGAATATGGGAGAACTATGAAAAAAGTGAATAGACCCTTGCCATTTTGTTATAAAATTACATGGCGAGTGCATTTGATCTGATTCCAAACAGTTATCGTCAAATATACACGGTTAACCCCTTCAGTGTGGGTGGGGAGTTAACTCGTGTCTTCAAAACGCACCTGCTGTGCGGATGGCGTATATATACGTTTTCATTTTGCTTTGGCTATTTTGTATTGCGTATGGCGAATATACTTGCCCATGGTATGAGTAATGTTATTCCCGACAATATTTAGCGAGTTTGCGCTCACCTAGGAATCCCAAGAGACCACACAAAAAAATTGGGCCTGATCTGTTGAGGCATTCCCAAATTTTGTGTAACCTAACCATATGATGATGATGATGATGATGATAACCATAAATACGACAATGACAAGTTATAGTAGCTAATTAGAAGCAACGAAGATCATAATGCGGAAAATTTCATTGTGATTGCTTGAGAGGTTCAAAAGTTATTAAAAAGTAACAAATTCCAAAGTTCTAAAAAAAATACTTTTTTTTTTTTTTTTTTTTTTTTTTTTTTTACAGCGATTCGCATCTGAATATTACGCACTGAAGGGGTTAAAGGAGCACTGATTAGAAATATTAAAACGATTTCAACGATTTATCACTCTACAAGCTGTGTCTTCATAATCGCCTTCGTGGCGAATTCGGAAGAACATGCAAATCGTAACTCTAAGGAAGGTGGTTCGCACCCAGCTCATGGCACTTTTTTTTTTTTTTACTTTTTTAAAAATGTTTTTAGACTCACCTTAATGCAAACAAATTACGCATAGAGGCGATTTAACGTATTTTAGGGGAATAATTTTGTGGTTCGTTGGCGTTCCGTCGCTTCTCTGCAGCTGGTGGTATAATTTTCAAAACGGAAGTGGGACCACCGCCGATCGTCGCTGCGGGACCGCCAATTTTTGGAGACATGTTGCTAGTTGCCTATCGCTGGTCCACCGACGCTTACAGCATGGGGTTGTCCCCTCACAAGTGAGGCAGATTGTAATCGACCAAGAGTGTTTTGGAAAAATGGGGAACATCTTCCGACTTCGACTTCTGAATAATCCGTTTAGGATCAAGTCGAATCAAGGCTGTCCCACGGGAAGGTAGAACAAGTGAGGCAATCGTTCCAAGCACTACGCTCGAGAGCCTCCGTCTCATTCAAGATTTAGACTCTTCAGGAAAAGTAACAACTTCATTACTTGCAAAAGATATTTTTACGATTGTATACACGATGTACTATTAATTTCGAAAATTGTACTCATAATATAATTTCTCATCATGGATTTGAAAAAATCGAAGTTCGAACAAAGAAAGATCTTCGATCCACATGTCTCTTCATGTTTGATATGGAAGTCTCATCTTCATTATTGCAACGCGAATCGACGGGATGGCTCTAAGTAAAAACATTCATTTAGATGGTTAAGTAATCAGGAAATTGCTGCTGTTATTTCACGAAACACAACAGATCTTGAGAAAAATATTGCTTACCAGGGGGAGGGAGTAAATCATCTGCTTACGTTTGCTTAACTAGGAAGAAGGCAAGGGCGCCAAAGCTCATGTGGGCTCCCTTTGTATTTATGAATATACAATATTTGGCATAATTTGAGTGCAATTTGTCTCAAAATCCTCATATATATGTCTTCTGCATTTGAATGGACCCCCCCAAATTTACAGAGAAATCGGCGCCCTTGGAAGAAGGTCTAGTGAAATGAATAAAAATGTAATAACGTAATACTTGAACAACTCTATCTAATGGAGGAAAGTAAATTAATACTCAACACTTCTTCCAATTTTAAGCATTTCAAAGATTCTCGTAATTTAGTAGTGTCCCGGATTTGCATTTTTGAAATATGGGAACTCTATCTATACCTTAACGTGGGAATCGGTTTCGGGCCATGCACTTAAGCCGCTTTGCTACAAGAGGCACATAGGAGTTTTTCTTTCGATTTCCTTAGGAATATTGCGAATGGTATGACTTTTAAAACTATGTTTATATATTAGAACGATACACTCAATGTCTTCTTGCTATTTTTGTTATGTGATACACGTAGCAGACAGTTTTCTTTAGTTACATTTTTCTCGAAAATATGTTTCATTTTGTTTGTGCTATAATGCAGTTTCCAAAGTAAACCGGTTTATAAATGAAAAATAGGAAAAAGTTTGAGAGAAATACAGAACTGTTGCATTATTATTATTATTATTATTATTATTATTATTATTATTATTATTATTATTATTATTATTATTATTATTATTGATATTTTTAAAACTTTAGAATTACGTGCTTACGAGGATTCGTGTTGGGACCCCTCCGAATAGAAAACCTGGATACGTGTCTGCATTGAATGATAGACATATGAGTCAAGGTATAGACGGGCGCGCTAGGCGATAGACTCCAGAGCGTGAAAAATAGATTAAGACCACAACTTGCAGTTCTTCTTGCCGATTGGTGCTATCTGTAATGATATGTCGGATCATACGGTATGTGGAACAAAGGAAGGTCGGATAAGCGAGACCATGGTGTATTGGTATTTCACGCATCTAAACCTGTGAAATGTTTATGTAAACAATTATGTTTCACTCCCTAGCTAAATTTGTGGGTATGATCACACACCTTGCCTAGAAGCCAACTTCAATAATTTACTTTAGGTCTTTTAAATAATGGCATTTTAGGCATTTTAAATAATGGCAAACTAGTCCATTTCATCACGATAAACCACGTTTGGTACTAAGATGTCTTTTTTGTGTCCGTATATATCCTTCACACTTTGTTGGAGACAAAATTGTTCTCTTGTCAAGAAAACAGGATGAGAGAAGCTATACAACAGCATGAACTGAAAACAATAGCTATTACCAATAGTACTCTAATCCTGGATAAATACGTCATTACAGCAAAATATCAATAAGTTATGTCCTTATTATATTGTTTCGGTTCTTATTAACACGAAAATTATAATGTTTTGTAAAAGAAAAAAGGATGGGATGGAATGGGATTCGATCTAGTGTCAAAATAGTGTAAGAACTACTAATCTACCACGCTACCCACCTAACCACGTAAACTACTTTTTGCTTGTTCTCTTTTTCTTAAGAAATAAATGCTAATATCCATAGCGCATGTCACTTCCAATCTCAAGACAGAAGATTTCCTCTTTGTTTCTATATTTCCGTACGACATCTTGGTTACAGAAGCTAATTTGTATTTGGCAAACCATCTAGACATTAGGTTTAAACCAATAAATTCAATATTTTACTCCACTTTCCAGTTCCTTCCGCCAGCTCGTTCACTGCCTATTGTCAATTTCCCTCCGCAATTGTGGTTTGCTACTGAAAAATCCCTAGAAATCATGATTGCCAGTATACACAAAACCGAGCATAATTTTGTTTTTGCTTATATTTTTATTATTATTATTATTATTATTATTATTATTTGGAAATATCTCCTTAGATGGATTGTTTTCTATTATCTACAAATACTAATAACTGAATTTTACCCATACATGTAATTAAAATGGAATAAATGTGAAAAATCGTGAGTTACAGTATACGCGCGCAATTTTTATTGCGCATGGGAGTACATAAAAGGGCAAAAGTAGACCCAAGCTTATTAGAAACACCACCTCTGTATGATAGTCCAACAAAGGGAAAGTGATACACCTATAACTGAAGAAATAAAACACATGAGAAAACAAATTAAGTATAAAGTAGGAGTAGAGCCAATTACTAAACAAACACGTTTTGGTAAAATTGATACAAAGTATTATGCGGCAAGAGATAAGACCTTTGGAATAAATGCATATAATGAAGAAGGGAAAATAATAAACATGATAGGAGATACTGAAGCTAAGATCAATGGTGGTGATTTGATCATTAATAATCGACATTACACAGGAACAGAAGGCTTATGGGAATCATTAATGAAAATTAATCCAAGAAACTGATGATGATGGTGATCTAGAAAACTATACACAAATATTAATTGATTCTAATACTGCATTTCAAGATAAGAATCCAGATACAAGAAAACCAGTCTAGTGTAGATAAAAAATAATAAAATCTTCAAACTCATTTGGGATAATTTTACAAAACCATCAAAAAGAAAGAAAACACCAAAGTCTGAAGAGGGAATCAGGTTATATATAACGATTTACCAACGGAAGAAAATTAATTCATCGATTGATTGTTATCGATGGAGAAGAAAAAGCTGGAAATAACAATTTTTATAATGAGAAAGTATGCATTATGGATATGATTAATTCTAAACTCTCTCTGAAAGGGTATAGGCTATTTGATGAAGATTTTAAATACACTACCATAAAAAAAATTAAAATAGTGAAAAAGTATGGGAAAGGATTACTAAATGATTTAATTAATAAACTTAAATTTGAGATGCATATTCCAGGATATTCGTACTGCGGTCAACTTTGGGCCGTTATCATGTGTTTAAAAGAGCATGGTAATACACACCTTGTTGCGGGAAATTCCTTAGAACCTAATCTACCAACTCTATGTAGGAACTTTTAGGGGGAACTCGGGTAATGATAGAACACAATGCTAAAAACAGAACTGGATAATCCGCAGGCGAGCTCCTAAATTAGTGAAAATTATATATAACTGGTCAGTCGAATATGGAACAGTTTCAGAGACTGAACGGGTGCGGTGGTGAGGAGTCTGACCAACTTTGATGATCCATTAAGATATAGTCCAGCCTTCATTGAGGGATTAAATACCACTTACAAAGCTACAAGAAAGTTTAGAAATAGGCGATAAAGGATCCGTTAGACAAAACTTGTAAACAACATGATATCTACTACAGAGATGATAAAGAAACAACTTCTAGACATGTTGCGGACAAAGAATTAGAAAATAAAGCATGGGAAAGAGCTTTTGCTAAAAATGCAAACTTGATTGAACTAAAGAAAATAACAATACAAACTGTTTATTGAAGATGGTGATAATATTTACACAAGAGAAAAAATATTACATGGTATTCATAACACGAAAACCTTTTTTAAAAATGTTTAAGATTAGTTCTTAACTAATACAGTTTTCACGCCAGTTTTTCACAAAACTTTTAATTTTCACTGTAGGTATACTGCAATTCCATTTGACACTGCCACTGAATATTATTCAAACTTTACTTTTTATATATGAAAACATGTTCTAATTTCATTATTATGAAAAAAGTCTTCATATTGATGACGAAAATAATTATGACAACGATCCGATGAGCCAAGGAGAAAAGTCATACTGTGCAATGATGATCATACATTGTGTCATTCTTTATTCTCTTAAATGAAAACGATAGAAACCATAATTTAAAATTTATTTTTATCTATAATAATGAACAAATGAAGAACAAACGATAATAGCAATAGAAATTTTAAAAAAATGTAATAATAACGAAGAAGACGGAATAACAGAAATAAATGAATACCCATACCTCAAATAACAAGTACAACACATGGAAAACATTTCTTTTCAGTGTTGTTGAAAATCGTTTCATGATTCTCCTTTAGGTTTTAACATAAATATAAGTATGAATAATGTCCACATAAGGATGATTTCACACATTGAACTTGTTTATTATTGAATTTATAATAAACAAAATTTCTACGTAGAAATTGAATGCACAGTATTACATATGGAGGAAATCCGAACGTGTCGAAGTATTCTCAATATCCGTCAGTATCAATGTATACGGCTATCCAATGTACACTTATTTTAGTAGAAGGATCTGTATTTATTACGGTAGTTGCATCTAGGTACAGTAATGTATATGAAATACATCTAGGTACAGTAATGTATATGAAACAAAGAATTTGCTTGAAGAGCATGTAGTAATTCTAACATAGACGATATCATATATAAATGCATACATGTACATATATGATGTATTATTGAAATAATAACTTACTTTTATATTCCTGTAAAAGTTTTATATTCCTGTTAAGGTCATAGGTGCCTGTACTCCACGATATTCCTCGGGTGATCCAGAGGGGCGCGGTGGCTTAGTGGTAGAGCGTTCACCTCCGGTGCTTGGGGTCCCTGGTTTGATCCCAGCTTGCGCCATGTGGACTTTGTGGTGAACAAACACTGTGCTCGTGGGTTTTCTCGGGGTTCTCCCGTTTCCTCCCACTTTCTTCATTCCACCATTTCACTCATTTCTCATTATGACCATCTCCTTTAGCCTAACCGGCATAATCGTGGGACGTTAAACTTAAAGATTTCATTTCATTTTTCCTCGGGTGATCCACTTCTAAGAGGGATTGAAATGCTATAAAGGACACTGATGCTACTAGGGAGTTCTTAAAATGAACTTTCAGACGAACACGGGTTGGTTGGTATAATAAGGTTCCAATGCTGCACAGCGTTGGCTTCTCCATCTTGCGTAATTTCGTAAAGAAAGATAGTGTATCCTTATGGAAAGTCAAGACGAGGAATACTGTTACCATGATTGAAAAAATGAATCTCTGAATCACAGAATAAGGTGAAAAAAATATATATAAAGGTTGTCTTCAAAATTGGGTTGTAAATGTTTTGAAGATGCAGGTTTTCATTGATGTATAGGGGGAATAAATGCCACAATCACTCGAGTTGGTAGTACTCCCATAAATAAATTATCTATTTCAAAAAACGGCCTAAATTACGCGGGACTCACCCACTCGCGCGTTAACCACCCAATCTTCCCCTCTCCCTTTCACTTCCTCTCCCACCGCGACTAGCCAGGACTATCATACCCTTCCCTTGCAGTTTAAGGGTAATTCTTCCTATATACGAGGTACTTACGCAAACAGAGACTTACTTTTTTGCCTAGATAGTGAGTGGTGCAGACGTGGGATTATTTCCATTTGAATTATTGGAACCAGACGCACATACTTTCTATCTCCCCTCCCTCCTCCACGGCCTGTCCGATAAACCTGTGCAATTAAATCGCGCTACTATCCTCAAAATTAACTTGAATGGTCGTAATTACTCCATTCTTTTTCGATTAGTTCCCTTCAAAAATTTCCCACCCCTTCTTCACGTTTTTTGCAAGATCAACAATCCATTTTGGATCACTCAAAAGGCACTTTGTCCTTGAAACATTTTGGAAAAATGCCACATACTGTAAAAGATAAAAACCCAGTTAGTATTCACATCTCGCATTTGTGTCAGAAACACTCCAAACCCCAGGTTGTATTTTTTACCCTTCACACTACTATTATCCCCCCTCATTCTGTTAGATTCGTACCATTTGCTACTAATTGTTATTCCCTGACATACAGTTTCGCCTACATCAGGGTTGGACCCACCTGAAAAAACCCACTTTAAAACCCACCTGGGTTTTTGACCTATTTGTTAGTATATAATTGGTACAACTAAGGTGATCACATTGTAAGTGCTTTTCATCAGATTTTAGACTTTCCTTGGGCGAATTAGAGGCTTTCACGTTAAGGTAGATAACAACATTCAACATACGACCTTTAAAGTTCTGAATGCACTGAATGAATTAAAAAAAAACAGCTTGAGATAGTTATAGAACAAATTAATGTATGGATTATGCTGATAGCCTGTTTGAAGCAAAATAAGCAATTTTGTACTTTAGAAAATATTTTCCGTGAATAGTGTGCTCGTCGACTCGGCGACACCGAGGGACGTTATCACTCATACGTTTGATGGGTTTAAGGTCATAGGTGCCAGTTCTAGTAGTACATATGTAAATACATTAGTAAAACTATTAGTATTATTTCTTACCTTTGATATAAAACACAAGTTTCTTCAACTAAAATTTGGTTCTCCAACAATAACAGTTTAGTTCAGTCATTTGTTGCTACTCTTCAAATAATTATTCTGTAGAATCAACACCAGCAATAGCGTAAAAATTCTTGTCAAATTTAAGAAGCTTAATGCTCGGGGTTCCGAAGACTATGTACCGCTTACTATTTCAAGTGCCGAGTTCAAATTTCCGTACTAGTGGAAGTTTTGATGTACACGCCGTGAAAGAAGTGCTCGGGAAATTAAACGCAGAAGGATCGGAAATTAATACTTCAAGAATAAAACTATTTATTTTACGCTTAAGCCTGCCGTACGTCCCGTAAAAAACGGGACAGTCCCGTTTTTGGGCCCGAGTGTCCCGCGTCCCCGTAAATTTAGTCGTGACAGGGAAATGTCCCGTATTTTTAACTCCGTTCCATTTCTGCTATCAATATCAGCTTATTTGAAAAGTGAAAAAAAAAAAAAAAAAAAAAATCTGACATTGGCTGGAGATCCTGTAATTAGTGAATGAACAGTGCGCTGTTGCAGGTAACAGTTTCGAGGAAGTTATTACGTCACCCTGTTCGACTTGATAGCGAGCGAAATTTGCAATGCTACTTTTTTCATTGCACTTTATGGAAACTCGGATACTTTCCGGAACATTAAAAATAATAATAATAATAATTTTGGCAAATACAGCCATGTAAATAAATATTACTAAACGCGCGAAGAATATTGAAGGTAAATTGTACGTACCACTGATTTAAATAATTTGCATATTGTTTTCCTGTAAAGCATTTTTATAGCACATCTTAAGTTTTTAGGCATCTTCAGTCCGTACAATTAATTGCAGGTTACGAAGAGAGAAAAGCAGCTGGTGCGTAGTGAACTTTCGCCTATTATATTCTTTAAAAAATAAATAAAATGAAATCTTTTAGTCTCACGGTTATGCCTGCTATGCTCAAGGTGACGGTGATGATGAGAAATGAATGAAATGACGGAATGAAGAAAGTGGGAGGAAATGTAAGAATCCCGAAAAAACCCACGCACAAGGTGTTTGTCCACCACAAAGCTCACTTGGCGCGAGCTGCGATCGAACTAGGGACCCCATGCACCAGAGGTGAACGCTCTATCACTGAGCCACCGCGGCGTATTATACTTTTGTTCATAACCAGACTACAGTTCATTGCATTGTGTTGGAAAGTTGAGGGGGATCTGAGGTGTCCCGATTCTCATGGAGAAAATATGGGAGGTTTTTTACGCTGGAAGATGTTAATTTCATTTATTTATTTCATTCATATAACATGAATTGTATCTTTGTTTTAAATTAATGGACCCCTTTTGGTATTCATATTTGGTGAACGTCAGTCAGGATTCTGGATGACTTGATCTACATTTGTTCGTTTGTCTGCCGAGCTCCTTCATGGCTAAGCGGTTGGTGTACGCGTCTTCGGCGTGGGAGACCCAGGTTTGCTTCCCGAAGGGAGCTCATGTGGTTCGGATTCCATGTTAATCAGTAGGTCCCGTCTCATATAGCCTCGCTGCTGAAAGGGACGTTAAACACAAAACCAACTCAACTCGTTTGTCTGCCTCTACCACACACACTACAGGGTACAACTTCCTGCCTTTGAAGTTAAAATTTTCAGAGTACAAGCATGAGAAACATTAAATTTCCTGTATAGATTTTGGCGGCATACCAACGTAAAATGTCAAAATGGCGGCCATTTTTTTCAAAACAGCGAGTATCCATGCTACGAAGCGCAATTTTAAGTCTTTTAAGTTGAAATTTCGACGGTGGAAGCACGAGTTACGCTAAATTTGCTGTATAGATTTTCTCGGCATTCGAATGTAAAATTTCAAAATGGCGGCAATTTTTTCAAAACAGCAGTGAGTAGAAAATTGTTGCAAGTTGTGACAATGACAATCTTGAAATATAAACCACATTTTAACACTTTTAGCCCAAAGACATTGAAATATTTCGAAAAAACCCAATTAAACCCGAAAAAACCCACATGGGCCCAGGTGGGTTGGGCTTTTTCAAACCCTGGCCTACATACACCGATTTCTCGGAATTTAAGTAAATGTTATATGGCACATACGGTAGTTTCCACACAAAACCTTGTTCTACCGTTAGCTAATCTAACGAACAAAAAACAAACGATTCAGGCTCACAATCCAGTAGTTATAGGTTACCTCTTTTCCCAACGAGACAATGACCACAATATCCTGACTGTTAGGCAAATACATTTTCCTACAGACGAAGATGCGGCACGCAACAAAGAAAAACGTCTTAAAGAAATTTGTCACCTTATAGATATTAGTAAATTTCAGCTGTCTCCAGACATGAATGAGGAACAACAAGCTCAAATGCGGGAATTACTTTCCGAATATGCCTTTTTATTTCAGTGGGCAAGTGACCATTTTACCAAGATAGATTCTTTTGTGGCAACATTAGATTTAGAAGACAAAACTCCATTTCAGTGTAACTCTTTTGTCATTCCGCACAAGTTAAGGCCCAAAGCGAGAGAATTAGTTATACAACTTTTGAACCAAGGGATATTTGAAAAATCAGACTCTCCCTATAAAAACAACATTCTCTTTGTTTTAAAACCAAATTCCGAATCTCTTAGAGCCGTAATTGATTTGCGGGTTCTTGATAGTAAATGCCGTACTTTAGCTTCTCCATTAAAGGACATACAGGACGTTATAGACTCGCTTAGTGATTCCACTTTTTTACGAGTTTTGATCTTCATTCCTCTTTTTATCAATTATCCCTTCATCCTGATGATCGCCCTGCAACAGCCTTTAGTTTAAAGGGCCTCTCTTTGCCCTTCAATCATATGCAACTCACTTCTATTCCACAGGGTTTCAAAAATTAATCTATTTTATTACAATAGGTGCTGCAAACTATTTTTCGGGATTTATGTACCAATAATATTACTTCGTTCGTAGATGACATGTATATCCATGCTGATTCTTTTGATCACATGCTGACAGTTTTACGCGCATTTTTTCATACAGCTGCAAAACATTCCTTGCTTTTTAATATCAACAAATCAGTATTTAGCGCTAGACGGATTAAATGCTTAGGTCATATTGTGGAAAATCATAGTCAAACCTGATCCTGACAAAACCACTGCCCTCGCCAATGCACCAAAACCGACCACCATAAAAGGGTTAAAGAGTTGGTTAGCTTCGGCTAATTACTTTAGGAAGTTCTTCCATCACATTTCTCTCATATTAGCCCCACTTTATGAAGCTATTTCGAATGGAAATCGAATTGATATGGACACCTGAACGGGACCGTGCCTTCGACCAGAAGAAGCGCCTTCTCACTTCTCCACCAGTTCTTGCTTTGTACTCAACAAAGAACACAGAAAATATTTTAATGTGCGATTCCTCAGCCCTAGGCGTTGGCGCCGTATTGTTACAAGACCTTAACTCTAATGTCATTCACCCCGTCTATTATGTTTCTTACAGACATCCAAAAACAGTCAACCCACTCCCGATTTTTCATCAGGAGTTATATGCAATTTTCTTTTCGCTTAAGGAATTAGAAAAATACCTTCTAGGAAAACATTTTACTTTGATCACTAACAACATTTCTTTCCTCGCTATTAGGAAAACTGTTGTTCCTAACGCAAAAATTCTCCGATGGATCACTTACATCAACACTTTCACGATCAAACATGGAATCTGTCTCATTTTCAGCTGAAAATTTTATGCTTACCCTATTTAAGTTTGATGAAACACCATGACATTTGTCTTGTTCTATAGACTCGTATGCAATTTTTCAATGTGCTTTAATACCAGTGTCAATTTATTCTTGTGTGATGAGAAAATAGACAATATTATTTTATTCGCAGAAATCTAACATTTTATCTAGACTGAGGATTTGATCTCCTGCTGCTCTTTGCAAGCTTTGTCTTATTTAGTTCACGCTTTTTTGTGCCTCTTTCTTAATGGCAAGAGAAAACAAATGCCATATGGCTTTTAGTCCAAAGTACATTATGTGGTTGCAAATGTTGAAAAAATTTTTCTATCTATTGGGACCCATTTTCATCCAAAAGTAAATAATGGCATGTAGAGACACGGTTCTTTACCTACTGTATTTATTCTTAATTCAATTACAATAATCCGTTTCATATTTATCTATGCTCTATTTTTTTACTACCTTTAACACACTTTTATTTTTATTCGTGATTTATCAATTTTATTTAATTTTCAAAATTAGCTTTTCATTTGAATGTTTTAAGCTTATTGCAATCAACATTAAAATAGAAATAAACTAAAACAGTGTGTTCTAAGATTCAAATTGGTAATGTATTTACAGGGTGTTCCACAAGTATTGACTCGCTTGTTAGGTGCGGTAGATTAGACTGTATGATTGATGATGTTTGTTTCTCGTTTTGTTTGTGCTTGGCAACACAAGATGGTGGCTGGCCTGACGCTTGAAAAACGTGCCCAATGCGTTTGTCTATTTTCTGAGACACAACGTTACGGAAGTCCAGCGACGAAAGAAGGACCTGTACGGTATCTTGTGCCACAACGGGAGACAATAACGAAGGTAAACAAAGCCTTCGACACCACTAGAGTAGCGTGATTGACGGCGCAAATACCGAGGAGTTCAACAACAATCCCGTTCAGATGTGCCAAGAGCGTGCAGAAATGTGCGTCTCCGGATGCAGGCATGCATCAAAGTGTTAATGGTCGCCAGATGGATCTTCAAATGGAGAATAGGGATTAGATACTGTAAAGCACTTTATTTTTATATCATTCCTCTGTACGTACAATTTTGTTTCATTCCATTCTTGTTTATATTAAAAAGGTACTGATCATTCAAAAGTGAGTCACTACTTCTTGTACACCCTGTAGTTCAGAAACAAATGGCTGCGAGTAAACGTAAACTTGTGTTTTCTGCGCAATTTTTGAAAATCCTCAACTGTGTTCACATTCAAAATTTAAATTTTCACTATGGCTCTCTTACATAGATGCATATTATTTTTTTTTTTTTTTAAATCCATATCCCAACAGAAATATATCTCAAACTTCGCTAATATTACAGAATTTAAAATTTTTACGTCATTGAAATTGTAGGAAGCACGTATCACTGTTGTTATTCTACCTATAGCAAGAATAGTACCATATGTAATTTTATTTTTAAAAAATTGATATTTCACTCCCTCATAAAAACTCTAAAAGGTAAAATTTTGTTCACTTTCGATACAAAACTTAAGGAGTAATATTTGACCTATTCCAATTCAATTAAGGGTTTTTATGCTAATAGACAAAATTAAAGAAGTGGTGAAGAAAATGGTGTATACCACAATACTTTTGAACAATTCAGGTGTAAGGAATACATGTTTACGTTAACGTCTGCTAAGTCACTAATTGGCCCGCGGTGCTCAACAAATATGGCCACCACTCACAAGCAGGTTCGGATTTAAAGTTTTAAAAACCGGTTTTGTGCTGCCAATATATACATATTTACGAGTGCCGATCAATAAAGAATGATCATAAATGAATAAAACATAATTACCTGTACTAATCGTATAAATGTTAATGGTCTTTTTCAAAAGAGTCGCCGTTACATGCAATGCACTTGTCCCAGCGTTTTTGCCAGTCGTCAAAGACATGCTGGAAGCAATTTTATGTACAGATCCTTCAAAATTACCTCCGCAGCTTTCACCACTGCCCCCTGAAGATGTGAAATACCGTCCCCGGAGGCTTTTCTTTATATATATATATATATATATATATATATATATATATATATATATAAAAACCTATATGGAGGATGGGGTACATACGGAACGTTTATCTTTGCAAGATAGTCAACAGAATTTCTGTACTGTTCTTCGCGTGTTACTTCCATGTTGCCTTATGCGAAATAAACTGCGCGCGCTTCAACGACTGTCAAGGTCACATTCCTGACGTCATGCCCCCCCCCCCCAACTTGCTCGATCTATTCGCCACTTCTCTCACTACACAGACGTGCTTCGTTTCTGTGCCTTGCTGTTGCATTCACTTCAAACACTGATGATCAGTCTATTGATCAGCCTACGTATAAAAATTAAAATTAAAACCGATCAAGCAACGATCATTGGATCACTTCATACGGACTGACCCCATACGAAGGACATATGTGATTAAGGAAAGAAAGTAAACACTATTCTTTTTAAACGCCATGTATTTATACATCTTATGTACAAAAGAACAACCAATTTTCAAAATAATTTAAACCCTAAATTCGTCAATCTGAGAAAACATAATTCATAGAAATAAATATAAATGTATAGTTTCGACTGTGTCTACTTTCTACAAAGAATTTTCTACATCAAAAGAAATAAAATCAAACGGAAGATCTAATATGGTTACAAACTGAAAACAAATACACCATGAATTTTCCATTCTTTTTTGTTTCGAAAACAAGAATCGCAAATATTTTAACAAAATCACACTCAATTTTCTAATACACTTGATTTCCAAAGTTCCTTCATGCAATAACAATACACCTACTACTGTTCGTTAGACAGAACTCGTACAAGTTCCTCCTTTTCTAAGAAAGGCATACTAATTGTTTTTCTCCAATTAGTTAATTCTGTCGTATCTTACCACATCATAATTTTTCTAGTCCTCTTTCTAATAATATATTTATGGCTCATTGTAACGACTTCTTCAAATAATGTTAATAAAGTATCTATATACTCACTGGTAATATTAATTCTGCTGTACAATCATTATTTATTGTATCAAGAAATTATGTACGAAACGCTTACGTACGCAAATCGATAGTCATTTATTAAGCGATAAAATCTCTTTTCCTGGTAATTTATTCAAACATCCAGCCAAATCAATTTCGAGACCAATCATCTAGTTTTCATTTAAAATTTAATATATATATATACATCTATTATTTGCCCAAATTTCCCTTTTGTTACTTTACATTTGTGTTCAATTACATTCTCTAACTGAATGATTTTCACCAATAGTAAGAGTATTTTCAACACTTTTCCTTTTCTTTCCTTCTTTCACAACCATCTTTGAATTGTTACAAATCGAAAACAACGAATAAAATCCCTCGAAAAATATTGCACACCATCATGAAGTTTGAAAAGTACACATATATGTTATGGAACTGATCAAATTCAACGTAAACTGAAAAAAATCTTATGACAGTGCTACTTATATTTATTGTTAATTGAGCGAAGTATCATAAAAAGTGAATTTCTTATCTCATTATTCTAACACGTCTTAAAAATTTGTTTAACAGTGAAAACATCCGCGTTCAGCCATAATAGATGATCAACGAATGTATAAATTAGTTCAAGCGACAAACAGCACTGCAAGTAACTACCAATGCTTCGAAAAAAAGACAAAACAAGAATTTATAATAAATGGAAAAGAAGAGTATCAATATGAAATTCACCCTGGCATAATAATGGAAAAAACAGCAACTCAGAAGGAGGATACAACCGCCACCAACAGGAAAATTAAAATCAAAGAAACTGATCTACTACACTTCAGTATATCAATTTTCACTTTCAACATTTTCTGTACAAAATATTTATGAAGTCAGAACCCTTAACAATTTAACAGCCATAGAAAATGTTCACAGACCCATTTATATATATACACTGCACGCGCACACAGACAGACACCCATGCATACAAGGTACGAAGTAGAATATACGGTACTCGTCTCTTTCTTGCCTACTAAATCAAGAAATGATGTCCTGCTGTAAGCACTGCTAAGAAATGGTTCATCGGCCTCAATTACGTATAATAGTAATAATAATAAAACAATAGGCACTGATTACCTAAGTAACAGCTTGAGCAGAAAAAACAAATGAATTATTATAACAGAGGAACTTAACGATTAACTGCTTTACTGATACCTACGAAAGTTTATCACTACTAACTGCAAAAATCACAAAACTAAATTATTACAATCAAAATAAAAAAAAAAAAATGATCAATCGCGATTACAGTAACCGCAATCTTTTTTTCTTCCTTAATATAAACAACTTATCAAACTGAATCCTCTTTTCTCTTTAAAAAGGATTCTTGTACAAACATAGGACCATGCACTACATGGTCTGCCACTGTAAAAACGTTTATCCACACGTGGGTACTGTTCACACTTATTCATCTACTTCTTCCATCCATTCCGCTAAGCCACGTGACACCAATTCCTGATTAATCCAAATCACCTGTGGAGAAAGAACTTAATGTTAATCACATGGTTTAGATACTGGAATAAAGAAATCTCGTAGCAGAAACAAAGAATGAGCAATTACAGATACTGAAAATAATCACAATGCGATGCTACATCTCTGTACTTGACAAGCCATTTACGAAATAATTGGGTTGAGGCATAATTCCGTAGAGTTCTGATTTGACCTGGCAACACTACACTGCTTTTTTTTTCTTCATTGTCACCTTCTACTTTGGAGTATTGTCTTCTGGAATACGAGTTGTCAGCGAAATTGTTACAAACGTTTGTTATTTCTTCGCTGTTGAAGATAGAGTATCAGGTCAAGGCAAAAAAACATACCCGACATATTCTGCTGCACTCGAGACTGTATAAGTTTAACAGAGGTTCAAGCGCAGCATGCGGCTAGGAACATCTATGAAGTGTACAGAACAAGAAAATAGTTTTCTCGTTTTAAAGCGAATTAGTTTGATTTGAATGATGGAAGAGACACAGGAAGACCATCCGATTTCGACGAGGAACATTTAAACAGTTTGACCGGCGAAAATCCATGCCAGACAACCAGAGAATTGGCTAGTGTGATGGAATGTGACCAAGCAACCACAATCACATTCAAGGATACAACTTCGAAGATGAAACTGCTCTCCAAACTTGGACTGAAGACTTCCTAAGCTCAAAACCAACAGATTTCTACAGACGGGAGATCCAAAAACTTTCCAATGTTGAGAGGAAGTTATTGACAATGACGGAGATTACATTATTGAATAGCTGCTTGTTTGACTTGACCAAGTTTTTAACCGAATTTTAATTCAATTTCATAAATAAAACACTAAAAACAAACTTAAACCTATATTTAAAACGCTAGGAATTAAGCATCAACCTAATATTTTGTTAATTAAATGACTGATTATGGTTTAAAAATGAAATCTCAAGTTTTCGTCCCATGGTTATGCCGCGTAGGCTAAAAGAGACTGTGATGAGAAATGAATGAAAATGGTGGAATGAAGAAAGTCGAAGGAAACGGGAGAACCTCGAGAAAACCCACGCACAACGTGTTTGTCCACCATAAAGTTCACTTGATGCGAGCTGGGATCGAACCAAAGAGCCCACGCACCAAAGGTAAACGCTCTACCACAGAGATTGATTGAGCTGAGCGAAGCGAAGCTCTTATACTCGGGTTAGCCGTTTGGTTGTCCGCGAACTCCTCCTAGACCGTTTGGCCGATCTCAACCAAACTTAGCACGCTGATAGAGTATGTCGTGCTGAGTGACAACATAGGTCGAAATCAAAAATCCGATGTACCATCGAGGAATAATGACCGAAAAACGCTTCCTCCTAGACCGTTTGGCCGATCTCAACCAAACTTAGCACGCTGATAGAGTATGTCGTGCTGAGTGACAACATAGGTCGAAATCAAAAATCCGATGTACCATCGAGGAATAATGACCGAAAAACGCTTGCATAGACTTAACATGGGGAAAAAGTTTTCACGCGATTTTTTTGTCAACAATTAAAAATGACATTTATTATTGCATAATGGCCAGGAATGATTACGTAGTTTAAGCTCGCTCAGCTCATTTCATTGCAATCGGGTACATCCATTGCATTCCTAGTTATTATTTACTGGGGACGTCAGCAGATACGCTATTTGCCTCTGTCAGATACGACGAATGGCCATCATATTTGTTGCTGACTTCATTTTCCAACCTCTTCATGAAGTATACAAGATGTGGTTTTCCCTGACCTTAAGATTCTAGTATTATATTTCAGTGGAATTACAAGTTTTTTAATTTATATATATATATATATATATATTCGATTTTAGTTTATAGCCTCCCGTTCAGAATGAGGCTCTATGAGGCTTAATGTGGGATGTGAACTACATGAACTCCCGACCCGCGCCAAAGGCGCGTACGCTATTCATATAGTCACGAGGAAGTTCAATATATTACATATAATAATTATACATGTTTCTATTCTGGTATATTGAATCTAGTGGTTTAATTTATATGAATTATTTGTTGGGATTTAACGTCTAGTTTCAGCAGTTACAAGACAGTAAACTACACTTTTAAGAGGAACCAAAACCACCTCGGACTTTTAAACGAAGCAAGCATCTCTACCTGTGACGTGGAACGGAGATTTACTGTTGTTCAATCACTCAATGTTTGGAACAGGGTTGGCAAAAACCATGGTTTTTATTTAAAAAAAAAAAAAAAAAAGTTGTTTAAACCTGTTTTTTTTTTTTTTTTTTTGGTTTAAATAATTTACTCTATGTATTTATATTAAATATAGACAGAAATTAGTTTGTGTTGCCTTGGCGTTATTATGCAACAACAAGGTTATGCTGAAAGGGGTCACATAAGCTTAAAGCGGAATCCAAACAGCTTCTCTGCTTACATCCAAGAGAAATTGTCCATTTGGACACGAAACCGGGACTAATTGGTCACAAATGCGATTGCCGACTCACTCACGAAGGACTCCTGATAAAAATACGTTGTACTGATTTTTACATAGGCCTACTTCTTAATATAATTGTCAAGAGTCATTTCAGAAGGACAAAAAGAAACAGTTACACAAGTAAAAACATTATACAATCATATATAAGTCGGGAAACTCCCGCCTTATCCATTGGCAAAATCCTGTTATTACTTTAAATGCATTTGTATATAATATTTTAAGGTCAACGTATCATAATCACTACGCTAAAACTGAGGTATTAAATTACACATTTGGTATGTAGATATCATTCAATAAAATTAAAATCAAGTCAAATCCAAGCTGATGTGGAAGCTGAGTAGGCAGTTGATAAATTTTGACAATTTCTATCAATATATTTAAGCAACCGTGGCTTCTTTCTAAAACAACAGGCATTCAGGCATAATTTGGTTTCGTTTCGTATGTTTAGGCTTAAGATCCTTATGAAATACCATGGTTATCACGGAGAAGACTTTCGCTTAGAGGGACACCTCAAATCGCTACTTGGTTTACACTTGAAAGATGGTTGTGGTTCGACCGAGAATTAAACACGGGACCCCTTGATTACAAGGTGAAAAGTACATAAACGTATTGCAGATGGTTTCATAAGTGGAGACGTCACCATGAAGTTCACACGATTTAAAGCTGCTGCTTTTTTTTTTTTTTGGTTTAAACCATTTTTTGTTAAGAAAAAAAACAGCTGGTTTAAACCATAGCCAACCCTGGTTTGGAATAATTTGATTTCAGACGTATAGTTATGCTAAGATTCATTTCCTCACTTTAAGTAGCATAGAAATGCAATAACCTACTTCCAAAGTGGTGTTATTCCTATTGTTTTCCATAAAGCAACAATATTTGCACGATATTTCCATTATCTTTGACATTTGTAATGAACGATTACGAGTACATATAATCCAACTGCTCAAGAAACTTTAAATTTCCAACATTCTTATAGATATATCTTCCACACTGATATAAAATAATAATAATGTGACTCGCATTTGGATTCTTTCATTGCAATATTCAATAACATATATGGACTACACTTCCATATGATCACTTTTCTAACAAAAGAACCGCAATCCTATGAGCAGTGACAAGGAAACATTTGTGTCTATAAAAAAAACAATTTTTAATTATTTTTCGACAAAAATTCTTCATTGAACATTTTATTTTCATCATCTTTGACTAGTACTAAAAACAGTACTCATACTAAAAATATTAATTGTTATATCGCTGTAATGTGTTCAACGGTTTGAATGGCCCCGGTCTTCATCTCTGCAGTATCTGTGTAGACGAAATTCTGGGGCAATGGAGAGCAACTAAGTAGTAGCAATTATGGTGGAATTTACTATTTCTGACCCTACAATTAGAACAGTATTCTAAGAAACTAAGACAAATGAAGGTAAAGCCATCGTTGGTTAACTGACATGGTGTGCTCATGTTGCACAACGCTCGTCTGCACGCATCACAAGTGACCCGACATCACGTTAGCTGGAATTTGAAATCCTTGCTCATTCAGCATATTCCCGTGACATACGTCAACAGTTCCACGTGTTTCGTAACTTGGATCACTTCCCTCCGGCAGAGTGTATGACTTGTACAGTCCGCAGCAAAAAACCTGCAACATGAGCAGTTTATTGTGAAACGACGAAGTCTTTTACTCCAAAATAAGTGTGCAGGGAAGGACGCCGAGGTTTCTCCTGGAATGATTTGTGCCACTTAGACGTTGTGTTGATTCCTAGCGCTGTTAGGTGTAGTTTCACAATAAACTTACATTCTCATGATTTTTTTTCTGCGGACTGTACAAGGTTGTGTGTGATGACTCCCTGATATCACAGACGCAACACTTCTTTCACCACGCTCTGGTACCCTAACTGAACAAGCAAGTGCCTTCTGCACTCTTATGAACACCATTCACACCCTGAATATTTACAAGCATGAACTATATACGTATCACACAATAGGAAGATACGGATCCGCATTTTTTTAAACCATTTTTCACGAGAATGTAGTAAACTATAATAAAATACTACGAAAAATATTAAAATTGAGCAGCTCTCATCAATCGCTTCACCATAGGAAGACAGAGGAAAGAAGAAATATTAAAGAACAGTAACTGAAAAAGTATTGTTGGACGCCATATTAACATATAGTAACAATTAGTTACACATATGGAAATAATTTCAAAACGTTGAAGAATGGATGTCAACATGATGCCGAACCACAATCTGTCAGTTAACTTTTTATTACTATTTTCTGTTATTCCTACCTTCACGTCCCTGTCTGATAATGTGTTTGACAAAGCTTGTTATTTTACTATTGTTTCACTAGCTTGATAAGCAGTTAGTATCCTATATCCACTTTAGAATACCTTTCTTTCAACTATTATATATAGCACTAGCCACGAAATGGTCAATAGATCCCGTAATCTACGCACACAAAGCTTGAGAGCGCTCTGCAGGAAAAGAGTAAATGAGAAAATTACATCCACACAAACCATACTTTTCCACTTTATCATTCTAATTTTAGTTTAAAATCTATTCATTTAAAGGTAACTAACTAAGCGTATAGAACATGCACTCCCAGAAAGTTCTGCGGAAGCACTTAGTGTTTCCCTTCGTATTCTGATAATGGTGATAGTTACAGTTAAATGAGGATACGTCAGTAGGAGCAGGCAAAATATGGGAACTTCAAACAGCATTATATGGGCATGCATGCTTTAGCAGTTTAATACTAGCCTGGCCGATAACCGTCACTTTAAAAAAGTATTGGTGTGTCTGTTTTATTCATTGTGATTTGAAGTTTTATGACTTTTAGCACTTTATGTAATCTGAGTTTCCTCATTTTCTTAAGATTGCTAGTACGGTAGTTTTTGTTGTGTTAAAGAATTTACCTTTAAAGACCAAGAACCGTCATCTGACTCTCATTTTCAACTTGTTTCTTACACATTCAGAAGTAATCATCTCACTATACGAGACCCTATATTACATAAATTTAAAATAATTAGCTAGTATGCCATAGCTGAAGTTTAGACTTCCTTTCTGCAATATACGTAAAGTTATTGATATTTGGTGTCCAGCAACTCAAGTTCAATGTAACTGAAGGCATCCCATTGGTAGTGTGGTAAATATTCTAGAATAAGTTTACTGAATGAATTGCTTCCTGCAACAGAGTGAAAATCTGGACCTCGATGAGCAGCTGTTTCCCTCAAAATGTAGGTGTCCATTCATTCAGTTTATGCCAAATAAACCAGACAAATATGGCATCATGTTCTGAGTACTAGCCAATGCGGAACTCGTACTGAACGCATTCCATATCTACGTTAAAACGATGCAATTCCCGCAGGAAAGCAAGGAAGGGAGCATTTTGTAGTTTTGAAGGTTATGTTATCTTTTCTAGACGTTACAACAAAAACAGACGTTAGAAACTGTGGTGTGGAAACTTGTTGATAAGAAAGCGTAGTAGTAGCATTGTTGGAACCATTAAGAATAAATAAATAAATAAAAAATAAAATTCCCATTTCTCTCATGAATTTAATCATCTTCACAAGTAAAGGCGTCAAAAAACGTACTTGTTCTCAATAATCTTCACAATTCTGTGAAAATTGATGAAAGTTCCCAGAAGATGAAACCAGAGATTATTTTCTACAACCACACAAAACCGGTGTTATATTACCAGATGATCTGGAAATACACTGTTCGAGCTAGTACCAGAAGGTGGCTTGTTCACGAATTCTATTGCATATTTGACATTAGTATAGTCAACGCGCACAGTTTTCAAATTGGTCACATGGTCCAACTTTCATGAAGCCATAGTTCTGAAAGTTGCAGAGGGCCTGGCTATATCCCCAAGAACGGAATCAGCGGCAAGAGTAAGTTGTTGGTTTGTAGACGTTGTGCGAGTGAGGAAATATCGTTATATATATATATATATATAAAAACAGGTCTTGACTTCAAAACAGTATGTAAAACTTTATTGTGTAAGACTAAAGTATACTATTTGCAATAAAATTTCAACTTTGTAAAAAGGTTTTGTTTATGTATCTAAACAAAAAATAGCTTCTGTGCTAGTGTAAGATCGGATGGGAGCTAATAAAGAGACTAATATTACAACTGTTGAAAGTAAGCCAATATCAAACTGATAAAGTCAGATAAATATTGAAGAAAGAAAGAAAAAAAAAGGAAAAAAGGAGAGGATCCGCCATATGACGGCCGCTGGACTTCAATACGAGTACAATTAATCCAGGTAAAATGGAAGACCTCTGAGATTTTAAAGGTAGGTCATGTAATGCGCGCATGATGGAAGTGGCAGGTGTAATGGATATGTAGCGAGGGAATGTCTAAGGTAATTACGGCCTACAAAACTTACAGCACAATCAAATCATAGAAGAGTGTATGGTCGGAAGAACTCTCAGGACACGTCCTCCTGAGCATTAAAACAGACCGTCACTCAAAAACGTCATGCAATTCTGTTGCAACTGATAGAGGAACTCAATACCTCCAACAGCTTATGTTGACAATTGGTCTCCCGCGAGTTACATGAACAACAGAGTTAGGTTGCACGGATGAAAGCGCTGATAACGGATAAGAACAATTTAGGATGATGCAACATGGACCGCTAACTACTAGAAACCTGTGAACGGCCAGATGAATCATTGTTCACCTTATTTCCAAACCACGTGCCCTGTTTATGTATGGTAGTCACCCGAAGAAGCTCATACTAAGCAGCGACTCCGTCCAACTGTGAAACATTGCGGCTGCTCTATGATGCTATGGGTCACAACGTTCTGGTTTCCCATGAGTTCTATGCTGACGTTTACCAGTCGTGTTACTAACCGTGATTATGTCACCATTTTACGGGACTCTGTTCATCCTATGGCCAGATGTTTCCGAGTAATTGCACCATATTCCAGAATAATGCACTCGCCATATTCCAGGATAATGCACTTTTCCAAGTCTTTCCATTAAACTGATACGTAGGCCTATCTGTATTCTGACCGACGTGTCTATATGAATGAAATAAAAGTATAGAAAAACTAGGAGACCCACGGCAATATCATAATACTTACGTTTCCTGCATGTGTAGCGTATAGATGGACTGTTGGAACAGAATCCTCCGCGTAGCCTGTTACATAAGCCTGCAACACTCGTCCTTGGGTCAGAGCCTCGACAACTGCAGTAGCTTCTGGAGGCCAAGTAGTCTCAAATTCTGTAGAATGAAAACGCCAACTATTACTTTTCACAAATTACTTTCAAACGAGTCGCCCAATTTCAAAACTTCTCTCGTCCACATTTTTGGGTTTTCTTTCAGATGATTTCTTAATACCTAATTTCAGCTCATTTACAACATTTAATTTACATTTTAGGCAACTTATTTTCCTTATTTTCAAGCGCAGAAATTAAGGTTAAAAACACTTGATTTCCCGAAGTTTTGTAAAATTGACATGATGCTTTTTGGAACTGGATAACTCATATAATAACGTAAAATATTAGTTATGGGTTTATTTTACCTTCATCTGCTTTTAGACATATGTAGTTAGTGTTTAAATAGTAAGGTAGAAGGGATTTCTTGCCTGTCAGATGTCAATTAACAGATTAATAACTTTCTTCTACAACAAGCAAGACTATTTTGCATGAATTAAAGACCCAAATACAAATTCAATTTATGCTCTTTCGCAGGAGATCAATTCGACAAGCTTGGAGCCTTATATAAATGACAGCGTTTTTGGTGCTAATGAAAAATACAACTTACGGTATAAATGTTAATTTTCCACCCATGTTGTGCAGATGCTGGTCGATTACTCGATGAGATGCTGGTTGGTTGCTGAGATCACACTTGGACCTCTCCCATACCTTTTTATATGGTATAAATTTCGTCAGTCAGACCCTGAGGTTCTCCATAACAGCCTTGTTTGTTCACTTAATTACTTTTTACGCTACGTGACTGCCGCAGAACCTCATTAGTCCACGATAAATGTGACTGTTTATCCAAAATTCTTTTGTAATCTAATTTAAGTACACATACATTTTTTTTACATATAATTACTAGAAAACAATGTTAGTCATTTGACAAAAAAAACTTTTTTGATATATTCCTTTTTGCAATATGTTGAGCTAACTTTTTTTTCTCAACTCATGTCCTAGTTTCATTACATTAGTAAAGTTCATACGCTCAACGAAAATTCTATTTTTAACAGCTCTGTGACCTGCTTCCTCTTATGTAGATTATCCTACAGAATTAAAAATAAATAAATAAATAAATAAAATAAAAATTAAAATAAAGAAGCTTTAAGATTTAATAACTTTTCCTTTTCTCAATGGACAGGAAAAATAATTATTTTGTGCAGAATCTTTCTTAAGCTAAGCACACGTTGGTTAAATCTGATTACTCTCCAATTATAAAAATAATTAAATTCAACGATTCAAGAGTACATTCTTAGAAATT
Organism: Thermobia domestica; assembly: GCF_964235325.1. Lineage (NCBI taxonomy): Eukaryota > Metazoa > Arthropoda > Insecta > Zygentoma > Lepismatidae > Thermobia > Thermobia domestica. The sequence goes on from NC_137462.1 coordinate 6,113,983, forward strand.
ATAATTGAAACAAACCTGAAATAGGCTTCACATTCGATAAATAGCATTCGGCAGCTTGGAAAGGAAGTGTCATGAAATCTGAGCGTATTTGTCTCAACTCCGCTGTTGCTAATCTCTGGTATCCTCCATAATCTACGTATTTTACTTCGCATGTCTCGTTCTCTTGGTCTACTGACATCACCTGGGCACGAAACCAACCTCCCATCGTTGGCGCTGCACAGATAACACCAGCTAAAACAGAAAAAACAAGTACATAAAGTAAAACTTGTGCTTTACAATGGATGATACATTTCTTATTTTGTGATCCTTACAATGTAGCTCACCAAATTCGTATGCATCTCAAATTCAGCGTGTCTATCCTAATACTTCATGATTATAAATATTTATTATTCAGATCAAACTGTTGCAATTTTCACAACAGGACAAACTAAACAAAAGTGAAACTAAATCTAAGTTTTACGTCCAACGTTTATGTCGGTTAGGCTAAAGGAAACGGTAATGATGAGAAGTGAAGGAAATGGTGGAATGAATAAAGTAGGAGGAAACGGGAGAAACCCACGTACACTGTTAGTACACCACGAAGTTCACTTGACACAAGCTGGGATTGAACCAAGGACCTCATGCACCAGAAATAAACTAAAGTTACGCTGCAATTTTGTAGTTCATATTAGAACCACACTGGTGATGTAGGAATAAATTTGATTCTAAAATAGCGATTCCAAACGAGCGTGTCAAGAGTTGTGCAGTGAAATGCAGTGCAACAAAACTTTCGTCGTGTGTACAGTAAGGACCATCCGACGTTCACAACTATATAAAGAAGTGGTGTCATTTATCGGCAACCGGCAGAGTTGTAAAAGGACACGTGGTGGAAATCAAGGCAGTTAGAGAAAGGTTGTAGAAAATGTGCGGAAATCGTTCGAATCAGCGAGAGAATTGGATATTAAAAAGGTCAACAATGTGCAAAATCCTCCATTATAGATTGCACTTTCATTACAATAGAATTGTACAGCGGTGGACACTTCTAAATGGTACAACCATATGGAGATTTACGGCTAAGGTGTACCATTTAGAAGTGTCCACCGCTGTACAAGAAATAGAAGCCGAATAATCCAGCAAAGCGCGAAATATTTGCAGTCGTTACGCTGGATCGCGTTGCTGATACTTTCTTTTTATCGCGCATGTTTTCAGATGGCGCCACTTTTCACTTATTTAGAAAAGCAATTCACCAAAATGTGTGAATTTGGGATTTAAAAAAAACCCTCATGCATTTTAAAAACCACACACGAGATATTCAATGTTTGTTATCTTAAGTCAATGTTTGGTGTGATCTTATTGGACAATCAAATTGTGGTGCCACTTTTCTTCGAAGTCAGTACTGTTACCGTAACTCTTACTTGGATACATTGGAGAACTTTCCATATCACAGACAGTACACATGCACCCAACCATAATCTCCAAGATGGTGCCACATCACATTGGAGCCTTCTCACCAGATATTATTTAAGTATTACATTCCCCAATCGCTGGATTGGCCGCGGCGGACTAAATTCTTGTCACCCAAATTCACCCGACATTACTGCTCCCCCCCTTTTTTTTTTCCTATTGGGGTTCGTCAAAGTGCACGCTATACAATTAACATCGCATAAAATGCCATAAACTGTCACACTAGAAATTCTACATAATGCAAGAGTGAAACTACTACAAATTAGAGGATCTTCGTGTCACCAAAGATGCCATGTGCAAGTGTACTGAACTGAAGTGCACTAGTTTGTGTTACTAGAACTTTTAGAGCTACATAATTATTTTCATGTGTAAGAGTGATTGAATGCAAGTTCTTTGCCTTTAGATTTGTTTGAAATGTTCGAGATGGAAGGGTCTGAGATATATAGTGCTTTTTTATTAAAAAAAAAAAGTTTTCTGCGGCACTTTTTGCCTGAGAAATGTTGGAGATATTTCACATTTAGTGGGGAGAGAATAGTATGTTCCACCTTGGTTTTCCCCACTATAACAAACATGTAGTTACTAATTCTCAAGAGAAAATAAATATTTAAAAAAAAAAAAAAAAAAAAAAAAAAAAAAAAACTCAAGAATCAAAGAAAATGTGTCACTAGACAGAACAGAACAAGTGCAAAGAGAAAGAAAGAAAAAGAAAAAAAGATATAAAGAAACAAACAAAGAAAAACAGAGAGAGTTTCTCATTTCAAAAATTCTAATAAATACAGTAAGAAAAGTAATTCTGTGAATAATGATGTTAAACCAACACCACATTCAAAATAGCAATTTATAGCTTTTATTTTGTAAACTGAAATCTGAAGCTTTGGAAAGAGCTTTTCCCGACCAGAAAACGACAGGTAACTAAATTATTATTATTATTATTATTATTTTTTAATATATTTAATTTCCATGATATGAAGATTACACGGCTAGAGTTACAATGTCTTCAAACTCCACTAATAAATAATTAGACAACTTATTGTTTTGGGTGAAGAACTTTAAATAATAGTAATGTATCTTCATTCCCTGTAATACGCGAACTACACCTACAATGCATAAGAATGATGTTCCACTCGGACCCTCTTATTATCTCCTTTGAAGAAGTCTAATTACGGTAAGAAACAAACGTAACTGACAGACATTTATCATGACCACGCATTACGCAGTACCCTCTAGTTCCCCATGGTCACTTAGTTTCTTTCTTTCTCTTTCTTTCTTTCGCTCTCTCTCCACTAGTAATTTAACGTGCTGTTTCCTTTACAAGACAAGACAATTCGGAACAGAACCAGGAAGACAGAATCTACACAACTCAAACTACATAACTATTTAATACGTCTTCAGTAGCCAAATAGCAAGCAACTTACCTTCGACTGGAGGAGGAATTCCAGGAGCCGTTGGTTCGTTATAACAAAGAGACATGAACACATCCAGTCGAGCTAATTCTGGATAAGTGGGATGTGTTGGCTGTTGAAGGAAGAAATGACCCGGCGATACTAGACTCGACAGAATGACATCATTACTTACTCCCTCGGCAAGATGGAGCTGAAACAATAAAGGGTTTCATCACTAACTCTTGTCTGCACTAGTTATTTTACACAAATATTCGTAACTACCATTACCATAGAACGTATCACGTATGAGCACTGTTTTATTTTGCACTCTAATATGAATATTCTGTGATTCTTGCTGAATAAATAAATAAATAAATAAATAAATAAATAAATTATATATATATATATATATATATATATATATATATATATATATATATATATATATATATATATATATATATATATATACACCTTTAGTTATGTTCTTTTTAGATTGTTTTGTTCCTCGATTATGCTACCACCTAGTGGGAAAATGGTAAAACGAAATAAATGAAGAAAAAGAAAGGAAGCTCTTAGCTTCTCACCAGGCGTGTGCAGAATTGTAAATGTGTTTATGAGTAAAACGAACAACATGATTCAGCACAAATGAAAGGTAGTATGATCTAGTGACTTTAGACTATGTCCCAGTGTTATTTTTAGTAAAATTTTGTCGTCAAAGTTACAGACGATTACCCGGATATGGTTAATGAAAAGTAATTAGTGATTTGTCAAACCATGACAGTTTATAAATATGTGGTTATCTTGTTTCTACGTACTTGCCCAGATATATTATCAGTAAAATGGTGGGAAACCTAACTTTGGCGGACTCACGAGTCAATATGCAGCAAGTCATCTGAAGCGGTTTTCGACGAAGGTAAAGGACTTGTTTTTCAGACAAAGCTAAAGCCAATGGATAAATCTTTAAAAAGTATAAGACTGGGAGTGTGCTAAAAACAAACTTGCTAAAAACAAACATATAACGTAACGTCAAAACACGTCGAAGAAAGATAAAAAGTGTTGGACTTCGTTTCTAAAAGGAAGTGTCAGAGGTAGTGTTGTAAAAGCCCTTAAAAAAAAAAAAAAAAAAAAAAAAAGTTTTTCCCGAGTTTGAAAAAAAATGGAAAAATTGGGAAAACTGAAATTTTCGATTTTTTTTTTTTACTACATTATGCTCTTAAAATGGAAACTATTTTATATTTATTAGTTCACAGTTAAGATCATTGAGTAGTTATGCTTCTTGCATTAGAATAGGGAAATTTTGTAACAAATATATTTGCACCACTCCTTTAAAGTTAGCACCGTAATAGAATGGAGTTATGGCTACCAAAGATAGTAAAATATAATCCTAGTTAGATTAATTAATATAGACGCATTTAAAGTCTTAAATAATATAAAGGTAGTTTTATGGCGGGGAAGTGTTAAAATAACAAGGCCAGAATCATTTTAGTTAATACCAGTATGTTATAATCAAATATATATTTTATGGAGATACTTATCTTCTTTGTGCTGTGTAAAATTTCCAGAAATTTTGAACCAATTAAAAAAATCTTTTGTTCGGAAATATTAGCAATAGCCGGAAAATATCATTTAAAAACTATTTCTTCGCCTGATACTAATCTTATTTGCTGTAATGTGCCTGAAGCATATATACAATGTATTTCGCTAGCAGGAAAAATACTTAAAGCAACAGCTTTTAGTTTTACTTTTTAGTTTTCTGATAAAAATCCCTCTTTATTATTTGTATATTTTTCGAACTCAAATAGAGAGAGGATCTTATTTACATACACACACACACACTGCACAAGGGCGTAAATTTTAGCAGCAACAAATATATTAAAGAATTTAACATGTGAAATTTGCGTCCGGTATTATTAAAGACTAGCAGAATACCCGTTCTTCGCACGGGAAGAATAAGTTTCATTTTGGGTATAAAGGGCACCAAAACTGTCACCAATGAACTTAGGGACCCCAAAAACTACGAATTCGACACTAGTATCAGTCATTTTCAATTACTTTTACGTGTCACTTTCCTCCCTTTAGGAGTACTAATAAGTCATTCAAGAGCTTTATTTGTTAACAGAAATGCTTCATGATGCTAGATGTATATGCAATTGTAAAAGTTCTGTAATCTCAACCAGGGGTAAACGATTAAAAGGCACATAAAGGAAATAAGTGCGAACTATTAATTTTCAAGAATAATTACAACAGTTTTATTTCCGAATGCTTCTTTTTTAAATATTCACAATATTGAAATTTCTTAACTTACATTTTTCACGCGTTAAAAAAACGGTCCCATTACTAGTAAAACTAACTTAATACAAAGATTTTTGTTATTTTCCCAATTTTTCCGGAAAGAAATTGGAAAAAATGGGGTTTCACCAGCAGGTTCAAAATTTCCGGAAATTTTACAACAATAGTCAGAGGAACGCATAGAACACACTATGTGACTTGAAATCTGTTGTGTGCAGGATTAACCAGGAAACAAATTAGAAAGACTTAATTACTTAATTTTACGAACGTTCACGCGGTGCTACGGTCAAGCACTCATTGGATCAAATCAATATGTATTATTCAAGACAAGTAATTAATTATCACCAATGTGTCATAATGCGAGTACGTTTTTACATAACACCAATAAAGACAAAAGGAAATAGTGTTTTCATTCAATAGTTGCAAGAGAAGTAGATCTGATGTAGATATAGTGCATCACGGTGCATAGTAGGCGGTCACGGTGATCCTCAGAATTCATTTTACAATAAATGAACGAAAGAGAGATCATTATGATATCTTAGTACTTTTTAAGAAAGAACCATAGTAAAATGTGCACGTGTAAAATATGCTACCATTTTGCAAACTGCAAAAATTTCGTAGTGCCCTAAACAGCAAGTATATGCTAGGATAGTTCTTATCTTTGAACTTAACTCTCTTGGAGTCTCACCCTCTAAAACAGTTCCATATCGGACCAATGTAACCCATGCAGGAAAAAACCCTCAGGCGAATAATATCAAATGGTATACCAGGCGACCTCAAGTTTTTAACTCTGCTTAAATTCATTTTAAACAGTTTACCCTTCCCGATGATGAAACGAACATCGATGTTATTTTTATATATTGAAAATGAAATTAAAATATTTCAGTTTTACTTCCCACGGTTATGCCAGCTGGGCTAAAGGAGACCGTGATGATGAGAAATAAAAGAAATTGTGGAATGAAGAAAGTGGGAGAAAACGGGAGAACCCCGAGGAAACTCATATACATGGTGTTGTCCAACAGAAAGCTCACTTGATGCGAGCTGGGATCCAAGAACACCATGCACCAGAGGTAGCCGCTCTACCACTGAGCCACCGTGGCTTCCTTTTATATATTAAGAAAAGCATAGAAATTGCCTCTCCCTTTAGAAGCAAAATTTTTTAAACCGCACAAGTACGTGGCTACTTATTTTATCATAAAGAGCTTATATACGAAGTTTCATCTTCCAAACGGGAGAAACTCGTGAGAGTATTTTTGGAATACATTTTAAACCTTCTTTTCCACTTCTTTAGAATAAGCATTTCAATGAAAGTGGCAGGATAAAAATTGGTTCCATCTAAGTGCTACATTCAAAAATTGATTTCAAACGGTTCAGTTGCATTTTCGTGACGACGAGACAAACAACATCGATTTGAATATACAGGGAAAAATCCTACGGATTTTTCCTTTTTACTCCATTATAAAATCGCTAAGACACGTGCTCGATTATTTTTAATGAATTTACATACGAAGTTTTATTTTCCTAACTTAAAAGCCTTCTAAGATATTCTCTTTTTGGCATGAATTTTGATCTCCACGCACTTTAAGATACGTATTTTAATCAAAGCGGTATGATAAAAACCTAGTTTGAGTTAGTTACTTGGTATATTCAGAAATTTCAAACTGTACAATACGTTATACATATGTAAACTTTTTAGTTACGGTAAAATGACTAAGAATTACCACAATTTATACAATGCTGAACTAAAAATTGAATGTTAAAAAGGATTCAAAGTATCTTAAGTCTCTTGTACAGGGTGGCTCCGAGACGATTGACATTTCAAACTTCAATATTGCGCAGGCGTAACATCTTACATTGGTTTTCTGGGGGTGGGAACCGAAAGAGGAAAAGAACGCCACGCTATACGGTCAGTCGCAATGAAGCACAGAACATGGTGTTACCTCAAGTAGTTATTACGAACTAGTCTGTGCCAGAAGTGCAATGTTTTGTTCTCAGGCGTTCTCAGAAGTTTACACTGTTTTTGGAGCTCCATGTTTCACATCTACACACCACCAGTCTCTTCAATCTTTTCAATCCAAGTCAATACGGCATTCCGAGACAGAGCCTTACTTTGTCAACCAACATTCAAGTTCTCTCTCTCTCTCTCTCTTTATATATATATATATATATATATATATATATATATATATGAAAACTTCTGGCATAGGGAGTTTCGTAGTCACTACGAACTGAGGTAACACGATGTGCGACTGACGATATAATGAGGTGTTTCTTCCTCTTTCGTTTCCCACTCCTACAACCAATGTAAGTTATTACGCCCAATGCAAGTTTTAGACTTGACATTCGATTAGTTCTCCAAAATGGCCAGAAATATGGTCAGAGTTATTATTTTATTTCTATTTTAAGCAAAATAAATTTGAGGTAAATATAAGATTTTAACAAAATTAATCCGATTTAAACGACTTTCATTTAAATCAATCAAACCTGGTTTGAAAATTTTTCAAGCTACTGACAGAACTTCAACCATAGTGAATTTATTATGAAACGTGACATGAATATTATAGATAGATAAACAGCTATAGATATAGATAGAAAAGACCAACTCACTTGTAAACTCTCTGGAATAAGAGCGATATTTGAAGCTACAGATACGAAGCATACTTGCTCTAACGTTACGGATGGATATTTCTTTAGAGGGAACTTCTGACGGATCATCGCTAACGCATTGTCAATTTCAATTTGGGTTCCTGAAAAACGAAACAAGAATTACATTAAGTTCTGTCACATAAAATTACCTCTGTATTAAGCGGTAAAATGGGACTGCGATATTCTAATGTGTTTTACGCTTGGTGACTTTCGAAGTGAACAAGATAAAATCATACGTAAATTACAGATAACAAAAATGACTCGTGATAAATATTCGAACACAATATTTTCATATTGAAGGTACTGGGCACTATAATCTACATATCTAGGAAGAAACATTTGGAATACTTCTGGTTATATGTAAACAATGTCTCCTTCGGCAGGGCAATGTAAAAACTATTTCCACTTTCGTAAACATACTAGAACAACTCTCTGAAACAATTTATTCTAACAATTTGGCAGACTCAGTACAGTAAGGTTGCCTACGAAGTTTATTTCCTTTGTGAGGCGGAGAAATTTCAACTGGGAACACTGTTTTCTGTGACAGCTGATATTACAGTTCTCGGTTGTTTTGATGTTAGTTTGGTTTGGCAATTCATTATGAATAGACTCATGCCGGAGCAACGATTACAAATTATGCAAATTTATTTTGAAGACCATGGTTCAATTCGAAACATTTGACAAACGATTAATTTCACGAAATGGACCTGTTAACTGGAAACCTTGTTCACGCGATTTGACGCCATTAGATTATTTTCTCTGGGGATATGTGAAGTCGCATGTCTACGCCGAGAAACCAGGAACAATTGAGCACTTGGAAGCCAACATTCGACGCGTTATTGCCAAAATACAGCCTGATTTACTGCGAAAAGAGAGTGAAAATTGGGCCTCCAGATTACACCATGTACCACCAGCTGCGTAGGCCACATCCCGAAATCATATTCAAGCATTAATGCAATGAACTGATCTGTCAAAGCCAATTTCATGGTTATTACAAATTTTCTGTGTTTTATTTCAACAAAGTTCTCCACCTCTAAAAAAACATTCATTATAATATTTTAACTATTCACCTCAATTCACACGATATTTAAAAGATAAACTACACAGAATTCACAAGTTCGGTTTACAATCACACTCAAAATAATTAAGCTGTTACTTCTTCACTCTGTATTCATATTCAATGTAGAACTGAAGATAAAAGAATCTGCCAAACATTATTTCACAAATTTTATACGAACCTCTATTATCGATGGTTCTTATCAGGTTGTTCTCTTCTAACATTTATTTACTGACTTCATAAATTCTAGATTATTTTAGAACAGAATTGTTTTACCCAGCAACTTTCAATTTTAAAAAGTGAAGTTATTTCTTTCCCCCTCTCTTTCTCATATCAACACTACTATTAAATTTATAAGCTAATTGTACTGTCTTTGACTCTACGGTACTTCACAACTACGTTCACTTCATAATTTTATAATGCATGTAATGATTTCAGTATAAATCTCTACATTTATGAAAATTATTTCAATTTAACCCTTAACTGTGCTCGTGGGGTTATTTAAATTCCCCACGACCTCTTTTCGGCAACGTACATTTTCTTGTTGTAGGCAGATGTCTTTGCTGTTCAATGTCATTTCATTTTGCAGTGTGCTTGTGCATGTGACGCTGTTCGTACATTCTTACGATTTTATCTGTAATAATAATACCTCATTGGGGTTTAAAAATACCTACAGGAGCACAGTTACGTAAGTTTATTTCCTACATTAAATTTTACTTTCGCTCTCAAGTGAAATTGTTATTAGTCTTTTAAAATATAAAAAGGTTGTCTTTATATTGAAAGTATGCCAGAACGTTACGAATAAGCCAGTAAGCCTTTAGATGAGGGCAAAATCGCGATTATTCTTAGAACGAGTTAGAATCTGACGCTGGATCAAATGCGGATAATGTGTTTATCATTGAAAGTGACCACTTATCTCATACAGAACGATGTGAACACAGTTCATCTTTTGATTATGGCAATGATAGATCTTCAGAGTTCTTCTATGGAAAGGATAAATGTTTTAAATGGAATACAAGAGCCCCTTTGAAGAAACGTACCAAATCATGCTATATCATTGTTCACTTACCTTCAACAAAAGGGCGTGCAAGAAGTGTACCTTCAGAAGACCTTGTCTTTTTTTCCTCTCTCTCTCTCTCTCTCTCTCCTTTCCTTAGAAGACATGTTACAATGTCTTTTGGAAAACACAAATGTGCAGATTGAAGAGAAATGTAGTAACTTTTGTGATCCCAAGCCATCGTACACAAATCACATTGACATGAGAGAGCTGCGAGCATTTATGCTCTTGCGACAATATCTGGCAAGGAAACTATTTACTAGGAACATCATCGGAACGTCTGTCCTGATTGTGTATAAATAAGTCTAAAACTACTGCACACAATCAAATGGTTACTATAAGATTTATAGTGTAATTTTCAACGTGGGGTTTTCACATACCCCACAAGCAGACAAATGTGACTTTCTTTTTTTTACCTGCACAGTTAAGGGTTAAGATTATTTTTAACTTTACGTTGTCGAATCTATTAACAATCGCAAATAAATAAATAAATAAAATTAATAAATAAATATTCTGTTCGAAGGCCACCTACGTAACGTCCCTAGGCGATCTTCTGTATGTCAGTGGAGCAGAGGTAGAAGTAACCATTACGACTGGACATGTCTTTAGTTTTCATCAGGCGCTGTGTTGCTATATTTAGTTTTGATATTTATCGCGTGTGAGTTAGTTTATGTCGAAAAATGCAACTTCACTAAGCTTCATTCATTACTTCAAACTACGTCATAAAAGGAACTACACCGTTTAGGCAGCTGCAGTAAAGCAATACAAGCACTACATCCATAAGAGTACAGTATTAAAGAGAATTTTTAGACAATTAGTGCGTGTACGAAAGTGGACGAGAACAGGTGGAGAGAACCAATAGGCCGTTTAAACTTCATGCAAAAAGTAAAATGCTTCGAAAATGAATTAAACGCTTCAATATTAAATTAAGAATATTTCTCGTATTGAAGTAGATTCAGTTGATAGTAAAATACTACAGATGTATCATCTTACATCAGTTTACTAAGTTGCAATCGATACAAGATAACTATTCCCAATATTTCAAGCGGTACTTTTGATGCAAGATGCGATAATATCTCGTACCAACAAAACCTTGATGCTGGCCATCGAAAGAAGTTTCAGAAAAGTGCGCGGGGGCTGACACGGGAACTCCCTGCATTTGACCTGCATCCAGAAAGTATTGACTAAGACTGCAGCATTGTGACCAAGATCTCACTTCCTAAATCTGGCTAGCAGCTCATCTTGAGGGTGTAAAGGTAAACTGGCAGTCCCATGCAAAGAAAGTGTGCTTCAAACTAACGAAATGTTTTTGCTGAAGAATGTTAGAATGTTAACATTCACGACTTTTCCTATCGCCTAAGAATCCTAATCGGATGAACATTTTCCTGCTGTCACTCCTGCGCTTTCCTGCTGAACACTTACTTAAGGACGTAGGCTATATGAAGATTCCCCAGGGCATACAGGAAAAATAAATTTTGGCCGATTTTGTTAACATTAACAACCACTAACGTTAAAATTTTGAAGGAACGACACATCAATTACTGACATTATATGTATATTCAAATTGAGTTACATTACTAATCAATACTTTGTAAACTAGAGGTAAACAAAGAAAAATAAAGAACGTTTTATTTTTTTAACATCTTTGGTTACTTACTAACTTTTTTAAAAGATAATATCAAAAAACGCCCCAATGGCATAATTTTAGTAAACATTCCCAACTCACTCACCTTCAACTGCACATATTTTAAGCGTTGTTGTATCTGGATGACGTTTGATGAAAATGCTTGCTCGCGTCTTCGCTTTAATTAAGTTGACATACGCTCCATGGCGTCCAATCAGTCGTCCTACAAGATGCTGAGGAATAATAAACTCATAGATGGAAGGAACATCTCCTGACAAAGAAGTACCACTGCCGGGTGTCTGCGAAGGAGACTCGAAGCCCAACTCTACGTCAACGCTCCCCGCTGGCGTTGTCACATCACTTCCTCCTTTGCCACTATCACAGGAACCCTGGAACACAAAAAGAATATTTGAAGAATAACGTATGATAAAATGATTGAAGAAACACAGAGCACAACGTAGGCCTTTTGTTAGTAAGTGTGGTACCAAAATAGAAAGATCCACTAATTTATCAAACTTCATAAAGGACACGTTGAGATGGTACCAGCAACTCAAACTACGAGATTTGCGAGCTGCTCCCATGCTTCTGTGGTAAGCAGACAAGAAGCTAATGATGAACCGGCATCAAAGAAGACGGAGTGCGACGTGTTTTTTTTTCAAGATGATAGTGGAAATGGCTGGTGATGTCACTGGGATGTTTTCACGGGACTTTATTACGGGACATTACCCCAGCAAAACAATCTCTGATTGATGTGAAAGTACATGGGCAACGTAAAGGACCTAATTCATAAGAACTGTGTTCCCTGTGGGTGATGGTCATCTGCTACAGGACAATGTACTACGCCACACACTGTCACAATTACTAAAGAATAGTCGAAGAACCTACTGGATCTCAGTAATGCCAAGGTCTTCACATTCAGCCATGAACGTCATCGAACATTTGTCGTCCATATTGGAAAAGCAACACTACTACTAACCTAAAAACCTACGGAGCTGATGGGCCAAATATTGTGATTACGGTGCCAGATACATCAAAATATCCATAATTTATTTAGACTCATCTTAAATCGATGGCCATAATCCGTGTAAACTTTCTATTGAACGAGTTATTTTTCTTAACCAGTTTCTAGTACAAGCCGGTCATTGATCTGTATCCTTCAATACTACGGAACGAAGTATAAGTGTGCTCGCACATACTTAGCACAAAACTAATCTACTACTTAACACAATAACTTTATGCATTTTAATCACGTAGTATTTTTTTAAAATTGTTTTTATTTTTTATTTTTTACTATTATTGATTTTTGTTCTTATTCCGATGTTACGGGGATCAGTATCCTAGTGCAGAATCACTACTTACAATTAAATGATCACAGATAAGCTTAAACTGAAAGGGAAAAAAAAAAAAAAAAAAAAAAAAGCATATATGTTAAAAACACCTGACTGAACCATCACTGGCAAAGTAACAAAAACACTTTTATTTTGCATTATCTATGTATATTAAAATCAAAAGAACTACTTACCGGATTATATAATAATTGGAAGAGGATTTGTTTGAATCTACAAGAACTCTGAAATGAATGAACAGCCATATTTGCCATAAACTAAAATTACCGTTAGAGAAAATTATCAAATCCTGGAACAGATTAATATGAGAAGCGCTACATACCTTGTTGCGAAGGATAACATTTTGGTGATTGTTTGGGCATTTAAATGCCCGAACAATGAATACTGAAGGTTTTGATCTAAGCAGCATATGGGATAAAATGCTTTTGTAACAATTACGAAGACTAACGTATATTTTCAGTTCAGTAACTGTTTAAAACATACTGCTAATGTCAACAATTGTATAATTTAAATAATTCAAATTAGTTTTCACAGCTCCAACGACGATTTTTTCGAAATGTCAATATAATGAATTACAAATAAAAACACGGGTGAAATAATAAACACTATCAATCGTAAGTATTACTTTAAAATGCTTACGTAATCAGATGCAGAATACATAAATAAAATGCAGTAAACATCTTTACGTATTTGTAGATGTAAGAACAGATTTACACGAAGGAAAATTACTACAATGGCCAGGTTCTATTCTCACATCAAAATAAATAATGCAATCGTTTAGCAACAAAGCAACTCAGGAACACAAGTATTTCTTACTGACAAATATTTGGGAGCGGAAGTTCATTTAAATCGGAACAACTAAGGACTAACAAACATTGCCCAAGACTTACACAGTAGTTCTTTATATTAACAAGTGATAACTTTTCTTCTTGTATTATTTACTAATAATAATGAGTTATACCTATATTTTTTAAGTTCCTTTAGAAAAAAATTATAAACTATGTTCTACACCTTTCAGATCTTTAGATCGCTGTCCTCCACCTGTTTCTATCTTGTGTCATACCCACTGACACCACGCTACACCATGTCGTTCTTCACACGATCTCCCCCACTTTGGCCGACTTCGCGCTCCTTTTCCATTCAGTTCCACAGCATCCACTTGGCGAGCTGTGTATTCAGAAGGTGGTGGGTCGTCTTATATACCCAAACAATCTCAGTCTACTCACCTTTACTTCATTCTTAATTCTGTCCTTCCACGTCAATCCACACACCCACTGCACCACTGCCATATACAACTTCCGTTCTTCTTTCCTCTTCGTCGTCGTCCAACATTCCACCCCGTATAATATGGCAGGTTTCACTACTGTTCTGTATATTTTCCCGTTAAGGCGTATTGCTACCCTACGGTCACATAATACTCCTGTCGGTTCTCTCCATTTTGTGCAACGCTTCTAATTCTACAGTTTACATCTTCTATTCTTGTAGTATTGATTCCAAATACTTGGATTTCCTCGTCATTACAATTTCTTCGTCCAGCCCAATTATTGTATTGCCAATTACATTTTTTTCCTCAAAGGTTAATGTAAAACTTCTGTCTTGGTTTTACTTATTCTAAGCCCTTTGCTCTCCAGTGCTCCTCTCCACATATACAATTTCTCTTGCAGTGCTGCCTTTAACATATTCCAAGGTGAACTCTTGGATATTCCTTGTAACCTCGTCAACCACAAATGCAAAAAAAGTGTGTGCTAAGACTAGATCCCTGATGAAGTCCCATTTCACTCTGAAATCTTTGTTATTCTACATGCCCTCTTCACTCCTGTCCTACATCACATACATACCTTGAATTATATAAATGTATGAGTCTGAAACACACTTCTTCAGTGCCAACCAAATAAAGATCCCGTGGCACTCGATCACAGCCTTTCTCTCGGTCGACGAAAACCATATGAAGGTCCTTCTGGTATTCTCTGCACTTTCTCATCAGCATCCGTTATCAACTGTCTTGGCATGAAATTAAACTGGTTTCCGTTTCTTTCCTCAATCTTGCTTCTATTACTCTCTCCTAGAGCTTTACTGCATGCCTCGTAAGTTTTATTCTCCTGTAGTTGCACATTATTGCACATCTTCGTTTTAAAAAACCGGACCAACGTTACTGCTTCTCCGCTACATTCTTTCCTTATCTTAAACTTTTCCAGGAATATTATTCTGTTCTGAGACTATGTTTTTCATGGCATTTTGTATCTCTACCGTTGTCACAGACCGAACAAGTTCCTGATTCGTGGGTCGAGTTTCCCTAGTTTCACCTCGGGTCTTCTTCACTAAACAGTTTCGGGATATAGTCTTTCCCCTCTTCATTATCTTCTCTTCACTTGTCAGAACCTCGTTATTTTCATCCCTGATACATCTTTGTTCTGCTTCTCTCTTCCTTCGAGTGCTTGTAAATGACCTTTTCTCACGCTGGTCCACTCCTCTTACCCGAGCAACTCTTCTTCCTTGATTTGCAATACTTTAAGTCGTGATTTCCTTTCGTATCTTTTCAGCACTTGTCCCATCTAGTTTCCGCTATTTCGTTCGAACAGGAACATTCTATCGTCTTCTTCCTACTTTTTCCTTGATGCAGATATCGGCTACTACGAGGCGGTGTTGCTCCGTTTGACTCTCACCTGGTATTTCGAAGTCCTTTGGATCACATTGCTTTCATGTCCTCCATAAGATAAAGTCAATCTGAGACCCTGAGCTGCTACTCTTATCTTGTGAACTTAACTATGTTTAATTAATGCATTTTCTCCAATTTGTTGCTTAAACTAATGCCTTTTGGTTTGGATTGATGTCTGAACTACGAACCTGGACAAATGACTGTTCTATTGTGTGAAAGTAACTCGACCACATTAAAAATAAATAATTATTAACTTGTGGACAGTTGGTTTGTGACAATTCTAGCGAAATATTTATTATAGCTAATATAAAATCAATATCTAAATGAACTTTGTAAAATAGTGAACTTAAGTCATAATGTATTAATAAAAATAAAAAAAAAAAAATTGTCTTTTCTTTAAGTAGGTAATTATATCATCTCGTTTACTAAAAAAAGTTAACTTAGATTACAGATGAAATCAAAATAAATAATAATAATAACAACGCGATTTTGGCAGCTTTCTTTTTCATTAGTACATTATGGTATCAGTTCACTATTTACGAAGTGAATTTATTTTGGAGGATTCGCTAGAATTGCCACAGTTCAACTGTTCGCAAAGTATCTGCTATTAATAATTATCTGCAAATTTTCACACAGCTGAACAATTAATTGTCCAGATATCTGGAACAAAGAAATAGAAATAGTTTTAGTTTAAGCAACAAGTTGGAGAAAATGGAGTAATTGTACACTCATGTCCAAAATGATTGTCGCATATCTATAACTTTCTTCTTGTAAGAATATAATTTGATGATGATTTTGCAGGGTACTTTTAATACTGATACTATGTGTATAATTGGGAAATTGTGATAAATTTCACAGGAAAACAATTATAAATACGAAAGTTAGAATGAATAAAACAAAATGTTTCTAAATGGACAAGATTTATTTTCGTTTCATTGTTCTTGTTGACTGCTCTTTTGACATGAAATTTGTCACATACATGTCTTTGCCGATTATACACATACTAACATTACACGAAATACCGGGTGAATTAGTTTCAAATTATATTCCTCCAACGACATATTTATAGACATGCGACAATAATTTTGGACATGAGTGTACATAGTTTCGTCTTTTTCTAAAGAAACTTTGTGTAGGATATGAGAACAGGGCACAAAGTGCTTACAAATATGATGTAGACTGTTATGTAGTTAAGGAATATAGCATGTGCAAATAAAGTTACATTATAATGGCAGATATTATGAAGATATAGTTATTGGGGATATAGATTGATGTGTATACTAAGATTAGTGTAATTGGAGTAGATCGGTATAGAGAACTGTGATATAGAAAGGAACAGATTGAGAATAAAGATATAGTAGAATTGAAGCGTATATAACTTCAGAGTTTGATTTACTAATTCCTTAGCTTTGCTTTGTTCTTCCTCCACGAAAATAGGAGAGGCCTAGGATACGGAAAAGCATGGGCAGAGTTAGGAACTGTCTGCTGGGGGGGGGGGGGGGGGGCTGTTAAAACAACTGTAGTCTCGCAAATTTTGACATGTCTTGGTAGGTGGCCATCTTATAGGTGGCATTATTATTATTATTATTATTTGTCAAAAAGTTGGGGGGCAATGTCTTCCCCACTCATGGCTCCGCCCATGCGGAAGAGGCTGCGGACGTGGGGATGGTTATAACAGAAATATTGGCTATCCTTCGAACGATGACAATAGACGACCGAAAGAAGATAAGGAAGCGAATAACATGCCTAATGGAATAAGATATAACAATGACACAGAGAGGAATAAAGACTCACAACAGTGGTCCAAGAGAGACCTTCAGTGACAGTGGACCATTTGGAAGATCAAATAGCAGTAACAATTGGCGACTCAGGTCTGAAAATCAAGAAGAAACAGATACAAAAAGCTTCAGAGAATAATCTAGAAACTTCAGATGATTTAGAGGAAGAAGACAGCAAAGCTAAGAAGTTAATTAATAAAATCACACTCTAAAGATACATACACTTAAATTCTACTATATCATTATTCTCAATCTGTGCCTTTTTAGTTCACAGTTCTCTATACCAGTCGTACTCCACAATTCCACTAATTTTGGTACACACATCAATCTATATCCTCAATATCTTCATGATCTCTGCCATTATATTTTAACTTCCATCATAATCTAACTTCATTTGTACAATTCGCAGCAAAAAACCTGCAACATGAGTATGTAAGTTTATTGTGAAACGACGAAGTCTTTTGCTCCAAAATAAGTGTTGCAGGGGAGGACGCCGATATTCCTCCTGGCGTGATTCGTGCCACTTAGACGTTATGTTGATTCCGTGTTCTGTTAGGAGTAGTTTCACAAACTTATGTGCTCATATTGTAGGTTTTTTGCTGCGGACTGTACATGCTATATCCCTTAACTACATAACGGTCTATATCATTTGTAAGTGCTTTGTACACTTTTCTCATATCCTACACTTTTTTTTAAAAGTGTAATTTCGTTACTTTATTATTTTTTCCGCTTGTTATAAAAAAGAATTACTGTGGAAATGGAAACCTCAAGGTGGTTTCAATTCAAGACATCAAGTTAACGATTTAATCTGTTGACATTACAAAATTACGTTACAAGGGACAACCACGTTTTCTATTTGCCAATCTAAGGGGGGACACAACAAAACAGTGTAGAAAGTTGTGCAGACAACAAGTTACACATAGATAATTATTGTTTGCTCAAAAAAACTCTTTCACTTTTGTATTATGGAACAATATATCTAATCAAAAATTACTTATTAAATATCAAGTTACAAGAACTGATGTGCTGGTGACCAAGATTAGGGAGATGATCAAAATATATAGAATTAAAACGATATTCACCATCGACGGTACGTCCACTGATATTTACGTAGTTATGTACATTATACCTTCAATCAGTACTTGTATAAGACAAACGGCCCTGAAAAAAGTTCCAGAGAAGACCGAAATCATGTTAAATTAAATTTCATCACGATGCATAGCTGAATGAGTGTTATATATGGATACTGTATACATTCTATAGTTTGTTAACAAATAACACTATACATAATACGCACTTAGGTATAACAAAAGGAATAAAGTTTTAGTGTACCTTGCGTATTCTTACCTGATACATATTAAATACGAATACGGCAAGGTACATTTAAACTTTATTCCTTATATAACACTGTATGTAGTTGCTCAGGAAATACTTCGTATAGTTTAATACACTAAAAACTTGATATTTTGATTACAATATGTAAAGAGGAAAGAAAGAACGTACGATTTAGAGCTTTTTTTTTTTCTCATTACTTAAATTCTTAATTCATTCTTAGCTAAAAGGTTCAAAACCTCTACGAAAAAAGGTTTTTCAATAATTATTTGAGTATATAGTATTATCTGCGTATATAATTATTCAGTAAAAAAAAATATAGTGACAGTATGTAACTCCAACATTTTTAGTGATTCGGTGATTTCCAACAAAACATGCAAATGTCAATATTTAATCTTGCAATATACACTACCGCTCAAAAGTTTTCGAACACTCCGGATTTTTGTAAGCATCTACTGTGATCCTATTGTTTTGGCACGAGAACTTTACCGCCTTGCATCAGATATACTCCTGTGTAAAGCATCGAATTTGACGACAGTTGAATTGAGGTCTAAGAGGTACTGTAGATGATATGTCTAATTATAATTGCTAAAATTGAAACCAAAAAAGACAATCTGATACAGATATTGTATAGTATATACAAAAATGTGGAATATGAGGGAAGATATTAGTTTTGTTTGAAAAGTGTAGACATAGAGTGTTAATGCAGTGAAAAAAATTAAAAAGAGAAAGTAGTTTCCCAAATTTTGCAGTTCCCTACACCATATAACTGGCTTTAAAAAAGCTACAAACGTCATTCTTTGAAAAATGTTTACCACAGTTAAGACATCCTTGTCTGCTCAACTCTCGCTCAATAGAAGCATGTATGTAATGCTCGTCGTTACTATTCAACAAGTAACAATGGGGCACACGAAACCATCGTGAACATTTTTCAAAGTATGGTATGTTTGGCGTTTAAAATGTTAGCATATCAATAAGATATAAAGAACTGCAAAATTTGGAAAGCTACTTTCTCTTTAAAATATTTTATTGCTGTATTCACCCTCTGTCTACACTTTCCAAACAAAACTAATATCTTGCTTCACCTTCCACACTTCTGTTTATACTATGCAGTATCTATATCAAATTCTCTCTTTTGGTTTCAATTTTAAGAATTCTGATTCCATATATCATCTACAGTACCTCTCAGATCTCGATTCAACTGTCGTTAATTTGAAAAAATGAAATGAAATCTTCGAGTTTTACGTCCCATGGTTATGCCGGTTAGACTAAAGGAGACGGTGAGTAATGAATGAAATGGCGGAATGAAGAAAGTGGGAGAAAACGGGAGAATCCCGAGAAAACCCACGCACACGGTGTTTGTCCACCACAAAGTTCACTTGGTGGGGGGCTGGGATCGAACCCGTGACCCCAAGCACCAGAGGTTAACGCTCTACCACTGAGCCACCGCGGCCCCTGCCGCTAATTTGATGCAATAGGCAGGAGTACTTCTGATGCAGGGACGGTAAAGTTCTCGTGCCAAAAACAATAGGATCACAGTAGATGCTTACAAAAATCTGGGGTGTTCGAAAACTTTTGAGCGGTAGTATATATATTTTCATGATTGCAAGTAAATTTTACAGCAACGAAAATTTACGGACAGATGTTGTTTACTGGTATAGATAAACTTCAATCATCTGAATCAGCAGAAAGTGTTAGTGTATAATCTGCATCGTAAGTATGTATTACTTAAGGCTTACGTATTACATAATAAGTACTGAGTTAATTGAGAAAAATTTATGCAATATATCTGGGTAAGACTGTTTCGATGATAACCTTCTGTACTCTACTCGATATCAGAACATTTTATCTAAGGAAATACATATCAATACTTGAAAATATACGTTCTATTTCAACGAGAGAGAGAGAAAAAAAGAAATTAGTCGGTGAGTTGTGTAGAATAAACTAAACATTTAAAAACTACTAAATAAAGATGTAAGATTTCGTCAAATAATTTTAATACCCCATTTACTGATAACAAGAAAGACGTTTCTAAACTTTATTAACTGTTTTAAAGATCTCTAGGTCCAGAAACTAACTGATGAACAAAATAATCCCTTTTCAGCAATTTCCTGCATATTAATGCTCGTCCAAATAATGGACGTTTAATATTTCAGTGAAAACCAACTATTACAACACTTCAATGAGACTTCTTCAAATATGTTTATTTAATAATAATTAATTAAATATATACAGGTTTAGCATAAATGATTCATTCGTTTTGAAAAGGCTATATTTTCAAAAAGTATTATACGTACACACACATGAACGATATATGAAGAGCCAGAAACTCAAGTTTGTATTGTGTAGAGTTTGGCACTCCTCTTTGGAACATCCCAGTTCAAGACTACCTAAACGATGAACTTCCGCATACGCTGGATTGGGCGTATTGTGAGAACGACCTAGCTTTGTTGCCCTGGCCTCCTAGATCTCCTGATTTAACGCCCTGCCACTTTTTCCTGCGGGGGTACGTTAAAAACCTCGTAATCCTTAGTCGAGCTCAGCGAACGCACCAGTGCTGCAGTGCAGACAATTGACAGGACTATGCTACAAAGTGTATGGAATGAGCTCGAGTATCATCTGAACGTGTGTCGTGTCACCAAAGAGGCACATATTGAACATTTGTAGAGGGTGTATAAACTTGGTGAGTTTATGGTTCTTTTCATAAATCTCTTGTGTGTGTACGTGTAATATTTTTGAAAACAGAGCCTTTTGAAAATGAATTAATCATTTATGCTAGCCCTGTAGTTTCTTATCGCAGCTGAACGAAGAAAAGAATATTACAGATTATCGTGAATAATTTTTACAGGGACAAAATCTTAGTCTGATTTTAATATTAAGATTACATAAATTCATATCCTTCATTTCAGTATGAAAATTAAAGAAACAAAATTAAAATAATTTAGAAAAACAAAACTATTTTTTAATTAACTGAACAATAATGCTTAATAATTCAACTTTATTAATTACGTGAGGATGAAAACGAGCTGTATGTCTATACATGGAAAGGCAATGAAAAAATGGGCCATGTTCTGGTATCAATTCATACAGTCAACATCAATCTTCCATTCTAGGTATTTTGCTCTTTATCTCGTTATTTGTCTTCCTAATTATTTAGAAATTATTCCAAATCGATCGTCACACTATGCAATGCCATGAACTTTACTTTTAATTACATCCTCTTATCTCCAATATTTCAACATACCCTTCCCCCCCGTTACTTCAACCATCCTTACGAGGTTTTACTACTTTAAAAATCTTTCGCGTTTTTGCATCGAGAAGAAATGTTTTTCAGTATTTACGAATTACTTTAGGCACATTTTCTCTCTCCTCAGTGAATGAAATAAAAATAGTCTTCAATTTGGACAAGAACCCAAAGTACCCATGTGAACTACCACATATTTATAAACGATTTATTTTGAAATAACTACCTTAGGATGACGAAAAGTTTGTATGATGGAAGTGCCGGTTAATACTATAACAGGAAAGTAGCCATTTGAGTCAACTGCTACGATACTGATCTTAATATTTAGAAAATTATCTTAGTTAAGCCTTCTCAACTGTTATAGAATATAATCCAATAATTATATGTATGATCAATGCTTACCTCGCTGTGTTCATCGGAGTAATTGCTCATGGAAGGACTTGCAAGCATCGCTTCTGAGGGGCTATGATTTGCTGAATCCCTCTCACTTTGGTGACTACTATGAGGTTGCTCAGCTCCTCGATTACTCACATCTTTGTCATAGTTCAAAGACGACTCACATTGTTTTGAGGAAGAAATACTATTCTCCAATTCTATGGCAGCAAATTTTTCTTCTAACCACCGTTCACTATCACTGGTCGCTCCTGCTCTAGGCTGGAGTTCACACTCGTGCTCCTGGGTTCCTTGAGCCTCACTTTCTATGTTGCGTGTAGATTTTCGAGCCATGCTTGAAAATGATGACTGATATTCAAAGGCACTAGTTGAGCTAATTTCCTCCTCTTTTACACCTGTATCACTAACGTTTGGAGGCACGTCTGCTAAGTTTGTATCTAAAGTTAAACTCTGGCAAGTGTTTGAATAATAATCACAACTTTTTAAGCAACTGCTGTCTCCGGAACTCTGACGCTCTCTGCACACTGAAGTATCACACACCTTTTGTTGGTTTAAAGCTTCTGAAGAGCTTTCTCCAACAATCACAGTATTCAACCCAATATCCCTTTCAGATTCAACTGCGTTCTCTATTAGCGAGTTCTTGCGCTCTACACTGGGCGACCGCGACAAAGAGTTCTCACCACGTAGACTGTAAGTGGAGACCTTATTTGTAACTGAAGAAGTGAACGAGTTATTATCAACAATTTCAGTCTCGAAATCAGACTTTTCTTTCACTGTAACTGAACAATCTTTTTTAACACTATCGACTAACTCATCACAGGACAAGGAATCACATTTAAGTTCAACATAAACATGTACTTTCAGAGGATTACTAGTTTTTCTTAGATCCTTTTTATAATCAGCACAAACATTCACTCTTTGGGAACCATTCACTGAGCTGCTTGAGGTGTTTGTAGGCACCTCGACAAAAACACTTGCAGAGTCTTTCGTACTATTGTGGGTTTCAATTGGGCAAGTTTCAGCAACGTTTTCTTCAGGTGAACTACTGGAAATTACTTCCGTAGCACCCTCACTTACTGTGTCTTGTGTTGTATCTAAGTTTTTCACACTAGCAGCAATATCTGTATCGTTATCTACAGAACACTCTGTAGCACTGTTAACAAAAGCCTTCACAACTCTATCTTCACTGAAATCACTGTAATTATCTGACGGATTGCACTCACATTCAGGTAATGTTGTTTCCTCTAGTCTGCGTGCAACACTATCGGACAATTTCCGCTTTCTGGAGTTATGCTGAACGGAATCTATCTGAACAGTTTCACTGAAAAAATTCAAGCCAGCATCACCTTGGCCTTCCTCAACTACTGCTTTCTTTGAGAGGGAATACAATTCTCTGCCTCTCGTAGTCCCTCCTCCGTCACTAGGCACAAAGGGTTTCTTTCGTTTGTACCACAGATAACTGAAGAGGAGCGCAACTGGAGCCAACGACCACACAAAAAGCTGACGGGATAGCGCAGGAGCCATTGCTTAGAACTATATCCTGGTTAGCAGTCACGATGAAAAACCTACAATATAAAATAAGAAAAATACACTTTTAATATGAAATTGAAAAACAAGCTCAGTTTTACAATTATTAGAACAAATTTCTAATTCTAGAACTAGTTTAACAGCTATCACATTCACACAATGAATCAGAAACGGTTTCAACTTTGGAATAAAAGCTTATCTTTTAAATATATCAATTGTCAATGGCTCGATGAAAACATCTTCAGGAAATTATTTATCAGATAAGTTAAAAGAATGATTAAACATACAAATACTACCCACGAATTTTTCTTCCCAATATCTTTACAATAGTTTTCCTGTTTTGTGTAAGTTTCACAGTAACTCACATATTCATCAAATGATTCTAGTTCCAAAAATTAAGATTTCAGCAAAATGAACACCCTTACACAGTTTACTGACATTTTTATTACTAATGAGGTCCTTATAACCCCAAACATGTCTCTCCCTTCCCCCCTTTCTACAAGACTAAATAATAAAATCAGTAATATGAGGCCAGCACTACAAGAATAGGTCTGCTAACTGGTATAAGATTACCATCCTTTCCGGAAAAAAATCTTAATACAAATAATAAAAATCTAAAAATAGTACAAAAAGTACGAAATGCTACAAGAAAATCATTCAAAATAAAAACACGTATTATCTCATCTTTATATGAAAATAATACTTTTAATCTTTCCCTTTAAAACTGATTTAAGTTACGTAAAAGATGTAATAATACCAAACAACACTTGTTTGATAACAATGACCTATAATAAAACAGGAGACATTTAATACTGCAATCAACAACGAAAGAAATTTATCATTTCTCTCGAGAATTCACATGACCACACAGTGATTTATTATCTCCATTATCACTAACAACTAAAATATGAAGTTATCACATAAAAGTCAATTTTGCATATTTTGTGTGTAAGTAGTTCGAAAACAATAACATAATCTGGTTCAACTGCAATATACATTCTATCTCTAATCTTCAACTGCCGACTAGATTGTATTCAAAAACGTCGCGATTAGAACACGTAGAAGAAAGAACTAATGGTTCTTACAGGCATTCGTACGGTTTCTTGAGACTAGTAAAATTCCCCCTTGTTTGTTCTTGCAAAAAGGACAGGACAGAAACACCTTAAACTAACATATAGCAATATTGCTTTTGCTTTAATTCAATTCAACTTGCGACACGTGTTTATATAATATTATATTGTTGAGGTGGTGCTAAGTTACAATCCTGGTTCAAGGGTTGTGTGAATGTTTTTGAAGAAGTGATAAAATGATATAGTGGTTAACTTCCCTAAACTATTCGCAGCTAACCTATATATCTAGAGCAGGAATGCAAAATAACCACTCGCCCGGTGCGAGTGGTTCATCGGTACGGGCGAGTATTTAATATCACATTGAAGGTAAGTAAATGGTTTCTATTGTGGGATGTGGGGTTAATAGCTTTATTCTTGGGCGAGTAAAATTTTCTTGCTTATTTGCATCCCTGATCTAGAGGCTTTCCTGAAGACGCATCATGTCGTAGTGTCAGGAAGCCATATTACACGGTATATTTTTGCTAACGTAAACTAATTTACCGTCGCTGCGCCTCGAAAAACCGCTGTGTTAAAAACTTAATTTTTCAGGAGAAGCAAAATACATTCCAAATTTAAAATTGTGCCAAATATTCACGGGAAAACATGAAAAATAAAATAAAATTGGTTCTGCGTATATTATGCACTGGAGATTGTTGTAGCTTGCTTCAACAATATTATATTACTGTGTTTACGTAGCACACGTCGGTTTATCTTTGCACCTTTATAAGCACATAGAGGATCAATACGTACGCGATGAGAACTTGAAGAGTTTAATTTCAATCTATTATCTTTTTTATTGTTGTGGAGAAACAATTGAATATTCACGTATAACATTATAAGGGATACTGTCTGACAGCTTTCAGGTTTATTTGCACAGCATAACATTTTCGACAAAAATGTCACACAGCGGTTCTTCGAGGTGCAGCGACGTTATCCCGTTTGTTTTTGGTGTGACTATCCCCGATTCAGTTTCTAAATGGGGGCACAATTCCCGGTGCTGCCCTACCACAGTGATGCACTGACCATATCATTCCACTAACAGCTTGTAAGGCAGACTATTTACTTGATTAGCGCTACAGTTTTAAAAGCTAATTATTGCATTATAATCAAGAGCAAACTCAAAGTATTCATTGCTCTTTTCTATCCTAAACAAGGGAAACGTCCAATTTTCGCCGACAACTGTCAAGACATATGTACGAAAATATATTAGTCAGGGCAGGATTATGGAAATTACTTACATAAGAAATAAAAAAAAAATATATCCATTTAACGAACATGGTTCCTTAATACTTAGTTACTCTACATCTACAGTGACGTACACAGAATTTTAAGGGGCTCAAGCAGAGTAATATGGTTTCAGTATAACATGTTAACAGTATAACATATTGTTACTTTAATACGGTAATTTTTATTTTACCATAATATCTTGTTGAAAGGAGATGGGAAAACCCGTAACCGCTCCACTGCGAACACAACCTGCTTACCTGAGTCTTGAAGATGTTACTAGTTATCAACGAAAATTCAACGTTTATTACGTTTACTAGAACCAAACTGCAAGTACACAAGAACACGATAAATGTCTTTCGAGTTTATCAAGTATTGTAACTGGAAACTAACACAAGGCACAACATGAGTTTAAAAAAAATCTTCGAAATTTCTAGTTGTTGTATTAATCTGCATCCACGGATAATTCAAAAGTACTGAGTAAAGAAAAAATGCTCGATACTGATACGAGGACACTAAGAATTTAAGGTGTGTAACCTTGTACACAAAACTTCCATTCTGATCGAGTTCACATCTACATTATTACACAAGTTCGAGAACCAATGTTTACAGTCGCACGTACGATCTAAAGCCCTGCATCATGGCTGCGTAACAGTTTGCATCAATCCTCAAAATAGAGCTTGGGTGAATGGGTCCACACAAGAAACTACGTTCAGTTCTTGCTAAGCACTGGTTGAAACACACAAATCTTTCCAACAATACGATCCCTTTTTACAGATAGTATTTACACTACCGTTATTCCTTTTGGTACTTTACTTGATGTGTTAATATTAGTAGTTAATAAACTGAAACTACACTAGCATATATTTTCATAGGAATTTCAGCTTTTTCCATTCCAATGATGGACTCCCATGAGGGGGGGGGGATGGGGTCTGTGTGAAGTTCCTAATTCGAACCCTTGTTAAGCTTGCGTCATGCACATATATTTTTCCACAATTTGTTCATTACTCGTTTGAGTTATAATCTTATAGCTGGATGGTCGGTCAAAACCACGAAACGGTAACTTTACGGTCACAATTAATACACCCGCTCCTGGCTTTGCGGTTATATTCTAAAATCCTGTCCTGGGAGAATTCATGCATCTATTTCACCACTATGAAGCAGCACAAAAAGCGTTAAGAAGATTGGATTTGGCGTTAACGAGGCTACGTAAGACGGACACAGCTTAACGTAAATTCGAACAACATGAACTTCCACCGGAAATCGAACCCGGGTCTCTCGCACCAAAGATGCGTGCAGTCATGTCCTAAATGATTGTCGCATATCTATAACTGTCTTGTTGTGGGAATGTAATTTGAGGGTATTTTTAATACTGTTACTATGTGTATAATCGGGAAATGTATATTTGTGGTAAATTACATAGGAAAATTATAAATACGAAAATAAGAGTGAGTAAAACAAAATATCGCTAAATGGACAAGAAATGATTTTTTTGGGTTATATATTGTTCTTATTTACTGCTCTTTTGACATGAAATTTACCACATACATGTCTTTGCCGATTATACACATACCAACATAAATAACGGTCAAAATCGTTATCAAATTATATTCCTACAACATATTTAAAGACATGCGACAATCATTTTGGACATGAGTGTACGTAAACCTTATAGCCATAAAATATAAGATGAGTAAGGAACAATGAAGCAGACAGGAGCAATGCTACACTTAAGAGGGGTAGAATTTAATAGATATTTTTCTAGGTATTCTAAATTTTATAGATGAGAAGATTATTATCAGGAAATTTGAACTATCGACAATGCAGTATTTTTTATAAAGATTTTTTACGTAGGGAAAGCAAAATATTGATCGAATATAGTTTCAATTATTTATTGTGTGTTTAAAGGATACCCAAAGAAAAGCTGAATTATTACAACATATCTCTTGTGGTTTACATATATATTGAATGACAAGAAGAATTATACTCGACGAATTTTCGTTTGCTGTCGCAACTCCACTGACTTATTGACAAATGTACATTACTAATATTTAATTTCGTAGAAGCACAGGTAATTTTAATAGGAGAGGTGTTCTTACAAACTTCACGAAATTTAAACGTTGACTTCTAATTAATCATTTTGGACACACAATGTCTGAGTATTTGCAATGCTGTACCTTATTTAAAAGAATATATTATAGAACGTTATTTCGAATTATATAACATTTGTTTATATTATTTCTGCTCATTGATAGAAGTGAATTTAACGTCCCTTTCTGCAGAGAGGCTATATGAGAAGTGGGCGTATACCTTAATGTGGAATCCGAACCATATCGCCTGTTTATTTCAAGTGACATAACTTAAAAATCACCCTTATTGACTTATGGGCAGAAAATTAAAGCTAATCTTGATGTCTATCTCTGGTGAAAAAAAAAAAAAAAGACTTGCTTCCAAAACTGGCCGTTAGGGAGCACTTGTGTTATTCTTGTGCGAAATCTTTTTCAATGCGTTTCTAAACTTTCAAACGCTTCTTCTGAAATTTTCAGTTATGTCACTCTTGAAATAAACTGGCGATATGAACTTCCACCGGGAATCGAATCGAACCCAGGTCTTTTTAAAGTGATGGGTGGCCCTGATCTTTTTAACAAGACTAAATGTGTAACGCAATTAGCACAGTTTTTTTTTTTACATGAAAAATACGAGAAAACTTTACAGAAATTGTACTGAAAAGTACTACTTTCTCAGAAATAAAGTTCTATGAAATCCTCCTTAAATTTTCACTCCCAATAAGTGAATATCGTAGTAATTCTATCAGAGAAACGTACGAACCGATTAGTATAACCACGAACTGAAGAAGTTTTAAATGCGATTTTGTAATGATTTCTAATGATTCAATGAAAAGTCAGAAAGAAAAAAATTAAAAAAACAAGATTCTACATAAAAAAAACTGACACTCAAGGCTGATATGAGTACATAATAATAATAATTATTATTATTATCTGAAATTGTTGAAGCGATTGCCAACGTGCTCACTCCGAGAAGCGGCATTAAATTTCGGTTTAACCAAACCAGTGAGGAAATCGGAATAGACCTGAAATTCAGGAAGCATACTTGAGGTCAAAGACGCCATAAACAATGGCATTGCGACCAGACGAGCTAATCATGCATCATTTCATCCAACATGCGCTAACTGGATGGGCTAAAATGTCAGTATTTTAACTGGTAAGGACAGAAAAAAAAAAATCATGTTTCAAATTAAACTGTTACTGAATATAAACATAAGAACCACTAAACATGTTGAGTGGAACATAACTTTCTTCAGCTGTCGCTTTTCAAATCACTTCGGGAAACCTCAAGCTTTGGTATCACGCAAATGTTCTTATTACAAGAACATGCCACAATATTATGTAAGAGAAAAAAATGCATGAAGGAAAGAAAGTACGTGCATTCGACCGCTGAGCACTTCAATATGTGAAGAAACAGAGGATGTGTGTAGATATTGTGGAACGTGAGAAGAGACGAAATGTGGCACCACTGGAGACACGCATCGTTAATTTCACGCACGAGCAACAGCTGATGGAATCGAACGTTCATTTTTCGCAGACCATGGCAAGAACATTATCACTCAAAAGTAATTTCGCCTTCCATTGCATTATTAAAACTGTATGACAATCAGCTTTCATCACATCAAACACACAAATGGCAAAGAGGGACTATTTTTGGCATATTCAAGTTAACTTATAGTATCTCTATACAATGTTTCTTTTTCCGAGATTCCACTGGGTTCATTTATTTACGAATCTCACGCACTTTTGTCTTACATACAAAATTATATTTTCTCTATTATGACAAAGGTTAGAAAAATAAAATACTAAGGTAAAATCATATGAACACTTACGGGACTATTTTCTGTCATAGTAAAATCATTATCAAAACTATTCTGTTCCTAAATATTTACATTATAATTAGGTTATCAAAATTTCTCTTATTGTTGGTACCCAACGGTTGTACTACCAAGCATCTTTTTTCCTTAGGTTTCTTTGTTATTTCTGTAGCTCTAAATAATTTTAAACAAGGTTGGCAAAAACCATGGTTTTTATTGAAAAAAAACCAAACCACCAGGGTTTTTTGGTTTAAACCTTTTTTGGGGGGTTTAAACCAGTTTTTTTGGGGGGTTTAAATAATTTACTCTATGTATTTATATTAAATATGAACAGAAATTAGTTTGTTTCCCCTTGGTGTTATTATGCAACAACAGAGTTATGCTGAAAGGGGTCACATAAGCTTAAAGCGGAATCCAAACCGCTTCTCGGCTTACATCCAAGAGAAATTGTCCATTTGGACACAAAACCGGGACTAATTAGTCACAAATGCGATTGCCGACTCACTCACGAAGGACTTCTGATAAAAATACGTTGTACTGATCTTTACATAGGCCTACTTGTTAATATAATTGTCAAGAGTTATTTCAGAAGGACAAAAACTTAAACAGTTACACAAGTAAAAACATTATACAGAATTATATTTAAATCGGGAAACTCCCGCCTTATCCATTGGGAAAATCCTGTTATTTCTTTAAATGTATTTGCATGTAAAATTTTAAGGTCAATGTATCAATCACTACGCTAAAACTGACGTATTAAATTACACATTTGGTATGTAGATATCATTCAATAAAATTAAAACCAAGTCAAATCCAAGCTGATGTTGGAAGCTACGTAGGCAGTTGATAAATTTGGCAATTTCTATCAATATATTTAAGCAACCTTGGCACTTCATAAAACAACAGGCATTCACTAAAGTAGAAATATATATAGTTTGGTTTTATTTCGTATGTTTAGGCTTAACATCCTTATGAAATACCAAGGTTATCACGGAGAAGACTTTCGCTTAGAGGGACACTCCGAATCGCTACTTTGTTTACACTTGAAAGATGGGTTGTGGTTCGACCGAGAATTAAAACACGGGACCCCTTGATTAAAAGGTGAAAAGTAGATAAATGTACTGCTGATGGTTTCGGTCCGAACGCAGCCCCGCCCGCTAAGTTTTTTTAAATACTTGGCCCAAGCCCGGTCCTATAAATTTTAAAAGTTTTTGGCCCGACCCCGGCCCGATCAATTTTTAAAAAAATTAGCTCGAGCCCCAATCTTTCTCAAAATTTAGTACTGAACTAGACCTAATCCTCAGAAACATTTTCTAAACTCTGGTTCACAACCTGACGCTTGCCTCCCGAATGGTACCATTGCCTCCTAGAACTTTGCCTGTCATCGAGAGAACAAAAAATCAATTTCCTGTGAAAAAAAAAATCTATTGTAAGCACATGAATTAACAAAGCAATTTACATTAACCATTAAATTGATAAAAAATTAATACCTCCTCCACTCTCTCCAACAAACAATCTCTACTTAATTACCGAATCGAAAATCGTGTCACATTGCAGTTTTCTACACAAATCATGCTATAGTGCTGTGATCATGCTCAGATTACAGTCCAAGTTGCCTGAGGCTCTGGCTCCGTCTCCCTTTTCTTATCTATTACAGAATATTTAATTTATTGTACCAGAAATTTCTGATGTGGTTGTTTTTACACTGCAGATAATATTCCTTTTTTCTTTTCGAATGATCCTATCGTCTAGATGTGTATTAAAGAACGAGGCAGTGCTGGATTCCTGTTCGACAATTTGAAACGAAAATAAGCAATAGTAACAGCAGCATCTTCAAATTCTGTACGCACAAATACATTTGAAATTCATTACTTTGTAGGAGTGGGGAAGTATAGCCTACGACGTAAAAGTATTAGACTGCCTGTGATCGTGACTTATAACAGACAAATTCTACTTCTGTGACAGAAAACAATAAGCACTGTCTTCCTCTCTTAAAGAGCTGTTCTTTCCTGGTCTCTAAGTTCCTCTTGAAAGCAAAGAGTTGTCTCTTCACCTGTCTGTTAAGTTCGCTAAAACAGACCAAATTATTACAAAGCACATTCCGGAGACTGGCTGCAGAAGTCACAGTTACTATGATAAAACTAGACTTTTCTTTCTAAACATACAGTGCTTGTCATATTACTTTACTTTTCAATGTCATGCTTCATGGCACAAAATTTTTAAGGACTTGTACTTTTTAAACGAAAAAAAAAATTAATTAAGAGACTTTTTCTCCACCATTACGAAAAGCAAAGGTAAGAATAGCAACATTTCTCAGAATATTTTTACACAAGCATTGCAATTGTTACCAAATAATCGAAACACAAAGAGAGAAACTGTGGGGGACCAGGGTTCTATTCCCAGTGGAAGCTGTGTTACGCTTTATATAAGCACGATGCTGAAAGGGACGCCTAATCCCAACTCAACCCTTGACCAGGTGGCTCAGTGGTAGAGCGTTCACCTTTGGTGCATGGGGTCCTTGGTTCGATCCCAGTTCGCGCCAAATAAACTTTGCGGTAAACAAACACCGTGTGCGTGGGTTTTCTTGGTGTTCTCCCGTTTCCTCCCACTTTCTTCATTCCACCATTTCATCATTTTTTTTAAAAATCATCGTCGTCTCATTTAGCCTAACGGCATAACCGTAGGAAGTAAAAGATTTCATTTCATATTTAGGAGGGTCATGTGTCATTCCTGTTTTCAGTAACGTTACATACATTCCTTTTCAATTTAAACTGTTGTATAACCAACTTTTCTACAGCACACACATACATACAATTATCAACAGTCAATTTCAGTTTTTTACAATGATTAGATTTCTTTTTATTTTATCTCGTAATTATAAGGCACAACGAAAACATCTTAATTTCACGTCCTGACGTTCTCTTCATAACGTACGAGTGAGACGAACCGAAACTACCGGCTGTGGATCAATTCACAGTCGAGATTTTGAGGGGAAAAAAATGAAAGTGAATACGTTATGTAACATCCTTATAGTTTCAAATCTCTAATGGGAATTAATCTTTCCTGCATCTTCATAGTTTTACTTGCATTCTTGGCCAACTATTTTAGGAATGAATATTTTCACTTTGCATTCTGTTCTTCCTGATGGGAATACCATCATAGAAGTGTACAGAATTTATTACAGGGCTCAAAGTGGTCTGGTCTCTTGTAAATAGTTGAAAAGTGACAAAAGCTCACGAAAAAGTGACCGAATCTCATGATGCCCCGTTTTTCCTTTGTCAATTTCTCCATCACCTCTCTCTGTTTGCTGTTTTGTTTCATCTTTTCTTCTTTACTCCTTCTTTTTGAGCTTCCTTCTTTCTTAGGTTTTCTAAGTATGCTTTGTAGTTACGGTAAGCAGACTTAGCAGATGTAAGAAGCTTCTGAGTAAGTGGAACCAGTTCTGGCCTATTTCTGAATTTTTTCATTCCAGACATTAGATTTAACTTAGCACTGAGAGTTCTCAAAGCTATGAAAAATTCAAATTCATCACCTACTCTTAAGTAGAACGTACAAGAAGCATAACACAAGACAAACATGAACCACCAAACATAACGTTAACTATTACGTGAGAAAACTAAAGGACTATTATGATAGAAGAAAGAATAGACACAAGGGTTCTCAACCCCACCTTGAGATCTTAAGTATCCACCTACCATCCACTGTGTTTTAGAAAGAATAAAAGCTGAAGTGAGAATCAAGCTGACTGTTTCACATGTGGCAGCAATTACTGAAGCTTCCAGAAGAGGAATGAGTAACAAGTTTCTGCCTTTTCCATTTATTTTTATATTTTGCTTAGAAAACTGTCAATGCAAAACACAAATCACACGAAAAAGTCATTTTACCTTCCAATAAAGTAACTTTTAGTGACCAACTTAAAAAAAAAAAAAAAAAAAAACTTTTAGTTAAAAAAAAGTGACTCGCTATGAGCTCTATTATTACCACTAATCATCACAATTTCAATTCCCGTCTCTAAATGTACTGCTGTTCTATGCTGTACCTAATTTTTCTCCAGTTTGTAAATCTACTTTAGTTTCACACAGGAAGTTTCGAATAACAATTACTCGGACTGACACCAGAATCCTCCAACGAGGATGATAAACAGAAAACTCAAATTATTATTTTAAAGACTGGCTAACAACTATTTTGCTGTTCTTTCACCCTCTACACACTCTGCTGGAGACCGGATGTTAGGCAAATTGCCTATTAAAGATATGATACAAAAAAAAAAAAAAAAAAAAAAAAAAGACGTTTTAAAGTATATGGGGTTCAGTTTCAATTCAAGCCAGTTTTATTTTGCTTATTTCGCCCCTTCATGCCTAAATAATTGCTTTAGTGCTTAATGTTGCATATTCTATGCATTTTCTTCAAAATAAAACTTTATTGGGAAAAATACATAATTTAGTGTTTCAAGAAAGGATTCTGTCCCTTTCGAGAAATACTGTACAAGTGCTGTTCTTAGTAATAAGGTGCCGTAAAACTTTGAACTGCTGTGTGTACTGATAGTGTATAAAATTTGGACTGTTATGTGTAATTATAAATTACTGTATAGAATGTATTTACCAAATATACATGGAATATGTCAAGCTTCGTTTTTCTATATACAGAAAAAGAGGATATTATCAACAGATATGTTTTGATATTCTTTAAACATTATCTATGACCTGAGTCTAGTTTTTTAATTGTATTGAGTGATTATCTCCATTATTTCCAGTTATTTTAGTGCTTATTTTTAAATTTTAAATGCCTATTTGAGTACCTATTTTCCAGGTTTTTAATGCCTAAACATCCGGTCTCTACATTCTGCAAACGTAGGGTCAATCTAGTACCACCACCTACTGCATTTTTCAAGTCCACCTGTATATTATGAGAAAGACCTGGTTGAAATAACTGATAATTTTAACTAGAATACTATCTATACTAAGATGCCTCAATTCTTTACGCACGAATACAATATTGCTAATTTTTAAAAATGAAAAAAAAAAATCGAAATTTGAATTGACTACAAGACAATATAAGCACAGCGAATTTCAATTATCTTTAGTATCTTACTGAGTTGGACACTTCTCCCGACAGACATAAGGGTCCTTACAAGTACGTGACTGTAAAGTTGGGGCCAGTGCCGTAGTCTCATAATACATCTCTCCGGAAGGCGAGATAGTGTGTTGAGGAACGACCTATATTGTGTTACCTTGCATGATTTGCGCACGCGCCAACTACTCCGGACTTCAATCGCGGTCACGGTTCGAAGCTATTGCTTAAGCATGCACAATTCCAAATAACAACAGTTACGTGACTGAGATGGCTCTAAGTCTTCACAAAGTGAACGATCTTACTCATATCAAATTTGTGCCAGACCAAGCCATAAGAAATTCTCTAACATCAAATAGCTCAGCAGGCGTGAAATGTTTGAGCTTATGTCCGAATAGCAGTTATAGTGCTGCCAAAATATCTTGAGCCATGGCAAAAATACGAACTAAAGCTCACACTCTCGACACACCCACGTTTTGAGCCAATAAAGGTTCAGCTATTGCTAAGCGAGAGAGCGGATGACAGAAGTGAGTAGAATTCCCTCAACCGATAGCAGCGCTTGAAAGACGAGGTGTCAAGTCAATTTGGTATATCTATAGTGTGTACTGCAAGCGAAGGCAGACACAGTAAAACAGAGGTGTGAAATACATAGGAGTATGGCATAATCAGTTAAACGCATCACACTCAATTTCATTCAATCCCTTTCGGGAAGATTTGTGTGTACACTCAAGCCTAGATAAGTGGAATCGGAAAGGACCGGCAAGTTCATTTCACTCCTGGAAGTATCTCACTTAAAAATCTAGTTTCTTGCTTAGCAAGTGGAAAAGGATGGAAACGGTCGAGATTTCTCTTACAGAGGTAACGCTGAAGAACAGTACTCCCAATAATAGAGGTTTCTCAGTTATCCAGACCCCACTTACCCAGGCTTCGCTTTTTTATATATATAATTTTCACATAAATATTTCTTCTTTTCTTTTCTTTTAATGTGCCATAAACAGCTGAACTGTCTCCGAATTATCCTAACCATTATGCTAACCATCGAAAGCTTGGTATAAAATAAAAGTACTTGCTGGCTTTAGGGATGAAGCACAAGTGAATCAAGACTCAAGAACTTATACAGATTATGTATGTGAATTCCCCATTATTATTTATTTATTTACTAATAAAATTACAGACACAGTAGGTGGACACCATTTAATATGGAACAATAACTTACAAAAGAAATCTCCATGATGATTCAATGGTTAGTATCATTGCCTTCAGCACGAACTCGTGGTTCTGAAGTGAGAATGCATGTGTGTGGATTCCACATCAAATTGTAGGTCCACGCGTGCTCCTTAATGGCAAAGTGGCTAACGCGTTTTCTGTGTGTGTTGTGCCGAGTTCGATGCCTGCTAATATTTGTCCGATATAAATCCAAGTTTGGATTTTTCTGGAAATAGCAGGTCTCGTCTCATAGTCTTTGTGCTTATTTAAACTCATACTCAGTCAATTATAGGTCCCGGTCTGAAGCAGTCTCCGTGAGTAATTGCAGTACAGTTTAACGACGCTTTCAGCAGTGAAGCTATGAGATTGAACTACAGCTTAACGTAGCATGCGAACCATATGAACACCCACCAGTCTCTCTGGTGAAGGGACTTTTCAAGTACAATCATCCAATTTGTTTCAGAACAGAAAATGAAAAGCAAGTCTTAATGAAAATAGTCAATATTTTGGTATTACAATAAAACGTTACTTTCATTGTGAAACAGACAACCTGACAAAAATACATCAGAACGGCTGGCAGCGAGATTCGAACTAATTCTCGTGAGCAAGGCGGTCTTTAACAGTTTTCTTGTGCCACTACTACTGCTGCTGCTGCTGCTGCTCTCTCTCTCTCTCTCTCTTGATTGATTGATTGACTGATATAGAGTCATTATAGAGAACATTGATATAGAATGATTGGGTATTTCGAGTCATTTCTTGGCTATAGAACTTACATGATTGCTGTAAAAGTCGAGAGCAATGAAAGAATTACGCAAAATGTCCCGTTAGAGCAATTAACGTAAATTTCCAGTGAATTTCTTCAACTCGGAACACCGTAAATCATTTTTTTTTTTTCCTTTTTGACATATGACAAAGTAAAAGCATAACAAAGCGTGTTTCCACCTCCACAAATATGAAAGAGAGGAAAAGGAAATCTGTTTATGCATCCTCTAAGAGAGTGCATGATGCCTCAAGATATGTTAAGTGCTACTACTACCTCTTTACAAATCTGATTTCTCTTCCTCAACGTTTTTTTTTCTTTCTTTCCTTTTTACATTTAAATGTTAAAGCTATAACTTGTAGAGTAGATTGAGCTCGTGTAGACCACATCGTGATCACCACGCCCCGTACAAAAGACTCCGCCTTCGCCTCAGGCTCACACCCCGTCATTCAAACTCTGGAGAGAGAGGTGATCTTATAGGAATAAAAAGATCGAAGGCAATTGAACTTTTTAACACAAAAGAAGGTTACAACCTTCGATAAATTTGTTAACAGTTATGATTTGTGTAGTCTTTTTTTTTTCTTAATAATTAAAAATGTTATTATGCAAATTTATTTTTTCAAGTTTATGTTCAGATTAATTTATATTAAAATAGGAAGCTGAACTATTTGTATAATATACGGAAGTAACAGTTTACTTAAACACTAAGTACCTCTATAGAGTAACCGAAAAAACAACAGTGCTATTGTGCGGGGGGAATCAAGAATGAAAGGTAACGGTACATTTCAATCTAAAGAATGTGTAAATCGTGGAAGCTATGATATCTTTAGTTTTAAGGTAGATTTGTCGCAATGCTTAATGACAAAAATATTTTAGTAAAAATGTAGAATTAGAATGCGGTAGGAAATTGGTGAACGCAGAGGGCATTCACGATCATAACACAAACTCTCAAGGCACAGGATCAAACAAGAACACCTCTCGCACTAGAGATTAGTGCTCTACGCCCAGTGGAGTATTTAGGGGGGATGGTTATCGAGCTCAAGCCTCCCGAAATCCACATACAACAATCATCATCCTTACCATTTGTAAGGAAAACTATAAGTGCTTATTCGCGTGTTGTGCATATTCCCCGAAACAAAATCCTAAATACGCCACTGTCTACGTCTAAGAAAAGCTTTTTTTTTAAAAAAAATACGCAAAAATAATATTAACGTAACTTTTGGAGCGAAAGTGTAATCTGGAGTTTCGAACATTTTCTAGTAGATGGCAGATGCTGTAAATCTGGGACTGTCCCGGCTAGAGTGAGACGACTTGGAGCCCAACATATGAATCATCCTCGGAACCAGGGTTGGATTAACCCATCTGGAGGTTCGGAGCTAGAAAATATATATATAAATATATATATATATATATATATATATATATATATATAATATATATATATATATATATATATATATGTGGCTCCTGCTGACTTCACCTAATATATTTCTGTGAACGAACAATAGGAAAGTTAAGGGAATGTGTTTAATATTTTTGGTCATATTTTATTTTGTGATAATGATTGTATCTTCATGATTCTTTTTAGATAGCCAGTTAAGATTTTGATCAGCGTCGATGCCCCCCTATCCACCTGGAGGTCCGAGGCTATAGCCCCCTAAACCTCTCCCTTAAGAGTCTTCATCCCGGCAGAATTAAAATACCGCTCATTTTACAGTAATTATTCGATATCTTCAAATAGATAAATGAAATGTGGATCAAGAGCGCCCTAGACAATATTATTTTGCGTGAGGTACCGTTATCACAAGTCACCTAGTGGCTTTCCGTTTTCAGCTGTTTAGAAACGCGAAAATACATGCCGATTTTCAAAATGTCTGGAAATCGAAAGCAGATAAGTGAGTCGTGATAAGGTTTCTCATGTAAAATAATATTGTCTAGGGTGCTCTTGTTCCACATTTCGATTATCTTTTATCTATTTGAAGATATCGAATAATTACTGTAAAATTAGCGGTATTTTAATTTCGACGGGATGAAGACTTAATCCGGCCCTGCTCGGAACGTTATCTACTAACGGAAAGAACGTTCTTTTCTTTTTTTATTTTAATACATCATGGAGTTCATTCATTTCTGAAGTGCTAACGTGAGTGAATTCATAAAACTATAAATGTTCTATGCCTCTTCATTTCCAACGAACAGCCATGACTCATTAGTCTGGTAATCGCCAATTAGCAATCGGCAATGAGATCTTGTCATTGCCGGTAATAGAAATTCAATTTCCAACATTCATCAGTCCAGGGCGATGATTATTGGTTATCATGGTTCATTTCCGGTAATTACAACATTTCCGACTCGAACAGTGACATATATAAAATACGGTTGTCTAAAAAGTACTGAGCCTTCGGAGGACAAAATTGAGAAGACTGTTACTTATTACCATTTGGTTCGATGGCCTTTTGCACTTATTCCGACAAGCCAACACTCATCACTAAACTTCCGTGGTTTCTGAACAAAAAATTGGCACATGGTTTTCACAGGCCTCTCTTTAAACTAACACCATTCAGGGAGTGCAGTAACGACCGAAACAAAAACACTGATGGTGCCAGGTCCGGGCTTTACGATGAATGCATCAAAATTTCCCAGTCAACTTAATTTCTGACGGTTCGTTAAAGATGTACGCTATCTGGCGTTGTCAGCGTGGTACATGACACTTTTCTGCTGACCACTATCAGCCATTTCTTTTCACTTGCCAGGTGCATTCATGTTAATTGTCGACAGTATAGCTGCGAATCTATCATTCTCAAAATAATAATAATTTACGTTACCACTACATCACTTATCACCCGTGATCAACCGCTTCAGAATGGCTCAAGTTCGTTCCTTTCAGTAGAAAATTGCAAATGGAAATTCGATCAAGTAAGTGTTTTCAGTCTGATAATGCAGCACTAAAGGTCAACATTTTTTCAGTCAGTTTTCTCCCAATGTTTAACACTGTTTAGTAATGTATGTTTACATAATCGGCGATGTTATGTCATGACTGTTTACATGTATTTTGTCAAAATTCATTCACTTGTTATGAGCCCACTGCGTGGAGTATCTCGGGCATCGAAATTTTCAGGACGAAAGCAAGTGAACCATTTTTGGCTGTTGCTTTTTATAACAGATTTTGCTCAAACATACATTCCTTCACAGGCCTTAGGCGCAGTTTCGCTGAAAATTCACTACCTTACGTTTCATTAGAAGAATCCAAACACTTTTTGCACACCTACCGCTGTCAAATAACGTTAGGTCTTACCCGCTGCGAGTCATATCGAGATTTGGAACACTAACACCATCCGGTACCCGAAATGCTCAATGAGTATACATCAATTACCATATCACGCATGTGGGTGGCGACGTTCAAATTTATAGGCTCTCACCCCAGGATCCGAACACGAGACACCGTGCACACCAAATGCTGCAAGCATGAATATTACTACTGACGGAATTTTGATCTAATAATCAATACTATATGCATCAATGATCTATATCTTTATATCTATTTTTTTTTTCAGAATATCGTCCATTGACATAAATATTGTCTTTTGACGTGTAGCAAATCGCTAATGTTTACAAATCGCTTTAAAAAAAAAGCTTAGGTAACTCCAATGACAAGTTAAAACTGACATTTTCTTTACAAAAATAAGTTATTATTAAATTATCTTCTTTAAAAGACCGTGAGGGGGAAAACAAACGCATGAATTCTAACGTGGCCAGAGGATAATATCTTTGGAAAGTGACTAAGATTAGGGGGGAAAAACTCACTACATTCACGAACTGACGTCATCTCACATCCAGTTCCTGTATAAGTGGGTGTAGTACAAAGTCACACTTTAACACACGAAACAATAAACCTTCTCGCGAAAAGTTACGTTGCATTACGCGCTCCGAAGATTCTGTGGAACTAAAGGAATGAACACTAAACTGATTATGGTAGTTGCCTTTCTATAACTTCACATTTAAAAAGAGAAAAAACATGCATCACAACAAATTATCAGCTTTTAAAGCTCGTAAATTATATGTACTACTAAAATTAGGAAGTGTAACACAATACGGAAGTATTGAGATTTAGAACATTCACGAATGTCCCCATGCACATGAACGCACTGCGGCATAATTAAAACTAAAGCTGCACTTAAAGATGCTCCACGTGAACTCTTGTTTTTAACTTCCAACACTACGACTACCGACTAACAATATTGATTGTGAAATAACTCTCTGCAAATCTGAAAAACCATGCACTTACATATCGTTTACACTGAATGGGATGCCTTCTCGTCTTCAGATACTTTTTGTTTTAAAGGGTTTTCACAACACGTTACACAATACGGACCACACCGAATGTAAAAGCTAACGATCAATGTTACGTTATGACGTCACAGTACGCATGGAAACCACGTGGGGACGATCACTGCAACAGAATGAGAAAGAAATTGTATTTAAAAAAAAAAAAAAAAAAAAAAAAAGGAAGGAAAGTGAACGTAGGAGGTCACTGTTAGTATCTCATCACACTTTCACTATCTTTTATGATTAAAACTG
Source organism: Thermobia domestica (assembly GCF_964235325.1). Lineage (NCBI taxonomy): Eukaryota > Metazoa > Arthropoda > Insecta > Zygentoma > Lepismatidae > Thermobia > Thermobia domestica. The sequence continues at coordinate 6,155,587 of NC_137462.1, forward strand.
AAAACTCGGGAGAAATACATCGCTATACAATTGTTCACCATTACAGAAGAGTGAATTCTAGCAACGTTCTAGGATGTTCCAGACGATTCGCTGGATTTCGTCGGTTCCTTAGGCATCATCACAATAGAACTACCACTCTGGTTGTAGATGGATTACAGAAATTTGGATTATTAACAGCTCGTACAGTAACTGTATTAGCTGTAAATGCAGTCTAATACCGAAATACCATATTCAGTGTTCGAATTACTGGGGAATGTGGGGGGGGGGGGGAAGAGGAATATCATTAAAATGCTTATTCACCAATAAAATCGTACAGCCATTTCCGAGAAGAAGAAAAAACGCTCAACTTAACGTTAGCACACACCATACAGTGTTCTTTACAACAATTTTTTTTTTTTTTTTAATCTGGAAATAAATCTTACAACAGGGTTGTCAAATTTTATTTCCGACACACACACTAATAGATCAATTTCAGAAAATCGCGGTTCATTTTCATTCTCTACGTCTATTCTTATATTTGGGTATAGCAAAAAATCGAAACACACCCTTTGGGGAATCGTATTAAAAATAATATTTACAACATAGTTTGGTATGTTGATCGATGAGCCCTCTAGTCCATTACACACAGGAACGAACAGACGAAACAGTCCACTTCTTTAGGTATGCACAGGTCAGGGACTGTGGAAATTTGTCCTGAACTTGAGTTTTTCTTCCCCATCATTACAAGACCTCGCATCATTTACATACGAGAAAATAGTTACCCCCCCCAAAAAAAAAATCCTGGAAAATGGCACATTATAATGTAAGGTGTTAATGATACGGACCTAACGAAACTAAAACAAAATCGCCTCAGTACTTTAATAAAATCGCTATTTGATTTTCACCCTCCAGTAAACTATTTTCGGAGGCAGGAAAGACCTTCCTCTCCTGGATAATTTTATGAAAAATCTTTAAATTTAGTCCTGAAATGTTCAAGAGCATGGCCTCCATAAGTGTGCTCATACGTCGGGACGGAATAAAAAGGACCCAAAAATCCTTTGAAATTGATTTTTTTTAAAAAAAAAATCTTGTTGTGCGACTTCATTCATGAAGTAGACGACATTTTCAGGAATGTACACAGGGATAGGTTGTCCGAGGGGTCAGGAACCACTAGAAATCGACTTTTCTGTAAATTTAGTCTAAATTTTAGGGGTAGTTTTTTTTTTTTTTTTTTAAATAATTTATCCTTATATTCAATTAGGACCTCTCGAAAGCTTTGGACCCGTCCCGAAATAATTTGCTGCGTATGTGCCTACATACTATCTTGCGACCCTTCGTTCTAGAATGAACGGGCTACATCGAGCCAGAGTGGTCTATTTTCAAATTGGGAGGGAAGTTTACGCGTAGATTAATTTTGTAGTCACGAGTCACCATCGCGCTGCTGTGCCTCTGGAAATGACCTTCAATTCCTTACAAGCCACATGATTACTTTATAGTTGAATTTGGTATTTAAAACTGTCAGTGTTTTGAAAGAGTATTTAATGGCTCATTAAAAATCTTGCTAAAAATGTACAAATGTCCGTCCCTAGTTGAAACATTATGTACCAATTTTATTCCTTGTTTAATGGAACTGACGACTTGCCCTTTCGGACAGTAACGAACCTTGATAGGAAATTATGCGATTGCTATCATACCCTGCTCGTCATGTTTTTATTCCTCACGAATCTCACTCGTATTTCATACTTAACGAAAAGTAAAGAAAGGTTATTTTAGAGATGGGAAGGTCACAGAGGTTTCAAAATTCTCCACTACGTAAATTGCTTAATAAAATGTACATATATTATACATTAATTCCTAATTAACACATCAAGTGTCCCACCAAACTATTATATATATATATACACATTAGATAGGCGTATATAGAAGTACCTACAAGTTAGAACTCTTCCAATAGAGAGCAATACACTGAGACACATTGGTTTTACAACTCCTTTTATTAGACTCCCACCCGCCTGTAAAATAGATAAATTGGTGCAGGCTCTACCAGTCTGCTTATGACACGCATGCCTTTAGGATGATATGTGGTCAGTACATCGGCTCACTTTGCCAAAACCGGAATTCGCAACTTCTTTCTTTCAAGTAGCTCCCCCTGATAGTTCTCATGACCATGGAAAGACACCGCAATGCCAACAGCATCTGGTAAGTATGAACGGTCATCCATCTTTCCTCTGACCAGACCCTGCACTGCTTGACTGCTGAGCGCATGGAAAGTGGTATTCCATTGCGGTTAGAGCGTTGGCCTCTTCCGCGAGAGAGTCTTAACTCTCGTCTTGCAGCAATCTTAGCGGTTTTTCCAACTCAATGTACGAGGACGGATCAGAAACTAAGGTTACAAGACCGATATTTCTGGAGTTTGTTATAGGAGAGATGAGGAGTTATTCTATTTCTGTGGGCGAAATATGTAACCGCGGCTGAAATTCACCGACAGCTGGTCGAGGTTTCGGAGAGACTAATGTCTCGTCAGCATGTCGCAGAAGACCAACACGCTGTTGAAGCAGTTTCGCTGGGACATCACCGATCACCCTTCCTACAATTTGGACCTCCCTCCAAGCGACTTTTATCTGCTCCCGCACTCGGAGGAGTACGTAGCAGGTCGTCGATTCGCTTCAGACGAGGAGGCGAAACACTTCGTGACAACGTGCCTGAACACGCAAGGACGGAATTTCTACCAGGAGAGAATCTTCAAACTCATTGCCGATGCGACAAGCGCCTCAACCGATACGGAGACTTTGTCAAAATAATAATCTTAATGTATGTACTATCTGTTGGTTGTATTGGTTGTATGAAATAATATATACACGTTTCACTGTAGGCTTTCTAACCTTACTTTCTGATCACTCCTCGTATGTACTATCTGTTGGTTGTATTGGTTGTATGAAATAATATATACACGTTGCACTGCAGGCTTCGTAACCTTACTTTCTGATCAACCCTCGTATGTACTATCTGTTGGTTGTATTGGTTGTATGAAATAATATATACACGTTGCACTGCAGGCTTCGTAACCTTACTTTCTGATCAACCCTCGTATATTTAAATAAAATCCTTGGTTTACCTTTCTAAGAACAAAAAGGGGCAGACACAAGAAACCCCAAGACACTGTCAATGCCAGGGATGTAACGAAGTGCCTTTCATACCAGAGGTGAGCACTGTACTACGACACCAGGGACTCAAATTTGTTAATGCAGTTTTGTGTAATAACAATGAAGAACAGCTCGATTTTTAAAAATAATTCTTAACATTCCTAATTACTTAAAATACTCATTTGTCTATACAGAAGCATATGGCTAACAGAAAAATTTCTACTACAATAACATGAAGGTTGTATAGGTGTAGCAACAAAGAATTCGGTTGGGTTTTTACGACTTTCAGACAGTCGCTCAACATTTGATTGGAAATTGATTGTTCTTCCAAACAATGCCACCAATATTCTAACAGAAAAATTGACGGAAATGTATTTAAACTTTATTACAAACTGAAGTATTAAAATTTGAGTTCTTATTTCGATGCAAGAATTTAAGGAACTTTGTAGACAATAGAACGTTGTCTTTTTGGTAATACCAGTTTGCACTTCAAAATATTACCTTTTCTTGAATGCAGTGTTCTATCGTTTTCTTATTTTCATATCCTTTTTTTTTTCTCATGTCTAGATATTAATTTTACTAATTGAATTACACAATACTTCATCTGAAAATCATTCTAATTTAATTTCCATATTTCTTCAGCTTGTCCTGCTAAGATTGTTATAATAATAATAATAATAATAATAATAATAATAATAATAATAATAATAATAATAATAATAATAATAATAATAATAATATACATAAAAGTAAGAAATTCTTAGTCTTTTGTAAGAACCTTCATCTTTCTCATCTCTCTCTTGTCTGGGTCGAACTTTAAACACACTTAAGTCTTATCATATACTATCATCCACAAAACAATAGAAGCATACCAAGACTAGTTACAAGGCGTCATGAAGTTCTTCAGATGCAGAAATAATACTTTACAATATATTGCGACACTCCTAGAAAAAAAAAATCTCGAACACCGAAGAGAACAGTTACGTAATCATACTAATAATGTGGATTTTCCATTACATGTAAGTCTTTGATTAGTTGTTAACTTATAGTGATGGAGCAAATGCAAAACCAAAACCAAACCCGGGGTGGTAGTGGTCGTGGTCTTGGCCTTGCTTGCAAGAAAAATGAAATGGAATTTTGAGTTTTACGTCCCGCGGTGATGCCGGTTAGGCTAAAGGAGACGGTGATTATGAGAAATGAGTGAAATGGTGGAATGAAGAAAGTGGGAGGAAACGTGAGAATCCCGAGAAACCCATTGCTTGCAAGAGTCTTGCTTTTATGAAATCTTATGCTTTTCATACGTAAATTTTACTCTGGATATAAGGGATAATGAATTCTACAATGTGCAGATAGTAACTGAAATACAATGTATGCTTCTAAATGTAATATAGTTTACCTTCGTGTAAGTATGATCATAGTGTACAACATAGACGATGAGCTTTATTATTATTATTATTATTATTATTATTATTATTATTATTGGTGCCCACGCTTCACTACTTATAAAATAAATCGCAACGTTTCGTAATCGTTTTATATTTTTTAACAGATCCAATACTCCACTGGTTCTGGTTTCCAAACTGGGGAGGCTACCCCCTGAGACGCACGAAAGAAAATCAAGACGGCACAGATGAATGAAATACCATAATCTGCTAAATTATTTATACACTCTAAAGGCGTCAGATTTATTTCTTTTTAACCACGATTAACTAACCTTTGTATTAAACTTCTAATTAAATATTGAGATTTTGTTTTACTGATTCTAATATGTATTCTATGGAGCAGAAACATGGACATTACGCAAAAGCGATGGAAAAAAAAAATGAAGCTTTGGAAACGTGGACATAGAGAAAAAAGGAATTAATTGGGTTGAACGGAAAACGAATGATGAGATGTTAGAAATTGTAGCAGTAGGGGAGAAAAGAATTTTTGATGTAATTAAGGGGAGAGAGAGGAATTGATTCAGATATCAGTTGAGGAGGAACTGTATTATAAGGTACGTGTTATAGGGTATGGTGGAAGGAAAGAGGGAGGGGGCGAAGGAGACTAGTTGAGAACCACTATACATCGAAGCTTCTCAACTGCAACAAGTGACCTGCCAATAATGGCAAATAGCTATCATGATACGTTTAGCAATATTGGCCAAAAAGTGAAAAAAATAACTGTTATAATCAAACCTCTTAATATTTTAGAATAATTTGAGTGAACACTGAAAACAACTCAACTGTATGTTTTTTGTGTAATCTCAATTTATATAAATACTTTTTACCCATATTAGAAATACAAAGTAACAGCATCAAACTCAAAAGTTATTCGAAATAACCGTACAAAATCAGTCTCGCTTGTGAATATGGATTATTTATTCTTGTATAATGTTATATCGCTCAATCCTTAATGTGCCGTATACCTAAGGAGGCTAAAAGTTATATTTATAAACAATTAGATAACGTATAAGTATCCGCCCATGAAATTAAACTTGCTGTCACGTGCACTAAGTTTTTGTCAATGTCATGAACATGTTATTTCGATATTAATTTTATGAGCACATATTAAAAATTTCCAACGTATGCTTGAGCATCGGAGCCAAGGCCATACCCATGTAGTCGACAGCTATGATGTACGAAATTACCGATGTTCAATACTGCATTTCTCTTTCGTTTAGAAATGAAATGAAATACCTAGATTAACGTCTCACAATTATGCACCGAGGCTAAGATGATGATGCGAAATGACAAACAGTGAAATGAAGAAAGGAGAGAAAACGGGGAAAACTCCGAGAAAACCCACTCTCACGGTCTTGGTCCACCGAAGAAGCTATCACGGTGGAAGATGGCATCTGTGTGACTTGGAAACTAATAATAACTACGGAAAACGCGAATAACCGATTCAGAAAAATACATAGTGTAGCTATATGCTACAGGGACAGATCGACTCTCACGGATTGCAAACACATTCACTCCAGCGGCATTTTTACTACAGCCAAAAAATTCGAGTGAAAGATGTATTGATTTTCCCCCTTCCTTTTTACATTCTATACAAAATTTAAATAGTACCGGTACTTGTGCAAGACTTGCGCAAGAGTCTTGGCATTGCATGCAAGACTCTTGCACAAACTGCAAGACCCAAGACTCTTGCGCTCATCACTAATAACTTATTTTAATTTGAACTAACTGCACACCTAGTTGAGAATGGGATATTTTGGATCTCATTTTCCATTCATCGGTTGAGTTATATGGAAGAAAAATCTGATACGAAACGCTTTGTGTGTGCCTAAAACACGTCTCTCTGGCTTAACAAGATCAAATCAATGATAACGCGACAGCTTCAGAAGGAATCACCTCAACGCAAATAAGTAACAACAATGACAAAGGTTCGTACACAATACAATCTGTTAAAATTTTGCAAACAGTTCATTCTTATTTTGGCAGTATTAAACAACAAATTTCCCCAAGTAGCAAACAGTGTCTAAAAGTAAACAACAAACTTACTTTTAGGACAGTTATCTTTATATCGTAGTACACATACAATCTACGGTAGTTCTATTAAAAAGATACAGGAATATGAGGAATATAGATATAGGATGGATACTTCTTGTTTATTCTCGATACCAGGCATTTTCCAGCAACCAGCTTTTGTATGTCTGGAGAAGACATCGCTCGCACTGCCGATTTTCAGAACAGAGGTCCAATGAATGTGTATTAGCCTCGTTATTTTCTCGGAGTAAACCCAGCCCCGAAACCACCCCAGGCACACAAAAGTCAAGGGCTGTATGCAGCCCATGAGTGAAATGTCTCGCTTAATGAACCGAATTTGGCTAAGTACTATAATATGCTTTCGAGACATGCTTAAGAGCAAAAGACATAAGACAACGGACTTATCCAAGAAAGCGAAGATGAATTTTCGTGAGTTAATGTACAGATGGAAGAATAGCTCTTCGAAGATATTTAAAAGAAAGAAAAAGTGAAAGAAAAAAATGGAACTTCAGAAGGAACTATGGAGTTAATATCGCATGAATTCTCAAAAGTTTCCATTTGACTGAACAGTTTTACTGTTTCTTTCATCTTTATTAAGAACACTTCTGACGTTCCTAGCAAATGCGACGGTATTGCATAAAATTACTAATTTTAAACAGTTTCTCCCTTCGTGTTATTTACGCCGTCTGATTCTCCTGTCTCAAGTTGACCACCATGCATATCAAGGTGAGTGAAGGTGACCGCAACCCGTCTACTCCAGATCTATACTAATTTCCATCAGGTAGTACCACGTTAAAAATATTTTATGTTAATGAATTCACTTTGTAAATGTTCTTACGTAAGTTTCTTTTTACACAAATATTGTAGTTATTATTTTGATTATATACGTAAACAAGCACACTACAATTTCACCCGAGTGATTCCAATACAAAACAAGATTTGTGTTGGAGACTTAAAAAAATTGACCGAGGCATAATAAAGGCGGAATGTGAGTCTTATTCGATGAGTAGTGTTCACAGTAAGTGGACTAGGCATAAAATGGTCGAACACTTTCCTATTCCTTGGAGCACACTGAAGGACTATATGAGTCGCATTTATGGCAACAACAAAAGCAATGTGAATTAAACTATGTACTTCAACCAGTACCACTACATGATCCAGTAACAGCCTTCCGTTTCCCATATTTAATCATGGCTGACGAAAAGAGGTCTGTTCCTGTCAGAAAAATGCATATAGAACAAAAATGCGAACGGAATGAAATGGAGATAGTTCATTTTCCTAATTAGGGCAAAATTTCGACCGAAGGTGTAGGCTACACTGCCACATGATCTTACAGCTAATGACAACAAAAGGAATATCGTGGAAGAAAATTGTTACTGGAGCTATAGTTTCGGAAAGAACTAGATTCCTTGGATAATGTGCAGTTTTTGCTTGCACTGGCTCCATGAAAGATTCCACCAATAGCAACTAGACTCATCTGAAATACAATATTCGTGTTCAGCTATATTTTATGAAGATTGTAGCAACTAATGGGAAGTGACCGGATTACAGTATCACGAAATTAGGTACTCATAATCACGAAATTAGATGATATGACGAAATTAACAGACGCATATGTTTTCTAGAATTGTTGTTTTCTATGTTTTCTCTAGCATCTCTCGATTGTTTTTCGTTCATAATCCTCAGTGTCATGAAGTTAGATAGGTTTACCCTAGATTTATGAGTTTAAATCAATTTTACGGAGTTAGCACCATTCAAATTAAGTCTCTCGTTTATCTCCTGAACATTTAGCTCAATTTAGGTCTAGTTATAATTTTAATAAATCACACAGATAATATTTTGTTAATATACAAACGACGAAAAGTCACTACTCCTAAAACTTTATAGTTGTCAATGACACATGCAACAACTGTAGGACTGAAGAAATTATTTATATCAGACATAGAACTGTCTTCAACAATGTTCAACGCTTATAACGCGGTGGAGTTGTTATGATTGGGAATGTCTAGAAACGATAGAGAGTTGCAATGAACTGTAAACAGCAGCAAAGAGTGTAACAATAACTGATTTTTAATAGTTTCTTGGAGCTGAAGAAAAACATTTTGCTGCAGCCAAAGAACAGGCGACTTTTAGTGTTTAAGTGGTAATTAAAAAGAAGAAAGACGAGTGGTACCCCTTAGGCATGACTACATATTAACCCAATCTTATTAGAGTTTTGGAAAGTTTTCCTTTGCACAAATGCACAACAACTAAGGAATGCAAAGTTTATAAGAATTTATAAACTCTACAGATGACGAAACAATGACTCAAAAAGTGATACTGTACACTGCTGTTCAATGACACCTACTACATGATGTTAATATGTATTTCTATACTATGTAATTAAGCGTAAATTAACTTCCTGACTGAGGCTGTTCACTTTTCGACAATTCGAACTTACAACCAGTTCATTTAAGGAGCTTCGAAACGGTTACTCAGACTCACTGTATTAAAAGAAGAAAGGCCATGTACAGTCAGCGACCTAATATCTTAATAATATGAAGCGGGATAGAATCCCGTCAGAAGCTTCCTCCCAATACTCTGCAACTGGATTATGATCTGAAAGAATGACACGTAAAAGTTTTCAAATTCTATTTTGTGGAATACATGATTTGAAAGTCATAGTATATCTTGAAATGGATATAAATTACTTTTGTAGTGGAACACACAATGAACACGAATGCGGATACGAGGAGAATGTTCTGTATTGGGGACCGATGTTAGATAGAACTAGTTTGTCGATACAATTAAAATGTAATTTTGCGTCATTATATAGATTCTGACTATCACTCATGTTGTTAACGACATCCATCCATTATTATCAAGCTCTACTACATCAAAATGTCTCGTAATAACGCAATTAGATAAGGTGAACTACCACCACAAACAAACAATTCATTACCTCTTATAGTACTTAGACAATATCATAACAGACATGCAATTGCTTACTGATATTTAATTTAAAACATATGATAATCCAAATCCTGCAATTCACTTACATGACGTACATCATATGTTTATCAGTAACACCAACTTTCAATATGGAACCTGTGCAAATAGAGACAAGTGTTGTTGTGAATATCTACATTTGTTCCGTGTCTCATAAGACCTTCCACGCGTGGAAATTCATACATTGCCTAAGTACACAACTTCTTTTCTTCTCTTCCGTATGAACAGGTGAAAGAAAATCTTCTGCAAGCTACAGCGCAAATTAACACTTGCTTTTATGTACAGCTGACATCCTACGATGTGGTGATTCAGCGTGCTATTACGTAACTAGCAGACAGAAATTTAAGGGAATTCTCCTCATGTTGCCTATTTACCGTATTTATGAATTTTACACTTACTTTCGTCCATCCGAATCTTTTGCATGACCATGTGACAAAACATAACTAACAGGATAGCGAAACATTTCCCAATGATCTCTTACCTACAACAGTGCCGTTTAGACGAATGATTAAGCTAAATCAATCAGGTTACCTAAATGTGAAAGGGCTTTTATTCACTTATTAGCACAGATCCAGTTTTAACCTGTAAAGATAATTTATACTAAACACCAAATAAAACGAATCATTTTGGAAGCATGGAGGTTAGAACATATATTCAGAGGCACCATCCCAGTATTCTCCTGGTGGGAGACGGAGCATAAACATCGGTCAATAATTTAGGTCTCATAATTGTACACAGCCTGATTCGAACTAAAAACCTCCCGGTGTATGACGCTGAAGGGAGAATGCTAACAGTTCCTCTGTATAGCTTAACTGCCTACAAGCAATCTAGTATTTAATTTGTATACCGTTTTAAATGAGACTTTAAGGAAAAAATACAAATAAACACTGAAAAGTAGACTGATTTGTTTTTGTTGTTCTGGACTGAGGAATCTTCCTGTCGCTTCGTGGACTGAGTATACTAAATTGCTGAAAACGACTTATTTGAAATCTTAAAAGTCGCACAGAATCGAATGATATATACGGAGGCAAATATATAGTTATATACTACAGACGTTTCTTACAAATTGTTTACAAATTGTAAACACTGTTTATAAATCTCTCTCAATTTTGATATAATGTCTGATGAAATTAAACTTTTTAACAACGGGAACTTCATTTAGACAAATAAATTCACTGTCATCTATCAATGAAATGAGAATAGTCAAATTTGTGAATTCGTTTTCAAATGGATGTATAAGAGTAAGAGTAATCAATGTTTGCGGGAATTAAAGTCGGCGCTCTTATTTCCATTAATAATAACTTGTTCACCCACGTTTCGGAGATTTACCTAATTTATAACATGTCTTCAACGCAGAAAAATTTGATTAAAGAATTCGCTGAAGAGTTCTTTGTGGTACTGTCCGTCTTTGTGAGTGCTTATATTTAGTGTAAACAGCAGTTACGTATTTGAACTCACGACCACAGGGAGTACTAATTTTAATCAAGACATTTTTAAAAAATGCAAAAAGTTTAACAACTATTATGTATATTAAGTTTTCTCTTATAAAACAAGAATTATTAGTTTCAACTGGAGTTAGTTCTAAGTGTTGGTAATAGATAGGGGAATAGGCAAAAAATATTATGTAACCATTAATTGGAATCTAATTTCAGATACGGAAAAGTTAATAATGACCACCACCGTTGGCATTAGATTCCATAGAATATTCTTCGCAAACACCAAGTATTGAGCGAGATTTCTATGGGCCATCACCCATGACGCTGGCAAAGCACCAGTTTTAGAATTCTTTAATGATACACACACTCCTCATTGCGTGACAACATATTTCAAGAGAAGTCAAGCTGGAAGGTTTTTTTTTCTTTCTTTCTTTGTTTCATTATGCAATTACCCATGCACGAAGTTTCAGCGATGGACAGGGCGCAGCGTGCAAGAATCCATGTCAAATGTCAATGGAGAATAATAGGATACGCCAAACCATAGAGCAAGTTCAGTATATGCTACAGAGAAGTCTGTAATCTGTCTTTTTACATGAATAACCAAAAATTATAGTAAAGCGGTTTATATTACAATGTGTTCTCCATACAAAGAAAATGGAAAAGAACATGACTTATATTTAAAGAGATCATTTGATCTTTAAATTTTCAGCCGCATGTACTGCTACGTTGTAATTAATAGATTGAGTCACATAAATAAAGTTTATGGGTGAGTACATAACCTGTCATGTGGCGAACTGTTTACAAATTATAATCCGAGATTCACATCGAACTGAAGATGATCATATTATATATATATATATATATCCAACCAAAACATGGCAACAAACAAATGAGGTGTTCAGGATAGTGACGGCGTATTCAACATCGGGACATTTTTACTTAAAATAATATTGCTAGAGGAAGGTGTTGTTGAGTTCGCCCTTAAGTAAGTTTAAACTATTATTATTATTATTATTATTATTATTATTATTATTATTATTAAAGATTTTTAGAGTCCATTCTAGAAAATAAGTTATACAGTCAGTACTTTACAAATAATATATCATGTAGAGTACCAACCCACAGAGTAAGAAAAACAAATTTATTGTGCAAGAACGGCACAAAAAAAAAAAAAAAAAAAAAAACTACATGAAGTACCTTACTATCTAATACTTATTAATAACAGAAGAAATCAGGCTTGTATTAGGTTTTTAGTACTTTTATGTTTTATCCTCTCATAACAATTCAGACATGATTCTCTTTTATAAATAGTTATATTTTATTATTAGACAATCTAATCATTCAGATTAGGGCTATTTTTGTGGTTTTACTTTGTAATATTTTACTTTATATGACTTAGTTTTAAACTATGAAATATTACAATTGTACTCTTAAATGTTACTAACACTGAATTTTAAGCCTTTAATTTTTATGCACAAACAATCAATTACTTTGCACAGTGCTATACTTGGCTAACGCTGTTATTAGCACTTTAAGTATGTTATTAAATTAAAGTATTAAAAGATCAAACTTGACTAAGTTGGCCCTTCTGACTACTCGCAACGCCTCTATACCATTACAGTAACTTAATAAGAGAACTTTTTTTATAAACTTCAAATCACTACTTTACTATTATTTTTTGATGCACATATCAGCTTTTGCTTGTTTTGTATGTTCTGCATCTAATCCTTTTACGAAATTTCTCCATTTCCTGTTCCTGAGGTGAATTTTGAAACCTGCTTTTTCATCTGATTCCACTCGAATCGTTAATCGATGTTCACATTGCTCTTCAGTTAATTTATTCTTAACACTTTCACTGCTATAGTCACAAACTGGATAATGGGTTGGAGACGTCATTCGTAGCTTTATTATATATATATATATATATATATATATATATATATATATATATATATATATATATATATATATATATATATATATATATATACGAGGGTCGTTTAGAAAGTAAAGAACGTTTTGGCATGGTTAAATAAAAACAGAAGATATCAGCACAAAATTTTATTTACAAAACCACAGGACTTTACTCTACTTTTCTCTGTAATCGCCATAGTTGTCAAGACGCTTGTTAGAACGTGGGACCAGTTTTTCAACGCCGATGTTATACTCATCTGCCGCTAAAGATCTGCAGTTCATCAGCCAGGCTGTCACTGCTTGCTTGAGTTTCTCATCCTTTGTGAACTGTTTTCCACCCAAAAATTCCGTAAGTTTCGGGAATAAGTGACGTTTTCGGGAATTTTTTTCTTTGATTCTTCACTTCTTTCGTAATAAGTGATGGCCTCCCACTCCGATCTTTTCATGCACGTTGGTCCTTCCTTGATTAAACATAATGCACCATTTCCTCACTGATGACTTGTTAATTGCACCATCACCATAAACATTCTTTATTTGCCTATAAATTTCAATAGGCCTAACTTTTTGCGCGTTCAGAAAGCGAATGACACTCCGTACTTCACATTTGGCGGGATTTTTGATTGGCACTGCTATTGTGAATCGCTGCAAAAACAAGTAGCGTGACCGCACAACATTGAGACTCGGCTTACACTGAGGTGAAGGAAGGAGATAACCCTGCGCAGGCGGTCGCAGTGGTGAGGGGTCAGCGCCGAGCGCGATCGTTCTTTACTTTCTGAACGGCCCTCGTGTATATGTATATATATATTAGCCAATTCGTTTGACAATGATATCTCGGAAACCACAAGCTCTAGAAAGATGCAGTTTTCACTGATCGATTAAACATTATGTAGATTGTTCAGTTCTAATCGAACATTTAAAAAACGGCCATTATTTCTTTATTACATTTTTAGAGGTACACTGGAAGTATTGAAATTTTTAAAGAATCATACCCTACGGGTTATACATTCCAACACCACATCTTCATATACGGGATTAGTATCTCTCCGGCGTTTCTTTCATGGCCAAAAGATAAAGACAAACGAAGGATAACCATTTCTCTAGTCTATTGTTTGGAGTGTTTTGCCCAATGAACACCAAATATCAATGACATTATAATTAATTGTATATGTAATGTATTTGCTTATTACATACTGCATGCAAGAAGAAGGAAAACATTGATCGTACATGAATTAGAAACTCCAACCGGAAGTAGGCTCAAATCTTGCAAACGGTGCGAGATATTGAAAGAAATAATCGAAAAATCTCCCCTTTATGATACCCCTTGCCGACTTTTATCAAGACGTCCTTCACCTGTGTCTGTAAAGGGACATGTACAGATGTTTTGACGAATGAGAAGGAGATTCATGCTCATATGTAAATGATGCAGTGTGTAGAGTGTGAAGGTTCAGCTAATCTACATATTTATAATTTAGAATACTGGTTTCATGAATGAGACCAGAAAATGAACAATATTAGATTTAGATCAATAAATACAGTTTCAATGGTTTGTTTATAATTAGTAGATTGTTGGGTTATCAGAATATCGAGCAAAACATAAAAGTGAATATCAGTCTGAATGTGATCATCTTTTAGTAAAGACTTCAAACCTTCATATAGCACCTTATACAATGGCATTAAAATTTAACACATACGACTGCAAGCTTTAATTTTCTACATATTCTTACAAACAAATATTTTTACAAGTCGCAAACGCAAAGATCACTGACATTAATAATTTTATCCCTCACGATATCAGACATGCTCATCACATCTTGAGAGGTAATTAACTTCCGTGTCTTTCTTCTATCGTAGGATTCCTTGGCCAATGAAAAGAGAGCAAAGAGGGAAGCTTAAATCATTCACTCACCCACTGCAAGGGTCAACTGCAAAACATTAGAGAATCCGGCTTTTGATCATGCTGACAGAACTGGTACTTGTAGCACAACACGATTAAACGCCACAGATCACGAAAAGAGCTCAACTCACGCTGGATCAGGGACAGGCTACTGCAGCAAAGGAGAGCATGCCATTAAGTAATTAATAAATATTTACACACTTGCTTATTCTATGGCTGGTTTTTGTCTTTGTTAAATATGCACCAGTTAAAAATAAATTCATGTTTTCTTGGTATTCCATCCATGTTTTGTTTCATACGTAAATATGAGAGTTAGCGCAAGTCATGGCAACTATGTTCTTTTACGAAAATCGGAACAAAGCAAGAAATTTTGAAATACGTACATGGAAGGTTAGTAAATATGTAAAACTTACTTATAGGAAATTGTACAAATATCACAGGCAAAACATATGGCATGTGTAAACAAAGTAAAGTAGTACGTCGATAATGGATTCATATGCCAAATATGAATTCAAACCAAATATAAATTAGCTTTATTTTTTTCCTTTAAGGAGATAATTTACTCAAAGCAAAAAATAATGAATTAATGAACGACGACAGAAGTGATGGAAATATCGCAATCACGAAAACCCAAATCGAATTCTATATATTTTAATGATTTATACGTTTTCTGACCAACATACTGAACGAAAAAAAAAAAAAAAAAAGATCTGTGGTTGGTAAGTCTATAGTCCATTTCGTCAAACGTAACAAGATCAAATTTTGACTCAAGTGTTATACGAAAAAGAAATCTTTCAGTTTAACGTCCCACGATTAAAATAAGTGAATGATGGAAAAAGTGGAAGGAAACGAGAGAACTCCGAGAAAACTCAGTATACGATATTGTCCATTACAAACTTATTTGGCCGGAATTGAATCAGGGATCCCATGCACAAGAGGTAAGCGCTACACCACTGAACCACCGTGCTCCTTTTAAGTGTTATATACAAATGTATGTATGTATGTATTTACTTATTCATATTTCCTCCTTATGCCCCGAAGGAGATAAATCAAGAACTACTATTTCTCGAAAACGCCTCAAACAACTCGTTCACATTCACAAATATATTCTATAGAATGTCATAATTAATGACTCAAAATCATCATCATCATAGGTATTCTGCCATTGTTGCGAGGTCACTTGCCGCAACTGAGAAGCTTCCATGCTCCATAGTCTTCCGCTAACCTCTTCGTCTTCACGTACGATTTCTCTGTTTTAATATCGTCCATCAATTGTAGCCTTCTTCGCCCTCTCCCTCTCTTTCCTGCCACCATACCATCTAAGCACGTCCCTCATGATACAGTTTCTTCTTAGCCAATTTCCATTCAGTTTCTCTTCCTCTTCTTAATATATAAACTTATTTTCTCTCCCAGCATTTCTTAACACCCTCTCGTTCGTTTTCCGCTCAATCCAACTAATTCTCTCCATTATCCTCCACACCCACATTTCGAAAGTTTCCAGTTGTTTTTGCGTAATGAAAATGTTTCTGACCCATACAGTACAGTACTCAACACGAAGCACTTTATGAGTTTCTCTATTCTTTATTCAAGGTACCACAAAATAGTATTTTCTTCGACTTAAAGGCTTCTTTCGAAATTCCTATCCTTGCCTTTATTTTCACCTTCACACTTCATATCATCAATAATAATACTACCCAGATAGCGAAAACTATTTTCTCCCCTCCTATATTTGACACCCAACCGCTTCGTTCGAATAACCATGTCTTTTGTCTTTCTCACATTTATTTTTATAGTTTTTCGATACCTGGGTATGATTATTAGTGATGCACTTAACAGGAATAATAATAATAATAATAATAATAATAATAAAACTATGGTAGACCGTTAACTTTTGTTGTAATTGCCAACTTTTGTTTATTTACGGAAGCTACGACTTGGTTTTAAATAAAATTAACGAAGTACTCTGTCTAAACATTATAATTAAGCTTTAAATTCCTCTGACTCATCTATTTAAATCAATTCCACCTGATCACAACATCAGAAATAGGAACAAGTGCAGACGAGGTCATTTCAAGTTACGCTCGTATGCTGGTTCTTAAGGGGGAAAGTATTCACAAATAAAAAGTCCGCAGTATTACTGCATACTCACTACTCTACTTTGGGAAGAAAAATGTCTACTTAATGAGTTAATAGTGATTTGGAGATAATTGCGAAGAACATTTACCAACTTAATCAAAGGTTAACATGTCATTCGGCCTTAATCCATTATTTGGAATGTCTTCTAATCTGATAAATGGTGAACTTCAGGGAGGAGAGGGAAAAAAAATGTAAAACAAGAAAATCCAAGGCCGGTGCTGATTAACAAGTCATAAACGTGAAGTCAATATACTCAGGGCAAAATACCTCAACTGTGAACACCACTAACGATGAACAGAGATTATGCGACACGCGAAGTCTTTTTTTTTTTTTTTTTTTTGTAATTTTTCTTCCGCCATATTAACAGCAAACAGCGGAACATCATCAAAGCTCGACGTTGCCAGACGAAACACTTTGTTGCTTCTCAGAAAAATCACCCCCCCCCCAAATGTCTGTAAAAACACTCATATCAGTTTCAAAAACATAATTCCAGCAAAAGGAAATATAGCAAGTCATCTACAACACTGGATATATACACCCACCCCTTCATTCTCATATAAGTAACCTTCGAATACATTAGCAAATCGGAATATACTTTTGAGTACTCCGTAGAGTTAGGTTATCTCTACAGAGAGATTCAGAAAAGCAGGCTTATTTGGAGTTTTTTTTTTTTTAATTGAAAAACTGCTTTCTTGGGGAGAATGAAATTTTTGCTTTTTTTAATGGTATTTTTAAAGTTCCAAACTTGTTTCGCTGTAAAGGATTCTACAATTCAAAAATCATGTAATGTAATATTTAAGTTTTACGTCCTACGTTGTGCCGGCTGGGCTAAAGGAGACTATGAGAAATGAATTGGAGCAATTATTAAAGTGAAAGGAAACAAAAGAATCCCGAGAAAACCCACGCACAGTGTGTGTGTCTACCACCAAACCCACTTGGCGCCAGGTGGACCGAACCAAGGACCCCAGGCTACCGAGGTGAACGCTCTACCACTGAGCCACCGCGGTCCCAATTAAGAAAGTAAGTTTACACCATTCACTACATGTGAATCTTACAATTCCGGACTGGCTATTTTGCTTAGTTCTAAAACTGGTATTATACTAGTTGTCAGCAAGTGTACGTTATGCAACCAACACATAACATGTGTTGTGTTGGTTGCCTAACCTACCTACTTGTCTTAAAAATGAAATTTCGAGTTTAACGTTCCTTTAGGCTCAAGGAGACTGATAAATATTAAAAATTATTCTAAAATTATTTTATATGTATGTGTGTTCCTCCGTCATGTCTCTTCGTAGGAGAATATCACAGTACGACCACCTTTCTCTGTATCCAAATGGAGAAAATTCTCTTGATTCGTGTAGGTGTGGGTCACATCACCGGAAAAGAAAAATCACAACGGTGAAGTACAGAGAAATTTATCTTTGATGTAACTAATGAATAAAACGATATTCATGTATTCTACTGTAAATGAATTTGGAAACAAATATGCGGTTAATTATATATAATCTTCAAATGTACTGATTTCTACGCCAAAATCAACCAATTGATTTAAGAGTTTCATGTAACAATAATAGGTTACATTTATTCGAGAATTCAGTGTTTTTTTTTTGTTTTTGTTTTTTTAAATTATGACTATTCCTAATTTCCAATTCAATTCCATACTTATGTAGTCTTATTATAGCCGCTGAATACGCTGCTAAACTTCATTCAGCACTACATCACGTCGTTGTTACTATAAAATAAATCAATGGTACGTTTGTTGAATTCTTAGGACGTTTGTTGAATTTCGAATATCAGTTGTCATACTAAATCGAAATGAAATGAAATCTAAGTGTTACGTCCCACGGTTATGCCGATTAGGCTAAAAGAGACGGTGATAAATGAAATGATGGAATGAAGAAAGTGGGAAGACACGGGAGAACCCCGAGAAAACTCACGCACACGGTGTTTGTCCACCACAAATAATACTAAATCGAATTAACGTAGGTTGCATATAGTAGTTAGAAGCACTATAAACCTATGTTATCATAATTAGATAGTTTTATGCTTTCTTTTGTATTATTATTACTTTGAATGATTTATTTTCTTTGTTTTACAGGTTTCAGAGGATATTCCAGTTCCTGCTACAGATGGAGATTACGGAGATGTCTTCCTGTGTTTGGTAAATATAATTTACTTTCTTCTAATAATATTTTATTTATTTTGTAATTAAACATAATATCCTGCCTTTGTTTTACTCTTCTAGAAGTATCTTTTCGTACCGTATGCCATATACGGATATAATTACTTTATTATTATTTCTTTAACTTTCGTATTTTGATATTTAACTTACTGTATTTTTTTCTTTCTTACAGGGTTCATCACCTTAAACGTAAATCAGTTGCGTCCTCTATATCCATTACTTGTTCTAGCAGGATAACATCCCAGGTACACTTATGAGCAACTCGACATGAAATACTATTCGCACTCAAATCTAGGATCATAACGTAATACAGTTGTAGTTTTTAGCTTCGATTGCATTTAAAATTTAGATGAGAGCTTTAACATTTTTACTTCTACATACTTTTAATTTTATAATTTGTTGATGGTGAAGAGAACTGCGGGGACAGAATCTCACCCAAACAGGTGTTTGTCTTAATCCGACATCTTGTAAATACTCTTTTCTTGCCACAAAATTGAAACTCAAAAACTACAGCTTGCTAGTAGTGATTTCCTTATCTGTACAATTTGTGGCTTTTCTTCCCGTAAAAATTGATGAAACAGCAACTTTTCCTTCTGAAACAAAGTTCTCTCCTCGTAATGAGATATTTAAGGACAATTTTTCGTAATTAAGTTTTCTTTTACGGAATTCGTTTACTTTTGAATAACTATGTGAATTTTAAAGCATTCACTCATTTATTTTTTTCCTTTCCTTTCTGTCAATGAGAACTGAGGTGCAGGACTCTACACTTGTTGCCTATTGTATCTGAACTTTAGAGAATTGAATAGAAAGTAAACTATCCAAATAATATAGAAAAAACAAATTAATATTAAAATGCTAGGTTTATATGTTTATGGTCAAGAAAAGTTTATATGTTTGTCTCTAATCCTTTCGGCAATGAGATCTCGAAAAACTACAAATGCTAGAAACGTGCTGTTTTCGCTGGTCGATTCCAAATTTTGTGTAGACAGTCCACTTTTAATTAAAAATTTAAAACAAATTATCGTTATTTCTTTATTACATTTTTTTTTAGAGATACACTGGAAGTGTTGAGATTTTAAAAAAGTAAAGCATCGTACTCTACGAGTTATACACTCCAAACCTACGTAGTTGTATACAGCGGTTGTATCTCTCCCAGGCGTTTGTTTCATGGTCAAACGAAAAACGAAGGATAACCATTTCTCCAGTCTAATATGAATCTTTATTCTTTGGAGTATTTTCCCCAATGAACACCATATATCACTGACATTACAAAGTAGTGTATTTTCTTATTAAATACTGCATGCAAGAATAAAGAAAACACTGATCATACATGAATTAGAAACTCCAACCTGAAGTAGGCTCGATCTTGCAAACTGTGCGAGATATTGAAAAATAATCGAAAAAAATCTTCCCTTTATGATACCACTTCCCAACATCTTTTACTTGAGTCTGCAAAGAGGCCTACAGATATTGTGAGGAATGACAAGAAGATTCATGCTTAAATGTGAATGATGCGCTGTGCAGAGAGCGCAGGTTCTGTTAGTGAAGAACTTTAAAATAATAACGTTTTGTTGTAATGCAATGCAATATTAAGTATACTGAAAACGCTGGCGCATTAGATCTCCCGCCAGGAATCGAATTCGGACCATGTGCACCAAAGGCATATCCGCCAGCCACTAGACTACACGGAGGGTCTAAATTCAGACTTATTGGCAAGAAAATAGTACCATAAACCACGAAACAGACCAAACCAATTCAGTTTTGGTATACAATTTCGCTAACATTTCGTTCTATGTTTGGGGAAACAATTTATTCTGAGAGAATAATAGTTCAGCTTACAACATTAAAGCCACAAACGGATATTTCCGGTAGAAGATAGTTTAACACAGTAGTAAAACTTTATTATTCACATAACTCATTCTTTCTTTACTGTTGTATAGTTTCAAGATATCTTAATTGAACTTTTAGGTAACATTTTCCACTTTCTCACATTCAAATTTTAAGAACCTCAATAAATGTTATACATAGTTACAATAAAGTTTTATTTTATTCATAAATTTTCAGAAACAATGTTTACTAAACATTTTAATGTTGATTTTTTTGTGCTTTAGTATTACTGTAAAAGATCAACAAAGTTCAAACAAAAAAACCTAGTTTCCTATTAAATGATCATTTTATTTATTATTATTATTATTATTATTATTATTATTATTATTATTATTATTATTATTATTATTATTATTATTCTCTTTTTCGTGTTATAATGGAAAAGAAAGGTAGAATGTACTATTATTCCTTAATTAAAATTAAAGTACTTTTTAAAACTCATAATTCTTTAGGCGAAAAAGCCTTTTAATTTTTTTTTCTGAGCCCTTGCATCTGAATTTCTACGTAGAAGAAAACTATTACGATTGATTCGGTAAAGAAGTTGACAGATGAAAGCACCTTAACAGAACGCTATTTTTTTTTTTAAACATACTACCTGTAGTTCACCGAGTATCTTCCAGCACCAAATATACTGCTTTCCAATGAATACTGACTGCCTAAGGATTAATCTGGGAGTTAATTAAACGAATTTAAAAAATTGAAACACCCTAATGTTCGGCACTCTAAATGAATGCAACCTTGGAGTTCCTGATGTTGAAAAAAGTGAAACGGTAGCCTAAAATTGAAGATATACGACAGACAAAATACTTAAAATATTCCTTAATTGTTAATAATATCCAACAAACCACATAGTTTGGTAATTAATTCTCAAAATGGTACCCTTAACTTTATACTAAAGTCACGGTGTTATCGAAATTTCACATATATGAATCAAGCTTTATTAATTTACAGAAGTAAATGCACTATGATTGATTATCAAACTAAAAACCCACACTTGTTAGTTACGGGTGAATATCACTAGCAGAAGGAATGATCCTAAAAATGGATCAAAAGATTACGATCTTAGCCAAGGATTTTGGGAATGATTTTTAAAAAAAATGCACCAAAAGATTGCGAACTCTTCCAATAATTAGTTTTTGGATCAGAGACCACAAAATTTTTGAACGGCCCCTAAATCGAGTTTTCATACTTTTTTACGGAATAAGCACATCATACTGAGTAAATTGTTAGTTTTAGTTTGGGTATATTATATGTAGTTCTCGAGATATAAGGCCTAGAAGAAAATTTTTGCCTGAAATATATTGGATCTTTTGATCCAAAAAAAGACTTACGGAAAATATCTGAAAGATACGTAAACTTTTTCTGATGTTCGGATTTCGTTGACGGAAGCTCAATTTCACTTGTCACTTAACCTTCCTCCCTACGAATGCCCCAAAGTAACTTTAAAAAATGTCAACACAGTTGAATCACTTTCTCCCATTCAAAAAAACAGCTCAATTCATGCAAATCCCAAATCGTTAGGCATGGAAACTTTCACCCCGAATTCTTGACCCTTTAAAAATCTTCTTCCAGCTTCCAAGCTTAACCAAGTCGCATTCTAGCTTGGTATATATAATTTAAGTTAGTGGCGTAAATAAAATCAAACCGTATAAAATAAATGTCAATGAAAACAAGGAAAACTCCATCCACACATGATTGATCATACGATGAAGCTTGATTATTGCTATCCGCCTCCAGAAGTATTTTCCCCGCTGATAGAGATCTAGGTCGAATGATAGGAAATTCTTAAGAGCTCTTCAGTGTTCTATAGTTCATTTACACACTTTTAATTCATTTTCATCAATCATTGTAATAAGCGTTGTGCGAAAAATTCCAATAATTTATTATTCTAACAGCACAGATTGTAATCAATCATATTTTTTAACACATATTAATAATAACCCATTAGTTCTTCACATGGATTCGAAAATTACCTTTTCATGTTTATAAGTCGATATACTCACCAATTTGCTCACATTTCTCTACAGCACGTATCATCAGGTATTCTTCAATTATTGGCAGGTTACTTACTACAACTGAGAAACTTCCATACTCCACCGTCTTGCGCTAACCTCTTTGTCCTCACGTACAATTTTTCTGTTTTGATATCGTCCAATAATTGTAGTCTCCTTCACCCCCTCCCTCTTACCTGCAATCATACCCTCTAGCACGTCCGTCATGATATAGTTTCTTCTCAGCTAATTTCCCAACCAGTTTCTCTTCCTAATAATATCTAAAATTGTTCTTTTTTCACCCACCATTTCCAACAACAGATCACTCGTTTTCCGCTCGACCCATCTAATTCTCTCTATTCTTCTCCACACCCAATTCCAAAAGCTTACAGTAGTTTTTCATCATTTTTGCGTAATGTCCATGTTTCTGATCCATACAATACAATACTCCACATGGAGCAATTTAAGTTTTTTTTTTTTTAACTCTTCTTTATTCAAGGTCCCCCCCAAAAATAGTATTTTCTTCTTCCTAAAAGGATTCTTTCGCCATTCCTATCCTTGCTTTTATTTCACATTCACATTTCATATCAGTATTAATACTACTACACAGGTATCGAAAACTAATCACTTGTTCTATTTTCGCCCCTCCTATTTCTACATAAATATACTATACTAATGCCACATTGACTTGATCCCTAGTCTTTCGTTGCAAGCGCTGCTATCGGCTGAAGGAATTCCACTCGCTTTCTCGTTTAGCAACAACTGAACCCTTATTGGCTCAACGCGTGGGTGTGAGCTTTAGTTCGCATTTTTGCCACGGCTCAAGACATTTTGGCAGCACAATAGTACACATATATACTAAGTACTAAATAATTTGAAGAGGAGTTTTTTTTTTTTTTTTTTTATGCACTCAAAGCTTTCGAACACTTACTTGAGAAACTGGTTTCTAAAATTTCGGAAGACAATACTGCTTTCCAGACATGAAATTTTAAATCGAGAACAAAATGTCCACTACTTGACCACAATTTCCTTTGTTATAAAACATTCATAAATGAAACTGAAATCAGACTCAAGATAAACCGACAATATATAAATGATTAGTTTTATGCCATGTCATGCTCTGTTAATAGTGATACGAAAGTAAATTCAGGATCACATGCATGAAGATCCAACATGCTAACAACAATAGATTACACGTCGGCTAATAATAAAGAAGGTTGTAAATTTTATTATGCTCACTCTACAACTAAGGATCTCTCCATAAGTGCATTTTTTTAAAATGAAAACTAATTATAGTCGCAATCTTTTTTGAATGGTATAGATGAAACAAGAATGCCACAATTAGGAGGGCATTCATTGATAGGTTCATACAAAGAACTAGCACAGATGAACTAAACAAATTTTACCAATACATAGAGAAAATAGTTTTTCGTATATAGAATGAATTTGTCACATGTGGATGGAAATTTAAACCACCTCCTTAAAAAAAAAAAAAGTACAGTTGGGCTCCCTCCAGGAGATTGATCGGAGGCTTTTAGCTTCTTTTTCCTTAGTTTCCCTAAATTTTCAAGACGAGTTTGGAACGTTTATAAGTGTGCGATTACCGTTAAGAGCTTTTCGACGCGAGGATCCAGATTCAATCTTCCCTGTGGGAGCACATGTAGTTCAGATCGTACATCTCCTCACTCATTTAAAAGATCAATACCATTTTGGAAGGATTTCCAGCAGTAACTCGCAATACTTTTCTAAAATGTTGGGAAGTTACGGCACAGCTCATACTGCTCATGGATATTTGGACAAAACATACACGGCTAGTATAAATGGTTCACTCGTTTTGGAAAAGATATATTTTCGAAAGTATTAAATGTACAAACATGAGAGATACATGAAAATAACCATAAAATTACCAAGTTTGTATTGTGTATTTTGACAACGAATGAATTATTTATACTAGCTCTGTATCAGGCCCGTATCCACGAGGGGCCCCTAAATTTTTACTGGTTCACTAAAATTTGCACGGTAGGCTTGCAAATGAACTACAGAGTGGCCCAAAAATAGGTGTACACACCTGCATTGATCAAGTATAACATTCCAGTTTATGGGTTTATTTCCTTCGGCTCTTCCAAGCTTAAAATATAAGTAAAAACACACTAAGAACAAATAGTAAAGAAACTAAGTCTATAAGAAATTATATAAAATGCAATGAGCTGATTAGTACGGTATTGTATGCGTGCTTTTGGGTCACCCTATACAATATGGTTGAATCGTTCCCCCCCTCCTCTACATTTTTCGGCAAGCTATGGGCCTGCCCTGTATAATACTCTCAAAGGTACTGTTTTCGATCAAGGTTCATTATGACTTTTTTCTTGTTTTCGTCAGAACTATTTGTCCTTAAAATGACAAGGAATTTATGTGCACTTTGTATAATATATTTAATATTAGGTGGACAAGGAAAAGAGGCTTTCAGAATTCACCAAACCAATTTAGAGAGACTGAGTTCCTATCGTGGTAAATAATGATTTAGTATCTTTGAGACAGGGCAGGAACTTCCCTGTGCGAGTCTAGTTTTTATACAACGTGCTACAAGTTAGCGGCACATTTCAAGTTCCGCTACCTACCTTAATCTACTTATCATAACTAGTAACAGGTATTTGTTATCAAACAAGTCGGAACAACGGCTTCTTCGATTGCAACACGAATGTCAAAGCCATACTCCTCCACCTGAGCCGGAAAAAAAAAAAAAAACAAAAAAAAAACAAAAAAACAAAAACGTATAGACCACCTTGTTATGCGGTAACAACATTTAGGTGTGTAACGTTTTAAGAGTTGTCATTTGTTTTCGTTCTGAATATTTTAACAACTAAATGCAGATTCTGGTGTAACAGTGTTGAGAACTATTTAAAAAATGAAGTAAACACGCTTACATTTACACTGTTGCAATTCGTGTCAAACAAGTGAACTTCAACTGCAATGGTGCACACAATCGCCAGACCAGTTTGGGAACGATTTCCAAACAAGACATTTTACACTTGCACAACATGAGTTTTCATATACTTGCTCGGAATTGTATTCCCTACTTATCGAATGCCGATGAAAACGTATTGTTGCTCTCCCCAACTAAAGTACAGCATAAAATTAACGACACAAATGTCGCAAATGTCACACTATCACTTTTTTACATCCCCCTTTACCATGTGACCTGATGTCAATTTAAAAGTGTGCAATGTAATGCACATAACCAGATATGCACCACGACGTATCCAAATTCATGGCTACACAACCTGCTGTTGATATATATGTTAAGGGAGACTGTGTTCAGAATAAAATAATGGACTGAACAAAGTGAGAGGAAACGGGAGTACCTCGAGGAAACACACGCACACGATGTTCGTCAACCATAAAGCCCACTTGGCGGGAGCTGGGATCGAACCGGAATCCCACGCAACAGAGGTGAGTGCTCAACGACTGGACCACGCGGCGCCTCCCACATTCCCACTACAATTATTTGATACTTCCATTGATCTTCATCTGCATCCATTGATCTGCAGCCTAAAAAGCACAACGTTTTCTGCCATTTCCAAAACATTATTTTCTTATACAGGGTGGTAGGTAACTCCACCGACAAACTTTGGGAGGTGATTCCTTATATGAAATGAAGGAAAAAAAAAAAAAAAACGATCTTATAAACATAGGTCGAAAAACGTCTCATTTCAGAGTTATGAACCGCCGAAAATTCGAAAAATCATATTTCGAAACGCCCTGCCTTAGAAAGCATAGGGCCTATAACAAGCGGTTTAAGGAATTACACAGAAACTAGTATGCGAACTATATAAATATTCATGTTTTACCATCCTCCGTTATCGGCGAAACGAACGCGTTATTAGTACTTAAAGGAGTGACCCTATACCTCAATTTCCTTTTTACAGTTCGTTTCGCCGATAACGGAGGATGGTAAAACATGGATATTTAGATAGTTCGCATAATATTTCCTTTGTAATTCTTTAAACAGCTTGGGATCGGTCCTGTAGTTTCTAAGGCAGAGAGTTTCGAAACGTGAATTTTCGAATTTCCGGCGGTTCATAACTCTGAAAGAAGAAGTTTTTCGTCCCATGTTTATTAGAACTTTTTTTCTTTCATTTCATATAAGGAATCACCTCCCACAGTTTGGCGATGGAGTTACCTACTACCCTGTATATATTATATAGTATGATTACGAATTATTAGTCCTTTGGTGGTTACTTCATTTCCAAATTCTTCCTTGCTACACTTTCCCCATTTCCCTTTGTTTCGGCAGACTACATTGTCCGGTAACATGACAATGAATACAACCTGTTAAAATACAGTTATGTTCATCTTTGTCTATAAAGTAAGATGAAGACTTAAGACATATATCCTTCACCATAGATACAATATTTTACCATCTGAACTCTCGTCAAGGGAAAGATGTAATCGAATTGAAAAGAAAGAAAAACTTGTCGCCGCTGAAAATCTTTCGCAAACACCGAACAATAGAAAAAAATTACTTATCTTACTCTGATATACTTGAATTTATCTTGCTTAAGTGTTATTTGTGTTAAAAATGAAGATAAAAGCAATTCCCATGAGTTACTGCGTTATAAACTACGTGAAAACGAGACCGAACGAGCTGTGAGAAAAATTCCCAACAGGAAGAGACCCTTGGACGTCACCTGGAAAACGCGCACGCGTCTGCAGAAACGCAAACATTATTTTTAGCGAACAAAAATACATTCCCCATCGTTGTTGTTGATTATGTGAGTCTTGTAGCTACAGTCAAACTGACCCAGTTCGGAACGGTGTTTACCAACATCTCCGAATTTATACGTAAGTTGAATTAAGTTCGGAGTTTCGACAAATGAAATGCAAATAGTTACTCCATTGTCCCAATTCTATACAGTAATTTCCTCCATTTACCACTATAGCTGGTTTCAATGACTGTTCTGCAGTTATGAAACGGATCTCCAAACTTTCGGAAATTTACTTTGATTCGCCTCGTTCTTTCTACATGTCTACTAATTCTATCTATGTACAGTAGTCACTTGTCTTTAACTTCTTTAGCCAACATTACCAGTGATTGTTTTAAATGGTTAAAAGGATTGGAGCGCAGTTCTCAATCATTAACAAACGACATACTGGAACAAATTGACAAAACAATATCATGAGTAGCTGCAGACAAATAAGAACGAGGGGGGGGGGGGGTTAGACGTACCATAATAACGATTCAACTATTCAATAATATGCAAGGCCCACTTATGAAATGAATAAAAATATTGGGACGTTTAGTTTAGATCTCGATTATGCTCTTCACTGTCCGAAGAGATTTCCTGTGCGCTACGCAGCCCACTTTAGCTGTCAAAATGGCAAAGTATAAACTGGGTGATGTGTAGTCAAGTACGTCAGTTCCAACGCCATATCGTGACAGACAGTTCGACACGTCTAAATTACAGTAATTTCCACCGGGATCGAACCATGGTACGAATGCATAAATCAACAACGAAAAAAAGAAAAACCCACATTACATCAATATTTAGCTTCGCTTCTAGAAGCTTTATTTGAATGCATACAACGAGAAAGTGTGGGTTACTTTGCAGATCATTTTGCAGTTAACGATGTACCCTCATAATCGCCAGGCAATAAATATATCAAAGAAAACACAAGCTGTAGTAGCTGTCACTTCTCACACTTCCGCAAGATAACCTGTTTTCAAATCTAGGAACTGTCAACCAGTATAACTTCAGTCTGCACCAGAAAAGTACACAATACATGGAAGTTCAACTTATGCAGGTGATCTACTGCATTTACGTATTTGACGCTTTACACTTGTACACATGAAAAGTCCTGTGAAACACACTATTTACATCTCTTAGCTGTCGATAAGAAACCACAGCTCAAAGAACATTATCTACATTTTAATGAGAAAATCTGTTAAATATGAAATAACAAGTACAGTCCGAGTTATGCGAATTTCTAACTATTAAATGTTTCTAATAATTTTACGATTATCCTCAACGCTTTATTGCAAACTGAAATTAGCATAGATGGCACAATTTTGCTTTACACGTGCAATAAGAACCAATTCACACGCACTTTATTATAAAATTTTACTTGCGAGCGAGATGTCGTGCTGCTTTGTATATAAGAATTAGAACAACTTTAATAACGTTAATAAAAAGAAGAATGTATCTGGTATAAAGTTTCCCCTCATAAATCAGTTACAGGTGATTCGGCCGTGACAACACTTAAAAAATAAATTTTCTTTTTAAATGAAACTATCACTATCACTGCATAAAATGTACAATCAACTCATCACCATGAATCTCCAACACAATGTCTCAATGGACTAAGCGTATTTAAACAAAAGAACTGCTACATTAATTAGTGCCATAATTTTGTCTCAATGCCTGTGATTCACTTATTTACCAGTTTCCGCATGTAGATGAAAAAAATTTTCTTCTAATTTGAAGCACATTGCTTACATATAGCAAACGAACGTAGACGTTCATAGGATGTTTTTTAACGATCTTCAGTCTTCCTTAAAAACAAGTTCCCATATTAATTAGCATAGTGCAACAGCATAATATTATGTTTATTTGAGACACAAAAAGGAGACTTATTCTCCATTTTCTAATCACGAGGTTTCAGAAATTAGGTTCATGCACACACAATACGTCAATAGTACCAAGATGTTTAATTTGACTTTGATATGACATTTTCCTTTTCATAGTCACCGGAGCGAGGTACACTAATGTCTAAAATTATTGTCGTATGTCCATAAATATGTTGTTGTAGGAATATAATTTGATAACGAATTCGCCCAATATTTCTTACAATGTTAGTATGTCAATAATCGGCAAAGACATGTATGTGGCATATTTCATGTCAAAAGAGCATTAAATAATAACAATAAAACAAAATTAAAACTTTCTTGTCCATTTAGCAACATTTTGTTTTACTCATTCTAATTTCCGTATTTATAATTCTTTTCCTATGAAATTTAACACAAATATACATTTCCCGATTATATACACAGTATCAGTATTAAAAGTTTCCTGTAAAATCATTATCAAGTTATATTCTTACAAGACGACAATTATAGATATGCGACAATCATTTTGGACATGAGTGTACTTCAAATTGTTACAGATAATACAAGTAACAATTTTTGTGTACTCGTTGATATGCACCCATTACCTCACTAGCGTAAGTAAATTCTTACGAAATTCATATTTCATTATAGTAAACACACGCCACCTATATCAGTACCACCGTGAATTCTAATTTTTACGTCATATAAAGTACGGAACTGGAACCACTAATGAAGCGTCGACCCCCCCCCCCCCCGCCTCCAATGTACTCAAGTAGCAAAATATAATTTAATATGATCAAGTGTTTCGGCAATATGATGTGAATAGATGAATACGGACTTTTCGCCGATAATCTCATTGATATTTCTATTGACTTCCTCACAGGTCAGTGGTTATCGAGTTGGTTTTGCGTTTAATGTCCCGTCCAGTAGTGAGGCTATATGAGACGTGGACCTACTGATTAACGTGGAATCCGAACCACATGAGCTTACGCCGGGAATCAGTGGTTATCGAATAGGATGAATTTTACTGCGAAGTCAGACGAACACTAATGCGAAGAGCTCGAAAAAAAAAAAAAAAAAAATCTTGTGCATCAGGTCGACTGGAAACGAGTCTAGCACCTAGGTAATCTAAGGACAAAATGTTTAGGCCTTGAATCAAATGGCGTATAGGTTAGAAATTGTTCTTATATAGGCACTTTTCTTCTTTCCTTGATTATGAAGTTTCTATCAATTTTTCTTGTTTTGAAATACTGTATATAGATCTGCTGCTTTGTGGTCTGTGAATAACTGAGTAATATGGAGAAATTTCCAATGAATGGCGATTGTGGGTGGGAACCAACAGAATATCATCCTTGCTTATGTACCTCAAATTATTATGCTTCACTGGTCTCGCAATGAAACTATAAACTCGCTTATTCCTCCAAACCCAGTCACTAAATACGTCCTTTAAGAGCTGCTTACACTACAGATCAAATGAATACTGAATCAATGAATACGAAGGAGAAATCCTTCTTGTGAATGTTAAAACTACGCTTTCCGTAACACTTGAATGTGTTCTTTACCTCAGTCAGCCAACAAATTTGATCAATAGGTTATGAGGAAAATAATTTATCTACATATCTCGTCGCTTATTACTGTTTAAAACTTACAAGTGATGACAAGGGTCAATGGTATGAAAGAGCACGTAAAAAAAGAAGAAAAAAAGACTATGTATATGAGAAAGAGAATTCTACAATCCTGACTATTCGATAACAAACTAAAGACAAAACTAATTGAACTTTCTACGAAGTCAACATTCTCGAATTTTAGCACAGCCCTCTGGTTTTGTATTTTTATTTTCGCACTCGAACTATGTCAAGCAAGAAGCTTTGCTATCAACAGACCGTGACTTCTTCGCTGTCACGATCGAGTTCATCCACCTTCGCAAATGCAGCGCAGGTCAAGGCCACTAAAACGGATGCGTTGGCTTACATTGACTCCATTCCTTCTATAAATTCTAGTCAATGGACTATCAACGCACTATTGCAGCTGGAGAAATTGAAGGACATAACCAATCTGCAACTGATATCCTACACTCTCCACTTGAGGAAGTGATACAAGAAACACTTTATGAAACTTAATGTATGTATCCAGAGGACGGCTATTTGAATCTATTCTTTAAAAAAAAAATCTTCGTAAAAACAGCCATGCCATACTGTTTTCTTAGAACTACCTCCTTCATACTGATCAATTGTTATTATTACAGGGTTCCTACTGATCTGGAGAAATTATTTCCCTGACTTCTCCCTGACCTTTGGAAGGAAATTTCCTGACTTTCAGGACAGGTGCCGGATGACTGACACATGAATAGGAATAAATAACGGTGAATATTTATGAGAACATTTATTGCATAGAGACAAATAATAATAAATTGCTCATACGTACATTCCACTCACTACCCATAAACATCTGAGAAACTTTCCATACTGTGATCATTAATGGTTGGCTAAGCTGAAATTGGTGTGCAATTAATGTTAGAAAAAATACATTTTATAAAATTTCCTTGACTTTCCCTGATTTCCAGTCTTTTCCCCTGAGTTTCCCTAACCTGCACCATTTTCCCTGATCAGTAGTAACCCTGTATTATTACGTATTCTGCCTTTTGGCAGGTGCTGGGACTAGGTGAACGAGTTTTTTTTTTTTCTTCTCCCTATTTTCAGTTTAGGCCTGGTAATGTTTCTTCCATGTTTCTTGATTTTCAGCTTCCTCTTTTAGCCTCCAGTATTTTCTTCTACTTTTCAAGTCATCGATCACTTGTATTCTTCCTATTTCTCGCTTTCTTTCCATCTTCCTTTCTATGGCGGTATGAAGAAGTATTTCTTCGCAGGATGTGTCCAATCTAATTGGACTTTCTGCAAAGGATAGTGGTTAGAAGAGTCCTCTTCTCTCATATCCGTTTTTAAAACATAACAGTTTGTTACTCTCTCATCAGCAGTATGACGAATATATTGACTGAATCGTGATGTACAGTGACGTACGCAAGGGGAGTTTCGAGGTTTAAACTTTTCCTTCAATAAAAAATATGGAAAAATCAACTTCACTACATTACACATTTGGTTGGATCTTATTTTTTGACGACTTCCGGGATTTTTTTTTTCACACCCATAAAACGGTTTCATATCAGACCAAAGTAACCCATTACAATTACTGGCTCGATTATTAAATCATAATATTAAATATTAAATGGTGTCCCATGCAACCTCAAGTTTTGATTGCATTTACAGTATACAATATGAGGCAATTGCGCCAGGAACGTTTGGAACGGCTAGAGAGGCTTTATTTCGAAAGAGTGCTCAGATAAGTATCGTATCAATAGAGTACCACGAAGTATCACGTGGATTCTACAATTTAGAACGTGCCTTCACGATATTCAATACTTGTGAATCCTATATTTAGCAAGAGGCTGGCTATCTTGATCAGTTTTCAAACTTACATCTCTTCAGTTGCCAGAAAGTGTAAAATTATGTAACCAACATATCCACCGTGTCAATTTGGTTGCCTAAGCATCTAATCTAGTGCCTGAAAGTTATTTTATATATATATATATTCCGTTATATGTTTTAAGGGTTGCCTAAAGTCAAACTGGCTGACAAAAAAAAAAAGAAAAAGAAAGAAAGAAAGAAAGAAAGAAAAGAAAAAAGACCTATCGTAAACCAAGAAACTACCATTTTGGTTTTAGTGCAAAATTTCACTTGTATTTTGTTCTCCGGTGGGAAAAACTATTCTGAACTTCTATTTGAATCTACTATAAGTTCAGTTATAAAAAAAATCCTAATGGCAGTTTTCGGTATGATGTTAGTTTAATGGTGATAAAACTTCATTGTTTAAAGAACTACTACTTTCTTTATGGTTATACAGTGTCAGTATGTTTGAAACAGGAAACATTGTATTACCTTTTTAACTGTCTCCTCTTCTAATTTTAACAATCTCACTAAATGCTAAATAGATAAATATACATGTTCTGCATATTTTCCTACATAAAATGCGTAACTCCAAAAAAAAAAGGTTACCAATTGAGGTTTTAGTCTATGCATAAATTCTAAACGTTAATGCTATTCCATGGATAGCTTAAGACGGAACATTTTTTCGTTGAAAATTACTCTGGAGTTCTACAAACAATTCGCTGAATCTACAAAATTCACTGTGTCCACTTATCTTCCCCTGTTTCTTATCGAGTAACCAATGTTTCTTTGATTCTTTAATTTTTCGAGTTTTTTTTCTTATTCAAAATACAGCAATTAACGTGTTTTTCGTGTTACGTTTCTTCATTAAAATTGAAGTGTTTAAAACAGTCCATTTCTCCAGAAAAAAAAAGAAGGAAAAAGCTGTTTCTCCTGGTCCCTTGCATCTCTACCTCTGGGTGTATAGGAAGACAATAAAGCAAGACTTTCGGGAATCAGGGTGGACCAATTCCAACTGCATTGGCTCGGTACAGGGTATATTAAAATAGAGTTTTTTAATTTCTGCGGCAATGAATCTCCGAACTTCTTAAGCCATGAAATTAACCCATTAATTTGAAACACTTTCGTTCAGGTGAAAATCGCATCAGTTCACTCAAGAAAGCAAACATTTTATCGTCAAATGTGGAAACAGAACTGCGCACGTCTTTTTCTCTTTCTGCTCCTTGCAGTCAAAGGATGTTTTTCAATCCATACGTAAAAGTCGCATTTGATGTTCTGCTACTTAATGAGGAGAGAGACAGATATAGGACTGTCCCCTGGAAATAAGGACCTTATTTGCACCTATCGTCATGGGCGGACAGGATAAAACAAGAAAAAATGTACTATACCCTTTTAAGTATTATTAGACTATTGAATTTACAAAATTTATAACAATGTGAGTTTGGCACACCAAGCTTTATCTATTACATATAATATTTTTATATTGCAGAAATGATTTTCAGTATATAAATAAAAGCGATAACATATTACGCACTGAAAATATAATTATACAGTTCTATTGCAACCTTTATTCTCTGCAAGCGGCGACCTGTTTACGTCAGCCACTTTTCAATGGAACTCGAGATTGCGAAGATAAAAACATTTCACTCAAATATAATTTCTCCAAATTTAATCTGTTTTGATTTCTTACATTTCCACTTTGGTAAGAAATACCTATGCATGCGACTCTAGTTTTAAGTTCATGTATCTTACTGGCATTGTCCTTAATAGAAAGCACAACATATATTTATTTTTAATTATAATTTTCACGGCACCAATATTACGAAAACTACGTCACTGTATATCCGATGCAATATGATCATACAGTGTATAACAGAAGAAATAACGGGGCACTGTGCCTCAGCGGTAAAATGCTCATCTCGGGTACAAGGGTCCCTGGTTTAATCTCTGATCATGGGAGTTTGTAGTGTACAACAGTGTCCGTGGGTTTTCTCGGGTTTTTCCCGTTTCCTCTCATTGTCATTTTATCAGTTCTTTCATAATAATTCACTTCCACTTATCATCCCTCTTCTTTGGCTTTCAGAGGCATAACGGTCGGACGTTAACTAAAAATTTCGTTTCAAAAAGAATAGCATATTGTGTGTGCATCTTGTGTAAGAAATAGGTTACTTTATGCAGTCGACTGTACGTTGCAGTTATAGTTTAATGAATATTTTAATATTTTTCTGATCACGCTTTAAGCTATCTACTGTTAACTTCTGTTCCAGAAAATGGCTTCAAACTGTTATTCCATTACTTTATATTTCGAATCTTGGAGCACATGAAGTGAGCTATAAGATGTTACATAATTCCCAGGTTTGCTAATCGGTGGTTCTGTAACAGGCTAGTAAAATAAAAACTGAATACCTACCTATAAAATGATGGGAGCTGGTAAATAGTGCGAAATGTTCTACGTAAAAATGAAAGAGTAAACAACAGTATTTTTGTTCTAAGTAATCACACACTGCATGAAGTCTATACCTAACAATCACTATTTCAGTCACGTCTTTGGCCAGTCACAGTCACACCCATAGACAAAGAGAGTGAAGTGGGAATCAAAATGACATCATCCAGAAGGAATATATGTACGCTCACTCAAACCATAAGAACACCAATCAACTTTCTCCTCAACACAAAACTAAGAAAACTATAAGAACAAAGAAAATTTATACAAAGAATAATATCAATCTCCGAGCACCATATGTACACCCTTAAGTTATTACATTACGCAATTATTGTTTTTGAAGCACCTGCTTCATGAGTGAACGTTAACTATTCTTGCTGAAACTCTGCACGCAAACCTTTGATATTCTAAGCTCTATTGCTACCGACCACGGAAGAAACTTCAGACGTTCATGTTCTTTTGAACTTGAACTGAATGGCTTCCTGTAAGCTCCGATTCACGGTCTCTTCAAGGTTAAGGAAAGCCCAAACAAGTCCGGACTTGCACAATAACTACCATAACATAGCCAAGATACATTCAGATACACCAAAACAACCCTCACGCAAAATTCTATTTCTTATGAGGAAGCAATGATTTTCGAAGCATTTCGTAAAATAAATAAATAATTGATGAAATACGCCTCTCCATGCTGTTCTCGTGGCTAGGGTGCCCGCCTCTGGTACATTCAGTGCTAATTTCAATTCACGTTGGAGTAGCAGTAAACGCATCGTGATTGTTCCCATTCCATCTAGTACTGAAGATCCATCTCGTGTACCCTTAGTGCTTACAAGGAAGCTAAACGTCAAATAAATTGATGAATTACGATCTATTATGTTCTGTAATACTGATTGTACAGTCACCGACAAAAATAAAAAGCCTTTCTTCCAGTCACTTGAAGTCGAGCTAAGGTAATTAACCACTACAGGTCACTCTTCTGCAGGACTTTTTTTTTTTTAGTAGGGTCCCAATGTAGCCACCTCTAATTTTGGACCTTTCCCTCCCCGCCCCGGAACATTTCTTTTTCGGAAGAAAGCATGAAAGTTTCGACAAAAGGAAGTAGCGTATTTCATATAGGGTTGCCAACTCTGGAAAATAGAAAAACCGGCACCCCCGAAAATCCCCTATGATATAGGTCTAAGTGTGAAGTATCTCTGTTCGGACCACGGGAGGCAGGAGGGGGCAATTGCTCCCCTTCTCCGGAGAGTTTGAAGAATACGTATATTTTAATCGATTGTCTACTAATATACTAGTATAAAACGTGAAAGTCTTTTGTCGGTGATGGACTTGCCCCCCTTCAAGCGAAGTCTGAAATGACGCCCGTGGTTCGGATCCATCCATGGGAAGAAAATGTACTATCGTAAACAAAAGTGCATTAGCACCTGTATTCTGCATTATCCTTTGTACATTCACTAATAATCTTAATAGATACACTGTTCTATAAATGAGAAACTGAAATCGGCATTGATCATTTTAATGTATTTATCAGTAACTGCCACTTCTTTAAAATCATCGAAACAGATGAACAAAAAATAAATAAATAAATAAATAAAATAATCTTTACGTGACAATTTTGGACTTGGAAAATGAAATTTATTCTTTAAACTTATACTTCAACTACAGGGAATTCCTTTAAAAAGTCCTTTTTCACTCTCAATAAATGTATAAAATTCCTTACGTCATTTTCAAATTTTCCCTGACAGTCCCTATCATCTCTTTACAATTGTCTAAACAGATGAACAAAATATGTTGATCTTTGATAGATGATGAAATGTGATAGTTTTGGATTTACAGAATGAAGGTTATTTTTAAATCTATACTTCAAACTAGATACATATTTGAAAAACCGGTCATAAAGGGGTTTGTAAGAAGTTTGACCGGTCACCGGCTTTAATCAAAATAACAGCAATATATCCGGCCCGGCCGGTGAAAAACCAGCCAGCTGGCAACCCTAATTTCATATGTAATTTTCTATCTCTATATTAAAATGCTACGTTTATATGTTTATGGCCAATTCCTTCTGGCAATGAGATCTCGGATACCACAAGCTCTACAATCGTACACTTTTTACTGATTCCAAATTTTATGTAGATTCGCCAACTCTCATTCTAAGTTTAAAAAGAAAAAAAAGTCTCATCAATTTTTCTATTCAACGTTTTATAGATCACTTTACGCCCGTAAAATTAACGTTGTCGCTAGGGCGTTCCAAGGTTCACACCCTTGTGTTAGGCAACCAGCAGAGAGGCTATGCATAGCGGGTTGACGGACATTGCAGGCGTTTTGCTTTCATCTGAATTCCAAAACCTATTATATGGTGGCAACAAGTCGGTCGGTAGAGCTGCAATGAGGCATATTGGATTTATAAGAAAAAAAGTTGTATTTCCATTTGGTACCATGTATCACTTCAAGTTTGCCACAAACTCACCCAACACCTATCTTTAGGTACACTCATGTCCAAAATTATTGTCGCATGTCTATAAATATGTTGTTTTAGAAATATAATTTGATAACGAAATCGCCCGGTATTTCTTATAATGTTTATATGTGTATAATCGGCAAAGACATGTATGTGGCAAATTTCATGTCAAAAGAGCAGTAAATAAGAACAATAAAACGAAAATAAAACTTTCTTCTCCATTTAGCAAGATTTTGGTTTATTCATTCTAATTTTCGTATTTATAATTATTTCCCTATGAAATTTACCACAAATATACATTTCCCGATTATACACATAGTATCGGTATTAAAACTACCCTGAAAAATCTTTATCAAATTATATTTTTACAAGACAGTTATAGATATGCGACAATCATTTTGGACATGAGTGTACATTAAAATACTACATTTATATGTTTGTCTATAGCAATTCACTCCCTTTGTGAGTTCTCCCGTCCTTCCCTTGTATCTGTAAAGGAACATGTACAGATACAGTGAGGAAGTGGAAAAGAGGCTAGTGCTCGTATTAGAATGCGAGTTAGCTCATATATATATAATGAACGTTATGACGTTTGACGACTAACTTCTTGATCACTGAACTGATTCTGATGATTTTTGGTGCATGATTGGACCCTAGAAAAACTTAGGATTTTAGTACATTTTAGGCGGCGAATAAGGGGCGGGATATCAAAATTATCCAACATGACCGATATTAGTGTCGATTCCACAATTTGAGAGTGAGATAAAAAGTAAAACTCCCGATGCCGTTCAAGTCAAGTACAGTCCTCATCAGTATTAACAATGGTAGAGCTAGGACTGACATGTAAAAATAATCGAAAATTAGCGATATTAGTATCCAATTTACAGTTTTCTGGGTCGTTGCGATGAATAACGACACACTCCATATTTTAAAGTCAAAATTCATGCCCATGCATAAATTCAGGGGGATGGAAGGGGTTCAAATACTTCCCATGAAACTATTCTGCTCATACGAAGAACGGGTATTTCGGCTATCTGTCTGCTGAACTCAACAGCTTAGATTTCTCTGCACAATTAGTCACTAATTGGAAGAAATGACTAGTGAAAAAACAGTTATTTTGTCACGATATATTCCCATTATCACAGAATAAGTTATAAAATCGTAGGCTTAGTTAACGAACTAAGTAAGAATGAAGACTTCGTTTCGAAAACACTCACTAGTTTCCTGAGTACTATGCTGCGTTTCCTCCAAACTCATACACAATTGTTTTTCCTTTTTCTTTTTAATAATAATAATAATAATAATAATAATAATAATAATAATAATAATAATAATAGATTTCTAAAATGTAAGAAAGTCTGTATGGACCAGATTAGAATCTTTACGTATTTTACGTAACTCTGTGATAAGGAATTCTTGGGGCTATATCAAAAGATAATTTTAAAATATTAAATAAAAAATCCCTCACGGTTAAACTTATCGTCAAGGTTCTCTAAGTCTACCTTCTGAAACTACTTACTGTATGCATAATCAAATATAACAGGGTGTCTACTAACATTCCAAAAGTGAAATTTAGTGTCTTTTTCGTGACCTTTTCTTTACCAAACTATAAAATTTCGTAACATTCTCAAGAGCGAACTTGGGTGCGAATTAGGCCGAATTTTCATGCATGCGATAAAAGCGTGCTTTGCGTTTTGGTAGCGTCTAAAACAGACCATAGACATTTTTGGTGGTGAATTTTGATGTTTTATAGAACAAAATTTTCCAATCTGTACTTATATTTGTACTTTAAAAAAAATTGTGACCCAAAACCTAAATTTCGTGACTTTTTCTTGACTTTCATGACCGTTTTCTGATTTCGGGACCGATAGACACCCTGTATAAGTCATTCAAGCAACAGCATAATTGCAAACGTGTATGCCGCCCGGAAATCTATCGACGTAATTTCGTATTTTCAAATAAAGTAAATGGAAGACCGAGGGAAAAATAGTTTAAGAAATCTCCAACAGTTTTCTGCTTGATGAAACTCATCATAATGATTCTTATCAGTTACCACCTAGTCCAATTCAATCATCATCTACGAGCCGAGTGATTATCTGTAACACTTTCTCTGCTACGAGAATTTTTAAATACCTGTGTAACAAGCCTGTAACATTTCGTACCACATCCCTGACACACATTCCCATGTCTTACACTTTTCTCACATTCCATCGTGAGAATACGTAATTTTCATAATGGCCGTGCACTTGTTATCAAATGGGGTATCAGGTATCCGTTAAGAAATTTCTTTTCCCGCAACAAACTCACTCTCTACATGAAACGCTATTAAGCTCGAGGACTCACTACAGCAGCTTCCTGCTTGGTCTTTTAATTGCAACTCTTTAAGAGGCTCCAACATAGCCATTCGTACTAACACGAAGATGGAATTGTGGAATAACAATACCATTTAGAATATTATATTCTTGCTCTTCAAAGTGAACGCTTCGTATAAATGAACCAGTTCATGCAAAAAGGGTTTCAATCGCCAACATAGCTACATTGAATTAAGAACGGATTTTTGTTCCTATAGAGTACCTCTAGGTTTCTATGCATAATGGGCTTCAGTTTCATGGGCCCATATTGTATTAAAACAAAGGTCAACTTTGATTATTTTACGCAGAATGAAATTGTTCTGCAGGGTTTAGATTTCTGAGCTTTCGGCTCTATGGCCATTTAGCTCGTCACGTATAAAGGATGACGTCCCTCGGCGAGTACACTATCCGGGGAAAGGAAAAGGAAGTAAGTGGCATGGGACCTATCTATCAGTTAGGTACCACCCTGATAGTTGCCTGGTGTGCATGAGGTAACCCAGGAAAACCTCATTTAGGATGGCTGGTCTGAAAAAGATTTTTACACTTTTTCAACCGAGTGCCCCCACCGGGAATCGAGCTTATCCTGCAATGTTTTTGTTTATCTTCCTCAAAAATAAGTTTATGTGACCGAAGCCCTTTTTCCATTATCCGATTCAAATGTTTTCAGGAGACCAACGCTTTCAGTTTAGGTACAGTGTTCTCTAATAGGTAAGAATTTCTTAGTTTAAAACTTGTCTCAGGAAGCATTTTACAGCGGAGCGGAAGAAAACACAATAAAACATTAGTCATCTGACAAAAATATTCCTATATGTAAGTAGAGTACAATCCGTCAGGAAACTCCTTCTCTACTGTTATGTGATATAAACATGCTAAAAAAAATCGAATAGGTATTCAATTCTACATTCTTCACCTCACACGGAACTGTGCGTTGTCATCCCCTATTTCACATTTGTACGCACTTCTGTCAACCATTTTACATTTTAAAATAATTCAAATTTTACCAAAATTTATATATATATATATATATATATATATATATATATATATATATATATATATATATATATATATATATATATATATATATATATATATATATATATATATATATATATATATATATATATATATATATATATATGCATAACATGGCACAAACCTTACTACTAAGATATTCTAAACCTAGTAAATTATCATTACCAAATGAGGACCGAATATTAGAAATCACAAAACCAAATACACGATGCACTACTCACAATTACTTCTATTAGTACAAACTACCCTTTCACCTGGTAGAGATCGACGTCCTGCTCACCTGGCCAAAGGAATTAGAAAAACGAGAGCAAAAGCCCAGCGTCTGCAACTATTTGTGGTGTTGTAGTCTCCATCAAATGAGGTCCTTGTCCCAAAACAATCGCACAAAGCAGCTAACTAGGAAAACGACACAACGAAAGCAACTCAGCGTTCGACACGAGCCAAAATCCACCGTCACACTCACTTTTTTAAAATCGAGACGTCTCCCCAGTATGCAGTCTACTTACACTTTTTTTTTCCCCCTTCACACAATCAAAAGGACCATGTGGCTATTCCATCCGTTTGATTCTGTACCTACACTCGCAACAGTTGATCAGTAATCTTGCAGTTAACTTAGCAACTAGCTACAAGAGAAAAGCAGAGACAAGCCACTAATCTCGTTCATTCAGTGTCGCAACTAGATGACAAACGGAGTGGAAACAATCACACCACGGTCGATTAATTTCTATCGCCGATTTGAGAAAAATGGGAAAAACATATACAAATATACGTGAAAGTTTCAAAGCACTTGCATTATTATGGCCAACTTAAGCCTAGCAATTCCAGAATTACAATGATTACGAAGGGAAATTAAAAATTTCAATGGAACTCATTGTAAAAAACTACTTTTCATATAATAAAAGTTCTGTTTTCAAACCACTATCTATTGACAGACAGCATTCGTATAACAAGTTGACAGGGCCCAAACGTAAACATCTGCACTTCGGAATCATTCAGCTCGTAGTCTCTTGATTGAACCATTATCTTTATGCATATAATTAGAAAAAAAGTAATCTTCTGCGGTTTTCGAGAATAACACTAATTTTATTATTATTTTACAAAATAAAATGTGCCTGGTAAAGAAATCGGGTACTTCACATATAGGTTTATACTACAAGAATATGTGAAAAGAAAAGGCACGCAGGTACACTCATGTCTAAAATGATTGTCGCATATCTATAATTGTCTTATTGTAAGAATACAATTTGATAATTATTTTAATCAGGAAATGTGTATTTGTGGTAAATTTCATAGGAAAAGAATTATAAATACGAAAATTAAAATGAATAAAACAAAATGTTGCTAATGGACAAGAAAGTTTTATTTTCGTTTTATTGTTCTTATTTACAACTCTTTAGACATTAAATTTGCCACATACATATCTTTGCCGATTATTCACATACTAACATTATAAGAAATACCGGGCAAATTCGTTTTCAAATTATATTCCTACAATAACATATTTATAGACATGCGACAATAATTTTGGACATGAGTGTACATATGCAATCGTCCGTAGAAGTTTATACTTTCATAGGCATTATCTTGTCAATTTCTGTGGAAGTTAACTGACAATAAATCCTTGTTTTACGTCCGACGGTTAGTTATGCCGGCTAGGCTAAAGGAAACGACGATGCGAAATGAATGCAATAGTGGAAAGAGCTCCTTCGTGACTAAGCGGTCAGCGTACGCGCCTTTGGCCTGGGAGAGTTAGGTTCGATTCCAGGGTGACGCCCATGTGGTTCGAATTCCACGTTAATCAGTAGGTCCCGTCTCATAGCCTCGCTGCTCAAAGGGATGTTAAACTCAACACGCAATAGTGGAATGAATAAAGTGTGAGGAAACGTGAGAACTCCGAGAAAACCCACGAACACGGTGTCTGTCCACTACAAAGCCCACTTGGCCGAGCTGGGATCGAACCAGGGACCCCAGACACGAGAGATGAACACTCTACTGCTGGAAAATTCGTTTAAGTTCACTTTTGAACAGAGAAGGCGGCAGTTTTCTTTTTATTAACTAATTTTACAGGTGACCGTGCCACACACACGGTACTTCAAGAAAATATACATGTCATTCCTTTAAAAAGACAAAAAGA
This sequence comes from Thermobia domestica, assembly GCF_964235325.1. Lineage (NCBI taxonomy): Eukaryota > Metazoa > Arthropoda > Insecta > Zygentoma > Lepismatidae > Thermobia > Thermobia domestica. The sequence goes on from NC_137462.1 coordinate 6,199,069, forward strand.
AAATTGTACACTGAAACTAAACGACGGCAAATGGACAAGCTTTTACAATTCTAATATAAGGATACTATCATTTTCACCCGCTCCTGCGTTAATCTTTCCAACTACTCTTTCCTCTCAGTATATTTGGTCAACATTAGACGATACTAGTACATACCAATTACTGTCAGTTACTACGATAATAATTCAGACTATACAGCCATAAAAGAAACTATTAGTTTGGCGTAGTTTTACTATCTGCTTCCAACATGAAGTCGGGATACAAGTAAAATTTACACAATTAATACCGGTAAGCTTTGTTATTTACAAAATAAAATTAAAGAGTAAGAAACAATATCCTACCTTGGATACATAGTACAGCGAAACGATTCAATTACTTTAGTCTTTAATGGAAAGGCGGAAAATCATTACAACTACAACCTTGACAAATGCCACGAGTAGCAACTTAATCTCTTAGAAAAGAACACCAAGTCTCTAACCACTATAATAGGTTTAAGCTAAAGCTATGTTAATCAGCACAAAATTAATGCAGTTCAACTAGTTGACAAAAGTCATTTTATAAAAAATGCCTGAAGGACTGTTCCATTTTCGATCGCTTGAAGCAAACAAAATTACGATAAAAAGCAATTAATCATGCGAACTCGCATCTAAAGCAAACTCAAACGAGAAGAGCAGCGTCTTATTGGCATACACACAGTCCGGAATATGAAATGGAACACGTAAAAACATGCAAGACAACTTTCCAATCGTAAATATTACTGCTAGGTATAATTTTCATTGAGCACATATAGATCACTTTTTAAGCATACATATACTTTCTATAGATGCAATGTCGCACGAATTCACGGAGAGACCTGAAGAATCATCATGAAGTGCACATGTGACTGCTACATCAACTGCTAAGAAACCAAAGCATTACTCTGCTGTGTTGGTTCTCAAGGCCAAATATTACACAGATAGGTAATGACAATTATAAGATTTCACTTAAAGATGAAAGCCAATCATGAAAGCGATAACAAACTCTTCAAAGCATAAAATATATTTGCTTTTCCTGTCATATACGAGTATAAAAATCCCACAAAGGAGACATTCATCTATACAATGGCATATGCAAGGTGGGTTTCCGGGTCTAACTTTCCTCCCTTGTGCAAGACGTTACGCAGAATAAAGTTTACCACATTAAGGCACGTACACAAACACTTAAAATATGAACTTGCGAGCCTGAATCCTCCCCTGATATTCTGTGTATGCAACTGTATCTATATTTTCAGATATTGTCTAAACTCATTTAATACAAAAGAGACTAGTAAAGTTCTGAAATACTTTTTTCTTAAAATTATTTTTAACGAATTCCACCTTAAAAAAAAAAAAAATGCCATCCTTCGCAACCAGTCTTCCAACAAACCCTACAATGTATTGTCGGAGATCTGGGCATAGTAAATCATCGTTCATAATAACGCTTCCCTTTCAGTTTGTTCTTCACCTGGGGAAACAGCAAGAAGTGAGGATACTAGTACTGAGCAAATACTCAGAGCGAACTTTAGAGCGGTGTGCTGAAGCGTTATCGTGAAGAAGCTAGCAACATAAAAGTAGGTCATTCGGAAGTACACTTACATGCTAAATTATTCTTAATAATAAGATAGGGGGCTATACGTATTTGTATTCTTTATCAAACACTCAGAAATTTAGTTTTAATCAATATGAATATCATACAAGTAGTTAACCATAATTTGTTTCAGAATTGGTCAGAATTACAACAGAGTACATGACGTTCCCTAAGTAGATGGTGCTTCATTGCGTTAGAAGGGGGATGCAGCAGAATCACTGCCTAGCGCACACTGTTATGTCCCAAAATGTACAGTCCGTAGGAAAAAAAAAAAACTGGAACATGAGCATTTAAGTTTGTGAAACAACGCCTAACAGCCCAGAAATCAACATAACGTCTAAGTGGCGTGAATCACGCCAGGAGAAACCTTGGCGTCCTCCCCTGCACACTTATTTTGGAGCAAAAGACTTCGTCGTTGAACAATAAACTTACATGCTCATGTTGCAAGTTTTTTGCTGCGGACTACAACTTTTCCTAAATTCAAGAACACTTACTCTAAAAAGATCCTAAGTTATGCTTTAATCATTTGCTCTCACTGAAAATTTAAGTGAAATAAAATCTGTTTCACGTCTCAGATATGTAGGTTAAAAGAAACGCATGATTAACGAAAAGGGTTTATGAAAGATTAGGAATTAGTTTTCTGAGTTTTCGGTATCTACGGCTAAATCAGTACGTCAGGAGTGAACGATACGTCCCTTTGCGATTACATTGCCCGGAGAATTGCAGACTAAAGCCACATTGTCACGTTACAAGAACTTGTAGCTATATATATATATATATATATATATATATATATATATATATATATATATATATATATATATATATATATATATATATATATATATATATATATATAAACTTGAAACCCTACCATATTTTACCATGTACACACAGTCTTGTAAGGGTCATAAAACATTTTTTTCCATCTTGCAAAGAGTCGAACAGTGTGCAACTTTCTGGGACGTCTTGCTTCCTACCTGCTATCGCCCTCCCGCTGACAAAGGAAAAAACAGTTTCGCCGTTTTCGAAACAACGGATTCTTTTGGACAGGGAGGGGGAGTGCGCCAAAATACATGTTTTTAATGAAGAGGTTAATTGTTTGTCCACTAAAGTGCAGTGCTGAAAGGGTGGTGATACCTTTCTTGCTTACAAGAAGTTGTAAAATTTAAACAGTAGATAGAAAGATCGGGTAGCAAGGTCTTTTTTATGACAGCTACAAGATTCATGTAAAATGGAAACGTGGTCTACGAATGGAAGGGACTATTATGAGATACATCGCGGCATAATGCCTGGTGTGACCGAGGAAAACCTCATTCAAGAGGACTGGCCTGAAAAAAGCTTTTACACCTCTCGACCGCAGGCATCGCTGGCACCAAAGGTGAGAGCGTCAGCGACTACGCTACGCAGTGCCAAGAACAAGTGGAATGAGAATGTGGGAAGAAATGGGGGAACTTCGAGGGAAACTCACGGCATGATATTCTTCAGCATAAACTCCCATGGCTTGAGATGAAACCAGACATTCTTTGCAACAGAGGTGAGATTATTATAGAGTTACTGTTCCTCCCTATGTACTAAGTTGTGTTCCCTGCTTATAGCTGGAGAATCCAAAAACTGATTAATCAAATTCTGAATAGTACAAATGAAATTGAAGGGTCCAGGGGAATAATATGATAAGTCACATTTTGCAAATTTTACAGTACAACAAATTTAAAGTTTGAAGTTACATATTTTTCAAAATGTCATTACAATGTAATGCTTATTGTTGTTAACATTCATTTTAGTTATATCTTATTGTGATTGGATATTATAAAGTATGAAAAATAATATAGTAGTAATACTTTTTAAACAATAAAAAAGTACTGTGCTCTGTTTACCGGACTTATCAGAGTTTTCCCCAAACAATCACTACTGTCTTGAAACTGATGATAATTTTATATACAAAATTGCTGTAAGAAATCTAATAAAAACACATCTTTGTAACACTTGTACATATTATGAAGTCTTTTCAATGGTGGTTTCTTGATTTACTGTGCCTTTGGAAGGTTTGTGTAGTACTCCACTGCTTTTAAAGAGAAATAGTTTTACAGTGACTGCAAATCTGCATATTTCTCTTGAGATCTCCAGGAACCCTAAAAAATGATAGGCCTAGATGAGTGATGCTTTTAAAATTAGTTGAGGTGAAAACAAGATAGGTTAGAGACAGCATATAGAAGTAGTGCTGTCAGTCGGGTCGATTCTGACCCGAATCGGGTCAGCTTTCAAAAATGAAAAATGAAATCTTTTAGTTTTACGTCCCATGCTTATGCCGGTTAGGCTAAAGGAGACGGTGATGATGAGTGATAAATGAAATGGTGGAATGAAGAAAGTGGAGGAAACGGGAGAACTCCGAGAAAACCCACGCACACGGTGTTTGTCCACCACAAAGTTCACTTGGCGCAGGCCGGAATCGAACCCAGGTCCCAAGCACCAGAGGTGAACGCCATTGAGCCGCCGCGGTCCCCAGCTCTTTTCAAGTCACTGGTTGGTCAGCTCGGGTCATGGATAGTCAGCTAGGGTCGTGTTACGGGTCAGTCGAGTCAGCTCGGATCTGGTTACGTGTCAGGTTGGTTCGAACATTTTTGTTTCGGGTAAGGTTCCGGTCGGATTTTGGGTCAACTTGAACCGAACCAAAACAAAAATGTTTGACCTAACCTGACCCGAGCTGACTCGACCAACCCGTAACACAACCCTAGCTGAATCTACTCATGGCTCGAGCTGCCCCAACTAGTGGCCCGGCTCGAGTCGGAATCGGCCCGATTGAGAGCACTGTTTATAAGCTAAGTTAAACATTTGTAGGCTAGTTTACGTTAGGGTAGGTTACGTTCGTTATTTTGTAACGTGTAATACGTTAAAACTTACCATCATAGGCCGAGGATTACCAGTATTTTTCAAATGTTTCGTAAGATCATCAATTTTTCCGCGATCAATACCATAAGGTGAAGTGAATGCAGCTTTACAAACAGTGACCTCCTCTGTCTATCCTTCTTGTACCACCCGCAGTCGGTATGAATATGATGCATCACAATAAGACGCTTCACTCTCGTTTTTCCTAGGCCTACGTCTCTGCACAGGTACTATTACAATTAGGCCTGACAGGTATATGCTAATTTTATCATTTGACACCATTTCGTTCATTCGTCTAATGATTTCTTGTTTTCCTACATCATTAACCTTTTCAAAACGTCGTTTGCAAGTGCACTCTGGGCCGGTCTCATGGCTCTGTCGTCTGAGTTTTGCATTACATCTGGAATTCTTCCATATGAAAGTTTTTTCTTAGGTGTTGAAGGTGGAGCAGATTCTTCTTCACTCAGGGAATCATCCATGCTTTGTTGATCATTACCACTGGCCACAACAACTAAAGAAACCCACGTTTTATTGTAAACTTCACGTAACTAGAGCACGTTTCTGAACGGATACTGTGAACAAGTAATTTCTTAAATGGCCGATATAAATGCTGATAGTTGTATATACAACACAACAATAACCTGGACTTAACAGCGTTTTCCCCAGAAGGTTGTGGACTTAACATATTCTTCCCCAGGATGGGTTTTCTTTACTCGTAAATATTTTCGGACTTATCATAGTGTTCCCCTCGTCATTAAATCAACAGAAACGTCCGTTTTCATAGAAGAACACTGCATCAAAAACAAAAAATACCGATTTTTGGACTTATCAGTTTCTTCCCCTGGACCCTTCAATTGTATTCTTGAAAACTGGTCACAGAACTCCCTAGCTTGATTTTTCAAACAAATTAGCATGAAGATTCGTGAAGGTTTACCAGTAAAGAATCATTAAGTAATTATGGTAATGCGCATGTCGCCAACCGCAAGGGGCTTATGTGCGTTTTGAACACACAGAAAACTCGAGAGGAAAGTGTACTGAGCTCTAAGAGACGAAGACCGTCAAAGAAATTAATTTTCTTTACTAATACATTGACTTATGTACCTGAGGACTTCAAACTCGATCACCTCAAGCTCGAGATGTTCAAATTGGAGACTAGCGTGTACCCACACGCCTATTTCATAACCGAAATCACGCAGAAAACCATACGGATACTTCCGCTTCTTTAAATATCCTCATTATTAAGATTTGAAGAAAGTTACTTCCCTAATGTTCTCATAGATTATAGCTTCCACCTCTCTTTAAGTCTGTGGAACAGACTCTCAACTCGAAGCAAGTTTCAGCTCGAATTTCAGAAAGTCACCTTTCTGTGTTTATAAAATGGAACTATTTTTCGCGTAAATTGAAGTAATTACACGGAAATTGCAAACACTATACTCGACAAAACACAAGAAAGCTTCAGTTCCGTTTTATATTATATTATATTATATATATATAACATTTTTCAATATATAGAAAAAAAAACACTGGAACATCTACGTAACCCCCCACCGAAAACAGAACTATAATGAGGTTAAAGCATACGATTACAAATTTACTTTTATATTTAATGAATTATAGTGCCAAGAATCATGACTTAAAGTGACCCGTGGTTATTACAGAGTGCCCTCGAAAGGACGTTACATAAAACTTTTTTCGCTTATGTCAGCTGCTGAAACTTTGCCTTAGAACTTTCCTTTACACTCTTGAACCATTTACTAAAATCCTCTAAATAACTAGTACGCGTTATCTTCAGTTAAGAAGATTTTGCTGCTTCAGCAATATTACAAAACTATTAAGTAACACACTGCGTAGTAAATAAACTCGTAGTCGACATAGTCCACTAAACAATTATGCATTTACTTGCACATAATGAGGCGACTAAGATAGCAAGTCCTGATTATTAGGAATTTGCTTCGAACTTTATGAGAACCACATATTACTTGAATGGAAGTCTTATACAAACCCAAATAGTGGTTTGGACTCCACTTTGAGCCCGTCTAGAAGTGAAGTGTTTCTTCTAATTGATTAATCAAATTGAATAATTTATGTAAGAAAGAAAACAGCACACAACGCATATCACTTATGATGCAGAAAAAGATGCAAATTACACGGAGCCCTTGAAGCATCCTTTAGGAACTATGACTTTCCTTTTCTTGTTTCTCTAAATCTAACCCACGTATGTACATCAATTCATACAATTCTTTGCGTCGTCACTTACGATCATGTTTTGTGCGCGGTTTCGGGAACCACTTTGAACAGAAAGTTGCGTATCATGTAGCTTGGATGGTGAAAAGGAACGTTAAACTCTGATTAAAAATTACTCATTCCTAAAAGTCTGGAGAAACAAACTGTTCTGGGGCAGGAACCCTGATAGTCTTGTCAAGATATCTCACTGTTGCATGCTGTACTCGTCTACTCACTCAGCGTAATTTATATCCACCCGTGTGTTTGAAGACAAATTCACTCCGCAATGTGACAATAAATGGTCAATGATAAATCTCCATGAAAAAAAAAAAATCGCAGTGCAACTATATTTGCCACGAAAATGATATGTATTGCACCTTTCTTCCTTTGTTGGGTGAATTACCACTTATTTAAATAACGAATTCTCAGATACTTTGCAGGTTCGTTTGAGTTTATTGTCACTATCAGTACCAAGGCTACCATACGAGGAACGTCCAATAAGTTGTCTATTTAGACAGAAAGGGAGGGGCGAAGCATAATGATGTCTAACACGCCACTGTGGGGAATCCCGCTGCGCAATTTGAGGTCAGTCGGAGCATAGAGACCTGCATGGGCCGGGCTTGGGCGGGTCGAATCTGTTATTTCTTTGGGGCGGGCCGACACTGATTACTCTTCAGGTCGGGCCGAGTGGGGCCGATTAATTGCAATTCTTTAATAATTATTGACTTTCGTTAAACGATAATTAGAATAAAGGCAAACGTTGAAGAAGTGTGTGAGCGAAAAATGTTACAAAATGAAACTTTTAAAATTTATTGGGCCCGGGTCGGGTTCGGGCCGACGGCCCGTGCAGGTCTCTATCGGAGCAACGCAGTGTGTTTGTGTTACGCCGCGTAGCGACTGTTTGTGTGACGCCGCGAACGATGCATTTGCGGAAGTTGAAGCAGGACGGACTTTGAAGAGGACCAGGACAAATTCCTAGCTTAATTGGTGACAGGGGATGAAACCTGGATCCACCACTGAGATTCTGAGAGCAAGCAAGAGTTCATGTAGTGGACTACAGACCATGACAAAGACTACTTTTCTCTCTGGGATTTCTTAGTTGCCCACAAATTGGCGACGGTGCATAGACCACCATGGGTACTACATCGAAAAACAGTAACGATCACGTGAGCCTATATGCATTCCTTCCTGTCTAGGTAGATAACTTACTGGACGCCCCTCGTATATGAGACTTAGACCTACACCTGAATGTGGGAACAGAACAGCAAAGGAAAAAAGTCCCATAGTCATACCCTTTAGGCTAAAGCAGACTAATAGTTCATGAAATTGATTTATGAAACTGGAACGTGAATGCGGGGAAGAAATGAGAGAACATCGAGAAAACCCATGGACACAATGTTATTCACTAGACAATTACATGACACGGGATTGAAGCAGGAACTTTTCTAACACCACACGTGAGCGCTCACCCACTGAGCTATCATACCCTGTCGAATCACGAACTCCTACGAGAATTAAATGTACAGTACTCTCTGGCGCCAAAGATGCGTCGTTTGTTAACCATACAAGAACTTTCAACAGGGAAAGAAATCGCCCACGTTCTACATTAATACATTTCAAATCCCGAAAATCTACAAGGAGCACCGTGCGTCTTCCACTAATTCTTGTCAACAATTACAATTTAAAAAGGTATTTGTTACGCTGAGATGGTGGAAGTAAAAACAAGACAAACAATGCGAGCGTAACATACTGATTAACACTCTTGCTCTGCAATCAACACATTCCGGGTTAGAATCCCGTAACCACCAATCTTGATAGGCTTATCCCTGTAGTTACAGTTAAGTAGAGTCAATATATATTTGAAAACAAACAAAATTGGAAAACGTAGTAACTGGGATCAAGAAGTTAAGACAAAAGTTCATGGACGTCCGGCTAATATAACTGATGACCCACACCAGTTCAATAGATAATTCTCAATGAAGCATCTATTTATACTTCATTATTAATATAACGCATGCAAAATTACGATTTAGTCGGTTCCAAGAATACGTCATTCATTATGAAGTAATAGTTAACTAAAAGCTTTACAATAATGTATGTAAAATAAATAAAATGGAATCTATAACATCCTGCTCACACATATAGATTTTACTAGCAGAATATCCGTTCTTCGCGCGGTCAGAATGTGTTTCATTTTGGTCATAACGTACTAATGGGTCTGAATTTGGATTTAAATGGCATCGTAAATACCATTGTTCATCTCAGCGACCTTCAAAACCTATGGTTCGACATTAATATCGATCATTTTTGTCTGCCCCTCCCTTAACTTACACCGTCAAAGTGAAATGATAAAATCCATCATTTCAGGCCCGAACCTCATCAAATGTTGAAAATTTCATCGAGATCGGTCGGTTCAAGAGTTATAAAGTCACAAAGAGTGATTTTCATATTTTATATATATAGGGTGTTTCAAAACAACACCGACGTTTGCAAGGTGATTCCTGGAACCAAGACAAAAAGTATAGACCAACCTGAGTGCAGAAAGTTTCCGAGTTACAGACTGCCGAAAACATGAAAAAATAAACGTTAAAGGTCCATAGGTCCAAAACTATGGGACCTACCGTAGTCGAATCAAAGTTCATTTAGGAACTACTAAACTACTATGTGCCCTATCTAAGTATTCAAGCTTCAGAATCCTGCAGTACTTACGCAAAAATTTTTATAGAGGTAGTTTCTGAGTACTTCAAATTATATGCCCATAGAATAACTCCCTCTATAAAAATATATAGGGTGAACCACTTATATTCATATACCCCTGTAACTTTTACATCAATAGACAAAATGCGCTAAAATTTTGCACCGATACGGAAAAATTCACTACACCAGCGAATTTCCGAGAAAGTTGTACATGAATTTGATGCATCACTTGCGCCTATTCCCACTTGAAAAACCGAAAGTTAGGTCTGATTCCCAAAACACTCGAAGAAGATTCGACCAAGAATCGAGTGAGTGAGTGTCCCGGAAACAAGCTCAGTCCAGGGGAGTCATTTAGGGGAGCAGGAGTGGACAATTGCCCCCCAAGAGTTTGAGGTTGTCTACTAATACAAAACATGAAAGTCTTATATCGGTAGTGGTGTTGCCACCCTCAAGCGAAGTCTGAAACGACGCCTTTGGCTCAGTCATTTCATTAATAGGTTAGTTCTAATGTGCGAATTATCAGGGAGGATAAGTGGAAAATCTCCCTCAATAGATCTGAATGTCTCGCATATATTTTGAAATTTCCGATGTTAATTTCTTCGGATATACACTTTATCTCCTAAAGTTTTTTGATTGACACAATGATTATCCTTTCGTTGGGTCTCTATTTGGCCTCCTTTTTAATTAGCAGAACATGTGTAGTAAGTTTAAGCTATTTTCGATTTAATTTATTTTTAAACAACTTCAGGGTTACACAATTGGATGGCGAACTGTGTCAAGGGGTACGCGAGAAAAAAGGTTGAATAGCACTGGACTATACGATGCAGAACCCACCGTTTAACGGAATCAGAGTCCCTACTCCGCGGCATGCACCTGTCTCCAGAGATGAACTCATATCTTTCCTAACGTGGAAGTGGTGAAGAGCTAAGAATGCTGCGTTGAACGGAAAACTAACAGAATATTGATGATTTGATTTAAAAAAAAAAAAATTAACGTTCTTTTCAGCAGCGAATGGAAGAATCTACTAATTAATGTGGAATCCGAAACACAAACAATAAAAAAAAAAAAAAAAAAAACTGGTTAGGACTCCTGTACAGAAGAAAATGAAATCTTTTAATTTATGCCGGGTAGACTAAAGGGGACGATGATAAATGGACAAAATGGTAGAATGAACAAAATTGGGAGGAAACGGGAGAACCCCGAGGATACCCCCACACACGGTGTTTGTCCACTACAAAGTTCACTTGTTGCGAGCTGTGATCGAACCAGGAACCTCATGCACCAGAGATGAACGCTCTACCACTAAGCCACCGCAGCCCCTTTTGTAAGAAAAACTGAATTCTTGGAAACAGACAGGAGACATGGTGCAAAGAACAGGAAAGAGTGAAGAAAACCGATAGGAGATATTATAACAAGTTACGATTACGACAAAAGACAATTTGTGAGTGAACTGCATGGAAGCTCTCAATCTGCGGCAAGTAAAGACATAACACTTATGATAAGGGTCAGATATCAATAATAATAATAATAATAAAAATCATGCCTTTCAGTCAGTTGTAAAGTCGTCAAGCAAATAACCATACATACTCCAAGTTACTTTGTCAATTTCCGAACAAACTGACCCGTTATAATATAGTTTCTTGTACTGTAGAAGAAATTACGTTCTCTCTCTATGCTTTAAAAAATAGTAACCCGGAACATTTTGAAGTTGATAAAACATATACCGGTATCCAGTTTTGTTTGTGACTCTACAATATTATTTTAAAATTAAAATGCTCTCTATTAGTTATCGAAATGAAACTGAATGGAATTGCATTTCGCGTTTTACGTCCCAGGATTTGGCCCTTATAAAGAGAGATGATCAATGAAAATGAATGACAATAAAAGAATTCGTGGAATAACAATGTAAAAGTAAGCGGGAGCTCCGAGAAAACCGACGAACATGCTGATGTATACCACTAACTCTCATGCCCTGACATCGAATCAGGCACCCGTTACACCAAAGATGAGCGCCCTACCTCTGAGTCACCGTGCTCTTTAGCTCTCGCAAAGTATATTAATTACAAGCGTGCTTGTTATTAATTTTATTTATTTATTGTTACTGTTACTCAGACCTTCATATAAACGAATTTGTCACAATTTAATGATGACAGATTATGCCAGTCACTGACTCTAAAATTATCACCATCCAAAAGAAATAATACAAACCAGGAACACATTGATCATGAAGAAATGCATCCCTGACCTTTCTGAAACTTCTGAGGGAAGGTACGCCGGATTAACACCAATACTGAACGTCAAAACAAATTAACAACATGTTACAACCAACATGTAACATCACGGTCGTGATGATAGTTAAGCATCACTGTCGCACGGACTTTCCAAAATATATGTGGGTGCATATCAATGGCGGAGCGTGTTATGTTTCCAGGGCAGTCTCGATTTTTTAAAATTATTTTCTTTTAGTTAAAATATTTTATGAACACGGTCATAAAGGGCTATGTTCGATTCTATTCACAATACGTATAGTTCCTTTTTTTTTTTTTTTTTTAAATTTATTGTATAGACTGCCTTTGACTAGACTAGACAGGCAAGGAAAGGAGGAGTATGTTGCTGGTTGCCTTTTATACAAACACATTTGAAACAAACAATTATGTTTTAGAGTTTAGAAATTTGAACTTCCATCTCAATGTGTTAATTGTTTGTTTATTTATTTATTTTGATAATGGCAAGTCAGAAGTATTTATTTCATTTGTTTTTACGTACAAATCCTGTGGGTGCGGGAGCCCCGGAGCCCCCACGTAGTCGGCGCACATGGTTACAACCTTTTTTAATTGTTATTTTGAAACTAAATACCCAATGAAAGGAAGTCTACACTGTAATCAGCATTCTATACGTTTAATGTATATTGGTTCAAATGGGTACTAAGTGCCAACTGCATAGGAAGTAAATACGCTAAAAAGCTAACATGCTAATTTAAAATATAATTCTATTTTATCACATTCCATGCTTTCCAGTAAATAACAGTAACTCCCGGCACTCACACAGCATGGCCTCGGCTTTACACCTCGTACCAGATGGAACATATTTCCAACTCTATTTCGTGGAATAATGGGTAAAATTTGAGTCATGCTGATGTGAAATGATGTCAAAGGCGCACCCTAGAAGTTTGAACGTCATTTTTTGGCAGTGACACCCAACCAGGTTCAGTAACCTTTGGATTTAACGGGTTGGGAAGGAATCCACGTGTACGCAAGTACTCACCTCTCCATTTTCGAAACGTGCCCGAACTCCCCGAATGTCTCTGCCACGAATTATCACACAGAACACAACACAATTACTGAAAACTGATGCCCGTCAAAGGATTCTTCGACAAAGTTAACCAATAACAGCTTTTCAGGTGATGTCCTCACAGATAATCACAAGCACCGCAACCTCTCTTCAGCACTACGAGATGAATTATGTTATTTCACCACGTGGACACCTCGTCTGTTGGCTCATTCAGCTGGGAAGTGAACTGAGACTGCGCATGCGTAATGCGTTCCTCTGCTGGGGACACCAACAGCTAAATCGCGAAGCCACAAACAACAACCAGCTCAACACCAGCTGTGTTATCTTGCTGGTCACGTGGACAAATTCGTCAAAGAATCTTCTGCGTAGGGAGAAACTGAGGTGCGGGGGATGAAAATATTTTACAAAAAAACTTTATAACTATTTTTTTTTTAAATAGATGTCTATGTATACAATTCAAGAATTTCATTCTTTTAACTACAACCAACAAAAACAAATGTAAAATATCTCGGTTACAGTAGGTTGATGGAGACTAGCTAAATGCAAGCGGATGTTCATGAATCAATGAAAGAATGAATTGGTGAAACACACTGCGTAGAAGGAAAGGAACATAATCTTGTCACCTGGGCTGGGATCGAACCAAGAACCGTTTAACTGAGTCACCATGTTCTTTCAATCTACGAGCACAGTGAAGGAAAGGACTTTTAGGATCTTCACTGGACTTACGCAATCATAATCGAGGAATACATATTCCACACCTAAATTCTTTAGTTGATGAGTTGATTTTAACTCCCTTTCAACAGCGAGGCTATATGAGACGGGGCCTACTGATTAACATGGAATCCGAACCACATGAGCTCTGCCCGGTATCAAACCCGAGTTTACCACGGGTATACTAACCGCTTAGCCACGAAGCTCACACATCAAAATTCTTATCTTCTCTCGAATTGGATTTAATAAATTGATCGTAATTGCCGTAGTCAATACTACTGACTCTGAATTTCCATTTGATAGTTAAGCCTGTAATTAATCGCATTTCCTGTTTGGGGGCAGGGGCATGATGGCTCAGTGGTAGAGCGCGAATCTCTGTTGCGTGGGTTCCCTGGCTCGATCCCCGGTCAAGTAATTTTGTGGTGGACAACATTGTGTCCACACGTTTTCTCGACGTACTACTGTTTTCTCTAACTTTCTCATTCCACCAATTCTTCCATTATTATTCACTTGCTTTAATAATCGTCTCCCTTAGCCTAAAGGATATAATCGTGGGAGTTAAAAGATTTATTTTTTCCTAAACTGAAATTATAATTTGCAGCAAATAACTTTGGATACTCATCAAGTTTGTGAAAACGAAACCAGAATTCCATACAATCTTACTTTATTTCTTTCACATACAATCATACTTCATTCCCTTTACACAGGCTATGACAACAGTAAGCGCAGCACACAACGAGAGCAACCATAGGCATTTTGATTATATATTTAAAGAATTCCCTCGCGACTATATGAATACAGTACGCGCTTTTAAAGTGGGAGTCCCGAGTTCAATTCCCGGCAGGACCTCTCACAATTAGGATTCACGTTATACTCTAGGTCGACGTCTCATATCCCTGTGACGTAACTAGGGGGTAAACGGGGCTTGTGCCCCGGGCGCCGGATTGGGAGGGCGCAAAATTGGTAAAATATTGGGGGAAGCATTTTGGTTTGGTTGGTCAGGGGGGGGACTAAGGCGAGTTCTTGCCCCGGGTGACAACTAGCGTATTTACGTCGCTGGATACCCTCGCTGCTGAGCAAGACGCTAAACTCACATATTTTAATGACACTTTAATTACAGCCTACGGTGTCCATTTAACCAACAACAATGGGGAAGGACACTCCCCGGGCCTACAAAGGTTCCATCCCTATATTCGCCTGACGAAACTGTGGAAAAATCATTTTTAAAAAATAATCAGGATGGCCGAACGTTGAATCTAGACATCCCAACTGCGAAACAACAACTACTAGTCTATAGTCGGTTTTTCATGGATATTTGGAATTGAGAACAGTTGTATTCAACTTCTATTTCTTGCTTGTTCACAAGTTGAAGCTTCCGGTTTGCAGTACCTATACGGAAAACAGAACTCCAACAGAACCGAATCTTCAAATGTTACTCAACCTGCTTTCATCAATGTCAATTACTTACTCTACCTTCAAGAACATTCAAAATTACAAGTTTCAAATGCATGTTTGGAGAGTTGCTTAGTGCACAGCGAGCGCGTCCAGTGACGACGACCTATATTTTGACGTTCACCTAATAACATTCTTGAAGTCTTAACTAAAAACGCAAGGGTAGGCAAGGTTAGTGGTCACACCCTTTCAAAATTCTCTCGCAATTTTCAAACAAAACCACTATTTTCCTTCTGGCAACTAACTTTGGATGTCTTTCTCACTCTTGCGACATTCATTACAATCTCTCTCATGCAGGGGGGAGGAGAAGTAGATCAACTGTCTGAAGGCAGCATACCAACCAATCAACGATACTTGTCCTTCGACGGTGCATAACAAAACGAAATAGTTAGATATATTATATAGACATTGCCAAATGCATGCAACATAAATTTACTCCGACTAACAGAATAATAAAAATTATTACATTTCGTGCTAAATCTTAAAACTAAGAGAAAAGACCACAGAAAAAATACTATAATACTACGTCAGTTAACTGTTTTTCTGGTGTTCTATGGGTATGTTTACATAATTCTATCGTATGACTAAGCTAGACATATATTCAGTCGTCTTCTCTGATTCAGCTGTTTCTGGAATCCCGTATTATATCTGCAGAAATATTTCCCTGAAAACCTTGAGGGCATTTCCCATTATCCTTCCTTCCATGCAAACAACTCTGATCTATTTATGGACTAGAAAGGACATATCAATACTCTGTCTGGGAATTCCCTGAACAGCGATTCTCCATGATAAGTAGATAACATGGGCTAATAATGGGGTGAGCAGGAAGAATGCCTTCAGTTTTACATATTTTCAGATCTGGACAATTTAGTCTGTTTCCTACGAATATTATGTAAAAATTAAATGACATCTTCCAGTTGAACGTCTCACGATTATGCCTTTTAGGCCAGTGTTTCTCGAAGTGTGGGTCGCGGACCGTTTTTAAGTGGGTCACAAGAAGTTTTTTTTCCTTTTAATTGTGAAAATTTTATTTTGATGCAGAATCATATATTGTGAAGTACTATTCAGAAAACGAAAATTGGAAGCGTTTGCTAATAAGGTGAAAACTAAGTGGCTGCTAAGAGCCCTGCCCTATTATACAGTCAGTAGAGAGGACGAAAAAAGAAAGTGGGCGAGTCAAAATCTTTCACGGGGTAGGGCATTGGTCGGGAGTAGTATTAGCTCTGTTACCTTCCTATGGAAACACTTAAATTCTTTTTGCACATGTATATAATTTCATATGACACTGAGAAAGAAATTTACATTACACTTGCTCGATCGTCACCGACTGATATTCTCGTACCGACAGGGCCACTATATTCATAAATTTCCACTACAATTTAGTTTGAAACTGAGTTATTTATGACAGACTTAAAAGAAACCAACTACATTTTGATTTATTACAATTTAAGCATCGAGCTCTACTTTGTAACCTTTGTCGATCGGGATGTTCACATCATCTCCAATAAATTCCATGTTAATCACTCGTACGAACTGTTATTGAACGAACTGGAATTAGAGATATCATTCACAAAATTTAATTGCTTTGAAACAAATCACCATTACGTAGAATGTCAATGTGCATTTGAATAAAAGTAAGTGGACCACAAAATACTTTCTATTATTTAATCTGAGTCGCGATAACAAGTTTGAGAACCACTGCTTTAAGCTAAGGGAGACGATGAGTACAGCAAGTGAATTATGGAATGAGAAAGTGGGAGGAAATGGGACGAAACCCACGGAACACGATGTTCTTCGCCACAAACTAATTTGGCCAGGGACTGAAGCAAAGACCTCATGCACCAGACCTAGGCGCTACTACTGAGCCAGGTGCACCCCTATGATTATGTAATAAAATCAATTTAAAAATGCCCCAAAGATTATTAGGCCAATTTTACGTGGGAGGAGTGTGGTTAGAAGATAGCTAATCCCATCATTTACACCTTATTCCTTGATTGAACCCCGCTATTTCATTCATTGGCGTAGTTTCCTAATTGTTCTCACAACGCCACCACTATTAGATTTTCTTCAATGACCACCCGAGCGATTGACTGAGTTCAAGCCTTCCTTTTTAGCGCCGAGTTTCAAGTGGGATTTGAATGAGTAGGGTCTGTATCTGAAGCAAACACCGCCTACTAGAATTGAACATACGACCGTGCACACAGAAAGCATATGCGTCAGCCAGAAAGAGGCACAACGGTCAGAATTAATTATCAGAACCGACAGTGTTTTACTTTGGTGGTCTCAAGAGAAAATAATAAGCTATTTACCACCACGACTTTGCCAACGAGACGATAAGTAAGATTTTCTGATCTCATCTCGTTTTGCGAATATGTACAAAAAACTGATGCCTTGATTTCTTCCTTAATTTGAGCTATAAGTTACCTCAATACTTCTTCATCACGAGAGGCACATGAATGGTATGAAGTAACATTTAAACTACATTTATTACTGAAGTATATCATGTAATGACTTACGTATCTTTACAAGTTGGTAAATACATTGTGCTCTCTCAATCACTTTATCAATTCATAGTTTTTCAATACTAAACGGTGTGACAAACATCTTGGCATTTGAAGGCGGCGCTCCAAGTTCCCTTTAAGTGCTGCTAGCAAATGAGAGTCCAGCAGTATTGCCACGTTTATGTTGTACACATCCACGTCTATCCTCTGCCACCTGATCGCGCTGTAGTTTGTCTCCTTAGCCATAGCCACACCCCCTAGCACTCGACAACATCGCGTCAGAGCTTGCGTGTTATTCGTTTAGCTGAAATGCCAAGATGTTTGTCACAGGCCTTAAAACATGACTAGGGATGCGCGCGGGACGAGTCGAGACAGGATTTTCCTGACAAAATTCGAGTCGAGACACGGCTCTTCTAATAGAAAAATATATATTTTTCGAGTCGAGACATCACTTTTACAGCACATTTTCGAGTCGAGACAGCCATAAATCTTGTCTCGTGCGCATCCCTAAACATGACTGGGATTTAAGACTTGGATGAACTAGTATTACGTTACGCGACTCGCGAAATCTCTTGTCTCGTCAGGAATTTAAAATACTTCCCGTCTTGTGGCCCAACACTAGCCAGCACTGACAAGCAAGCAAACTTAAAATTATCACCCATAACAATATGTTGCTAACATTTTAAGTTTTAACGAGGTTACTTACTGTCTTCTCTACAAGTATCTCAATCCCAATCATCTCCCAAGGGAGGCACACGGTAACCCACTGGTAGAGTTCACGTATGGTGCGACGAGCACCTGCTTTAATATCAGGCCAAATGGTTTTGTGGTGGACATTGTGTACGCAAGTTTCCTCGGGGGTCTTCTATTTCCCTCCAACATTTTCATTTCACCAAACACACAATCGCTAGTCTTGTTTAGTGTAAAGGGCATAATTGTGAGTCATAGAACTACAATTTTATTTATCAATTATTTCCCTCTTTTTCTTCCATTGTGCTTTCTCTTTCATACTTTATTTTCGTCAGTTTAATGTCTTTATTATTATTTTCAATGCTATTGGCCTATCCAATTCGTTATCATCACCTCTTTTCAACTTCTGCCAGGTAATTAACCTTAATACCTCGAAGGGATGAATGCTAGAAACCAAAACAACGAACCAAGCTTGCTTCTGGCAGTGACGGATCTAGAAGATAAAAACGAGGGGGGGGGGATGGCAGCCAAAAACTAGACTATGATAGATATATATCATGAGTTCACGCAAATAATTTTAACTGAAATCCGTTTACGCGCTTTGTTAACAGGAAATAGGAATAAAAAAAATGTAACAATTAATTTTTGCTTCTCGTGTAAAATAAGAGAAAACATATCGCACCATTACTTCAAAAGTGCCACAACTCAAAAACGGTAAATTTTAAGTTATGTATACATTCGGATTAGTGAGCCTGCCGTCTATCCGGCAATATAAGAATCATGGCCCTAGCTTTTCTAGAAGCTGCACGAGAGCGCTAGTTTCACTAGAAAATAATATTAAAGTGAATGTACTCGTATTATCAACACTTTCAAATGCGATTTACTCAAAATTAACCTTTTTGAAAATGAAATGAAATCTTTAAGTTTTATGTCCCACGATTATGCCGGTTAGGCTAAAGGACACGGTGATGATGAGAGATGAGTGAAATGGTGGAATAAAGAAAGTGGGAGGAAACGGCAGAACCCCGAGAAAACCCATGAGCACGGTGTTTGTCCACCACAAGGTCCACACGGCGCGAGCTGGGATCGAACCAGGGACCCCAAGCACCAGAGGTGAACGCTCTATCACTGAGCCACCGCGCCCCCACTAACCTTTTTGAGTTGTGGCACTTTTTACGTAATTGTGATCCATTTAATAACTAATTCGTCGATTCTGTAGGTTTGAAAACTGATTTACAATTTTCCATGGGTCCTGCACAATGGCGGATTTACTTATAAGCTAAACATGCTATAGTTTAGGGCCCCACTCTCTTGGGGGCTCCAAAAATTTACGGAAAAAAGTGGATGTACCTTTACAAACTATAGAAGATAAAAAAGTCATAAAACGTACATATATCAACAGTATTTTGTGTTGTGTAGGCTCCTATTATGTAAGTAGCCTCCTGCTAGCCTGCTTCCAAAAATATCACTAATTTGCTCATTGCTGCACACAGGGTGCCTATCTCTTTCATGGATTGGTTTTATGGAAACATGTAGCATGCAACTGCATACTGCAGTGCAGACAATTTGTGATTGACAAAGGATGGATTGACATATAAAGGGCCCCATTATTTTATATATATATATACAGGGTGGGCCATTTTAATTAATCCACGGAAATATCTGAAAAATGATAAAACATAGAAGAAATGTTTCAAGTACACGTTATGTACTGCTAAGGGGGAAACCCAATTCCGCCAAAAGTACCCCTCCTCGCCCCCCCTAAATGGGGGTAAAGGGGGGTAACTTTGAAATGTCAAATGGGAACATGGGTCGAGTAATACCTCGTTCGAAAGGTCTTGGAAAACTAAGTAACGCTGTACCAAAAGATGTTCCATATTGTGCACCGGTTTCAAAATGGCCGCCATAATATGGTTCGGAAACTCCAGTACCCGTAGTGTGAAAACCATGGAAGGTAAATGAATGGAACAAAATTGAAATACGTAAATATCATAGGGCATATCGAATGATGTAATCCCTGTGATCCCAGTGGCCTCCCTGAAGGGGTCTTGTGGGCTAACTTCAAAATTTCAATGTCCGACCGGACAACGGTTCGGGCGTACGCTTGAACTACCCAATGCTGTTTGGAAGGCAGACTTCTTGCATAGAGAATTGTGCACTAAGATAACGCCGATAGCCACAGTTACATTTCGATTAACTATTAGCATTCATGTCATATTGTGAGCTTGATGGACGAAACGGTGTGTACGTATATCCCCGAAATGCTTTCTGAATAACCAGCACGCATTGCATAAAAGTTTCTCTTTTTTAGTCACTACAGCGTCATCCTTACAAACAAATGTTTCAACCACACCATACCTATTTGTAAGGTTAGCCTTAATTTACGAATTAAAGTAGAGTTCTCGTTTGAACTTTCACTTTACTTTCCACCCCACTCACATACAGAGCGCAGGGAGAGATTATTTTGCAGGACTTGGATTTCTCTCTATACATTACGGCAATTTTACTCTAATATTTTTATCTCTGTTGTATTATTCTCGAGCCTTGGAACGCCTCCGTGGTTTTCCTATTTAATTTTCGTTATTTTCATTTATGTCTAACCGTATTCATACTATGGGCACTAGACGTTTTCTTAGACACAGTCACCATGTCTTTGCGATCATTTTGAAAACGGTGTCTCATGTCGAAAATTTTCTTACAGAAGCTGTTTGATATTAATTTGTCTATGTAACGTGATGTTATTCGCTTCAAGCTGGTATTTGAAATTTTCAAGTTGGCCCCGGATACCTTTCAGTTGGCCCTTGGAGTCACCCCGACAACATCTCTCGATGTGCCTTATGTCAGTTAGCTACACCAGTTTTTCTTTTGTTGATTTATCTCCAATCTCTTTCATACTACGGGTACTAAACCTTTCCTCTGACACGGATACTATGTTTCGGCGGCCTTTTGAGAACACTGCCATTTCACATCAATCGTTTTCTCCTGCAATATGTTAGATTTTGCAAGATTTATAGAACGAGGTACCACTCGACTCATGTTACTATTTGAAATTTTGAAGTTAGCCCCCAAGACCCCTTTAGGGATGCCACTGGGATCACAGGGATTACATCATTCGATATGCCCTATGATATTTACGTATTTCAATTTTGTTCCATTCATTTACCTTCCATGGTTTTCACACTACGGGTACTGGAGTTTCCGAACCATATTTTGGCGGCCATTTTGAAACCGGTGCACAATATGGAACATCTTTTGGTACAGCGTTACTTAGTTTTGCAAGACCTTTCGAACGAGGTATTACTCGACCCATGTTCCCATTTGACATTTCAAAGTTACCCCCCGTTACCCCCATTTAGGGGGGGCGAGAAGGGGTACTTTTGCCGGAATTGGGTTTCCCCCTTAGCAGTACATAACGTGTGCTTGAAACATTTCTTCTATGTTTTATCATTTTTCAGATATTTCCGTGGATTAATTAAAATGGCCCACCCTGTATATATATATATATATATATATATATATATATATATATAATGTTTTAAAAATTTTCCAACGGAGAGTAAAAGGTAATACCTACTATAAGCTTTAAAAACATATATAAATAATAGCTTCAATTATTTTTGTCGTTCAAAAAATTGGGGCCTACCTCCCCCCCCAGCCCCGTGCTAATTCCGCCACTAGCTTCTGGTCTTGAAAATACCACGGGAATAAATACATCGAATAAAGCAAAAGTTGTGATAATTATGTCAGCATCATATTGACCAATAAATATTACTCAAAAGGAAATTTCAATCACAACATTAACAGAATGAAAGAAGTTCATGAGGTAAACACTCAAGTCTGTAAATCGTACGAACCTTTTTTTTTTCTTTCTTTCTTTCTTGTAACAACTACTTTTGATTATTATCTACATATTGGCACAATTTAATCACGAAATAATACTTCTAGTACTTTAGATTTATTCCAACAACTCATTAGTGCGTCAATGAAGTATTATGTAATACATTTAGGCTATATCTTATCAAATAAATTAAAGCAGCTTGTAGTGGTACTCCTACCACAGAATCACGTGTTAAATCCGTACGTTAAAAAAAAAAAGTACAAGTTAATTTTCATTGAACTTTGATAAATAATTAAATACGAATTTAAAATACGTCATCTGTCTATATTTAATTTGTTAAAGATTGTTCGATGTACAATTGCGGTTGTAATCAGAGTTACGCAAAATAAACAGATGCACATGTTAGAAGAATGTTTTCACCTGTCGAAATTCAATCTTTTTGAAGATATCCATTGCTTTTTGGGACAGGTTTTTCTCAATTTTACCGATTTTAAGTGAAAGACATGGTCTCTTCTGCCTACAAATAGATCAATAAATAAACGTGAAATCCATGCTATTATTATCAGTTCCTGTTCCGTACAACTTAACGTTCTTCAAGTTCTAGGAACCCGTAATTTCCATACCAGTTTCATAATGTTCAATCAGTTTTCGCAGTTTGTGGTTATGAACTGCTACAAGGCATTATCTTAATCATGCTCAACTTGCACAGTTGTAATAATAATCTTCTTGGATTGAGAATGAACTTCTCTCGACCTTCGATGTACAGATTACTTGTGTGAACAGGTTCGTAAATAATTTCTGTTGAAGATACTACTGGAAATTGCACACAACATAAACCGGCCGTTCAATCAGCAATTTCACAAATATATTGAGAAGTTGCCATGTTGAAGGGCAATGAAAAACTAGCACAACGTATCCTATTCCCCTTAGGGAAGTTAAAGAAAAAAACGCGAAGTATTGGTTGAACAGTGAAATAATTTAGTAGTTAAGCCATACTTTTATCGTAATCAAGATAACATTTAGTAGGAATTCTGGAACATTTTATAGCAATAGTTTATAATAAAACCATGAATCATACTCTTATAACATTCATCCACTATTCATCCAATGCTACATAACGGACTCTTTCCTTCACGGATTTGTGTCGGTTGATTTTTTCATCCATGTCGCTCCTGGAAAACGCCTTATTTCACCTAGAAAAGCATTATTGATCCTCTTGTACAGCGTATCTTCTCTCAGGGAATCCAACGTAAACAGAAATAATAATAATAATAATAATAATTAATAATATCCATCTACACTCTTCCTTATCCACAGCTTAGATCACGTCTTCTACCGGGGTCGCGATGGCTCAGTGGTAGAGCGTTCACCTCAGTTGCTTGAGGTCCATGGTCGACTCCAGCTCGCGCTAAGTTAACTTTGTGGTGGATAAACACTGTGTGTGTGAGTTTTCACGTTTCCACTTTATTAATTCTACCATTTCATTCATTTCCCATCATCACCGTCTCCTTTAGCCTAGCCAGCATAACTGTGGGACGTAAAACTGAAATATTTCATTTTACGTCTTCTACTTTCTTCAAAATCACATCTATTTCATTGTCTTCTAGTTTCATGTTCACATCCCTGGTAGAATGCTTAAAAATACAATTCCATCTTCTGAACGAAAGCCATGCCATTTTACATACTCTAGTAATGTTTTATTTATCTCGCCACTCGATATATAAAAACGCAATTATCTGCCATTTAGGATATTAAAATTTACGACTAAATCATTGGAAGTGTATATACATATAAACAAGAATAATAAATGTATGTACGACTATGAATTTCATTCATTCTTGACAAACAGGGCTACTATCGTATAAACTAGTTTGCTACCGAATGAACTATCCACAGGTGTATTATATTATTTGATTTCACTATAGTATACATAATTTCTTTCCATATCACAAAAGGGCATTTAATCTCAGTTTTTTCGGTTGAAAAAATTATAAGAGTCGTTACAAAATGTCGACCAGCTTTTACAACATGGTGTTATGTGGCATGCCGAGAAACTGTTCCACTGCCGTCCCTCGCAGAGTATTCTAGTTCTTTCCCTCCCTCTTGCCCCCTTTCATACATGATCAGCAAGTCATCCCCGTCAGGTGAGTGTCCCGCGAAAGCCTGTTCCAAGAAATAAGAGCAAATCAGACGAAGGAGGAAATTCCAAGTGCAGTTCAGTCGGGTCTCGGTTTTACCACCCACGGCCACGGCAAACCTTCCCTTCCCACCTCGAGGCAACGAGCGGAAAACATTGTAGCCAACTGGTAGCTTCCATCGGATATGTCTGCACAGGAAGTAGTTCCAAAGAGTGCGGAAGAATATTCCACAAACTCAATTATAGTTTACTACTCACACCATGCGACAGACTTGTTACCCTTCTTCCATTCTTAAAATATATACACATATAATTTTGCCACCATTCATTATACATATTGAAATCGAAGTGCTACCGCAGCATTTAAACTAGCGGTTCCCACCCTGGAGACGTAAAGAGTTAGAGCAAGAGGGGCGCAAGCTACTGACAGAAATAAAAGTATGAAATTATGAATAAAGCGCTATTTGTAATGACAATTTAGAAATTGGCTTTAGCAAACTTCACAGGCACTAGATGTCTATCCTTGCCATGAGAAGCAAGTATACAATTTACGAAGAGAAGGGGTGCCAGTTAAGCAAGGTTGGGAACCACTAATCTTGATATTTAATAGAAAACGTTCTTTGAGGTTGCTTTTAGAAAGTGAAACAAAAAACTGAACGTCGTATTACAATGTGGTGGTAATATACGTCTGTGGGACTAGGAGTTCAACTCCAGCTAATCCTTTCCATGGGTCTCGAAATGGGTTTTGAGATGAAGAGTAACTGTGGTTGAATGTTCACCTATTATGTAAAGAGTCCTGGTTCAATTTCTGGCTATATTTATTATGGACAATATAATATTCGTAAGTTTTCCGTGGTTCTCCTGTTTCTTCCTATCGCGACAGTGTACATATCTTTCGTGCGGTTGAAATTAGAATATGCCAGCCAAATATGGAACCCGATTCGTGTTACTTATACAAAACAGAGATGATACAGACTAAATATTTAAGATATCTCTGTTATAAACAGACAGGCCACTACCCCAAATTAGAAACAGCTACTACCCTAGTAGCAAATTTTCATTTTGAAAACCTTGAACAAAGGAGGAAAGTTACTGATGTATTACTTTTATTCAAAATCATTACCAATAAGATAGACTGTTCAGAAATAACAAATATGATTAAACTTCAGGTTTCTATCTTAAGAACAAGATTAGCAAACCCTGATTTCTTTCTCTGTCAGAAAGCCAAGACGAATGTACTAATGAAGTCCCATATGTAGCGAATATGTGCTTCTTACAACAGGTACAGCAAGGTAAATACATGTTTAGATATTTGTAATATATCTATAAATGATTTCCGGGCTGAACTTTTGAACCAATCTATACAGAATACTGTAATTGGGCCCTAAAGACCTGTTCTATTCTTAATTAAATAAATCTATTCATTTTACCAATTATTCCATAAACGTTATTATCCGTCTTCTTCACGCAAGGGTTGTTAAGGACTTCGTTTTATGTTTAGTTTCAAAATTAGTTTTGATTATATTTTAGTGTGAAACCAGAAACACAAGAACATCTACTGGGGGTTGAACCCGAAACTGAGCACAGACAGTACACACATTATGCATACTCCAATGTACTGCTGTTAAGATTCGAATAATTATTATGAATACTAGATTCATCAAATATTTGCTATTCGGAAAAATGATTACTCGAATAGTTTTAACAGAAGTACTTCGATGTACGAAAGACCAAAATGAAGTTAGCTGTTTGTTCGTTACTCCAGAAACCACCTACAATTCAACGCACTGTTAATTTCATAATAAAGACTGTGCTTCCTCACTTCTCCTCTGTGAACACCGGTTGTGCATTCTTTTCTTGTATCACTCCTCCGCCTACAATGATGCTATTGCAGACTTTGAGAACTTGTGCGTTCTCGGTTCATTCCGTTAGATCTCGTTACCTCAGTAGAAGGTCATCCTTCACTGGAGAGGAGACTGGACCAATCTCAATGGCATGCACGTCCGGGAACAAAAATTAATCGGAGCCGCACAATTACCCGATTTAAAGTGCAACAAAAGACCGTTCAACATAATAACAGGGTAATAATGACAGTCATTGTCCAGTCACGTCAATAAGTACCTCTCACATATTTTTAATGAATAGATCAATTAGTTAAATATAATTTTAACTTTCGTTAAAAAGTCATAAAGAATTCCATTCGCTGTATTCCCCTTCTCCCTCTGAAGTGCAAATCTCAGTCATGCTGGAGCACTTTTGTGAATTCTTATGACAAACACTCAACAACAGTAAAGATTCTATTCAAATTACTTTTAAAAAAGGATATTGTTTTTTCACTTCAGAAGAAAATAATAAATTAGCCGGCTTATATCCTCCCTACGTTTTTTTTTTTTTTTTAACTATTCCTTGAATTCAATCTTAAATTACAATATATATCGAAAGTTTTCAAGTAAGAATACATGAAAACAAAATTTAGTTTTCCTCTTTTATCGGTAAAATTCTTTTTAAAAAACTAACCTGTGAAAACAAAAACCAATACAGTAACTGATAATTGAGCTGAGCGAAGCGAAGCTCTTATACTCGGGTTAGCCGTTTGGTTGTCCGCGAACTCCTCCTAGACCGTTTGGCCGATCTCAACCGAACTTAGCACGCTGATAGAGTATGTCGTGCTGAGTGACAACATAGGTCGAAATCAAAAATCCGATGTACCATCGAGTAATAATCACCGAAAAACGCTTCCTGATTACGTAGTTTAAGCTCGCTTAGCTCATTTCATTGCAATCGGGTATATCCATTGCATTCCTAGTATAAAACATAACCTATCGATTACTTTTCGATTATTTACACTTTCTTAAATTCTGCCACATTTACCTAAAGCGGTGTTCTTTAAAGGGCTAGCCATGTTGAGCATCATATTCGCTTATGATCCTGTAATCCCAAATTATCTCGGTTCTCCAGGATTTGACTATTCACAACAAAGTTATCGAAGACCCCTCGTGAACGAGGATTTTTTTTCCAAAGGCGGGGTTTCACAAGGAGGGGGTTAAGTATAACTGTAAACTAGTCATGAATTTTTGAAAAAATGTTTTTCAAAAAATAATTGTGTTGATTTTTTAAAATTTAAATCATATCTTTCTCCTCGTATAATACAAGTCACGAACTGAAGAAAAAACATTAAGAATATGCCACTTAAGTGAAATTATTGGGATTGAAGTTAGAATTATCCCCTATTTCAATCCCAAACAATGTTTCTTAAGCATTACGGAACAAGTACAGCAACGTTTGTCAACACGACGCTTTCTTTCTTTCCTTTTTTTTTTTTTTTTTAGAAAAGTTACAGATATTTGGCAGGGGCATATTTTTTTAAACAAAAAGAAGAAAAAACTGGAACTAGCTTGCAGCACGGGCAATTTCGCCTAAAGTTATAAAAAAAAATTAAGTTTCTGAGAGAGGATGGGACCAAACTAAATACGCTCCTATTATCTGTGAACAGACAGACAGACGCGCACACAAACATGGTGATTTCCCTGTTGGAATAGTTAACGATTTAAAAACCCTATGTTACGAAGAGAAGAAAGCAGGATTCCCCCGTTACCCGTTCAAAACAGGATTTTCCCATAATCATCCTCTGAATGCCACTCGTTGTCCTACTGTGCTGTACACAGTTGAGTCCCATTGTATTATGATTATCTTCCATAATCGAAATAACAGAACAGAAACGGGATATTACTTATTTTCACTTTAAATCATTTCGGAATTTGATTTAAATCAACGATTTTTTATTTAAAAATAAAGTTATTTAAATCCTGATTTAAATCAATCTACCCCGGTGTAAACCACCACTGTATATTAATCAGTAAGTGACCATTAGTGAGTGTGATCAGAGTAGGCCTACTCATACCTACCCTGTATAAAATGTGCTGAATAAAAGCAAGCAGTTTTTAGATACAGAATCCCCAACCTCCATCAAAAACAAACTCTATATTGAACCGACTATATATCGATGTAATAAAAATACAACTATAAAAATTAAATTGTAGCCAAAAGCAACAATCGACAACAATTTCAAGTCTTATTTCTACATACCCCAGTACAAATCACTTCCTCTTCTAGAAGATTTCGTTTGACAAGCTGCACAAAGTTCAGCGCTATAGTTTATAATCTGCTACACACAGTTGTGTCCACTACAGCCCTGGTGCTAAAACTTTCTAACATTTTTCAAGCCCTCACATTCTAAAATAACAAACGAAACTGACCAAAGAAGAGTTATAATACCCAGAGTAACGCAGGTACTGGTTTGGTCGCCAGCTGTACAACCGGTTACTGAAATTTCCCTTTTTATGTTATTGTCCTTGAGCAGAACCCCTCTTCCTTCTTTTGTGGTTATATAGACTATTCCAGAATACTCCGGACAAAAAGGGAGGGAAAAAAAAACACCCTGGGAACTACCTACCTTGCTTGTTCCATTTTCCAAAACATGCACAAGTGCAGACACACCACAACCGAACAGTAAATTATTTCTAAGGTGTTTTAATTCTTTAGTAGATGTAATACTTGCGAGATAAACAGACACACTCCGAACACGGAATTTTAATAAGTTTCTCCACCATTCTAACAACTTTTCTCTCCGAACACCAAAGACCTAATAGTTAGTTATTGTTAATTCGCGTAAACTATTGGTTCACTAAGAACATTTAAATATATGTGAAATACGAGTATCGTCCTTCAGCTGACGTTTATTATTTTTAGTTCTGTCGAACCTAATCTTTGTTATTTAATCAACCAACTCTATGGCATATTGAATCCGAAGGTTCACAAAAGCTCTCCATCGACTTCTGTCAGCCAATTGGATCCAGTTTCCACTTTGTATTCTTATTTCTGCGAGATCCGTATTAATATTGTCCTCTCATCTGCCTAGGTCTTCCTAATGGTCATTTTCCGATTGGACTTCCAGTTAAGACTCCTACTTTGTTCCATCCTGACTATATGATCTGCCCACCTGAGCCTACTAGACTTGATAACCCTACAATGTTTGGTCAACCGTATAAATTATGCAGTTCCTCGTTATGAAATTTCCCCCATTCCCGTTTCTCTTGGATCCGAATATTCGTTTTAAGATGATCTCAAATACTTTCAGTCTGCATTCCTTTTTTTAAAAGTAAGCGACTATGTTTCGCAACTATACAGAACAACAGGTATGATTATCGTTTTATGTATGACGATGTGAGTGTGAGGTCGAAATGATGTAAGCGTGATTTTGAGTGAGGTTCATCACAAGTGGTCACCTTTGATCTTATCCTCTTGTTTCCCTATTCCACGAAAGGCGAACATTTCGACATTAAAAGAATGTATTATGTTAGTAACAACACCGATTACATATTCGTGGCTAAATGGTTAGCGTGCCCGCCTTTGGCATGGGAGACCCGGGTTCAATTCCCGGCGGAAGCTCATGTGATTTGGATTCCACGTTAATCAGTAGGTCCACATCTCATAGAGGCTCGCTCTGAAAGGGACACTTAACACTGATTACAACAAACCGATGGAAATGTATTTACGAGATGAAAGAAAGGAAGTCATAGTAAGTTACAGTTTAACTTTCACAGCGTTCATTATTTATTTATTTCGTGAAAATGCTTTTTAATGCAATTGATTACATGCAGTGAGCACCGACTGAAACACAGCTTCAAAAGCTGCTTGAACAATATAATAAAAACCTCACTTAAAACTCAAGTGATCGTACTTCAATATTACGAACACTAATTTAAATACATTATTTAAAATGTAATAAAATTTTAAATTCTCGCGTTTATTTCTTTGGTGCTTTAGAAAAGAAAATAATGAATATTCATGTAATTAAGATGGAATTGGTCTCTAGCTATGAGGAAGAAAATCAATTTAATTGACGCTTATTTGCATTGTAAATTATGCTCTAGTCTAAAAAATATGAAACATCAATTACCTTCCTTGAGATAATGTTGGCGTACTATATAACTTTTGCAATAATAACAAATATGCAAGTGAAATTATTACTGGAGATAAAGAAATGAAAGGCCAGAGGCTCCT